>NC_057923.1:17048412-18248412 GCF_018873765.1 Telopea speciosissima
CAATGTAGTAGGTCATAGTCCTGGATCTGCGACCTGGTGGTATTCAGGGGTGTGAACTCAGGGCTGCTTGCTCGATTACTTCTCTTTAGGCGATGGTCGGTCCTTCCTGACTGGCGATCGCCCTTCTCCTGTCGACGCTCAATCCTCGACCTCTTACTTTTTTTACGGTCATCCGACGTCGACCTCTTGTTAACTTGTGGCTCGGCCTCGATCACCTTCTTTCAAGCCTATAGTACCTTGACCATGTTGGAAAACTCGTTACACTACTCCGGAAGCTCCTTCATGGTCCTGATCTCATGATGTGCCAGGTCTTTGATCAAGTCCAGGTCTCTGATGCCCCCAGCCAAGGCTGCATGCTGGGTCTGGTCGTCCAAGTCTCGGACCTCCAAGGACTCCTTAGTGAACCTACTGATGTACTCCCCGAGGGACTCCCTAGGGTTCTGTATCACATTCAGTAGATTGACCGTGGTGTTCTTCTGCTTGACACTGCTCTGGAAGCGGGTGACAAACTGTTCACATAACTTTGCAAACGAACCTATAGACCTCGGTCGTAGTCTGGAAAACCATAAGGTAGTTGCACCCTTGAGGGATGCAGGGAATGCTCGGCAGGAGACCACGTCCGATCCATCGTACAGGGTTATCTTCCCATTGAAGTAGTTGATGTGATCATTGGGGTCCGTGGTACCACTGTAGAGTTCGAAGGTGGGTAACCTGAACCTGGAGGGGAGTGTGGCTGCCATGATCTCTACCGAGAATGGATGCTGTCCGGGGATCGAGTGTGTCTCGCCCTTAGTCTACTTCTTCAATCCTTCCAGCTTCTCGTCCAAATCTTGGAGTCTCTTGTATTGCTCTTCATCCTGTGACTGTCCCTCACGTCTGGCCGGACGTTCACTGTGACCTTGCTCTCGTCCTCTTCTTGAAGTCCCCTCCCACCTTGAGTGTTGGCGGGATGGTGAATGGTCACATCGCGATGAGCCCTGGCATGAACATGAGGGGCATTCTTCTCGGTAGGTCTGGCTCCTCCCTGGTGTGTGACTTCCTCCTAGTCGACCTTGGAACCCTGACCTCCTGATAGACCCTTCTGGGCTCGGTACCACGGATTGGTGTGATGGTGTTCTCCCACGGTCTGACCGTACTGGAAGGTCCGCTGTTCTCCTGGGAGGTTGGGAGGGATCCCCCCACTGTCTGGTGTACCTGTCTAACCTATCACTCCTAGGAGGTGACCTCCTAGGGCTCTACTCCTGTCGAGGGACAAGATCTGTCCTTGACGGTGGCAACATTCTACGGCGGTGGGACATTGCACACTGTCGCAAGTAGTCTCGAAAGAGTCGCTGGTAGTCAAGAATCTACCTCTGCAAGTCATTGATTTGACCCACAGTCGCTGGTGCATTAGGATCAAGTGCTGGCTCCACGGCTGCTTCGGGGTTGAAGTCGACTACCTCAACTTGTTGATTCTCTGGGACCTCCCTCTCCTGAGAGATAGGGTCATTGGCTCTACGACGCGAGCTCTCTAGAGGAGGTGATCCATTCCCCTCACTCGTAGCATTGTTGGTGGAGGGAGCAGTCTTCTTACCCCGTGTTGCCATTGAGTGATGGTGGAATCGAGCTAGTAGGTACAATGGCTAGCGTCGTTCCCACAGACGGAGCCAATCTGTTGCATCAGAAAATCGTCCAATGGTTCTTCGAGTGCCGTAACCTACAAAAGAACCTGGGTGACAAAGGAGAATTGGTGTGGTTCCGGCCTAGGATTTTCCGATGCCTAAGTTAGATCTCTCTGAGCAAACAGATGAATGATTAGAATTCAAGATGAGTTAATGAGGTGAGATACCTCTGCTTTTATAGTGGAATGTGGTGGTGTGGAGAGTCCCAATTGATGGCGAGTAATCCTTCGTAGTTGATAGAGTTCCTAGGTAGTAGGGTTCTTCCTTGGTTGGTTGTCCCCTACAGGTGGTAGTATCCTTGGAGGGTTGATGTCTTTAGTAGATAGACGCTGATACGATGTCAGATAAGGTGCCTGGTGTTTGTGTCTGTTTGGGACTGTACAACTGATAGGCGGTGGTCCAGAGTCCTAGAAATGATGCACGTCTTGTTGATGGCGGCAGTGATACCTTGATCTTAGACCAGGGTATACGCCTGTGCCTGTCTGAGGTCACGCCCGAGGGTGGTCATTCAAATCGGCGCCCGTAGAGGGCGGTCATTTGGATCGGCGTCCATGGAGGGTGGTCATTCGGATCGGCCCCCATGGAGGACGGTCATTTGGATCGGCGCCCGTGGAGGGCGGTCATTCGGATCGGGGTCCGTGGAGGGTCCTTCACTAGTTCTGTCATGGTCCACTTTCTTGGGCCGAGACATGTGGCGGCCTTTGATTGGTTGGTGTGATTTTGGGTTTATCAATCGGCCATGCTAAGACACAAAGGGGGCAAAATGATTGCCTCGCGAGAAAGGGTTTCAAAATAGATCTGCCTATCCAGAAGTCATTTGACCCAACTGGTCAAATAATGTGCTAGGATGAGTGCTGATCTTCTATGAAAGATCATGATCCTAAAAAGAGTTAAGGCGGAAAAAAAAAGTAAGACCCCCATGATACTAACGCGTGTGCTCTCATTGGCCCCCCATGCACACAGGCCACGCTCCCCCACCGAGAATGGTGATCCTTTATTAATTATTTTTATTAATTATGATTATATGTTGAATTGCACGCATCTTCTATGTGGTTATACATTTTTCCCCAAGGGATGAGAAGTTTGATGAATTACATTAAGCAGAAGTATGGGAATCCTCCAATAATTATCACTGAAAATGGTAATCCTCTTCTAAATAAAAAGAATTGATAGTTTGTCACCATTAATTTTAGATAAGATAATTAAAAATTTTCCTTTCTAAATCTGTTCTTGTTGTCTGACAGGGATGGATGACTCCAACAACCCATTAATCTCCATTAAAGATGCTCTAAAGGATAAACAAAAGGATAGAGTATCACAGTGGCTACCTTTCAAACATGCTAGCTTCTATCAAGTATGTATTTCTATATTTTGAAGGAACCTAACCCTTTTTTTTAACCTAAAACTAGGGATGTAAATGAATAGCCGAAATCCGTTTTCGTATCCGTTTAGCACTATCCAAATCCCTCGAAAGTTAAACGGATGCGGATACGGATAGGCTATTGCTATCCAACCCCCCCCCAAAGCTATATTTACATGTAAACGGATAAAATATCCGATCTGTACCGTGTTCGTATCCGTTTAGCACTATCCGAATCCGTCCAAAAGCTAATCGGATGCGGATGCGGATATAGCACTATTCGAGTTGAATCCGATCCGTTTACATCCCTACCTAAAACCAGTAAAATCTGAACTCAAATGTAGGGAGAAGAAGCCAATATCCTCTGTGTTTCTGATTAATGCAGGGAAGTTGGGTGTAATGTGAGAGGGTATTTTGTATGGTCTCTACTGGATAAATGGGAATGGGCTGCAGGCTACACATCAAGGTTTAGTCTTTTCTTTGTGGACTACAAAGACAATCTCAAGCGATACCCCAAAGATTCTATTCAGTGGTTCAAAAATTTCTTGACTTCTTAAGATTCCAATCATACTGAATTTGCAATGGAAACCCATTAAATATTCAGTGATTAAAGAAAAATTGATACACGTTGTACAGACTATTCTTGTTGTTTGGGCTCGGGTTTTTGGGGCCCATTTTGTGCACCTAATCTTCAGTACTCAAGGTCCGGATTTTTGGATTCACAATAAATTAAAAAATTTAAGCTATATTTGATATGCATTAAAGAGAAATGAATTAAAGTACAGAAATGAATTTAATCTTCAATACTCAAAGTTTTTTGGGGCCCATGTGAATGAAAAATGAATTAAAGAGAAATATATATATATATATATATATATATATACATACCAGTAGGAAAACAAGGATCTTTAACTATTGTGAACTTGAATGATAAAACATGCAGAGAAAACAGCGGAAAAATAAAATAAACTTGAAGTATACTTGCAGAAATATAAATTTGTGTGTGCTTAGCAGGTGCTGCAGTCCTTAATTTGGACCGATCACTGCACTCGGAGGGGGTAACCCTCGTTGGTCTACCGTTTTGCAGGTAGCCTTCTGCTGTGATTGGAGCCGGCTGAGCCGGCCAATTTGAGATATGAAGATATTTGAAAATAAAACTTGAATTTATTTATTACTTTGAGAGAATCTTAGTTACAGAGCTTTTGGGTAGAAGAAGCTTGGGTACAGGTAAGGTTACTGGGTAACTTATTGGTACGTTGATGGAAGAACTTGTAGCCTGAGATAAAGGCTAAGGACTTGGACGAACACTTGGAGAAGATCCTAGTTCTTGATCTTCTGTTACAGGACTTGACAAACTTTTACTTTGATTACAGTCTTTTACAACTTGAAAAAGAAAATTAAAACTTGAAGTTCTACTTAGAACTTTTGATGTTTGATCGAAGGTTGGAGATGAGTTGCAGAGCTGCTTCTCTATCTTCCAAAACTTCCTCCTCCTTCTCAACGAGACGGAGAGGTTTCTTAAAGGAAACTTGGCTCTTGGGCTTCAGCCTTATCCGAAACGAATATTTGGAGGCACGAGGCTCTTGGAGTGGAAAGAATAGTGGGGACACGTGCCATTCCATGTCTGAGGGACAAACTGTTTTCCACTTTGTGTACACACTCTTTGAACTCAACGATTTTAATTGCCGAGTTGTGGCAATAGTATGATAGGCATCAACCTTACGTCATACTAACGTAGTCATCCATTTCCCTTTCGGGTTGCCCGGATTGACCTTTAGCAAGGATCCATGACCCGGGTCCATGGGTTTTAAAATAGTCTTTCCCTTTTCTTTTCTTTTTTTGATGGGACCCTTATCGGGTCCTGTTTGATCTGCGGGGAAGGTGGCTGACCATACTGCCATGTCTTCTTCCTCGACCCCTTGTCGTGGAGTGGGCAGAGGAGGTCGATTCTTCTTGCTGGGTGAGCAGGTCATCCTGCTCATTTGGATCTTGGACGAACTGCCCTTCATGAAGATGATGGGCGAATAAGGAGTCCATGCTGAATCTTTCTTCCTCATCATCTTCCTCATCACTTGCTGGGCCGAGTTGGGCCAGTTCTTGTTCTAACTATTTCCGTTTGAGACGGATTTCTTTACTAGAAGCTTGGGATTAGGCCACCTTTGGAATGGGCTTTAGCCCAGTAATTGCCTTAATGATCTTATCTGTGGTATAGTGGGTGATGTTGCACCCATCCCACCATTTGACGTAGAAGATCCTGGCCAGGGTTGGCAAGGTCACCTCTTGAGTTTCCATCTCTTGGACTTGGTACTCCCAATACTTGCTCCACGCAAGGTGGAATTGTAGGAAGAATCTTAGTAGGTCCGCTTGTCTTGGGATCTTTTGGGTAATTTCGTAGAACTTTGTAAATACCTCCATGAGAGATGCAGGAAGTATTTCTTCTACTGGTCCGTAGGTGTGCCACCATCTCGAGAACCAATTTGGAATGTTGCTGTTGAATTTATAGTTGAAGCAGAAGAACCACGAATGTCTTCCCTTATGATTTTACCACAAGAATGCGTGGTGCCAAACATCCACGTAATCAAAGTAGTGGTAACCTTTGGGGTTGAAGGTTTGGGAGAAATTTCTGTGAGATAGGGGACCTGTGCCCCAGTCTTCAGCACTAAGGATCTTGAGGATGGTAACGGAAGAATGGGTTATCAGGGATTTATCTGTTTTGTCAAAATTTTGTTTGATTCGGATAGAATCAGTGTCTACAAGGATGAACTCATAGAACTCTTGGGTTTTTGAAGGATTTGGAGAATAAAAGTGCCAGTCTTGGTAAAAAATCCTCCTGGTAATATCTGCTCCGGAAGTGCACTTTTGAATGTAGTGGTCTTTTAGGATGGTAAGGTCTTGGAAGATTCCTTTGTTAATGTACTGGCTCTTTTGGACAGGTTTTGGTGGTTGATGGACTGACCTTTGAGTGGGGGTATTGGCCACTGATTTGGAGGAACTTGGTTTTGAAACTGTTTGGGATGTCCCTACGACCACATGGGAAAAGGGGACGAGTGAAGTATCTTGAGAGGAGCTTGCTATTTGTTTAGGCGGGGGAGCCTTGGCATAGGTAGCTTGAATGGAGTTTATGGCCTTTGGTCCTTGTAGGAATTCCCGGGTGAGAAGGTCAGGGATGGAATTTAGCTCTCCTTTTATATATGCCAAGTCAAAATCAAAACTTGATAACAAAGCTTTCCATCTTGCAAAAATTTGTTTTGATGCAATATTTTGAACATCATTTTTTAAAACTTGTTTTGTTGCACTACAGTCTACTCTTACTAAGAATCTTTTGTTTAGCAAATCACTTTGAAATTTTTGGATGCATAATACAATAGATAAAATCTCTTTTTTGATTGTACTGTAATTCTTTTGTGCATTGTTCCATAGCCCAGAGGTAAATTGGACTACTTGTTCTTTTCCCTGGTCTACTTGTTTTAGGATACCTCCATAACCTAGGCCTGAGGCATCAGTCTCGACGACCTTTGGAAGGTCAGGGTTTGCAAGGGTTAAGCAGGGAATCTCCTTAACCAATCTTTTGATTTCTTGAACGGCTTTTGTTTGTGGCTCTCCCCAAGCAGGGGCTTTCTTCTTGAGCCTTTGATATAGAGGTTCGCAGATCTTGCTTATTGAGGGAAGGAAGTCCCTAGCATAGTTTAGGCTTCCTAGGAATCTTTGTAGTTGTTTCTTTTCTAAAATTTGATCTGGGAACTTGTCTGCAAAAACTATGATTCTTTCAGTTGGGATGATAGTCCCTTTGTGAATATAATGTCCTAAGAATCTGATCTTGGTTTGGAATAAATCCATTTTCTTCTTGGATAGGACGAGTCCATTAGTCTTGACTACTTGGTAGAAACTTCTAAGGTGTTTGAAGTGTTGGTCTACTGATTCTGAAAAAATTAGAACGTCATCTATATAAACTATGGCATAATGGCCATAGGGGTTAAAAATGTCGTTCATTATATTTTGAAACTCACTAGGAGCATTTTTGAGTCCAAATGGCATCACATTCCATTCGTAATGTCCAAAGGGTGGTGTGAATGCAGTCTTATAGCGATCTTCTTCGTGGATCTGGACTTACCAGAAACCAGACTTCATGTCAAACTTTGAAAATATTTTAGCTTGATGTATTTTTTAGAGCAGGTCTTTTTTATTTGGAATTGGGTACTTGATCCATTGGAGGACCTCATTTAAAGGTTTGTAATTGATTACTAACTTGGGAGTTCCTCTTTCAATTTCTGAGTTTTGTTTACATAGAAGGCCGCACAGCTCCATGGTGATCGGCTCTTCCTAATCAGTTTTTTGTCTAAGAGATCTTGGATCTCTTTTTTGCAAGTTTCTTGGAGCTCTTGGCTCATCTGAATTGGTCTTGCTTTGGTTGGGATGTTCTTCTCGGAGAACTCCTTTTCATAGGGAAGTTTGACAATGTGCCTCTTCCTGTGCCAGAAGGCATCAGGGAATTCAGAACACAGGTTGTTTTCTATTTGTAATTTTAACTTGCTTATCTGGTCCTGAGTTTCTTTCTTTTGTAGGGTTTCTACAGTTTTTATGTGCATTATTTCCTGTTTTAGGTGTTTCAAATGCTTTTCTTTAGACTTGATCCTATTAATGGAGGGGTCTTTTGTTATAGCTAAGGTTTTTAGGTTCCTTATTTGCTCCATATCGGAGGGTTCTAAGAACTCGAAGCTAATTTTTTGTCCTCCTATTTTGGTTGTTAGTCCTAAGTTTGTCACCTTGAAGGGTTTTATCAGCTCTATGAAGGGCTGTCCTAGGATTACTTGACTGTCAAGGTCTTTGACAAGTATAAAGGGCTGTTTGTAGCACACTCCTTGGTTGCATATGTGGACTTCTGGGAGTTTGTATTGGACATCGAGGTAGGCTCCATTGGCCGTAGTTAAGCTCTGTTTGGTCCGTTGGTAATACTGGGTAGGGATAAGCCCCTCCTTAATACAGTTGAGCTGTGCTCCTGAATCAATCATAGCCACAGAGGTAAACTTATAAGATGAGTCAATAGTCAGGTTGACTTTGACAAACCATTTTTTAGGGGAAATACTATCTACATAACTTTGATTGGTTTCAACAGTTGGTTCTTCGGAAACTTATTTTTGTTTACCTTTAAGTTTGATTAATTCATCTTTGACCTCTTTGATTTCTCTTTTTAATTCCTGGGTTGTAATCTCAAGGTTTCTAATCCTAGTTTTGTTTGATTTTTCAGCAGATTTTTGTTTGTCAAACCTTTTAAATACTTGATTAATAGGGTTTTTATCTTTCTCTGTTTTCTTCTAAAGCCTGTCTGGCTTCTTCAAGGCAATGTTTTCTGACTTGAACGTCAGCTATTTGTTCAATTGCATCAAAGAATGATTGCTTAATCATCCTGATGCTTTTGGTTTCTGAATATTCTTCAGAGGAAGAGTACTTATTTATGGCATTTGTGGCACAGTTGCATGCAACTGCATCTGGTTCAGAGGCACTGCTGGACTCAATGTCTTGGTTAACTTGATTGACTTCATAGAAGATTTCATCTTCTGAGTCTGAGTCAGACTCGGCGAATAGTTTGAATATTTTGTTATGAGTTTCTTGGTCCAGGTGTAGCGGGCTCACCTTTTTTGCTGCCTTGCAGTACTTTGCAATGTGGCCTAGTTTGCCATAGTTAAAACACTTTCTTTTATCTTGACTTGTTGAAGGTTTATCCCTGGTTTCTTCTTGAGGTTTCTTTACTTGAAACCTTTTCTTTTTTGAATACCTGGGTTTTGTGTAGAACTCTTTTGTTGGTTCTTTTGAATATTTTTCCCTAGAATGTCTCTTGTTTTTAAACTTAGAATGTTTTTTATCATTCTTGTTTGAAGGGGGTTTTGGAACTGGGAATCCGTATTGTTCACAGAATCCACCTAGTTCTTTGTAAGACTTCGTTTCTTTTTTCATTTGTTTTGCCAGTTTTAAGTCTGTGCAAAGGGCTATGCCCTCTGCATGTATGGTGTTGATAAGGTCTCCATAAGTGAGGTTTCCATATGGAATCTCACCATTGTTTTCTTTTCTAAGTCTTTGTTTGATCTTCTCAGAGAAGACACTTGGTAATCCGGTTATAAATTTTTCTTTCCAAAAAGGGGAGTTTGCATCCTCTCTGGTTAATACTTTTGTCATAAAAATGTCTTTATACCACTTAAAGTTGTGTAATTTTCTGCACCTTAAGTTTCTTAATTGTTCAGAGGACCTATCTTTTAATCTAGAAGGGTCTCCTAGAAAGTATTTGGTTATGTTGTATATGAGGGTGTTGACGGCATCTTCAACAACCCTGCCATCTTCAAGGATAATAACTCTGTCTTTAGTGGTTTGGACGGTAGTCAAAATCTCAGTTTTTTGGTTAGTGGTTAGGACATAGTCCCACCATCCTTTGAGTTGGCCGGTGAATCCTGAAGCCAGGAGGTCAGCAATGGCCTGGTCAGAGGTCTCTTTGATCCGGTAGGCATTTGCTACCATGGTCATTTCTTGAAGTTTGTTAATGATATTGTATTCAGACATGCCATCTATGTTCCATTCAAAGATGACACCACTTTGGTAGGAGGCCTGGGAATAAATTCCTCGTTTCTCCATTTGAAGGTCTGGGAATGTTGGTCTTGAGTAAGACCTTTGAAAGTTTTGTTCATCTATGGAATTTATGGTATTTGATTCTTCATCAGAGTCTTTGTGATTTATGACTCCAATGGTTTTGGTATTATCTGAAACTTGGGATTGGTTCTGAGTCTCCTTCTGAGGAGTCTCAGGGATGACTAAGGTGCTTAGTCTTTGTTCAATTTCTTTTAGGGCATCAATCTTGCTTAAGGCTTTGATGTTTCTTTGATTAATGTTGTAAGGATTGAACATTGGTCTTGTTGAAGAACTTGGAAGGTCTTATTTCGAAGAACTTGGTTTAATCCCTGGATCTGGATCCGGGGGATCTTTTCTTTGTTGTACTAAGTCTTCAACCCACAATTGTTTTCCTAAGGTCAGAAGGTGTTGATTTGTATAATTTGATAAACCTATTAGTTTTTTCTCACCTTTAGACGCACCATGTGTTGATCTAAAGGGTGTTGCAAAAATTTCTGCTTCATTTATGGTTAACTTGAGAATTGCTAGGGGCGGATGGACAGACTCTATTGTTTCATTTGTGTCTGTCTTCCAAGACTTTGTTATCTTTTGATTTGTGTTTAAACTACCAAACGGGTAGTCTATTTTGTGGTGGTCTGCATAAATTTCTAAATATGTGAAGAATTTGATATTAAATCTTTGGCTGGTCATTAAATCGTACCAGTGTTTTTTAATATTTGTTCTTTGTTCTTCAAGAATGGTTGCAAAGAACCAGTCTTTCTGTTCTTTGTTCTTGGAAGACTCAAAGTCTTCTCTAAGCATGGGTTTGTTAATTTGGAAGTCCTCTTCTGCGAAGATGACTCCAACTCTTGCGTCTGGTGTTGGGGTTTCCATTTGAGAATAAGTTGGTTATTTTGGAGGCGTCAGAGTTGAATCAGACTCCTGGGTCTCCGTTTGAGTTTCAGTCTTGTATTCCTGGTACATCCCATGTAGGATGTTTCCTTGTTGCCTAAGGCCAGTTAGGCGACTACTTGCAGTTTGATAACTAAAATTTGAGGGTGTGCCAGAGTATGAAGCTCTGGCAGGTTGTTCTTTGGGTTTGGAGGATCCTACAGGCTCCTTCCCTTTGGGGGTACCTTGGGTCCTATTTTGGAGACTTCTGTCTCTCTTTTGTTCTTCATTACTGATTACACTACAGTCGGAGCTCCAGTCTCCTAAGGTACTTGAAGACATCGTTCTGTCCAAACGGTCCATGTTATAGGTACTATCCCCCCTTTAAAAGTGCATTTTACCTTTCTGAAATGGTTTAAGGCACTACCTAGTGTTATACCGGCTTCTCCCGGACTTACAGTCCCTCTGCCGCTTTCACCGGTTCAGTGCTAGGTACTATCAGACTTAGTTCACTCAGTAAGGGAACTTATAATTTTAAGTGAAGTCAAGTCACAATATCACGTGCCTATTCTTTCAAGCGAATGGCTCTGATACTAGTAGGAAAACAAGGATCTTTAACTATTGTGAACTTGAATGATAAAACATGCAGAGAAAACAACGGAAAAATAAAATAAACTTGAAGTATACTTGCAGAAATATAAATTTGTGTGTGCTTAGCAGGTGCTGCAGTCTTTAATTTTGATCGGTCACTACACTCGGAGGGGGTAACCCTCGTTGGTCTACTATTTTGCAGGTAGCCTTCTGCTGTGCTTTGGAGGCGGCTGGGCCGGCCAATTTGAGATATGAAGATATTTGAAAATAAAACGTGAATTTATTTATTTCTTTGAGAGAATTACAGAGTTTTTGGGTAGAAGAAGCTTGGGTACAGGTAAGGTTACTGGGTAACTTACTGGTACGTTGATGGAAGAACTTGTAGCCTGAGATAAAGGCTAAGGACTTGGATGAACACTTGGAGAAGATCCTAGTTCTTGATCTTCTGTTACAGGAGTTGGCGAACTTTGACTTTGATTACAGTCTTTTACAACTTGAAAAAGAAAATTAAAACTTGAAGTTCTACTTAGAACTTTTGATGTTTGATCGAAGGTTGGAGATGAGTTGCAGAGCTGCTTCTCTATCTTCCAAAACTTCCTCCTCCTCAACGAGACGGAGAGGTCTTCTTAAAGGAAACTTGGCTCTTGGGCTTCAGCCTTATCCAAAATCAATATTCGGAGGCACGAGGCTCTTGTCGGCTAGACTTACCGGCTGCTTTTAGACTTCGGAGGCAACTGGGACCTACCCACCGAAAGCAGATGGCATCTTTTGACTTAAGGGGCAAAAGCCACCGAAAGTAGCTTTGTCTTGGAGTGGAAAGAATAGTGGGGACACGTGGCATTCGATGTCTGAGGGACAGACTATTTTCCACTTTGTGTACACACTGTTTGAACTCAACGATTTTAATTGCCGAGTTGTGGCAATAGTATGATAGGCATCAACCTTACGTCATACCAACGTAGTCATCCATTTCCCTTTTGGGTTGCCCGGATTGACCTTTGGCTAGGATCCATAACCCGGGTCCACGGGTTTTGAAATAGTCTTTCTCCTAATTTTTTATTTTTTTTATTTTTTTTTGATGGGGCCCTCATCGGGTCCTGTTTGATCTGCGGGGAAGGTGGCTGACTGTACTGCCACGTCCTCTTTCTCGATCCCTTGTGGTGGAGTGGGCAAAGGAGGTCGATTCTTCTTGCTGGGTGAGCAGGTCATCCTGCTCATTTGGATTTTGGGCGAACTACCCTTCATAAAGATAATGGGCGGACAAGGAGTCCATGCTGAACCTTTCTTCCTCATCGTCTTCCTCGTCACTTGCTGGGCCGAGTTGGGCCAATTCTTGTTCTAACTGTTTTCGTCTGAGACGGATTTCTTCACAAGAAGCTTGGGATTGGGTCACCTTTGGAATGGGCTTTAGCCCAGTAATTGCCTTAATGATCTTGTCTATGGTACAGTGGGTGATGTTGCACCGATCCCACCATTTGACGTAGAAGATCCTGGCTAGGGTTGGCAAGGTCACCTCTTGAGTTTCCATCTCTTGGACTTGGTACTCCCAATACATGATCCACACAAGGTGGAATTGTAGGAAGAATCTTAGTAGGTCCGCTTGTCTTGGGATCTTTTGGGTAATCTCGCAGAACTTTGTAAATACCTCCATGAGAGATGCATGAAGTATTTCTTCTATTGGTCCGTAGGTGTGCCACCATCTCGAGAACCAATTTGGAATGTTGTTGTTGAACTTGTAGTTGAAGCAGAAGAACCACGAATGTCTTCCCTTCTGATTTTGCCACAAGAATGCGTGGTGCCAGGCATCCACGTAATCAAAGTAGTGGTAACCTTTGGGGTTGAAGGTTTGGGAGAAATTTCTGTGAGATAGGGGACCTGTGCCCCAGTCTTCAGCACTAAGGATCTTGAGGATGGTAACGGAAGAATAGGTTACCAGGGATTTGTCTGTTTTGTCAAAATTTTGTTTGATTTGGATAGAATCAGTGTCTACAAGGATGAACTCATAGAACTCTTGGGTTTTTGAAGGATTTGGAGAATAAAAGTGCCAGTCTTGGTAAAAAATCCTCCTGGCAATATCTGCTGCGGAGGTGCTCTTTTGAATGTAGTGGTTTTCTAGGATGGTAAGGTCTTGAAAGATTCCTTTGTTAATGTACTAGCTCTTTTGGACAAGTTTTGGTGGTTGATGGACTGACCTTTGAGTGGGGGTATTGGCCACTGATTTGGAGGAACTTGGTTTTGAAACTATTTGGGATGTCCCTACGACCACATGGGAAAAGGGGACGAGTGAAGTATCTTGAGAGGAGTTTGCTATTTGTTTAGGCGGGGGAGCCTTGGCATAGGTAGCTTTTGATTCGACCCTAGAGAGGGGGTTGTCTTCTTTAGGAGGTATGGCTTGAATGGAGTTTATGGCCTTTGGTCCCTGTAGGAATTCCCGGGTGAGAAGGTCAGGGATGGAATTTAGCTCTCCTTTTATATATTCAATGTCAAAATCAAAACTTGATAACAAAGCTTGCCATCTTGCAAAAATTTGTTTTGATGCAATATTTTGAACATCATTTTTTAAAATTTGTTTTGCTGCACTACAGTCTACTCTTACTATGAATCTTTTGTTTAGCAAATCACTTTGAAATTTTTGGATGCATAATACAACAGATAAAATCTCTTTTTTGATTGTACTGTAATTCTTTTGTGCATTGTTCCATAGCCCAGAGGTAAATTGGACTAATTGTTCTTTTCCCTGGTCTACTTGTTTGAAGATACCTCCATAACCTAGGTCTGAGGCATCAGTCTCGACGACCTTGGGAAGGTCAGGGTTTGCAAGGGTTAAGCAGGGAATCTCCTTAACTAATCTTTTGATTTCTTGAACGGCTTTTGTTTGTGGCTCTCCCCAAGCAGGGGCTTTCTTCTTGAGCCTTTGATACAGAGGTTCGCAGATCTTGCTTATTGAGGGAGGGAAGTCCCTAACATAGTTTGGGCTTCCTAGGAATCTTTGTAGTTGTTTCTTTTTAAAAATTTGATCTGGGAACTTGTCTGGAAAAACTATGGTTCTTTCAATTGGGATGATAGTCCCTTTGTGAATATAATGTCCTAAGAATCTGATCTTGGTTTGGAATAAATCCATTTTCTTCTTGGATAGGACGAGTCCATTAGTCTTGACTACTTGGTAGAAACTTCTAAGGTGTTTGAAGTGTTGGTCTACTGATTCTGAAAAAATTAGAACGCCATCTATGTAAACTATGGCATAATGGCCATAGGGGTTAAAAATGTCGTTCATTATATTTTGAAACTCACTAGGAGCATTTTTGAGTCCAAATGGCATCACATTCCATTCGTAATGTCCAAAGGGTGTTGTGAATGCAGTCTCATAGCGATCTTCTTCGTGGATCTGGACTTGCCAGAAACTAGACTTCATGTCAAACTTTGAAAATATTTTAGCTTGATGTATTTTTTGGAGTAGGTCTTTTTTATTTGGAATTGGGTACCTAATCCATTGGAGGACCTCATTTAAAGGTTTGTAATTGATTACTAACTTGGGAGTTCCTCTTTCAATTTCTGAGTTTTGTTTACATAGAAGGCCGCACAGCTCCATGGTGATCGGCTCTTCCTAATCAGTTTTTTGTCTAAGAGATCTTGGATCTCTTTTTTGCAAGTTTCTTGGAGCTCTTGGCTCATCTGAATTGGTCTTGCTTTGGTTGGGATGTTCTTCTCGGAGAACTCCTTTTCATAGGGAAGCTTGACAATGTGCCTCTTCTTGTGCCAGGAGGCATCAGGGAATTCAGAACACAGGTTGTTTTCTATTTGTAATTTTAACTTGCTTATCTGGTCCGGAGTTTCTTTCTTTTGTAGGGTCTCTACAGTTTTTATGTGCATTTTTTCCTGTTTTAGGTGTTTCAAATGCTTTTCTTTAGACTTGATCCTATTAATGGAGGGGTCTTTTGTTATAGCTAAGGTTTTTAGGTTCCTTATTTGCTCCATATCGGAGCGTTCTAAGAACTCGAAGCTAATTTTTTGTCCTCCTATTTTGGTTGTTAGTCCTAAGTTTGTCACCTTGAAGGGTTTTATCAGCTCTATGAAGGGCTGTCCTAGGATTACTTGACTGTCAAGGTCTTTGACAAGTATAAAGGGCTGTTTGAAGCATACCCCTAAGTTGCATAGGTGGACTTCTGGGAGTTTGTATTGGACATCGAGGTAGGCTCCACTGGCCGTAGTTAACCTCTATTTGGTCCTTTGATAATACTGGGTAGGGACAAGTCCCTCCTGAATACAGTTGAGCTGTGCTCCTGAATCAATCAAGGCCACAGAGGTAAACTTGTAAGATGAGTCAATAGTCAGGTTGATTTTGACAAACCATTTTGAGGGGAAATACTATCTACGTAACTTTGATTGGTTTCAACAGTTGGTTCTTCGGAAACTTGTTTTTGTTTACCTTTAAGTTTGATTAATTCATCTTTGACCTCTTTGATTTCTCTTTTTAATTCTTGGGTTGTAATCTCAAGGTTTGTAATCCTAGTCTTGTCTGATTTTTCAGCAATTTTTTGTTTGTCAAACCTTTTAAATACTTGATTAACATCATAGGGTTTTTGTCTTTCTTTGTTTTCTTCTAAAGCCTGTCTGGCTTCTTTAAGGCATTGTTTTTTGACTTGAACGCCTGTTATTTGTTCAATTGCATCAAAGAATGATTGCTTAATCATCCTGATGCTTTTGGTTTCTGAATATTCTTCAGAGGAAGAGTACTTATTTATGGCATTTGTGGCACAGTTGCATGCAACTGCATCGGGTTCAGAGTCACTGCTGGACTCAGTGTCATGATTAACTTGATTGACTTCATAGAAGATTTCATCTTCTGAGTCTGACTCGACGAATATTTTGAATATTTTGTTATGAGTTTCTTGGTCCAGGTTCAGCAAGCTCACCTTTTTTGCTGCCTTGCAGTACTTTGCAATGTGGCCTAGTTTGCCACAGTTAAAACATTTTCTTTTATCTTGACTTGTTGAAGGTTTATCCCTGGTTTCTTGGCTTGAAACCTTTTCTTTTTTGAATACCTGGGTTTTGTGTTTAGAACTCTTTTGTTGGTTCTTTTGAATATTTTTCCCTAGAATGTTTCTTGTTTTTAAACTTAGAATGTGTTTTATAATTCTTGTTTAAAGGGGGTTTTGGAACTGGGAATCCGTATTGTTCACAGAATCCACCTAGTTCTTTGTAAGACTTCGTTTCTTTTTTCATTTGTTTTGCCAGTTTTAAGTCTGTGCAAAGGGCTATGCCCTCTTCATGTATGGTGTTGATAAGGTCTCCATAAGTGAGGTTTCCATATGGAATCTCACCATTGTTTTCTTTTCTAAGTCTTTGTTTGATCTTCTAAGAGAAGACACTTGGTAATCCGGTTATAAATTTTTTTCCAGAAAGGGGAGTTTGCATCCTCTCTGGTTAATACTTTTGTCATAAAAATGTCTTTATACCACTTGAAGTCGTGCAATTTTCTGCACCTTAAATTTGTTAATTGTTCAGAGGACCTATCTTTTAATTTAGAAGGATCTCCTAGAAAGTATTTGGTTATGTTGTATATGAGGGTGTTGATGAAATCTTCAACAACCCTGCCATTTTCAAGGATAATAACTCCGTCTTTAGTGGTTTGGACGGCAGTCAAAATCTTAGTTTTTTGGTTAGTGGTTAGGACATAGTCCCACCATCCGTTGAGTTGGCCGGTGAATCCTGAAGCCAGGAGGTCAGCAATGGCCTGGTCAGAGATCTCTTTGATCCGGTAGGCATTTGCTACCATGGTCATTTCTTGAAGTTTGTTAATGATATTATATTCAGACATGCCATCTATGTTCCATTCATAGATGACACCACTTTGGTAGGAGGCCTGGGAATAAATTCCCCGTTTCTCCATTTGAAGGTCTGGGAATGTTGGTCTTGGGTAAGACCTTTGAAAGTTTTGTTCATCTATGGAATTTATGGTATTTGATTCTTCATCAGAGTCTTTGTGATTTATGACTCCAACGGTTTTGGTATTATCTGAAACTTGGGATTGGTTTTGAGTCTCCTTCTGAGGAGTCTCAGGGATGACTAAGGCGCTTAGTCTTTGTTCAATTTCTTTTAGGGCATCAATCTTGCTTAAGGCTTTGATGTTTCTTTGATTAATGTTGTAAGGATTGAACATTGGTCTTGTTGAAGAACTTGGAAGGTCTTGTTTCGAAGAACTTGGTTTAATCCCTGGATCTGGATCCGGGGGATCTTTTCTTTGTTGTACTAAGTCTTCAACCCTAGACAATTGTTTTCCTAAGGTTAGAAGGTGTTGGTTTGTATAATTTGATAAACCTATTAGTTTTTTCTCACCTTCAGACGCACCATGTGTTGATCTAAAGGGTGTTGCAAAAATTTCTGCTTCATTTATGGTTAACTTGAGATTTGCTAGGGGCAGATGGACTGACTCTATTATTTCATTTGTGTCTGTCTTCCAAGACTTTGTTATCTTTTGATTTGTGTTTAAACTACCAAACGGGTAGTCTATTTTGTGGTGGTCTGCATAAATTTCTAAATATGTGAAGAATTTGATATTAAATCTTTGGCTGGTCATTAAATCGTACCAGTGTTTTTTAATATTTGTTCTTTGTTCTTCAAGAATGGTTGCAAAGAACCAATCTTTCTTTTCTTTGTTCTTGGAAGACTCAAAGTCTTCTCTAAGCATGGGTTTGTTAATTTGGAAGTCCTCTTCTGCGAAGATGACTCCAACTCTTGCGTCTGGTGTTGGGGTTTCCATTTGAGAATAAGTTGGTGATTTTGGAGGCATCGGAGTTGAATCAGACTCCTGAGTCTCTGTTTGAGTTTCAGTCTTGTACTCCTGGTACATCTCATGTAGGATGTTCCCATGTTGCCTAAGGCCAGTTAGGCGGCTACTTGCAGTTTGATAACTAAAATTTGAGGGTGTGCCAGAGTAAGAAGCTCTGGCAGGTTGTTCTTTGGGTTTGGAGGATCCTACAGGCTCCTTCCCTTTGGGGGTACCTTGGGTCCTATTGAACTTGATGGAAACTTCTCCGTTGATGGTCTGAGTGAAGTTGATTAAGTCTTGCTTGTAAACTTCTTTAGTTGGAACTTTGGGGATGGTCCAGTTTTGGAGACTTCTGTCTCTCTTTTGTTCTTCATTACTGATTACACTACAGTCGGAGCTCCAGTCTCCTAAGGTACTTGAAGACATCGTTCTGTCCAAACGGTCCATGATATGGGTATTATCCCCCCTTTAAAAGTGCATTTTACCTTTCTGAAATGGTTTAAGGCACTACCTAGTGTTATACCGGCTTCTCCCGGACTTACAGTCCCTCTGCCGCTTTCACTGGTTCAGTGCTAGGTACTATCAGACTTATTCCAGTCAGTAAGGGAACTTGCAATTTTAAGTGAAGTCAAGTCACAATATCACGAGCCTATTCTTTCAGGCGAATGGCTCTGATACCAGTATATATATATATATATATATATATATGAGACTGTTGTTTGATGGTTGTTACTGAGGAGGGGGTGAATTAGTGACTGAAATCCTTCAAATTTTTTTCCCACATTGAAACTGGTATGCAATGTAGGGACCTTATTGATGATCACACAATCGTGTACACACCCTAGCCTGACTATCAAAGGCTCTACTAGGTGTGTGCACCCATCCTGCAACCCACACACTTGCAATTTTGATGCAAGCACAATACAAACATTTACACCCACAACACAAGATGTACGTGGTTCGGCAAGTTGCCTACATTCACATAGCAATTCCACTTGGGCTTTGTATTTTCTCAATACGCTACTTTTGCTGCACCTATAGCTAGGAGCACCCACACCCAAGTTTACTTAACGTAGAGCTGAGAGGATAATTAAAATGCCAATATAGGGATAGCACCCACTGAATACCTCTTACAATGTAGATAAAAAATTGGGCTTATAATAATGCCCTATAATTAAGCTCAGATTAGTTTAGGATACCAATATGCAACATCTAATACTTGCAGTAATACAGGACACAGACAGTTACTGAAATAAACAAGAGATGAGAAACCTTACAACACTTTGTCTGTAATGTCCCTGGGATGTGTTGGAGCCCATCGGAACTATCAACTCTAGGCTTGATGGAAAGACTGGAGCTTTCAAGTATGCATTGCAATGGGGGAGAACACAATATTCTTTTTCCTCTTTTTCCTCTTTTTGTTTTTCTTCAACACAACTCACTCAATACATCTTCTTTTGCTTTAATGGAGCTCAACCACGATCCCTTTCACTTCAATGAGTCTTCAAGAATGCTTTCAATAGGTAGTTGAATGGATTTGATGCATTTTCACAAGCACACACAAACACACACACTCACTTTCCCCCTTTTCTTCTCAAATTTATGCTTCTTCTCTATCTTCTAATGTTACAGAGTTGAAGTTCTCAATTTTTTGAGAATTTTGATATGTGGTTCACCTCAAGAGGAGATCCGATGGCCAAGATATGGCCGATCAAAATTGATCCAATCATAAATTTCTATTTGGAATCTAAGAGGAGGTGTATTGAGCTCTCTATTAGTTAAAACGGGAACGGAAAAAATGTTGTTTAGGATGGACGTGTTTTAAACGGATCAAAACTTGAATGGGACAGTAAAAAATACAGTCAAATACGGCAAGAACGACAAAAAAAAAACAAAAACTAACAATACACGTTTTAAACGTTTAGATTTTTTAAATACAGGACTAAAAAAAGGGGAATATATACGTATAAATTAAAGAATTATTACATAATTAATGTCTGCATTCAAAGTTCTAAATGAACGTAACATCCAATTATTCAAATATTTTATTTATTTTTCTTTCATTTATCAATTAATCTCTTATGCTTATATTTAATATTATGGCCTATTAGTTTATATTAAGGCCTATTAATATCTTTACGCCAAGTGTCACATGCCTATTGTAACAGATGGGTATGAAACTATTGGAAGATTTTTTTTTTTTGGTAACAAGGCTGAAGAAAAGGGAGTAGCCAGTAATGTTGGTGAAGCCAATGGCAAGGGCACCACCAGCAAGCTCAAGAGGGCCTAGCCTTCCCATGCATGCAACTAAAATCATGTTCTTGAGGTAGCCCACCAGGCCCATTGCAGCAATAGGTAATCCAATGTCCTTCATTCTCTTTAATTCCTCTATTACCTAAAGAATAAATAAATAAGTGGTGTGTGAAGCCATACACATTTGAATACTGCAGTTATGATGTGAGTGACTCATGGGAAAGATAAAAAGTAACTCTAGCATTGTTGAGTACTTTTGGATTTTGATTTGGATTTGATCTCTTGTCGGAAAATTATCTACTGGGGGCGCTGCTGTGCGCATTGTGGCACAGCAACGGTCATATGTGCACAGCAGGCCCCATCATGCGCACATGGCCGCTGCTGTGCCGCACAATGCGCACAGCAGCGCCCCTCAGTACTGGGGGCGATAAAGATCCCTTACAACCATCTTAGTGAAAATGGTGTAATAGACATGCCTTTTGTAATAGCTCCGCCTACAAACCATTAACTTTTACAGACGTTACTTGTAAAGTGCTCTCAAGAGAGCATTTTTAGTCCCACATCGGTAGTGGTGACTAGCTAGAATAAAAATTGTAAAACTATAAAATAGAATCCAAGACTCAATTAAATGCAATCTTCAACGTTTTATGGGTTTTCGGTGTCGTTAGTGTTGAATCTATTGATGGTGAGAATCAACTTGGGTCCCATTAATTAAGTTTAAAATTTATTACAAAAACGATTTTTTTTTAGTTTAAAAAATGGCTATCGCGTTTAAAACTTTTCTTTCAGCCATTCAATTTTTTTCCATCGCTTTGAGCACAGTTCAGTTGTTTGCGCTTTAAACGCCAAAAAATGGTTTGGCATTTTATTCGTGTTTAAAATGCGAATTAACTAACAGAGATCGAGCTCAGGCGATGCACTATAACCAGTGGACCATGGGGGTGCATGAGGTCACGTATTTCGGGGTCCGTAAGATGCGCATCGAAGGATGTAGTGCATTGATTGTCGTTGGATCAGGAGTCAGACCAAAATCAGCGGACCAATGGGATTGAGGCTTTTGGAATCAATCTAAATGGAGTTGTATGTCGGTGACACACTGAGAAGGACCGCTCGTGAAATTCGAGGTGTCTCTTGTCAATTGTATATGATCTATTAGCCACCAAGGACCGTCACATCACCTACCACGTTGACATCCCACGTGGCACTGTGGGATCCACCTCCATTTTCTTTCTCTTCCAACACTAAAAGTATGCTCAAATGATTGCTACTGGACTGTAACCCTACCAAATTACTAGATTGCCCCTAAACACTACCAGAATTGCCCGAACACAACTATACAATCTGTGAACTACTGAATCACCTCAGAACTGGCCTCCTCATCACTAATTTGCACTTGGTTCTCAATAATGACAACCTATATGCAACAATGACTACCCAAAAGGAGTCAACCAAGGAAGAACATCTCACCAAAGAAAACATTGCAAGAAGCAGATTATAATAATTTAATATGTAACCCCATGACGAAATAATATGACTATTTATCTCATTGTCCAGACAAGAGGACTGAAGGTGGTTGACCTTTGATTTAATCTCAAAATCGATGGAGCTCCAAATTTGATCCCAAGTATAAGAAGAGGGAGTCCACCTATGCTTGTTTCTTTCCCACCATATGTGATGGATAGTGCCACAAAAGGCCATCTTAACCACAAGATTACAAATAGAATCCCCTTGATTACATATCGAATCCCCTTTGAACTTCTTTTGGATCCATCTCCATTCACCATCAAATGGCAGCAAGGGCCTAGAATGAGGTCAATACTTCTGAAACACCCCTTTCCAAACCTTCCTTGAAAAGATGCAACTAAAACGAAAAAGATGATCAATGTCTTCCATGGAATTACAACGAAGACAACAATTTTGGATTCTGAAGTTCCTTTGAAGAAGAAATACCTGAGTGGGGAGAGTGTGGGTCGAGGCACGCCAGACAATAAAGCTATGCCTAGAAATATGATGCTTGAACCACACTATCCTCAATAAGGGGACACATGGACACTTAGAACAAACCAATTCCCATGCAGATGCTGAGGAAAAGCAATTGGAAGAAGAGGACGTCCACTGGACAAAATCACCACAACCAGAATGAATTCTAAGAACTGACTGTAACAAGGACCAAGCCTAAATAAGATCAAAGTAAGTAGGAGGAGTCAAGGTCTATAGACCATTGGAAAGAATTGAAGAAATCAATGCCATCCTATATGATCCTGCATCATACCTGATCTGATCATTGAAAGATAGAAAACTCCATTGTGGTGCCAATTATCAAACCTATAGCACCATCATCAATATTACTTTTAATAACCCCCAAAGTTAATGGATTGATCTTAAAAAGCTTCCTCCAAGTCCAAGCTGTTAGATTAAATCGATCCGAATAGGGACAAAATCCCAAAAGTCAGGATCTGCATAGGGCGTTCAAGAACACAATCAAATAAATAATAGAAAACAAGGATAGAACCACCAACCTTGTTTCGCATCCATGGTGACGATAATCGCAGCGAAAAATAAAGATCAAAGATCCAGGTGCTTCCCCTCTATTCCCAAAGTAACTGGCTTGATGAGAATACCGAATGCACAGGGATGATGAACACTGAATATCTCCCTCTCTTATAAGAATGCACTCCTCAATAGCAATTGAGAATAATTAGTAGTGATGGGTAGAGGGGGGACCTAGCTCTCTTTATATAATAATTCCTAGAGGGCCTCTCTCATAATAGTCCCAGTAGGAATTTATCTGGCCCACACTAAGCCAGTCCACATTAGACTTCTAATACAACTTAATGACCCCACTTTATTAGACCAAAATCCTAATTAGCCTGGTTTAGGGATTTAATTATGTCTATATGGAATTATATTAGGACTAAAATTCCAACACAAGCTGCATCAAACTAACAATTGCGCTATCTAGAGTGGATCCAATGAACCTATAGACTCTCTTTCCTGATAGCAATCTTCCATAATAACTTCAAAAGGCCTGCCAAATTGACACCTTTCGTCCTCTTCAAGCTAAGCCCTCCATCCTTCTTAAGAAGAATGTTGAAGCCTAGCTAATGGTGTGCAAGAATTTATTGTTGTCACTCTCCTTCCAAAGAAATGCACTCATAAGAGACTCAATTCTATAGATGATTGAGCAAGGTAACCCAAAGAACCCTGTCCAATAAAGAAAAGAAGCCTACATAACTGCTCTAACAAGCTCCAGCCTACCAGCAAAGGAGAGTAACGTACTTTTCCATTCGGTAATATTCCATTTGCTATTGCTGGTGATAAAGACTAAAGTGCGTGTTATCGAGTTCGGTTTCTTTGTACGTACCAACAGGTGAACGTACATGTGAGAGCCAATCACATTTTAATTTTGTTTTCATATAAACTTACAAGCAAAAATAGGACCAATGGTTGGCTCTCATATGTATGCTCACCCGTTGGTACATGCAGATGATTCATTCTCTGCGTTATCTATTCTTCCTTTTCCACTTTTTCCATGCGGTTGTGATGCAAAAAAATGAGGAGGTTTTCACACTGATCGCATGTCCAATTTGGTGCTTTCCGTCTCCACTTTTTTCTAAATGACCCTAGGATAGGATTTTTCTTTTAAGAGTAAATTACTCCCCCCTCCCCTCGATTATGCTCTAATGACAAACCCTTCCCCTGGGTATTGAGTAATGACTCTCGCCTCCCCTGTATTAACAAGATTCTATCAACCGTACCCATTCCGTTAAAAAGGATTGTTAAGTGATAGGAAAAGACTATATTACCCCCCCTCCTTCTTCTTCTTCTTCTTCCTCCTCCTCCTACAATCCCTTTCCTGCAACTCTGCCCCCACCCTGCTGCCAACGCAACCCCTCTCACCGTCCACACTCATGCTCTTTCCTTGCCCTTTCCCTGCCGCACTGACGCAAAGGGTCTCCATGGTGAGGAAATGATAACTCAGACACACAAAGCATATCACCATGCAATAGAATAATGGTGAGGAAATGATAACTCAGACACACACAGCATATCACCACGCAATAGAATAATTCCAGACCGAAGTCCAGCAAGAATTCAGATGTTCAAACTGTCATATGATCAAGGTTGAATATGAAATTCCAGGTGAGAGATCCCCACTACTAGTCCTCCCAAATAGAATAGTTATAATGTCGGAACAACCAACAACAAAGGAACCGGAGGAGACTGAAACTAGATCTGGCGGTAGAATGAAGAACCAGACCTAAAATTCGAATGAAACTTCCTAGTCCAGCAGGATCTCGAACAGAGCTTCAGAAGAAAGGGATCACCCACTACTAGATAATGAAGTCCCAAAACTTGAAATTAAAAGAAGGAAACTATAGGGAGATCGATGCCTCTCTTGCTGTACCAGCACTAGCGCCAGAACAGAATAGAGATGATACGAGGTAAAGGAAGGAGGACGAAAAGAAAGAAAAGGAAGAAGGAACAGAAAGAGAAAAGGGAGATTAGAAGGCTTACTGGGGGAAAGGAGGAAACTAGGGAAGATACCAACAGTCCCACAGTCCACACGTTGTTCAACCAGGCAACACTCAACTCTCTAAGGTTTAACTCAAAACTCAATATTCGATTCAAAACAGGGAGATTTAAGAAAACAGGTTGGAATTAGGATTCCATGAAATCAGTAGAAAGATCTCGTTTTGAAAACAACGATAAATTAAGATTCCAAACTGATACCTAGATTTGAAAACATAATTAAAAAATTAGATTCTAAGATTGAGAAATTTAGAATTCCTACTTGAAGAAGCATTCTTGGAAAACAGTGAAAAGATTGGGTTTTGATGATTGATTTTGAAAACAGAGTCGAAATCTAAAATTATAGAACAAGAAACACAACCAATAGATTAATAACTGTGAAGAACAAATTAGGAAGTTATGCGCAGGATAGAGAGATTATGATCTGACCTGAGTACTGAGAAGAAAAGATAAGAAGAACGAGAAACAGTGAAAAAATGATATGATCAGGAATCACCACCTTATCTGAAAGGCTGCCATCACCTCCAGTATCCAACCTTGAAAGCACCAACCGTTCTCTAATATTGGATGGCTTTCTTGCTCTGCGGTGGATGCAACAATGGTTATGGACGTTGTGAGAGCGGTGGTGGTAGTGGTGACCATTACTCACACCAGAGAAACGGTCTAGAGATGTTTTTAGGGTTTTGATATGGTTAGGGGTATTATTAGAATATCACAAAAATAAGGGCATTTTGGGGTTTGAATGAATATTTTTAAGGTGATGTCATCACTTAACAGCCATTTTTAACAGAATGGGTACGATTGATAGAATCTTGTTAATACAGGGGAGAGGTTTGTCATTAAAGCATAATCGAGGGGAGGGGGGAGTAATTTACTCTTCTTTTAAGTAGTGTTGCTTATTCCTAAAAAATTCTATATAAAAATTGGGAAAGAGAATGCCACCCGGTCACGCAGTGTACTCATGGTCTGCCGCATCTCTGGTCAATTCCATCTTTTTAGGGGATGTGGCTGCATTACGCGCACCTTTGTGTCTAACGTAGGGGCATTGTGTATTGTGCGACCAGGTGACCTTCTTTCTCCCATAATTTAAGGGGAAATATTCTAGGAGTGTGGCTCATGTGTGCATGGTAGCTAATGGGAGAGTGTGAGTGGGCATCAAGTGAGGCGTCATTTGCACATTTCATAGGGTGGGCAGTCATTTTGCCCCCATGTGTCTAGGCGCAAGGCATACACTCCCAACAGAGTGCTTTTTCCCTTAAATTTAAACATATTAGTAATGTCGTCCTCCTCCTTTTCTCATGTTTCTAGTGGTGCAATTCCATTGCTATACTCTAGCTCGGAAAGCCTTATCCCTTTCGAGCAGGATAGATTGGCATGTTTCCACTCTTTGGCTCCAAGAGGCTTGCCTCGAGGATGTCTCTGCTATAGCTCGTATTTCTCAATAAATTCATGGTTACCCAAAATATATATATATTAATAATGTTAGTTAAATGATGACGTAGATAATAATTTTCACATTTTTTAACACAATATAAACTATAGGGAAGAAGAACCTTGACAGGTAGTGTGCCCTTGTGCTGAGACATAGAGGGACATTAAATGTCCACCTCGCACCCATAAAAGGCAAAAATCTCACTTCTATTGATGTGCAAACTCCCGGGACACACTGCCTTTAAAAGAGAATCCTCTCCAAAAAGTATGTATCACGCGGTAGATAAGTAAACAAAGGTGGGACAGCATCCATTTTGCCTTTGACCCTATTTTCTTGATTTTAGATTTCTGTTTCTATATCTAAAATGGTTGGGGCATAATTCAAAATGCAAAAAATGGAGAGAAATTATTACTGCCTTCTTTTTTTTTTTTTGGATGAATAATTATCACTGCCTTCTTGTTCTCTTTATTTATTGGAAAAATGTTTCTAACGTTATAAGGAAAACATTCTATTATATATTCACTACTTTTGTTTTTGCGGGAAAGTTATATTTTAGTAGGGACGCTGTTCTCTATGGGGGAATGCATGGGCCATGCCGTGTGCAGTAGTCAATGAGAGTGCAAGCCCCGGCACATTGGGCGGTGAAATTTCCATCGTTCATGGAGGGCAGTGCGATCATTCTACCCCCATTATGCGTTGGTGTGGCCCCTGCATCCCATGCAGAGAACTTTTCTCCATTTTAGTATTATGACAATCGGTTAAAAAGTTTAGGGTTAATGTTTACCATGATGCCTGATTAAAATTGAAACTGCATGCTCACACCCAAAAACTATAGCTCCATCTTGAAAATATCCTAAATACCTCTTATTCAACAGGTTTTCATTTTCTACCCCCTCCTTCGTCTAAAACTCCACATGAGCGTCGGAAAAAACCTACTCCCAAATTTTTATTTTCTAGATTCGCTACATGATGCCCTATTACAATTTTATGGCTTACCATGTGCATAGAAAAATTTTCCGTTGTTTCTCCTATGGCCCATATCTCACAAGAAGAAACTTCTTACTTTTATATCTGAATTTTAGTATTGGACTAAAAATTATAACCCATGAGTTTAGGAATTTTTATCGTATGTGGTTCCCTAGTACCTCTCACTAGAGGAGGGTGGACCCCACCCGGGTAGAGTGTTCGGTCAGGTGCCCTGGATGGGTCCCACCCCCTCTTGTGAGAGGCACTAGGGAACCGCATCGATCAGGAACCGTAGACGATAACGACTCTGAGTTTAGTGCTATAAATTGATAATCGTAATGGCCTACACATAAGGCCATAATGTCATAATTGGAAAGACGTAATATAACCTGATTTGAAATGTTTTGCAGTTGCTTAAATAAAATTATTTTTTTTGGTAAACAGTTGCTTAAATAATTATGTTTGATTATTATCACAAAAATTTTCACTTTAGATTCAATATGATTTCTCTTTCATGTTAAGACTCAAATTCAATGAAATAATCTCCAATTCAAGTTTGATCAGTTTTAACTTTATAATCTCATAACTAAGTCCAACCTAAGGCAAGGTGCCAGCCTAACATTTTGGCAAAGGACTATGGTCCATTGTTGCTAGGGTCTTGGGATCGAATCCTGCCTTCATCCAACCCATTTTGCTTATTTGTCAACATCCCATTGGTCAAACATATACAAGTATCTTTCTTAGTGGTCTTCCTTTGTGGTGCAAGTAAGGTTTTTTATGTTAGTAATGCCGATGTTACTGTGGATCAGTACCACCGTTATGACGTGAGTCCTCTCTCTTTCTGTGTGTGTGTGTGCTTAATGGTGCTCCATCTAATGCATGATCGTTAGATTTGGCCAGTTTAGTATGGGATAGGTTCAAGGGTTAGATTTAATGCGTTCTATCAACTCTGGAGCTTTTGAGCGTATCAGTCAAGTAATTAACATTTGGTATCAATGCCAGTCACATGTTCAAGTCATAGAAAGGCCTACCTAGAGTAGAGTGAAAGCCGTTAAGAAATGGACTATCTCTCTCTCTCTCATGAGGAAAAATATTGGGTCCGGGCTCTGAGGCCTGTAGAGAGCTTAATATTAATTGGGTCTTTAATGACTCTTTAACATGCAGGAAGATATACAACTTATGAAGGACATGGGAATGGATGCCTATCACTTCTCAATTGCTTGGTCTCAGATTTTCCCTAGGAGCAACAACTCATCATCAAGGCACTCTCATTTTGAACTTAATTGCTTTACAGATTTAAGGATAAATTATACGACACCCCTTGAAAATCAAACGATATTTAACTCACCCTTGTTTTTTGAAAATACTCAACTGTCTCCCCGTATTAGAGCCCTACATTACAATTTAGTCCCTACTGTTAGTTTTATGCGGTTAATTTATGAAGTCAGCAAGTTAAATATATTTAAATCTTTAAACTACCCTTGACCAGTGTAGAGTTACTATTTTACCCTTGAATCTAAAAACCCCAAAATGGTCCTCTTCCTCACATGATCTGCAACTCAATCTCCGCCAGTCCTTGTTGGGTAATTGTATTACAATTCCTTACAAATAATTGAAACAACACGAATTGCAATACAATAGATTAAGCAGTAGAAACTAGGTTTGGCCTTTGGCTGAAATGAGAAGACCAAAGCTTGGATTTGATGTAGAACCACACCCACAACAACTTGAACAAGCTTGAGGTTGAGTCACACTTGTGGTGCTGCCTTTAAGGTAATTGATGCCTCCTACTGCCAAGGAGTGTTTTGCACCACTACCCCAAGATAAAACAACCTCCAACTAGAAGATGAAGCAGTCCTTCTAGTCCCTTGAAGGAGCCAAGAGCTTCAACACAGCAACCCTCTAACACACTTAGAAGAAAAGAGAGAGAGAGAGAGAGAGAATAATACTCTTAGTGATTGCTAAGTATGGGCATGAACATGTATCCAAAGATGTCTCTTACAAAGCAATTGGTTGGATTTATATAGGCCCAAGACCAATCCATGCACTCCCTTGGAATTCCCAAGAATAACCATCCACTTATGACCAAATTGAAGAATAAGATTTATGGACATGAATTGGAGGTTAATTCCAAATTCATGGTCATTCCCCACTAAGGGTCATGAATGGCCTTAAAATTCATTCATTCTCCACTAAGATCATAAAGGCTTTAAAACCCCATAAAGGGTCATTCTCCACTAAGGACCATAAATGCCTTAATACCCCATAAAGGGAGAGACATCACCTATGGTTATGAATTGAGAAATCAATCTCATTCAATATCCTTGACCCACCTTCCCACTCATGATAGTGACCATGAATAGACTTTAGGGTACCCATAGAATATTACAACCTTTGGAATTACTTCTTTGATCACATGGGTCCCACATCATAACAAAGCAATCAAAATATTTTGAAACTTAAAATAAAATAAAATATATATTAAATATATTTTAAATCTAACAATCCCCCACAAGTTTTAAAATGACACGAGACACATGCTGTGACTGAATTAGACACTATAGGACACATCGTTGTAGGTGTCTTCCGGACTTAAACCTACACTAGGTCTAATGGACCGCGCTACAGAGTAGAGGTGGAGTCAGACTCCTTGAACCTTTTCTCATTGGTGTAGCTGACCGTCCCATCAACCATATCCCATAGGTCGACTCTTGCGCTACCCATCATAAAATCACTTTGGACTTTTGAACCCGCCATATCCCTTATCTTGAACTCATGAATGTTTTAGAGAACTCGCCTATAAGTTCTCATCGGCGACGGCCACACCCCCTACATTCACTTAGGTTAGTCCCTGGTGTGCACCACAACTGACACCCCCCCCCCCCCCCACATTTCCTGGGATTAGACTAATTAAGAGTTTACCGCTCAACCTCTTTCTTTGTGGTAGTACTACTTTCACCATCTACGGCTTGGAATGAATATTTATATAAGTAGTAATACAAAATCAGTCAATCGGTCAATCGGTGATTTTGTTTGTACCCCTTGAACCTAATTCAGACATTTAGCCTCTTCACACAAGTAGGGTGTCCATCACATGACTTATGGATTAGGCATTAACCCCATTCCTGTAGATGCACTACATAAGTTCTTGACAGACATAGGCTTTGTGAACATGTCAGCTTTGTTACTTTCTGACTTCACATAATCGATAGCTATCATTCCTTCCTCTATGTACTATCTCACAAGGTTGTGTCTGAGGCGTATGTGCCTCCTCTTACCATTGTATATCTGGTTCTTGGCTAGATGTATAGCCGCTTGGTTATCACAATGTAGTGATACCGATGGCGCTAGTTTTTGCCACAAAGGAATATCCGCCATTAAGTTTCTAAGCCATTCAGCTTCCGTTTCTGCCTTTTCCAAGGCTATGAACTCAGCTTCCATGGTAGAGCCTGTCCCACAAGATTGCTTTGTGGACTTCCATGAGATTGCACCGCCTGCTAGTGTAAACACATATCCACTAGTAGCTAATGACTCGTTTATATTCAAAATACAATTTGCATCACAATACCCTTCCAAAACCGTTGGTTTACCACTATAGTGTAAACTATAGTTTATAGTGCATTTTAGGTATCTTAGTAACCTATCAACCGCGTTCCAATGTTCCTTACTTTGATTATGAGTATGTTGACTCAACTTTCCTACCGCAAGGGTAATATCTGGACGCGTGCAATCCATTAGATATGTGATCAAACAATAATTTGAACATATCTTTTTTGATTAATTTGAGTTCACCTAGGTTCCTTTTCAAGTGACACCCCATCTTTGTAAGTATGTTTTCTGCATAACGGGCTTGGGATAATGTAATATGATTTCCTTGCTTGGTGATTTTGATCCCAAGGATCATATCAGCCTCTCCTAAGTCTTTTGTGTCGAAACTATACACCAAAAGTTTCTTAGCTTGATTAACCATTTCCAAGTTTGTTCCCATTATGAGCATATCATCTACATATAGTAGTATGAATACACCCCTACCACCATGAAACTTGCTATATAAGCATCTTTCAGCGTCGTTTACAACGAACCCATTTGAAATTAGAATCTTGTCCAATTTTTTATGTCATTGCTTCAGTGCTTGCTTCAATCCATATAAGGATTTTCAAAGTTTGCAAACCTTTCGCTCTTGGCCAATTACAACACAACCTTCTAGTTACTTTATGTAAATTTCCTCCTTTAAGTTCCCATTAAGAAATGTCATTTTCACATCCATTTGATGGATGATCAGGTTATATATTGACGTCATTGCCAACATAACCCTTATCGTGGCAATTCTAGACACCGGGGTAAATGTGTCAAAGTAATTAATATTAGGCTTTTGCCTAAAACCTTTGACAACGAGTCTGGCCTTGAAACGATCAAGTGACCCATCACTTTTTAATTTCTTTCGAAATATCCACTTGGTTTCCAAAGTTTTGGACCCGAATGGTAAATCCACCAATTCCCAAGTGTTATTCGTCAAGATTGAATCTAGTTCACTCTTGATTGCCTTTTTCCAAAAGACGGCATCCAGTGATGTAATAGCCTCTTTGTATGTAAGAGGATCCTTGTCTACTAAATAGGCAAGTCACTCATCATCTGTATATTTAGGTCTTTTGAGTCGCTTGCTCATCCTAGGCCTACTTTCGTCATCATTACTCAATTCTTGATTGGTAACCCTTTCATTTGACTCAATTTTCCCATTAGTCAATTGACTATCCTTACTTATAGGTAAGATAGACTTAAAGGGAAATAAATTTTAAAAATACTCAACGTCTCTTGATTCTATGATGCTATTTGGTTCAATAACATCATCCATGGCTTTGATCACCATGAACCGGTATGCCGTACTATTTGTAGCATAACCCAAAAATACACAATCACACGTTTTTTGTCCCAATTTTCTTTTCTTGGAATCCGGTAACAACACCTTAGCCAAACAACCCCAAACCCGTAGATGTTTTAGACTTGATTTTCTACCAAACCATTTCTCAAATGGAACCATACCAGTCTTGCTATGTGGGATTCTATTTGATAGATAACATGCCAGCCGATAGCATGGCTTTCCCCCACATATCAAGTGGTATACCTGAACTCAATAACATAGAGTTCATCATCTCTTTAAGAGACCTATTTTTCCTTTCGACAATCCCATTTGATTCCGGTTGGTATGGAGCGGTTGTTACATGGATAATTCCATTTTTCTCACAAAACTTATCAAGGTTAAAGTACTCGACTCCTCTATCGGTTCTAAGTCTTTTAACCTTTTTACCAAGTTGATTTTCAACTTCCATTTTGTAAGACATAAACGTCTTTTCGGCATCATCCTTTGATTTGAGTAAATATACCATGGTATATCTAGAGTGGTTATCTATGAAAGTTATGACATAGTTGTTTTCTCCCCTAGACTCATATGACTTGTAGTCACGTAAGTCACTCTGGCTTAATTCCAAGAGATCACTCTTCCTATCCATAGTCTTGTGAGGCTTTTTGGTTAACTTTGCCTCTACACAAGTTATACACTTGTTCACGGGGGGTTCCACCTTATCGGTAATCATGCCTAACTTGCATAGTTTGGTGATATATTTCACACTACTATGACCCAACCTACCATGCCACAAATCAAAAAAGTTAGAAGAGACAATCATGTAAGCAGAAGAAGTACTAGTTTTCTCAATTATAACATTTTCAACACTTAGTACAAACAACCCCTCACTAAGGTATCCCTTCCCCACAAAAACATTATTTTTAGTGATAACCGTCTTATCACTTTCAAAAGCCAATTTTATTCCTACTTTATTAAGCAAAGGAACTGAAATTAAATTGCGCCTAATATCCGGTACATGAATAACATTGGTGAGAACCATAGTCTTCCCTGATCCCTGAAGTGAGTTTCAAATTCACTTTTCCTTTTCCCATAACAGGAGCACTTTGGGAATTCTCCATAAATACCTTTTTATCCTTTGTATTCATAGAATAAGAGAAAAATATCTTTAGATCACCACAAATATGTCTTGTGGCACCAGTATCCAATACCCAATCTTTTGGTTTTTCAACCAAATTTGCTTCCGTGACCATAGCAATAAAGATGTCTTCAACTAGGTTCACCTTTTCAGAATTTTTCTTCCTGAACCGACAATCTTTCTTGAAGCGTCCTAACTTACCACACACAAAACAAGTAAGTTTCTTCTTCTTGAAAGAAGGCTCATCATTGTCTTGACGATTCTTCCTTTTTTTGTTTTGTTTGTTGGTCTCTACCAAGTTCGCTTTTAGGCGTCTTTCCCCAAGGCCTTTTTCACCCTTGTCCTTGTGCCGGTTCTTCTCCTCAATTTTGATCCTTACATCAATTGGTCTAGAGTCAACTCCGTCTTCTTGTGTTTCATAGACGCCTTAAAGGCATCCCAAGAAGATGGAAGTTTTTCAATCAAGGCACCGGTCACAAATTCTTCCGGTAGAACCATCTTTTCCTTTGCTAGCTTTCCAACCAAAATTTAAAATTGATCAATTTGGTTTGAGACGGTGTCACTATCTTTCATAACAAAGTTTAGAAAGTTAGCCACCAAGTACTTCCTTGAACCAGTATCCTCAAGAGAGTACTTTTTTACCAACGCATTCCAAATTGAACATGCATACTCCTGAGAACTATACACATGGTATAGGTCATTTGATAATGCATTCAAAATCCGATTCTTGCACTGGTAATCCGCTTGAATCCAAGCCACCCTTTTACCCTCCTTTTCAGGATCATTACTTTTTTCCAGCATGGGTTCAGTCAGGCTAATGCAAACAACATCATTTGCCTCCATCATTTGAAGTTTTGACCTCCAAATTGTTCGATCTTGTCAAATTCAGAGATAATCATCATCTTATCCAAATTCGGGATCAGCTCCGTCACCGACGGGATAACATTGGTGGGAATTGAGTCAAGAGTAGGGAAAAAAAGAATCTCCTTACCATTGCAGCTAACAAGAACTCCACCTTCTTGGTTATTAATTGCTCCTTCAATACTGGTGTTTGAAGGATTTCCTTCATTAGCAGCTCCATCAGCGGTGTTGTTGTTCGAAGCATCACCCTTGTTGTTTACAACTCCAAGATTAGCCATAAGATCTTATAATATCAATTACCTTAAACTTGTTGGATAATTGTATTATAATTCCTTATAAATAATTAAAACAACACGAATTGCAATACAATAGATTAAGCAGTAGAAATTAGGCTTGACCTTTGGCTGAAATGAGAAGACCAAAGCTTGGATTTGATGTAGAACCACACCCGCAATAACTTGAACAAATTTGAAGTTGAGTCACACTTGTGGTGCTGCCTTCAAGGTAATTGATGCCTCCTACTGCCAAGGAGTATTCTGCACCACTACCCCAAGATAAAACAATCTCCAACTAGAAGATGAAGCAGTCCTTCTAGTCCCTTGAAGGAGCCAAGAGCTTCAACACAGCAACCCTCTAACACACTTAGAAGAAAAGAGAGAGAGAGAGAGAGAATAATACTCTTAGTGATTGCTAAGTATGGGTATGAACATGTATCCAAAGATGTCTCTTACAAAGCAATTGGTTGGGTTTGTATAGGCCCAAGACCAATCCTTACACTCCCTTGGAATTCCCAAGAATAACCATCCACTTATGACCAAATTGAAGAATAAGATTTATGGACATGAATTGGAGGTTAATTCCAAATTCATGGTCATTCCCCACTAAGGGTCATGAATGATCTTAAAATTCATTCATTCTCCACTAAGACCATAAAGGCCTTAAAATCCCATAAAGGGTCATTCTCCACTAAGGACCATAAAGGCCTTAATACCCCATAAAGGGAGAGACATCACCTATGGCCATGAATTAAGAAATCAATCTCATTCAATATTCTTGACCCACCTCCCCACTCATGATAGTGACCATGAATAGACTTTAGGGTACCCATAGAATGTTACAACCTTTGGAATTACTTCTTTGATCACATGGGTCCCACACCATAACAAAGCAATCAAAATATTTTGAAACTTAAAATAAAATAAAATATATTTTAAATCTAACAGTCCAGTCGAGCATTGCATCGGATAAGAAGAAGAAGTCTTGGGTTGGTTACTCGGTTGAACTAAAACTTCACCTTCTTCTTAAACAAACCGTCTTCTTCAACCTTCGTCTTCAACCACAAATCAAGTCCAAATAACATGAAACTTAAGGATAAGATTCGCAATCCCCTAAACTCATTATCCCGACTGAAATCTGACCAGAAAACATGTAATATATTCAGGAAAATTCTGAAATCAAAACTAGCAGTAGTTGCAGGTTCAAAAATAGTTAGAGGTCTGGTTCCTGCAGGAGAGGAAGTTTTAGGAGACGAAATGCAAGTGGATTAGTCGCCCCAAGTAGATGAACTGATTCCCAAAATTTCAGACCAAAATGGTCAGTTACACTAGAGATAAATTAAGCCCTTTACAATCCGGTAAGGAAACAGTAGCAGCAAAAGAAGAAAATAGAAGACAATAAAAATAGAGTAGCAGGAAAAGAAAAAAAATAGATGATAATAAACATAGAAAGAAAAGACAAAAAACCTCCATAAAATTGCATTCAAATCTTAAAAAACTGCCCAACAATGGGAATAGCCATGGGCTTATAGCAGGAGATGATAGAGAGAATAGGGGGAGATGAAGGAGAGATTGCAGCTGAAATTGCCCTAGCAGAGAAGAAGAGAGAAGAAGAAGATGGAAGAGAGAGGATAGGACTTACCGTAGCGAGAAAAGTTTAGAATGCCCTAACAGAGAAGAAGAGGAGAAGAAGAAGATGGAAGAGAGAGGAAATCAATTTTCATTTGTTCTATTTGTTTAAATCTAAAGGGTAAATATGTTATTTCACTTTTTGGTTTGATTTAAGTTAACACCTTTAATGTAGAGGGGGACGGTTGAGTATTTTCAAAAAACAGGAGGTGAGTTGATTATAGTTCGATTTTCGGACGGTGTCATATAATTTACCCAAGATTTAATTGCTTTATAAATTGAAATTGCAATATTTGAACTTAACTCTGAAACCAATTTTATTTTTTGAGGTACTTAAAACTACTTTTAGCTTAACTCATTATAATATGGAGAATGAAATATTTTTTTTTTAACTGTTGTAAAAAGAAAAATTACTAATCATGTTTGCTCTCTTATACATGGCAATGGAGAAGTAAATCAAGCAGGAATTGACCACTACAATAATCTAATAAACGCTTTATTGGCCAAAGGTAATAATAATGCAATCATGAATGATACCAAATTGGGGTATTAAGTTGTTTTTGTTTTTGTTTTTTTTTTTTTTTATGAAAGAAAAATTTATATTAGAAGGATTAGAAATGTACATTGTCATTCGGAAAAGAGATAAACCTATGGCCTATAATCGTCTGAAGAGCCAAATCAGTTAACCAAAAAATTACAGATTTGTCCACAATCCATATCCAAGTAGTGTTGTCCTGTACAAGAGTATGAAGATAAAAGCATAAAGGGAGACTGTGCCACGACCAGGCCTCCTTATACGGTTTCGGAACAAAATCGAGCAAAGCTTTGTTGGAAATTTGAATTTCCTTCAAGTAGTGTCAACCTAATTGTTGTATTAAGTTGTAATTTTATTTGCAGTGTTAAAAAAGAAAAAAACTTAAGGATGGATAGATTTTATGTGTAGGACTTGAACCATATGCTATTCTTTATCATTGGGATATTCCTCAAGCTTTGGAAGACAAGTACAATGGATGGCTCAACCCTCAAATAATGTAAAATTTTCATTATATATTACTTAAGATATCCTAAATGACTGGAATTATGAAATTAATGAACTTAATTAATGTTGTTTATACATACAGAAAAGACTTTGCAAATTACGCAGAGACATGCTTTGAGAAATTCGGAGATCGGGTGAAGAACTGGATCACTATCAATGAACCTCATACATTTTCAATCCAGGGGTATGATGTAGGCATTCTGGCGCCGGGTTGCTGTTCCACCCTTTTCACCTCCTTTGCAGAGCCAGAAACTCAGCAACGGAACCTTAAATGGTTGCTCATAATGTTCTTCTTTCTCATGCTACTATTGCTGACATTTATAGGAAAAGATACAAGGTAAGTATTAGCTAACTAGCTAGCTAGATCAATTAATTAACTTAGGCTGCATTTGGTATGCATTCTAGGTCGATTTCACATTCTTGGATGATAAAAATAGTAGTTTTTATAGTTTTTTATCGTCCAAGAATGTGAAATCGACCTAGAATGCATTCCAAGAATGCATACCAAACACCTCCTTTGTAGGTGTATTTAGAACTATAACAATTTATTTTTATTTAGGGAAAATTACATTGTCATCCCCTGAGGTTTGTATTAAATATAGAGGGACCCTCTGTGTTTCTAAATTATACAGCTGCACCCCCTGAGTTTAGGATACTTGTTACACTCAGCCCCCATCCGTTAGAGCATTTCTGTTAGTTACTGATGTGTTGGCCATTTACACCTTAAAATAACAAATATACCCCTAATGGGTGTGTGATATTACCATTTTGCCCTTAGGGAAGCCCAAACTTCACACCCCCTTCCCTTCCCTTCCCTTCCCCTGCTACTCGAACTTACCTGCAACAGAGAGGCCGCAGCAGGAAGGCACAACGACTAAGGGGGTCGCATTTGGGCGCAACGGTGATAGGAGGTGTGACCAGGGGTTTACGACCTGGTGCCTCTGGTGTGGGAGAACAGCAAGTGCTATGGCAGCTCCTACTGACCGTTGGGGTCTCTCGGGGTCTAGGTCAATGGAGGCAGCTAATAGCTGCCCAACCAGAGATCGATTGACCTCCTTAGAATCGAGTCACCACCCCAAATAAAAATTGAGGTTGAAGAGGTGGGTGTTACGCAACCACAGGCTTTTCCTTCGGCAATAGAGGGAGCCAACCTGCATTCTCCGCTAGATTGTCAATGACACCAGAGGGCGCTTCAGTGGTCTGCAAAATCAGGTACCAGACAACGATGGCACTAGAGGTTTTTTTGGGCAGATGGAAAATTTAGATCACATACCTCCATCTGACTGAGACCCATTACTCTTGGGCACGGCCACCTCAAGGATGGGTTGCTGTCAACTGTGACGGATCCATTAGAGGTACCTTAGGTGGGTATGGTGCCATGGGTCGAGATTCTAGAGAGAAAGCTTTGTTTGCTTTGGCAAGGGCGACTGAGGATGATAACATTGTTCATGTTGAACTCCTGGCAATAAAGATGGGCCTTGTGAAAGCCAAGTCCTTGACCATTTCTCAAGTTCAAGTGAGATCTGATTCTCTGGTGGCGGTGCAATTGCTATATGGTCACTTTCAAATTTCGTGGCACGCAATTGCTCTGGTGGAGGGCATTCTTGCCCTGAGAGAGAGCTTCAAAAGCTGCACTTTCGTATTCCATGTGCGAGAGATAAATAGGTGTTCGGATTTCTTCGCTGGACTACTACATATCCACCATGAAATCCATCTATGTGTTAACAGCTTGCTGCTAGCTTTGTCCAACCTTGTAAGGGACGATGCAAACGGGAAGTGGTTCCTCATAATGTAACTTCTTTCTTTTCTCTCCTATTAATAATATATAAAACTCCTTTCTCCCAAAATCAAGAATGAAGAAGTGGGTTGTGGGTTTGGCAAACAGAGACCTAGTGAGGTGATTGTGGGCTTGGGGAAGAGAGAGTGGATAGTAGAGAGATGGTGTTGATCGTGGGTCATGGTTTGGGTTGGTAGAGAATCTAGGATGAGGCAGTGGGGGAGATCGTAGGTTTAGGAAAGAGGGAAAGAGGGAATTGATGGTTGGAGTAGTGGGGGGTAAGAAAGAGGCTTCGTAGACCTGTACTGGGGAGGGGTATTACTTACTTTGTACTGGGGATTTCTTCTAGGATTTTCACAGAACTAGGCTTCGTAGACTTGGAAAGAACCGTAGTGATGAATTGTAAATCGTTCAACACCTTCCGCCTGAGCTGGGAGTGAATGAGCAGGAGCTCACTGGTTCCTCAATTCTTTTCGGCGGTTTTTCAAGCAAATATTACCGTTAATTCATGGTAGAATCCTAGAGTTGCTAGGTTGGCCGGAATGGCAGTGGCGGAGATGAAAGTAACGATGGCAGCAAAGGAGGAGAAGAAGCTAGAGAATAGGGTTTGAATTGAATAGGTTTTTGGTTTATAATTTGAGGGCAAAGTTGGCATTTCCTATTGAGTATTATTTAACAAGCTATTAGAAGAGGGCAAAGTTGGCATTTCCTATTGAGTATTATTTAACAAGATATTAGAAGAGGGCAAAGCTGGCATTTTACATTGTATTATTTAACACCGTCCACTCATGGGGTGTGCCTGTATAATTTAGAAACACAGGGGGTCGCTCTGTATTTAGTACAAACCTCAGGGGGTGGCAGTGTAATATTTCCTTTTATTTATCCCTTGTCTTATTCCCTAAAGTACTTTTAAGATAGGGGTATAAAAGGGTTTTCAAAAATAATTCGAAAATGATATATTATTTTGTCTTTTATCAAAAGGTGACACTATTACCTTTATTGGGAAAAAATTGTGAATTATATATATATTTTTAAGTTGTCCTCCTTGTTTTATTCTCAAAACTTGTTTTAATTATGGGTAAAAAAGGGTTTTCAAAATAAGTTAAAAACGACATTATTATGTCATTTTCAAAAGATGTCATTGTCCATGTGAAATGACAAGATTACCCTTACATTAAATAACTTTTGGGAATAAGACAAGGAACAAAAAAATAAGGTTACAACTTCTAAGTTCACCTATTAAGTGACAACAAAAGCACCTACTTGCTCACAACTTCTAACTTATACCCGGTTCTCAGTCTTGTCTACTTCTACCTTCTCTTCGCAAGTTGTCAGTGATGATTCTAATGGGCATAGCTATCTTATACAGATGGGGAGTAGGGATTAACCCTGAAATCATTAGAGTGATCAGGCCTCTTCCATTATAAGGCCCAATCACTTACAGGTTTATTCTACACTTCACACTTTAAGGCGGTTGACTAAAACTCATTAATCCATTATAGAGATTACTCCCAATTGGGTTCCATTCAACCAAACCTGTCAATCAATACCCATCCATTAATCTAAATCTATACAATGACTGGATGTTAATCCATACATGATAAAAACATTACAATATCCTCAACAAATACTCTCTTTTCATAAGTAAATTACTGCAGTATTATTGTGAGTCCTCGCTCTTGACACTCTTCTTATTTTTATTTGGACCTTGAACATAAATTTTTACTACTGACATATCCGAAACAACATGGCTCTCTTGGGATATCGTTGGATGTTATCTGGTTTGAACCAATGACGAACACTGTTGAGGATATTGAAGCAGCACAAAGAGCTCAGGATTTTCAGCTTGGCTAGTAAGTATATATGCTTTATTACATAAAGCAGTAGCTACTAATATAACTGGCCTAGCTCAACACTGCACTAGTAATTAAATCTCATATTATCAGCATTATGGAAATGCTAATAAAAGAGTGAGGGGCAGGCCTAAATTGACATAGGAGAAGTTGTGAGGAAGGACATGCATAGTCTAGGTCTTGTACCAGGTATGACCTCAGATAGAGACTATTGGAGGGCAAGGATCCATGTAGTAGACCCTATTTAGCTGAGATTCTTCTGACTTGCTGGGCTGTGCCTCTTTCCTCTTACTTTTATCTTTCATTTTTCTTTTGTTTTTACATCATTAATTTGTCATTTTCCAAATTTCACTCCTCATCTCATTTCCCTTCCCTCTTTTTCTATCTCTTCACTCCCTTATTTTGTCTAATCCTCAGTTTTACCTACTTTATTTGTTTGAATCCATGGAGCCGACTCTATTAAGTTGGAATAAGGCTGAGCTTGTTGTTGTTATATTATCAGCATTAATGAAGAGTAATTAGAATCCCTATTGCACCAATGAGTACTATATATAACTTCTATTAATACATATATTAATTTGATTCACTTTAATTTTTTGATTACTACAGGTTCATGGAATCCCTTGTTTTTAGGGGATTATCCAAGCTCAATGAGAAGTAGAGTGGGAAGTAGGTTACCAACATTTTCCAAAGATGAGGCAACCTTGGTTAAAGGATCTTCGGACATTGTTGGCATTAATCACTACACAACATATTATGCCAATATAGTTGGTGTTTTGTTTAATGACACTCTGGCAAATTCTGGTGCAAATACACTTCGTATGTTAATTTCTACCCCATCTTTGTTGTTATATTAATTAATTAGTTCATGCTAACAATATTTCCTTGTTTTTTTCCAGCATTCAAATCTGGGAAAGCAATAGGAGAGAGGGTAATCCAAAAGAGAATTAATATTCAAATTTCAAAGAATTTATTTTATTTCATTAATGAAGAAAAGTTCTCTGGGGGAGTATACCGGCCATGCCAAGACACAGAGGGGGCAAAATGATTACCTCGGGAGAAAGGGTTTCAAAAAAGATCTACCCATCCAGAAGTCATTTGACCCAACCGTTCGAACAATGTGCTAGGATGAGTGCTGATCTTCTAAGAAAGATCATGGTCCCAAAAAGAGTTAAGGCGAAAAAAAACTAGGACCCCCATGAAAGGGGGAAATTCCACCCCCATGATGCTGACGCATGTGCTCTCATTGGCCCCCATGCACACAGGGATTTGGGCCCTCTGTAGTGCAACACAATGTGTAGCGCACCATCTGACAGCCATATGTGCTTAGGCACACAGTCCGAGCACACAGGTAGGGTGTTGTGTTGTGTGCCCGAGCACACAGGGCCATTGGACGTGCGCTACACACTGTGTCGCGCTACAGAGGAGCCCAATGCCGCACGCAGGCCACGCTCCCCCACCGAGAATGCCGACCCTTTATTAATAAAATATTTTTATTAATTATGGTTATATGTTGAATTGCAGGCATATTCAATATGGCTATACTTTTTTCCCCAAGGGATGAGAAGTTTGATGAATTACATTAAGCAGAAGTATGGGAATCCTCCAATCATTATCACTGAAAATGGTAATCCGCTTCCAAATAAAAAGAATTGATAGTTTGTCACCATTAATTTTAGATAATATAATTAAAAATTTTCCTTTCTAAATCTGTTCTTGTTGTCTGATAGGAATGGATGACTCCAACAACCCATTAATCTCCATTAAAGATGCTCTTAAGGATGACAAAAGGGTAAAGTATCACAGTGGCTACCTTTCAAACTTGCTAGCTTCTATTAAGTATGATCCCTCTATATTTGGAAGGAACCCAACCCAATCTGTAACCTAAAACTAAAATCTTCTAAACTCAAATGTTGGGGTGAAGAAGCTAATATATATCACCTGTGTTTTTGATTAATGCAGGGAAGATGGATGTAATGTGAGAGGGTATTTTGTATGGTCACTACTGGATAATTGGGAATGGGCTGCAGGCTACACATCAAGGTTTGGGGGTTTTTTTTTGTGGACTACAAAGACAATCTCAAGCAATACCCCAAAGATTTTGTTCAGTGGTTCAAAAATTTATTGACTTCTTAAGATTCCAATGCTACTGAATTTACAATGGAAATCAAGGTTTTTGGCATTTAATTTGTAATTCTTTAGTGAATAAAAAGAAAAATTGATGCAAGTTGTACAGCCTATTCTTGTTGTTTGGAAATGCAAGGTAAAGATAAAAAATAATAATAATAATAAGAGAGGGGAGCTTGGGCTCGGATTTTTGGGGCCCATTTTGTGCACTTAGGGTATATTTGGATTGCATTCTTTTTTCTTTTCTGTTTTTTTCGGATGAATGAAAAATGCATTAAAGAGAAAAAGATATGTATACAAGACTACTCCAGAAGGGCCCGGGCAACCAAGGATAACATTGCAAGAAGCAAATTACAATAATCAAATATGTAAACCCCATGAAGAAACAATATGACTGTTTATCTCATTGTTCGAGCAAGAGAACGGAAGGTAGTTGACCTTTGATTTAATCTCAAAATCGATGGAACTCCAAATTTGATCCCTAGTATGAGAATGGGGAGTCCACCTACGCTTATTTCTTTCCCACCATATGTGATAGATAGTGGCATAAAAGGTCATCTTAGCCACAAGATTACAAAGCGAAATTCCCTTTGAACTTCTTCTGGATTCATCACCATAAAGAACAAGAAGAACAAGAAGGTAAGTTGGAGACAGCACTTGATATGCTTGATGAGAAGAGAGACAAAAACAACAAATTGCTCAAGGTTTGTAAAAAACAAGAAAAATTACTGGAGGCTTTGAAAGAGAACCAAATAATCTCCTATGAATGATAATTGAGAATCAGTTAGCATTCAAGGTCACTCACTGCAAAAAGCTAATACAAGAAAATGAGACTCTCCAAAGTCAGGTTGAAGCGCTCAAGGAGCAAATTAGCACTTGTCAAGTCATGTGGAAAGAGTACCAAAGAGCGACGGACACTCAAGAACTGCAGCCTATTCAATCTCAACCTAAGGGGCCAAGTGAAGTCTTGACTGAGATCATCAACCGTCAGAGACCGGCAGATCTGAAATTTGGTTTGGGCTTTAAACCATGTGAGACATCCAAGCAAGGTGAGTGGAGAAAGAAAGGTAAAGCTAGCTAGGCACAATAGAAGATCCTTTGTTAGTGTCAGAGAAGTAGCCCACCAAGACAAAACAGAAGCAGTTAGTGATTGTAAAGCAAGGCAGCACCATTGGAACGAGTAGAAAGATTCCCCATGCAGTTATTGAGGGGGAGCAGAGGTCACTTGACAAAATGAAGGCTCAGGTGCAAAGGAAAGAAAAGAAGAACAACACCACTCATTTCACTTCATATAGTCCGGGCAGAGGTAGTAGACCAAGAGGACGAGGTAGACGAAGCACATTTTTCCCAGGTTACTGCTTCAAGTGTAACACCTATGGGCACAAGATACCAACCTGAAAGTTCAACAGGAAAGCAGTGAAATTAGTCATGTAATTAATAATCTATTTACCCCATTGGTGCAAACTATGGAATGCTATAAGTGCTGCAACTCTGGTCACACTACAAAGTACTGTGGTCTACCTTTCAAGCTTAGACCAACCAAGTAGACAGAGTCAATGCAATAGACAAAGCACCAAAAGGCAAAAATGAAGGTAATGAAGTTTGGAGGAGAAAGAATACAAAGAGATAGTGACACATCATTAGTGGTTCAGACTGCATTGAAAGCTCAAGATAAACCAATGCCTTGGATTCTGGATAGTGGTTGTTCTAATTATATGACTAGTGACAAGAGAAAGTTCATTAATCTCAATCAATATGAAAGAGGGTCAGTCAAGTTTGCCAAGATAGTTGGCAGAGGCACAATTCACCTTGGTGATGGAAAGGTGAAAACTTCAGATGTCTTGTTTGTCTCAGGGTTGAAACACAATCTCCTCTGCACTAGTCAGATGTGTGATAAAGGCGACAAAGTGATATTTGACAAGTCTGGCTTTGAGATCAGAAAAGCAAAGAATGGGAAGTTGGTGGCAGCAGGTGTGAGAATCTCAGGAAACTTATATACATTATCAGAAAGCACTGGAGGTTCATGTCTTATTAGTCCGGAGGAGGAGAAATGGTTATGGCATAAGAGGGCCGGGCACATTGGTTTTGATAATTTGGTGAAGATCAATTCTCTAGAGGAGTTAGAGATGTTCCTCAGCTGAAGAAGCCATCCCACACCACCTGTCCATCATGTTAAAGAGGCAAACAAATTCAGATCTCACACAAATCTAAAGAATGTTACTCCAAGAAGCCCATTGACTTGGTGCATACTGATCTGTGTGGACTTTCCAGGACCTAAAGCATTAGTGGAGATAGATACTTCATTTTTTTGTTGATGACTGTAGTAAGGTGACTTGGGTGCAGTTCTTAAAGCATAAATCTGAAGCGCTGTAAAGATTCAAAGTCTTCAAGAAGCAAGTAGAGAATGAAACAAGAAGAACCATAAAATGTCTCAGATCCGATAAAGGAGGAGAATACACCTAGAAGGAATTTGATAAATATTATTACTATGAACATGTGATCAAGTGACAAACTTCAGTATCTAGAACTCCACAATAGAATAGATTAGCAGAGAGGAAGAACCAGACTGTGCAAGAAATGGCTAGAACAATGCTTATAGAGAGTGGGCTTGCAAAAGATATTGGAGAGAAGCAGTGCACACAGCCATGTACATCCAAAATAGGTGTATGCTGAGAAGGCATATTCGTCGGGTACTCAATTCGAAGCAAGGTCTACAGGTGCTTCAAAAGAGGCTAGGCAAAGACTGTTGGCAGCGTAGATGTCATTTTATTCACAATGTTCGGATGGGTCAAGGAAAAATCCGGGTCTAATATGGACTTGGGGTGGTTTAATGGGGCAAACGAATCCAAACCGTAGCATGCACAAATGCCAAATGGAGTGCACCCTCGCTAGTAGATGAGCGAGCTGGAGAGGATTTTTAACAGAGAGAGGTGCTACTAGGAATGACTACCACGCAATGTTTGGTCGGTTTGGACACACAATTAGAGTATGGGTGAGGTCCAAGAACACGTTTGCATATTATATTAAGTGACCATTTCTGCATGATGTGCACATGCATAGCTTGTTCCTCTTTTTGCGTGGTTTTTTTTTTTTTGGATGAAACTAGGTCTAATCACACAAACCACACACCAATCTCAAAAGGTTAACTGACTTTTGGAACCGTGGAATGACGAATATACACACCACACACACACACCCCCCCCCCCCCGATGTGGTCCTCTTTTTGCTAGTTACTTTATATAAATCAGTACGTAAAATAGAGATCAGTAGTTGAAATTTGTAAATTGTAGTAGAATATGGTACCCCTTTCATTATTTCTAGATGACAAAAGATAAATCAAATACATATATTCTATTGTCTAATAATTGGAGTAGAGTACCATGGAAGCTTCCTACGTCATTTCTCCATTCTTGGCACTAGGGGTGCACGTTTAGCCCTGATAGCCCGAGATCACCCTGAGCCTGAACATGGCCTAAATTGAGATATCCTGGTCTTGAGGGTGGGTCAGAGTTAGAAAATTCCAGCGTTGAGTTAGGGCCGGGCTATGTCAAGGTTGAGGCCTCGAGCTGAGCCCGATCCGACCCAGCCCGACCATATCTTCTTCTTTTTTCTTTTTCTTTTTTGTTCTTCTTCCTCTTCTTTCTTCTTTTTCTTTTCAGCTTGGCCAGTCCATGCATCTCCCTCCCCCCACCCCCACCCCCCCCCCATCCAATGGTTAGGGCCAATCAGGGTCAGCCCAATCCGACCCTAAGGGCGGGTCAGGGTTGGATTTTTTTGACCCCGAGTCAAGGTTGGGCCGGGCCAAGCCTAGTCTGACTAAGGGGACTCAGGGTTAAACTAGGGTTTTAAAAGGCGTGGCCCAACTTTGACCCTGTTGCAACCCTACGTATTTGACACCATGGACCAAACACCATGAAGTAACCCACCCATTTACGGAATTGGATCTTATCTAGCCGTGGCGGGAGCTGCACCTGTGCAGCACCGCTAAACGACAGAAAAAATAGGGGTAAGGTAGTCATTTCACAGGTGGATCCCACCTGGGCCCCACATGTGAAATGACCACCCTCCCCCTGTATTTAGGGTGGTTTTTGGTGCTGCACAGTGCAACTCCCGCCACAACTGCACAAGATCCAAGTCCTTCATAAAATTGATATGTCCCTCATGGTCCAATACTGAATAGACTAGGATCCTGAAGAAGATTTGATTCCCCACTTTCAAATGGGTGAATTTTAAGTAGAAAGCTTGTCAAATCCAAACAATATAAGATTCTTTTTGGACACAAGAACCCCCAAGGTTTAAGAACTTGGAATTAGGGATGTAAATGGATAATCGAAAATCTGAATTTGATCCGCATATGTATCCGTTTAAGGATATTCGTATTTGTTTAGAGATATGTGGGAAAAAGAATCCGAATACTTCGAAAAAAATCCTCCCAAAAAAAAATCCAAATACTTAATAATAAAAAATTAAGTAAATAATGATCTTGGGGGTTTTTGAAGATTCAACAGGTTCTAGAATATGAGGAAAAAAGAATCATGATGTAAGAGATATGAATAGAGAGCGAATTGTATCCGCTAGGGAGAGGAAGGTCCGAGTTACACAAGGCAGAGATGTAAATGGATGGTCGAAAATCAGAATTCGATCCTATCCGAATCCATCCAAATCCGTTTAGAAGTATCTGTATGTAAGGGTATTTATGTAATATCCCTTTATATGTTCTCATATAATCCTACTTGTATTAATGCCCAGGCTGTGAGGGGCAATCTAGTAATTAGCCCATCCGACCTAAACCCTAGTTTTTCTATATATATACTAGTGGAGGCGATGCTGGTATTCCAAACTAGATACTGAGGGTGTAATGCTTTAAGCAACCTTGTGCTTAAAACCCTAACCCTAACAATCTTAAAGCATTATGATTTTTTTTTCTCTGTGATCTAGATCGACTTTGGATTTCGGATCAACATTCGGCTTTGGTGATTGATCGTTTTTATTTTGAGAGATCAACGTTAGTACATCTCACTTTTGGTTTGTTGATCGATTTGCGTGATCGGCTTCGGCTTTGATTTATCATTCACAAGTGACAGATGATCGATTTGGTCTCGATTCATTATTATGATCGTGCATTTGATCATGCGGGTTTGATCAATTTGTGTTTTCTTAGCCTGTGCTTTGAAAATCGGACTGCTGCAGAAGGTAATAAGAGTTTTGTATTCTCAAAACTTTTGATCGATTGATTTTATTTTAATAAAAAAAAAACCAAAAAGGTGGGAAAGCATTGATTGCTCTGGAAAGAGTTTTGTCATTATTCAAAGTTCATTAATTTCATTCACAGTCCACTTCTCTCCTTGATTTGATTAATTATTAAAAAAAAAAAAAAAAAAAGGAAAGGAGAAAGGGACAAGGAGACTTTGGATGAATGTTTCCGAATGCTTTTCACAAAGCACTGATTGTTACCAAAAAAAAAAGGAGCCAAGAAGGGAAAGTGCAATTCTTTGACTTGGTTATCACAATCGTACAAAGGAGAGTACAGTTTTTTGCTTGGTTATTATAACCGACGGCATCATCGATGATCAACACTTGTATCGACCAACATTAGTGTGCACGTTGTGAGCGTCGACACCACCGCAACTCCGCGATCTTTTTCTCCGTCATCTAAATTCAGGGTTCTCCATCTCAGGTGTGACTGTTCCTTGAGCATTTATTTTTTTATTTATTTGAACTTTTGTTTGGGCATATAAACAAATCACTTAATATGGAGAAACACGCTGTTCCAATTGAGATGATCAAATTGGAAAGTTTTAGTGGCTCGAGTTCGAGTTCTTGGAAAAGGAAGACTCGGTTTGGACTGAAGTACCTTAATATTTTCTACATCTGTAGTAAATACTTTTTTCGATTGTCGGACCTAATCGAAGCCCAATGGATAAGTGATGAGGACTTTTGCAAAGACTACCTATTGAACTGTCGGATAGGTGGCGAGAGACCTATAGTAAATATGAGTCTGCAAAAGAGATTTGGGAAAACCTAGAAGCCCAATTCAAAAAGGAGGAGGACCTATCAAAAACTCACTTGGTTGACAAGTTTATGGACTTCAAGTTTCAAGAAGATAAGGAGATACTTCCACAAGTAATGGACTTTGAGAACTTGAGAACAAAATTGAACCAAGAAAACATCCCCGTTGTTGATGCATTCTTAGTGGGTGCAATTATCTTTAAGTTACCCTCTACTGGCATTCCTTTAAAGCGAGATGCAGAGAAAGAAAACACAAGTGGGGCTGGATGATCTCAAGCGGTTCATTAGAATCGAAGATGAGAACAAAGCCGGGAATAACTTGGAGATGGTGAAACAACAACAAGCATCGCCAATTTGGTTTCACAACCCAAGAAATATCCTAGGGTCAAGCCACCTAAGAAAGAACCCCACAGTTGGAGGCCAAAAAGCCTAATTTTAAAAAGAGGGGCAAGTGCGCAACTATGGAAAGTGGGGTCACTATGCATCGAGTGTAGGGGTCCTAAGAAAGGGAGCACCGACACACCACGGAAGGAAGTTCATATCTGGTGGACAAGCGAGCCTACTAACTTTGTTGCCATGATTGGCAAGGGTAAGGGGTTGGCCAAGACATCTTGATTGGTGGTTAGACTCGGAGCGACTTGTCATGTTTGCAATAGCAAGGACCCGCTCACCGATGTTGTTCAAGTAGCGTAGCATCCACGTTGTAAATGGAGACGTCGTGGAAGTGGCTCAACAAGGGAGGAACCTGGTTCTCTCATCGGGTAAAATATTAACTTTGAAAAATGTTAAAATCTTTCCTGGTTTTGAAAAGAATTTAATTTCCATTGGAATTTTGCTTGATCTTTGGCATGTCTATTACTTTTAGTAGTGGTAGAGTAACATTGTCTCTGTTAACTCCTTTTATTTTGGATGTGTTTATAATTTGAATGGTATGTTTAGGTTGAGTTTAGCTAATGAGACAATAAACCAGGTTAACCATAATTTACTTGATCCCAAAATACTACATTGTAGGTTAGGACATGTGAACTATAGGAAAATGCTCAAACTAGCTAAAACTCATAATTTACCATTAGACACTTCAATTAGATTTAACGATGTGAAGTGTGTGCTCAAACTAAAATAACTAGAAAACCGTTCGGCATCGGTTTCTAGGAGCACTCAACTTCTTGAACTTATACATTCGACATTTGTGACTTTAAAAGCTATACAACTAGAGGAGGTCGGAAGTATTTGATAACATTTATAGACGGTTTTTCTAGATATTGTCATTTATACCTGTTAAAATCTAAAGATGAAGCTTTTGAAAAATTTAAAATTTTCAAGAATAGGGTAGAAAATCAGTTGAACTTGAAAATTAAAAGATTTAGAAGTGATAGGGAGGAGAATACAAATTGACGGGGTTCAAGGAATTCTGTGCCTCTGCAGCATAATCCTTGAAACTATCTGCTCCTTACTCACCTCAATCAAATGGCATAGTGAAAGAAAGAACAGGACGTTAACAGAGATGTTAAACTCCATGTTATTGCATGTGGTATGCCCTCTTGCTATGGGGAGAAGCGAGTGTTGACGCAAATCACATTCTAAATAGACTACCACATTCAAACCGACTTCTACACCTTATGAACTATGGCATAATCATCCCGTAGATATGACACTCTTAAGGTTTGGGGTGTGTAGCTTATGTTAGGATACAAGACCCTAGGAGACTTAAGGTGGGAACTAGAACAAACACTTGTGTATATCTTGGTTGTGCGAAGCAGTCTTTGCGCAGACGGTTTTTGGATCTATCAACCAATGTGGTGATAGAATCTAGGGATGTTATATTCTTTGAGGATAAATTCCTTAAAGATAAAGGCGACCTTACTGGTTTGGTAGTGGTTCTGAGAATCACCTTTGGAATCGAACCAATTGTTTCGACACTACTCCCACAATGCTCCTTGAATCAGAATCTAGAAGAGTATCTACTAGAGATCGAGTACCCAAGAATTTTGGTGAGGATTTTGTGACCTACCATTTAGAGGCTGATCCATCCACCTATAAGGAAGCGATGAGATCTAGGGACTCCTGTTATGGAAAGAAGCCATTGATGAGGAAATGAGCTCTTTAATGCGAGAATGAGACTGGCACCTTGTTGATCTGCCTAGAGGGGCCAAGACAATAGGGTGTAAGTGGAGTCTTGAAGAAGAAACTTAATCCGGATGGGTCTATAGCCAGGTATAAAGCACGATTAGTAGCTAAGGGCTATAAACAGTGAGAGGGATAGATTATTTTGACATCTACTCTCCGGATTCGCCATTTGGCAACAATAAGGATTCTTCTTGCCATAGCATCTATTGAGCACTATGTTGTGCATCAAATGGATGTAAAACGGCTTTCCTTAATGGAGACCTAACAGAAGAAATCTACATGAACCAACTTGAAGGGTTTGTCATGGAAGGTTACGAAAAAGAGTTTGTAAATTAAACAAATCTCTCTATGGTCTTAAACAAGCACCTAAATTGTGGCATGAGAAGTTTGACAAGACAAGAAAGAGCTTTGGTTTTCAAACCAACAACTCGGATAAGTGCCTTTATTTTTGTCCGAGTCAAACAAGGTTGTGATTATTTGCTTGTATGTAGGCGACATGTTGATTCTAGGTTACGATCTCTCTGTAGTGAGTGACATTAAAGAAACCTTGTCCAAAGAATTCAACATGAAAGATCTTGGTGTGGTAGACACCATTCTTGGGATGAGAGTAAGCTCAAGTGAGCAAGGGATCACCCTTAGTCGGACTCATTACATTGAGAAGCTACTTTCTAGTTGGGGATACGATGATTGTAAACCGATTGAGACACCCTATGACTATAACAAGCGGTTGAAACCTAACACGGTGACATCGTGAATCGAGTTAGATTATTCTAAACGATTGGTAGTCTCATGTATGCAATGAGTTGTACTAGGCCGGACATAGCCTTTACGGTAGGCATCTTAGTCGTTTCACTAGTAATCCTGGAAAAGAGCATTGGGATGCCTTATCGAGGTGATGAGATACCTTAAGGGTACTCAAGGTTATGCTTTATGTTATAATGGACATCCTCCAACTTTGGAAGGATATTCGATGCATCTTGGTGCTCGATTTGGGAGAGCAGATCCACCGGTGGTTATGTATTTACACTAGGAGGAGAAGCTGTAGCATGGAAATCCAAAAACAGACTAGTATTGCTCTGTCATCTATGGAATCGAACTTTATGCTCTAGCTTACGCGGGAGATGAAGCAGAGAGTGGATAAAGGATCGATCATGGATATTCCATTGAGGAGTTTTAAGTTAAACTCTATATCTATATTCTGTGATAATCAAGCAACCAAGACGATTGTGAATAACTCACTCTTTAATGGTAAGAGGAGACACATCAGTTGAAGCGGCTATGCTGAATTATAGAACAGAACAAGGGATTATCACTTTGATTGATGTGAGATCGAAGGATAATACGGCGGATGCCCTTACAAAGGGATTGAACAAAGATCGAACATTCAAAACTACGAGGGAGATGGGGTTAAAGACCATTTAGTCGAGTCTTAACCTAACCCGATATTATTTTGAATTATTCGAATCTCATCTAGCCTTGGTAAGCATTAGGAAGTTTACATGTTTGGATAACTTAGTTAGGTTACTAAGTATGGGGGTTTGTGAAACCATTCCAAACTTGATGGGGTAGTAAATTTTAATGTGAAGTCTCCTTACTTTGTTATTCCACAAAGGAATATGAAAAATGTCCGATATGTTTCAATGATATTGTGCTAGTCTTTATGTCATTCCAAATTTGATGACATGTCTTTCATAGTATGGTGTACCATTCCAAATTTGATGATACAACATAAATCTATGATGATATGACGAATACTGATATTCCAAATGGAAACATGGTATGGTCCTTATGATAGAGACTATATAGGATCGAGTTCTTGTAAAGAAACTTGATGATGATGCTTATTGTTTTTGATTTACCTTCACCATATATGAAATGTACTAAGTTCTTATTGTTGAACTAGATACTATTGTGCAAATGATTGAATTCATAATATCTTATGAAATTCATATTTGACAAATTACGAGAGAATGGCGAAGATGGAGGAGAACGGTTGAATCGGATCTCGATGAGGATGACTTACTTGATGAGTAAAGTCACATGGATTGCAAGGACTTTTCCTTTTGATTATTTCTTTTGGTTTAGCCACTTGCATGTGGAACTTGGATTTATTGTTGGGTTTAGTTTTGATCTAAAACCCTAGTTTTATTTCTTGAAGTCTACTTATTTCTTATTTGATTTATTGGATTATTGATATTCAATTTATATTGATTCAATTTCGATTGAACAATGGTTCCTATACATGTGTAATGGATATATGTAGAACATAGGAGGAGATTGTAAGGGTATTTATGTAATATCCTTTTATATGTTCTCATATAATCCTACTTGTATTAATGCCCAGGCTGTGAGGGGCAATCTAGTAATTAGCCCATCGACCTAAACCCTAGTTTTTCTATATATATACTAGTGGAGAGCGTGATCAGGTATTCCAAACTAGATACTCAGGGTGTAATGCTTTAAGCAACCTTGTGCTTAAAACCCTAACCCTAACACTGTATTCGGCCAGAGAATATTCAGATCCGATCACATTTGATCCGTATCCGAGCCGAATCCAATTCGGTTACATCCCTATGTGGAATCAAACATATAATCATGGGAGAAGGAACTCTACTTGGTCTTGTAGGGGGTGCATTTTCTAAGCAAGCATCCTTCTAAACATTGGATTAGGACAACTCATTTAAGACCTTTAATTTAATTAAGGGAATAAAAAAAGACTAATTCAATTAAAACATTAATCAATTTGAAAATGAAAAAAACTCTTACAAGTAACCAGTATTAAGGTTTACAAATAAAACTGATTTAATTAAGGGAAGAAGAGAGAGAGAGAGGGAGAGAGGGAGAGAAAGGTAGTATTATATAAGGTAGTAGAGACACACTCCACGACTCTTTTTTTATTCGAAATCATTCAAACAATTTCTACGATCCTTGCTCTTTATATAAGGTAGATAATTAATATTTTGATTTTTTTCCTTAAAAAATTCCTTAATTAAATCTCAAACGATCTCTCTCACACACACATACTTTCTCTCTCGCTTGCTTAATCCACGGTTAATCAGTTGTTGTTATTTTATTTTATTTTTTTTTTCTTTCAAACAATTTATCTTTACTCTCTCTCTCTCTCTCTCTCTCTCTCTCTCGCTTAATCCATGATTAATCAATTGCTGTTTATTTATTTATTTCTTTACTTTCAAACAACTTATCTTTATTCTCAAACGATCTCTCTCTCACCCTCTTTTTCTTGCTTGCTCAATCCACAAAATAATGGAGACTTGAAAGTGACTTGAGAATAAAGATAAGTTGTTTGAAAGAAAATAAAAAATAAAAAAACAGCATTTGATTAATCGTGGATTAAGCAAGCGAGAGAGAATGATCATTTGAGATTTAATTAAGGAATTTTTTAAGAAAAAAAATCAAAATATTAATTATCTATCTTATAAAGAGCAAGGATCGTGGAAGTTGTTTGAATGATTTTGAAAAAAAACAAAGGAGCCATAGAGTGTGTGTCTACGGTCTACTACCTTATCTATTACTACTTTTCTCTCTCTCTCTCTTCTTCCCTTACTTAAATCAGTTTTATTTGTAAACATTAATACAAGTCACTTGTGTTAAAAAAATTTCATTCCTAAATTGATTAATGTTTTAATTGAATTAATCTTTATTTATTCCCTTAATTTAATCAAATGTCTTAAGTGAGTTGTCTTAATCCAACGGTTAGAAGGATGCTTACATGAAAAACGCACCCCCTATAAGACCAAATAGAGTTTGGAATTTGATTAGAAATTGATCCAAATCTTAGCAAATGGAATTGAAAAGAAGAAACAAAGATTTCTATGGATCTAATTTAATTTAATTTTTTTGGAGCTTTTGATTCAATTGTCTTGTTGATCTTGCTCTAAGAGATAAGTTCAAACAAAAATTATTACATGGACTTATTGGGAGAAGTCCAGCCGAACATATTTTGCCTCCCAAGTGTGAGATTAACTCAATTTCTTCTTCCTTCCCTTTTTTTGTTTTTTTTTTTATCTGATCTCCTGCCCTTAATAATTTGATCTATTACAGTCTCCTTCTATCATTGTAATTTTATTTTATTTTATTTTATTTTTGGTAAAGTTCTATCATTGTAATTCAATCTCCCCAAAACGGAATTGGGAATTCTTCTTCTTCTTCATTGTATTTATATTCTTTACATGTGATAATGAAAAACACTGTCAATATTTCTCTCAATCGTTTTCTAGATTTAGAATTTTACAAAAATAGTCTAAAAATGAAAATCTAAGTCCATTCATAGATGATTCAGAAAAGGGATTTGATTATCAAATATAATAGGAATCTGGGTATAGCTAGAACAAATGCAACCTATCATGTTTTTATTATTCTAATCTTGCTCTATATGGGGAAGGGTATTGTCAACGATCAAAAGAAAGAGAATGTATTTTCATATTATAATTTTTGGGCAAGAGATCTCTACTTGGTCGTATGGTCTCGATCTACATAAGGGCCTTGGCCAATGGGTGAGCATGCTTGGGTTCTACTCAGGGGGTAGAGGCGTCATCTCATTGTGCCTTGTGAGAAGGCGTAGGAATATGGTTTTAGTGCACGGTATCGGATCGGGTATCGGTAACCTGCAAAACCGATACAGTATCGACTTGGATCGACTGTAACGAACAACTTTGGGTCTGATTCTCCTCTAAAAATGAGTTTTTGACACTTTTATCCCTTGTCTGTACTATGCTACCGATATGGTATCAACACGGTATTGGTATTGACGATTAGCAAAATTGGTACATATCACCCGATACAATACCAATACCTCAAACCATGCGTAGGAAACACCACCAATAAGAAAATACATTCTTTCTTCTTCTTTTTTTTTTTTTTTTTGTGTGTGTGTGTGAAAGAGAGAATCTATTGAAAGAGTGAAAATAGGCCAATCAGTCCTTCTTGTAAAGAAAAAACCTTCTTGACCAAAGAGTCAGCTTATCTTTGTGGGAATATAAACAAATAAAATTGACATTTAAAACAAATTTTTGAAAAATTTTGGAATCCAAATTCCAGAATGACCCGACAATCAAGCAAGTTTGTATAAGTCTCTATATCATATAAATCGTGAGATGAACCGTTAACGAGAAAATGGACTTCAACTCCAAAGGCACTATTATTTTAAGGGTAAAGTACACGTACCCCTATAATTCACCCAATATTTCTCATACTCTCTTAAGCGACTCAATATTTCACGTACCACCCTTCAATATTCCAATGTACCACCCCTGTTTTACACTCCAAATGCCAGATAGGTTCACACCAGGTATTAAATGCTAAAAAATGACCAAACTACCCCTTTTTCTATCTTTTTTAAAATTTGAAAAGATCTAATTGCTCTGACCTATTTGCTAAAATTTGAAAGACCAAAATGTCCTCATCTTCCCCAAATCATCATCTCTTTTAGATATCCACCACCACTACCACTACCACCCACCATTAACACCATCACCAGAGATGAAAGAATAAAATGTGTAAAAATAAAACTAAAATTGACCAAAAGCAACTGAAAGGGTGGATAGATCTCGAATCCAATAAATACATGGACGGAAGGTATATCAGTACTTACCTCCATCGAAAATGCTCCAGATTGGGACTCGAGGAATCGCCCTTGAATTTCAAGATTGAAATCGCATTCCACGGAAGGATTGTTCGAGACCCATCTCCATCGACGGAAGATATCTTTTATTTTTTTTTTATTTTTTTTTTAAATAAACAAACAATAATGAAGAATTTATTTCCTTAAAAATGGAATAAGGAAGGGGGCAACTCCTCCCGGCCGGAGGATTAGAGGATAATGCAAGAAAGCCTCTCATTGAGACGAGGCCCGATCCATTCCAGTACAAAGATTAATAAAGAGAAAGCGCAGAGTTTCAATTTTGCTGCTACCTACATGGGCCCAATAGGATACAGCTGGGAGGGGTTCTTGCCAGGGTCTGAAAAATCAGATCCATTTTTTTGTTTAATTTTTTTAACAGATATTAATGTGGTTAATTTATTGGGTATTTCTATAGTCGTCGATTCCCACTGATCAGTGGGAAGATCTGGGAAATCCATGATCTTGGCACAGCTGCTGGGACGAAGAACATCTCTTATTCTGTCTATGGCTTGGATCCATATTCAGCGAATGCTGTGGCTGCGGCTCCGGCTCCGGCTCCGGCTCCCAACTCAACTCGAGGTGGAGGAAGTAGAGAAGGGGAGGAGAGAGAGTGAGGTGGGGCTTCACGGTGGGATGGTGATGGTGTTAATGGTGGTGGTGGTAGTGGTGGGTATGTAAAAGAAGATGATGATTTGGGGAAGATGAGGGTATTTTGGTCTTTCAAATTTTAGTAAATAGGTCAGGGCAATTAAGTCTTTTCAAATTTTAGAAAAGATAGAAGAAAGTGTAGTTTGGTCATTTTTTAGCATTTAATATCTGGTGTGGACCTATCTGGCATTTGGAGTGTAGAGCAGGGATGGTACGTGGAATATTGAGGGGTAGTATGTGGAATATTGAACCGTTTAGGGGGATACGAGGAATATTGGGTGCATTATAGGGCGTTACATGTACTTTACCCTTATTTCAATTCAAGAAATCCGTGAACATCGATTTCGGTTCATATTGCCAATTCCACTTCCTCGAACTTGGTTAAGGAGAAAGTCGTTGTTTGCCAACTATCTCGGCGTACGCCTAGGGATGTGTATGGTACAGTCCAATGGTTGGTAGTGTCCTAGACGTTCCTTGCTCCCTGAAGACGATCCTGATCCTAGTTCATGACTCATGATTGGTGTACAATTTCTATCAAAAAAAAAAGAAAATGATTGGTGGACAAGGGTGTCAATTTAGAACCTAAACCAGCTGTTTAAAGTTGGGTCAAAATTAAACAAAAGAAGATTCGATTCGATTTTATTTTTAAATAATGAATCATTTATCGGTTCGGTTTGGTTTTGATTTCATGGATGACATTATTCGGTTCAAATCAAACCGGACTGACTTTGATAAAATGATCAACAACACACTGTGGACTGGCAATGGCGCCATAGAATGGTAGAAGTGGGTGTCGGTACACCATGTTTTCATATGCAATTTGGATCCTCTGCTTCCATCTGCCCGTGTGGTTGGCATGCAGCCTCACACAGGCAAAAACGAAATGACTGCCCTACCCATTGCCTGAGCACCCTGCCCGGGTGGGATAGGGCGATCATTTCACTCCTGCCTATGTGAGGCTGCATGGGCAGGCGGCAATAGATAATCACGATCCTTTCATATGTTGTCATGCAGACCATATTGTCTCACCTTAAAGTAATAAAGTAACCATTTCTTTCTACTCATGCTTTCCCGTTCTTTTTCTCATGCCTTTGTTGCCTTTTTGTCTTGTCAAGCATCTCTGACCTTGTGCTCTCACCTATGATCAAGATGGGTTTCTTTTCTTCCTCGGAAGAACTTCCCTTAGTACATTATTCTTTCGCTCGAAGGGATGAGTTCGTTGTCAATGACTATGACGATGCTAAAATTTTTTATCTGTATCAATGGTATTGTATTTCAATGAGGAGAAATTTTTTTTTGTCAATAGTGGAATTAAGCTAAATTTAATATTATTTATTTATTATTATTATTTTTGCTTCTGTGCAGACTTGAGGGAAAAAATAACATTAAATAATTATTGTAATTTTTCTCTGATTTATGAATACTAAAATAGGACTTAAACCGAAACCAAATGGCACCGAGTTGTTTTTTTTTTTTTGAAAAGACGTTCTTATTCGCAGTTCCATTTTATTTGTTTTGGATTCTGTATGTTGCATTTTGAACCAATCCGAACCGAGCTAGTTCATTTTTTGTTCTTAAAATGTGTTCCTATTCCTAATTCGATTTGTTTTGGTTTCTATATTTTGTATTTTGAACTGAACCAAACCAAATTGATTTATTTTTTGTTTTGAAAAGGTGTTCATATTCCTGGTTCAATTCAATTTTTATTTCTGTATTTTATATTTTGAACTCAACCAAACCGAAATTGAATCCATTGACACCCTTAGTACTAGTATACAAGGAGCTTAACATGGCTGTGAAGGAGAAAGAGTATAAAAAATGACAGGGAGGAGGGTGTTTGCAGCATGTAATCATTTTCCCACAATTATACTTGAGTAGAGAATTATCTGGTCATCTAGAAAAGAAGAGAGAGAAAAAAGAAAATCCCAAATCTCTTGTAAAACTGGTGAATTAATGGTGTGAAAATCAAACTAAAACTGTTTAATAAATGATTCAGTTTTGATTTTAAAATCGAGACCGTTAGTTAAGGACCTCTTTGGGGACCTCTTTGGTATCACTTTTCATTTAGTTTTTTTCCTATTTAGAAAAATCATTACTGAAAACCATTTTTGATGAAAAAATGAAAAGTGTTTGGTAACTATTAAACATTATTGATTGTAGAATGAAAAATAGGTTTGGTGCAAATGATTTTTATAACAATTTTTAAAAAAAAGAGCCCAAACCCCGTCCACATGTAGTTTAAGTGGTGGGTGAAAAAAGCATCTCTTCACCCATCTTCCTCCTCAATCCGAAACTTTCTTTATACTTGTCGTTTTTTTCACCTGATTTCTTCTCCATCTTCTTCTTCTTATTTTTTCATTTTCTTTTCTTGTTGAATCGAAATCCAGCCGAGCCTTACTTTCCCTCTACAACCACAGTCATTGAATCCTCTCCCTCTCATCTTCTTCCTCTCCAATTTTCTTTTCAACCCAAACACCCTTTCCATTTTTAAATAAAAGAATCACCAAAACCCAAAACAGAACAAAGCTACAAAACCTCAGATCCTATTCACTGCTCATCATTCTTCCAGCTTTGCTTCAAATCTACTCCAAAATACCATCCAACCTCCAACAAAAATATATCATTTTCAAACGCTATATGAAAAAATAAAAACAAAGAGAAAAAGTTAAATTATAATAGACTACAGAACAGAAGGGTTGCTTGTTCTGCTCAAACACCCAATTCTAAAAACAGTAGCATAATTCGTTTTGAACTGTAAAATTATTGACAACCCATTCCTTAAAATGCAAAATGAGAAGAACCCATCAAATCGTAACTATCAAATCTCAGAAAAATAAAACGATGAAGAGATAAAGAGAAGAGGGTGATTAGGAAAACAATGACAACCATCAGGAAAGATTACCTCGTCAAAAACTCAGAATTGCGAATACCCACCAGAAAAGAATCCCAGAAGTAAGCTATCCCTCAAACACAAAAGGGCTAACTTCCCAGAGTGGGGTGGGGGTGGGGTGGGGGTGGGGCAGGGGTGGTGTGCGGTAGGTTGCAGGAAGAAGAAGAAGAAGGAGGAAGAGGACTAGAGGAGGAGGGGGCTTGCCTTTCTAAAAATAAGAACAAATATCTATTTTACCCCTCATATATGGGTCTTATGAGCACATGCTCATTAAAGAACGAACAAATGAATGAAAAACAGATTTTGACCATAATCCATAATGGTGTTAAAATCAAACAAAAATCGTTTAATAAATGGTTCAATTTTGATTTTAAAATTGAGACCGTTTAGTTAAAGGCCTATTCGGTATCACTTTTTATTTTGGTTTTTTTTTTTCTATTTAGAAAAATCATTACTGAAAATCATTTTTGTTGAAAAAATAAAAAGTGTTTGGTAACTACTAAATATAACTGATTGTATAATGAAAAATAGGTTTGATGCAAATGATTTTTATAACAATTGTTTAAGAAAGAACCCAAAAAACCAAAACCCACATGTAGTTTAAGTGGTGGGTGAAGAAGGCATATAAATCGATCAAAACCATTTTTTGCTGAAAAAATGGAAAGTGTTTGATAACTATTAAACATACCTGATTGTAGAATGAAAAATAGGTTTGATGCAAATGATTTTTATAACAATTTTTTTAAAAAGAGCCCAAAAAACCAAAACCCACATGTAGTTTAAGTGGTCGGTGAAGAAGGCAAAAAACCAAAACCGAAAAAATGAATGAATAATAGATTTTGAATGAAAAATTACAATAATGAGCCTATTATCATTTTGGGGGTGTTTTCAATTATTTTGATGTTTTGTAAATATAAAGGGTAATTTACACATACCACCCCTGAGGTTTGATGAAAGGATAATTTCATAAATTGTACAAAACATTTGTAAAAACGTTTGTGTGAGAAAATGTAAATAAAAAGTGATACCAAAGAGGCCCTAAATGATTTAAAATGTACACCGAACCATATAAATCGGTGATAAACCATTTATACTAAAACAAATATTAGTAATATGATATGACACCATTAGTGATAACAATAAATAATTAGTAAATATGTAATGGTACAAATAAACAATTATTTTAAGAATAAATATAAGAATAGAATTCCTACATCTATTTCAATAAAAAAAATTTTAAAAACCATGTAATGGAAAGTGACTGTTTGAATAAATAAATAAAAATCCTTATAAAACCGTTTGAACCAGTTTCGATCAACATATGAAACTGTTTATTAAAAGGTTTGATTTTGGTTTTACATAAAAAAAACTTGTACCAAATCAAACCGAACCGTTTAACACCCTTAAATGGGTGAACCCAATTAGAAAAGAACGATAAATTGGGCTTCACAGTTGTACCGAGAAATTGAATAGTTGACACGTGACACCACCGAAACAGGGGGAAGAGTAAAGAAATAACCAGAGGAAAGAATTAAGCAACGGAATCAATAAGCAATAATCCAAACTCCAACAAATAAAGGGTAACGACGATCCACAAGTATGAATACAATGTGAAAAGAAACCCCTTATTCTTGACTATTTTCGATTCTCACCGACGGCACCACCGCCACCACCACCACGACGGCACCACCACCACCAACACCACTTTTTGTTTTTTTTTTTTTTTTCTCAACGACCCATTTCCAAACATCCAATCATTCAATGTCTTCTCTCTCTTGATCTGTCACTTTGTCATCTTCCTTATATAAATCAAGCCTATCCAAATCACTACTCCTATATGCTCTTATATATCTCTTCTTATATTCTCTCCCTCACACATAAGCGATGATGATGATGATGAGAAAGGCCATCATTTGGGTTTTAGTTCTGGTGGGTTTTGAGTTCCAGAGGAGTACTAGTTCACAGGTTCCAGAGATTAGAAGGACAAGTTTTCCAGAGGGTTTTGTTTTTGGGACGGCTTCTTCAGCTTTCCAGGTAAGGATTTCTGTTTTTCATCCTGTCCTGTTTCTCACACATTCATTCATTCATTCTAGTGGTTCCAAATTTCTTGGTTTTAATTAAAATCAGATGGGTTTTGTTTGGTTATGGATTTTTCTCTTGCTTTTAACTGAGTTTTCTCTTATTCCCTCTCCCTCCTTTTCTTTTTTCCATTAGTCAGAAAATAACCTACATTCAAGGAGTACTTTCTTGGTATTTACTTGAATCTTGGAATCTATTAATGCGAAAATGGAGGTTTTGCAGAGGCCATTAATGGAGCATTTGTGTAATCGATTGGAAATTCCAGATATATTTAAGAGTCATTAATGCATATTTGTCGGATTTCATTCCGTAAAATTGACTCTTTTTTTTTTATTTTTTATTTTTTTAAATCCATATTCTTTAGAAAAATCTCTCAGACGACCTCAAGATTTACCGTTAATTACGAGGATTCATGTCGGTTTCTCATTTTGTCACCAAATAAACAATGAACCAATCACCTCTTGGCGCTTATTATAATTTCATATAGGGTTAGAATCTATGTTTAGTTGGGAAGAAATGGAGATAGCCATCTAATCCTTTCCTTTCCCTTACCATTAATAAAGTGAAGTGAAACTATGAGTGAATCACTGAGAATTTGGGCTCTGGATAGGATCGGCTGGGAAAATTATCACCTCAGTTTAGTTCCCAGTTCCTCTAATAGGGGATGGTGGACCCACCCGACAGGGTGTTTGGGCATGGGTAGAAGTCATTTCAGTCCCCTTTGTTAGAAGAACTGGAGAACTTGGCCGGTCAGCAAACTGGAGGTGATAAACATGGGCTGGGTTGGGCCACCATAACTGTTTGATGCTTTCATTGAGTTTGTCTGAATTCTAAACCGTTTTTGTTATTTTATGGTGGTTTTTGGCTTTTTGCAGTACGAAGGAGCCGTGAGACAAGATGGGAGGGGACCCACAGTTTGGGACACTTTTTCCCATTCATTCGGTAATCTTCCATTTCCTACTACTGCTCATACAGCTAAAGACTAAAGTGTGTGTTATCCATTCCTCCTTTTCGATAAAGGGTTCCACTTTTGCCACGTGCTTGTGATGCAAAAAATAGGAGGTTTCACATTGATTTTTTTTTTTGGGAGGTAAAAGGTTTTGAGACTGATTAAAAGAAAGGCCGCACCCACTCCACAAGGCTCCTATGTTTAACAGGGTTTGGGGAATCACCTCTGTTTTCAAAGAGGTTGTTTCCAGGACTTGAACCCGTGATCATGCATTCAGCAAGTGAGCACTTGACCAACGCTCCAAGCACGACCTTCGTTTTCAGACTGATTCTGGATCTTTATCCCTTGTGGTTCCCTGCCCGGTACAGTTCCTGTAATTCCTCCTCTCATAGGGGGTAAAAATTACCACCTTACCTCTTACCCAAACACATTGCCCGCGTGGGGTCCAACCCCTCTTATTAGAGGCACTAGGGAATTGTACCGGGCAAAGAATCGTAGGAGATAATTCTCTTCCGTCACGATCCTAGTTAGTTTTTTTTTTTTTTTTTTCCAAGTATTGTTGCTTATTCTTAGAACTTCTTGTATTAGTTTAAGGGGAAATGTTCTCTATTCGGGAGAGCGGCTCCTGCGTGCATTAGAGCCAATGAGAAAGCGTGTGTGGGCATCAAGTGAGGTGTCATTTTGCACATTTTATGGGGGGCGAGACAATCATTTTGCTCCATATGTATGAACACAAGACGTACACTCCTGGACAAAGTGTTTTTTCCCTTAATTTAAATATATTAGTAATGTCCGTTAAATGATGATGTGGACAGTAAGTTTCATATTTTCTAACATAGTATAAATTATAGGGAAGAAGAACCTTGAAAGGCAGTGTGGCCTTTGCGCCTAGACATAGAGAGATGTAAAATGATCACATCGCTCCCATGAAAAATAGAAATCTCACTCCTGTTGATGCCTTGTGTATACTCCCACCCTAAACCCTAAACCCTCAACCCTGAACCCTGACCCTCTCCCTAAAGTATGTATCACGTGGTAGATAAGTCGACAAGGGTGGGACAGCACCCATTTTTGCCATTCCTGCCTTTTGTCCTCCATCCCCCACTTTGACCCTATTCTCTTGATTTTAGATTTCTCTTTCTATATCTAAAAGTGTTGAAGCATAATTAAAATGCAAAAAAATGTAGAGAAAATATCACTGCCTTCTCGGTTTATTTATAAGAAAAATGTTTCTAATGTTATAAGGAAAGCATTCTATTATATGTAGACTACTTTTGTCCTTGTGAGAAAGTTATATTATAGTATTATGATAATCGGTTACAAAGTTTAGGATTAATGTTTCCCACGATGCTTGATTAAAATTGAAACTACATGCCCCCACCCAAAAAATTGTAGTTTCTTCTAAAAAATATCCTAAATACCCCCTATTAGACAGGTTTCCATTTTTTACTCCCCTCCTTCGTCCGAAACTCCACACGAGCATCGGAAGGAACCTACTCCCAAATGTTTATTTTCTAGATTCATTGCATGTTAATTGGTGCCCTATTACAATTGTATGGCTTACCATGTATATAGAAAAAATTTCCTTTGTTTCTCCTATGTCCCATATATTACAAGAAGTAAGTTTTTACTTTTATATCTGAATTCTAATATTGGACCAAAAATTAATCCATGAGTACTACTATAAATAGATAAGCTTGATGGCCTTACACGTAGGGTTGCAACAAGGTCGGGTTGGGCTGGGCTTTTTAAAACCCCAGCCCAACCCTGAGTCTCCTTACCTGGGCCCAGGCCCACCCCGACCTTGACTAAGGGCTTGAAAAATCCAACCCTGACCCGCCTCCAGGGTCGGGCCGGGCTGACCTTGATTGGTCCTGATCATGGAGTGGGGGAAGGGAGAGATGGACTGGACCGATTGGACAGAGAAAATTATCAATTTTACATAAAATAACACTATAATAAAATATATTATTACTTATTATCTTCATTTATAATATATTATATAACAAAATAAGTGTGACATTTGAAGTTTATAATATATATAGTATATCAATATATAATTTATAGTATAACTTATAACTGGGTTGGGCCGGGCTTAGCCCGAGGCCTCAACCCTAGCCCGACCCAAACCTGATTCAGGGTCAGCAATTTCCAGCCCTGACCCGCTCTTAGGGTCAGGTATCTTAGCCCAAGCCCTGTTCGGGCTCAGGGTGGGTTCAGGCCGACAGGGCCAAACTTGCACCCCTACTTATACGTATGACCCTAATCTTATGGTTGGAAAAACTTAGTATAATCTGATTTGAAATGTTTTTGAGTTGCATAAATAATTATGTTAGATAATTATCACAAAAGTTTCCATCTTAGATTTAATTTTGATTTCTGTTTCGTGTTAAGACTCAAACTCAATGAAATAATCTCCAATTCAAGTTTGATCAGTTTTAAGTTTATAATCTAATAATTAAGTCCAATGCCGGACATCTTATGGTGCAGCATCAGAGCATGCCACATGGATGAGTTCCCATTTGGACGGCGCAGATCGAGCTGGAAATCCGGATTTTAAAACTCAGCAATCCTTCAGTCCATCGCATGTACACCATACTTAGCTGTGCTTCATTGATCTACGCCATCCAAATGGGAGCTCATCCAAGGGAAGGTGCCAGCCTAGCACTCTGGCAAGGACCATTGTCCCCAAGCCTTGGGATTGAATCCTGCCTTCGTAGCCATCTGCCAATTCCAATACAAATCAGCCAATTCATGCGATCCAATACCGATTCCTCAGACCATGAATTGGAAGGGAAGGGGCCATTATTATTAAGCAAAAAAAATTCTTAAAGTATGCCCAGCCCAAGCTCAACCTTTCCGCCTGGGTTTTTACTTGGGCTTTTCTGTTTTGGGTTTTCTGAAGCCCAATCCAACCTTACCAAAAATACAAAAAAAGAAAAGCCCAATCCAACTGGACCTCGGTGTATATTTTAAACCCATGCCTAAATCGAAAAGTTCAGAATGTCATCCAAACCATTTTGCTTATTTGTCAGCATCCCATTGGTCAAATATATATAGGTATCTCAATCAGTGGCCTCCCTTTGTGGTTCAGGTAAGATTCTTGATTTTAGTAATGCTGATGTTGCTGTGGATCAATACCACCGTTATAACGTGAGTCCCCTCTCTCTCTCTCTCTCTCTCTCCAACTCAATTTCATTTGGAAAAATATTGGTTCTGGGCTCTAAGGAATGTAGAGAGAGGAGCTTAATATTAATTGGGTGTTTAACGTGCAGGAAGATATACAACTTATGAAGGACATGGGAATGGATGCCTACCGCTTCTCAATTGCTTGGTCTCGGATTTTCCCTAGTAAGCAACATTAACTACTCATCATCAAGCCCACTCTCGTTTTGAACTTAATTAATTGCTTTAAAGATTGGAATTGCAGCAATTGAAACTTAACTCATTAAAACTTGGAGAATTAAAAATATTTGGGAAAATTACACCCCCTCCCCTGAACTATGGTCTAATGACACTCTTCTCTCCTGTGTTTTCAAAAATTACACTCATACCTCCTTCGTCAAGTGTGTAAAAAAAGATCATTCGCTTTACCCTTAAACCAAAACATCCCAAATCAAAGGAAGATGACAGGTGTCAAAATAAAAACAGACAACCATTTCTAAAGATTTGTTTTTTAGGAAAAAATGTGAGACCCACATCATCTTCCTCAATTCGCCCTCCTCAATGCTTTCCTTGCAACCCCGACCCAACCCTCTTTCGTGTAACTCCAGCCCCAATCTTGCTGCTAGAACAACTCATCTCTCCACACACCCCCCCCCCCACCCTTGTTACAGGAAAAGGGTCAAGGAGAGAGCATGAGTTGGGGCGGGGAGATGGGTTGCGCCAGTAAGAAGGGCGGGGGCAGAATTGTAGGAAAGGGAATGAAGTTCAGCGATTATTGTTTAGAGATAACTCATTTCTCTTGTTTTAGAATAGAGGGTAATAACATAATAATCTTTCATTAAATGAATTAGTTCTTACGGACGTCACCACTTATCGGAGGAGACACACTAACGGCCTGGGGATGTTTGTAATACATTTTAAACTGTAGGGTAGGTTCATGTAATTTTTAAAAATACGAGAAAGGGGGTGTAATTAGATTATAGTGCAGATGAGTTGTGTAATTTTTCAAAAATATTTTTCTTTATTGTTGTAAAAAGAAAAATTCCTAATCATATTGCTCTCTTATATAGATGGCAGTGGAGAAGTAAATCAGGCAGGAATTGACCACTACAATAATCTAATAAACGCTTTACTGCAAAAAGGTAATGCAAATTCAGTGTGGCTAATTACTAATATATATTTGTTGTGGTAAAACTTAAGGATGGAATAAATTTAAGTGCAGGAATTGAACCATATGTTACTCTTTATCATTGGGATCTTCCTCAAGCCTTGGCTGACAACTACAATGGATGGCTCAACCCTCAAATAATGTAAATTATTAATTTCTATTTATTTTTTCGTTACTCCTAAATGATTGAATTATGAAATTAATTTAACTTTATTGTTGTATTTACATACAGAAAAGACTTTGCAAATTACGCAGAGACATGCTTTCAGAATTTCGGAGACCATGTAAAGCATTGGATCACATTCAATGAACCTCATACATTTGCAATCCAAGGGTATGATGTAGGCCTTCAGGCACCGGGTCGCTGCTCCATACTTCTTCACCTATTTTGCAGAGCCGGAAATTCAGCAACAGAGCCTTACATAGTTGCTCACAATGTTCTTCTTTCTCATGCTATTGTTGCTGACATTTACAAGAAAAGATACAAGGTAGGTAGTAACCCGTTGTAGAGACTTATAGTTACTTGGGCACCTTCTCCTTAAAGACTAGCTTTTAATTAATACCCAAGTCCCTAACAAGTTAACTTAATTATAATATCCGCGCAGCTCTTGATACTCTTCTTATTGTTATTTGGATCTCTAACATAAATTGTTACAACGGACACATACAGACGAAACAACATGGCTCTCTTGGGATATCGTTGGATGTTATCTGGTTCGTACCAATGACGAACAATGATGAGGATATTGAAGCAACACAAAGAGCTCAGGATTTTCAGCTTGGCTGGTAATTATATATGTTTTTATTATATAAAACAGTATTTACTAATATAACTGGTAATTATGGGTGTCAATCGGTTTGGTTTCGGTTTAGTTTAAGAACAAAATATAGAAACCAAACCGAACCGAGAATAGGAATACATTTTCAAAACCAAAATCGAATCGACTCAGTTCAGTTAGGTTTGGTTTTGTTTTGTAGTCGATTTTGTGTTCAACTTCTTAGTGAGTTTTAATTTGGTTTCATATTCTTTTAGGTCCTATTTTAAATGTTTTGGCCAACTTTTTTACATCTTTACCAATAAAAAAAACCCTTATTTGTTAGGACAATTGTCCACCAAACTTTTCTCAAACACCACAATGGAAAAGAATTTATCATCCTTATTTGATTAAAATATTAAAAAATAATATAATTTTATACGGTTCCTTATTCGATCTAAAATATGTAATTTGATTCGGTTTAATGATTTTAGGCATGAAACCAAAACCGAAACAACCTAGAAAATATTCCAGCTTTAGAAATCAAAATCGAACCGATTTACTTCGGTTCGTTTTGATTCGGTTTTAAACGGCCGGTTCGGTTCTAAATTGAAACCCTTGATAACTGGTTTAATATATATTTAATTCACTTTAATTTGTTAATTACAGGTTCATGGATCCCTTGTTTTTGGGGGATTATCCAAGCTCAATGAGAAGCAGAGTAGGAAGTAGGTTACCAATATTTTCCAAAGCTGAGGCTGCTTTGGTTAAAGGATCTTTGGACTTTGTTGGCATTAATCACTACACAACATATTATGCAAAGACTAATTCCACCAATATAATTGGTGTTTTGTTTAATGACACTCTGGCAGATTCTGGTGCAGATACACTTCGTATGTTAATTTCTCCCCCATCTTTGTTGTTATATTACTTTCTTCTTTTTTGTGTTCATTTTGTTTTTATTAATTAGTTCAAGCTAACAATAATTCATTTTTGTTTTTTTTTTTTCAGCATTCAAATCTGGGAAAGCAATAGGAGAGAGGGTAATCCAAAAGAGAATTAATATTGAAATTTCAAAGAATTTATTTTATTTTATTAATGAAGAAAAAAGTTCTCTCTGGGGGAGTATACCGGCCATACCAAGATACAAAGGGGGCAAAATGATTGCCTCGTGAGAAAGGGTTTCAAAATAGATCTGTCTATTCAGAAGTCATTTGACCCAACTGCTTAAATAATGTGCTAGGATGAGTGCTGATCTTCTATGAAAGATCATGATCCCAAAAAGAGTTAAGGTGAAAAGAAAAAAAAACTAACACTCCCATGAAAGGGGGAAATTCCACCCCCATGATACTAAAGTGTGTGCTCTCATTGGCCCCCACGCTCCCCCACCGAGAATGCCGATCCTTTATTAATTATTATTATTAATTATGATTGTATGTTGCATTGTAGGCATCTTCAATATGGTTATACTTTTTTCCCCAAGGGATGAGAAGTTTGATGAATTACATTAAGCAGAAGTATGGGAATCCTCCAGTAATTACCACTGAAAATGGTAATCCTCTTCTAAAAAAAAAGAATTGATAGTTTGTCACCATTACTTTTAGATAAGATGATTAAAATTTTTCCTTTCTAAATCTGCTCTTGTTGTCTGACAGGGATGGATGACTCCAACAACCCATTAATCTCCATTAAAGATGCTCTAAAGGATAACAAAAGGATAGAGTATCACAGTGGCTACCTTTCAAACTTGCTAGCTTCTATCAAGTATGTATTTCTATATTTCAAAAGAACCCAACCCAATTTTTAACCTAAAACTAGGGATGTAAATGAATAGCCGAAATCCGTTTCCGTATTCGTGTCCGTATCCGTTTAGCACTATCCAAATCCGTCCAAAAGTTAAACGGATACGGATACGGATAGGCTATAGCTATCCGAAAAGCTATATTTACATGTAAACGGATAAAATATCCAATTTGTATCCGTGTTCGTATCCATTTAGCACTATCCGAATCCGTCCGAAAGCTAATTGGATGCGGATGCAGATATAGCACTATCCGAGTTGAATCCGATCTGTTTACATCCCTACCTTAAACCAGTAAAATCTGAACTCAAATGTAGGGAGAAGAAGCTAATATCCTCTGTGTTTCTGATTAATGCAGAGAAGATGGGTGTAATGTGAAAGGGTATTTTGTATGGTCTCTACTGGATAACTGGGAATGGGCTGCAGGCTACACATCAAGGTTTGGTCTTTTCTTTGTGGACTACAAAGACAATCTCAAGCGATACCCCAAAGATTCTGTTCAGTGGTTTAAAAATTTCTTGACTTCTTAAGATTCCAATCATACTGAATTTGCAATGGAAACCCAATAATTATTCAGTGATTAAAGAAAAATTGGTACACGTTGTACAGACTATTCTTGTTGTTTGGGCTCGGGTTTTTGGGGCCCCATTGCACTTAATCTTCAGTACTCAAGGTTCGAATTTTTGGATTCACAATAAATAAAAAAAATTAAGCTATATTTGATATGCATTCCTTTATCTTCTCTTTTTTTTTTTTGGTGAATGAAGATGAATTAAAGAGAGAAAGATATATATATATGAGATTGTTGTTTAATGGTTGTTACTGAGGAGGGGGTGAATTAGTGACTGAAAATCCTTCAAATTTTTTTTCACATTGAAACTGGTATGCAATGTGGGGACCTCATTGATGATCACACAATCATGCATGTACACACCCAGACCTGACTGTCGAAGGCTTTACCAGGTGTGTGCACCCATCCTGCAACCCACACATACACTTGCAATTTTGAAGTAAGCACAATACAAACATTTACACCCACAACACAAGATGTATGTGGTTCAGCAAGTTGCCTACATTCACAGAGGAATTCCACTTGGGCTTTGTATTTTTTCAATACGCTACTTTTGTTGCTCCCATAGCTAGGAACACCCACACCCAGGTTTACTTAACATAGAACTGAGAGGATATTAAAAATGCCAATACAGGGTTAGCACCCAATGAATTCCTCTTACAATATAGATAAAGATTTGGGCTTATAACAACGCCCTATAGTTAAGCTCAGACTAGTTTAGGATACCAACAAGCAACATCTAATACTAGCAGTAATACAGGACACAGACAGTTATTGAAATAAACAGGATATGAGAAACCTTACAACACTTTGTCTGTGATGTCCCTGGGATGTGTTGAAGCCCGTTGGAATTATCAACTCTAGCCTTGATGAAAAGACTGGAGTTTTCAAGTGTGCACTGCAATGAGGGAGAACACAATACTCTTTTTCCTCTTTTTATCTTTCTTCAACACAACTCACTCACTTTTCCCCTTTTCTTCTCTATCTTCTAATGTTACAGAGTTGAAGTTCTCAATTTTTTGAGAATTTTGATATGTGGCTCACCTCAAGAGGAGATCCGATGGCTCAGAGGACCAATGGGATTGTGGCTTTTGGAATTAATCTAAATGGAGTTGTATGTTGGTGACACACTGAGATGGACAACTCATGAAATTCAAAGTGTCTCCTGTCAGTTGTATATGATCTATTAGCCACCAAGGATCGTCACGTCACCTACCATGTTGACATCCCACGTGGCACTATGGGATCCACCTTCATTTTCTCTCTCCTCCAACAATAAAAGAAGGCTCAAATGATTGTCACTAGATTATAAGTTGCACCAAATTACCAAATTGCCCTTGAACACAGTCAGAATTGCCCGAACACATGTACAATCATACGAAGCCTGTGAAGTGCTAAATAACCTCAGAACGGGCCACCTTATCAGTAATCTGCACTTGGTTCCCAACAATGACAACCTATATGCAACAAGGACTACCCAAAAGGAGTCAACCAGGGAAGAATATCTCACCAAAGAAAACATTGCTAGAAGCAGATTACACTAATTGAACATATAAACCCCATGAAGAAACAATATGACTATTTATCTCATTGTTTGGGCAAGAGGACTGAAGATGGTTGACCTTTGATTTAATCTCAAAATCGATGGAGCTCCAAATTTGATCCCAAGTACGAGAAGAGGGAGTCCACCTACGCTTGTTTCTTTCCCACCATATGTGATGGATAGTGGCACAAAAGGCCATCCTAACCACAAGATTACAAATTGAATCCGCTTTGAACTCTTCTGGATCCATCTCCATTCAACATCAAATGGAAAGGAGGGCCTAGAATGAGGTCAACGCTTCTGAAACACCCCTTGCCAAGCCTTCCTTGAAAAAATGCAACCGGAAAAAAAAAAAAAAAAAAAAGATGATCAATGTCTTCCATGGAATTACAACAAAGACAACAATTTTGGATTCTAAAGTTCCTTTGAAGAAGAGATCCTTGGGTGGGGAGAGTGCGGGTCAAGGCACGCCAGATAATTATACCTAGAAATATAATGCTTGAACCACACTACCCTCCACTAGGGGACACATGGATATATACTTAGAACGAACCAAGTCCCATGCAAGTGCCGAGGAAAAGCAATTGGAAGAAGAGGACGTCCACTAGACAACATCACCACAACCAGAATGAATTCTAGAAACCGACTGTAACATGGACCAAACCTAAATAAGATCAAAGTAAGCATGAGGACTTGGTCCATAGACCATTGGAAAGAATTGAAGAAATTAAGGACATCCTATATGATCCAGCATCATACTTGATCCGATCATCGAAAGATAGAAAACTCCAATGTGGTGCCAATTATCAAACCATTAGCACCATCATCAATATGACTCTTAATAACCTCCAAAGCTAATGGATTGATCTTAAAAAGCTTCCTCCAAGTCCAAGCTGCATCAAACTAACAAGCAACTATCCAAATAGAATCTGCTTTGAGCTATCTAGAGTGGATCCAATGAACCCATAGACTCTCTTTCCTAATAACAATCTTCCATAACAACTTCAAAAGGTCTGCCAAATTGACACCTTTCGCCCTCTTCAAGCCAAGCCCTCCTTCCTTCTTAAGAAGAATGCCAAAGCCTAGTTAATGGTGTGCAAGAATTTATTGTTGTCACTCTCCTTCCAAAAAAATGCACTCATAAGGGACTCAATTCTTTAGATGATTGAGCAAGGTAACCCAAAGAACCCTGTCCAATAAAGATAAGAAGCCTGCATAACTGCTCTAACAAGCTCCAGCCTACCAGCAAAGGAGAGTAACATACTTTTCCATAGTTGGAGCCTTTTTTGAGCCTATCCAGAATCGAGAAGCAATGGTGGGCCGAGAGCTTAGAGGGATAAGAGAAAGGCCCAAGTAGGAGATAGGAAGATGACCATAATCATACCTCATAAGATCTATGAGCTGCTCTTTAGCATCATCAGAAACTCCAGTAATGAAAATCAGGGACTTGTAAGGATTAATAACTAGTCTCGACATATCAGAGAACGCCTTAAGAGCATCCATAACAACAGTAACAAACAAGGTAGTAGCTCTAGAACAACATTCTTTGGATAAGGATTCAACAACTTTTGGAGTGCCAACAACATTATTTGGTACACATTCTCATAATGGGATCAAGAACATGCCTCGTTCTAGAATGCAATAAAATCAAAATCCCATTCCGCATTCTAAGCTGGGCTCATTCTTGACAAAGGGCATGGTTCACTTCTCCAATCTTAGCTCCGACCATTATGCCATGCCACTTTGGTTCAGAACCATGTCTCCCCCTTCCTCCCTACCATCTCCATCCTTTCCATCGATAACGCAATGAGTTCCTCACCAATGTCGATGTCGGCCCCAACTCCAACCCATCAATCCTATTGATAACAATGTAAAATATAAACACCATAAGACCAGGGGAAGTTGTACGAGATTTGGTGATGATGGGTCAAAGATGTATTATCTTTGATCTAAGTTGCAATTTCTGCAATAGTATCGGTAAGGGGAAGCTATGTGGGTTCAGGCAGAGAGGAAACCCACCAGCAGAAACAGATGAAGGGGAAAAAAGTGGAGAGAGATTTCAAAGAGAGTAGTAAATTAAAGAGGAGTTGGAGAAGCAAAACCAACATGAGGAGCCATGTGTGGAGCATACGGAAGAACAAATATTGGAAATTGGGTCTTCAGCTGAAGCTCTCGAAGATTAGAAAAGCCAAAAAAAAGAGATAAATGTTGAAGAAAATAAACCAGCTTGTGAGAGAGTAGAAGAAGTAGAAGTGAAAGTGGAATAGGATGACAAAATAAGCGCTTTTTCTTCTTCGTAGTTCTCTATTATAGTGTCTGTATAACATGCACTTGTAAAAGGGGGAGGTGAAGAACATGAGGAAGTTGTAGTAGATGCTATTGTTTTGAATTTGCCTATATAGAATAAATACCTTTGAGTAGCTTCTCATCTTTATTTGAAGCATAAATAATGCTATAAAGAGCTAAGAATGACAGTGTGTTACAAAAAATAATCTTAATTCCAACTTCTATGTGTTGGATATGTGACCAACAAAATTGGAATTTTTTATGAATATTAATTTCTTTAATTTGCAAGATCATTAACAGGCTATGGTTGTCTTTGGGTTTTCACCTAAATTTGTACTTGACTAGGGATAAGACTGAACATCTTATACATTTGGTCGTCACATCATGTGTTCTTCGGAATGATGATTCCAAGACACAAGTGTGAGTGCACATATGGTTTGTGCATGGTATTGGATCACACGAGAATCTTGCATGTGCCATTGTCAATTGATTAGAAACAAGATTCTCATTCATAAAATTTAATTGGTTCCTTGAGTTCAGAGGTCTTTGTCGTATCGGTTATACATCGTAGTTAGGTTTTAGTGCGTCAATGGTTGAAATATTTATCTGACTATATATCGGTGTACTAGATTCATGGTGTTTGATTGTGAACGAAAGAGTTGCTAAACACAATACATACTGGCATACTAGATTAATAGACGGATACAACAGAAAGTCAAAGAAGAATTGGTTTGACTTCATGGATTTAATGACTAGTGGACACACAGGGAACCCACGAGGAAGCATCAACAAGGGTGGGATTTTTGTCTTCCATTGGGGTACGACGATAATTTTGCTCCATCATGTGTCTGGACGTAGGAACCATGCTTCCGGACAGAATCCATATATTACACACACACACACACACACACACATATAGGGGAAGAGTTTTCTGTCCGGGAGCATTAATGGGAACCCACGAGGAAACATCAACAAGGGTGGGATTTCTGTCTTTCATTGGGGTACGACGATAATTTCTCTCCATCATGTGTCTGGACGTAGGAGCCATGCTTTCGGATAGAGTCCATATATATATGGATGTCAATTCTAAGCCCATATCGGTAGGACCGACCTATCCCGATCGATAAAAGCTCGAAACTGGCTTGATACTTTAGCTAAACCTGTTGGGCTAAGGCCCGACAGGCGTCAGACCAAGCTCGACACATTTATGAACCATTTGTTTTACCCTAATTATCCCTTAAATTTTCTATTTTATCCCAAATACCTTCTCTTAATCTCCTTGATTAATTTATCTTCTAGCATTTTTTTGGTAAAAATCTTCTAACATTACATAAGATATAAAGGAGTATGGGCTGAGTAAAAACATAAAATTATATTAATAATTAAATATTAATGCACTAGGAAATTGATGGGCCAAAAATAAATGAAGCACACAATCGAGGCCATTTATATTGTTCGAAATGCCATCATATATATGTCTGTTGAGATTGAGACCCATTTAGCTCCAAATGCATTGAGATTTACTTATTTAGCAGTTAATCCATTGATGAACATTCTCTCCAATAAGTTCTTGTTTCATCTCGAAGAATTGAATTTCGTTAGGAGCTATATAGACCAAACTTGCATGGCCCGATTGTAGCCTATTTAGTATGAGCCCATTCATAGGCATGTTTAGGCCGTTTAGTATGAGCATGATTATAGATCGATACATAACCGACTGTTTATAAATAGGACCATGCCTAGCCTATGAGGACCGATTACTTAAACGGGCTGGTCATGGTGCGGGATCCTAAAGTAAGGGGGACTGATTAAACCCAATCGAAATCGGCCTGGACCGATCGATTGACAGCCCTAGGAAAAAAGAACATTAACTTATCATGTGTTAATGTTCTTGCATTTAGACACAAGACTGCGTGAAACTACCGCTCAACCCCCAATAAGGGCAAATCCTATTATTTCACATATATACTAGAAGACTGTGCAAGACAATAACAAATTTTAATACTGACATGATGATATGTTTCTTTCAAATTATTTTTAAAACCATTTTATACCTTTAATTTAAAGAACTTTTAGAAATAAGACGAAGAAAAATTAAATGAAAGAGAAAGCGAGGACTAAGCAGTCCCCTTGGAAACACTGCTTTTTCCCAGGTATGGAGTCATATATATATTATATGGAGTCGGAATCTTTCAAGATGACCAAGTTTTTTTTTGGGTAAACATGCAAGATGACCAAGTAGACACCTTGGAAACACTGCTTTTTCCGCTGAATTTCATTTTATTCCATAACCTTGGCTTATGGTTATATATATCCTCCACCTATTGACAGGAGGATACAACAAATGTTCAAAGATAGAAGGGCTGATCTGACTTCATAGATATCATGACTGGTGGTTAAAGTTTGGCCCTGTCTAAAGAACCATATAATATATATTTTACATATTACATATTTTGGTTTTGCGTTTCTTATACAAAAAGTTATATTAGAATGACTTGGTCTTGACAATATTAGATTATAGATGAGGTGGTGACACTTTTGTTTTTTTGAACCTTTTTATTCTCTAATCTTAAACTTTTCGAACTCAACGAGAATTAAGCAAACACAAATGATTCTCAATCAATTCATCAAGAACTGAGGCTTAAACCATTATGAGCCGGAGTAAGTCAAAGACCTTCAATTGCAAACTGTGAACTCAAACCAAATAAACCACAAACCAAAGCCAACCAGAACCAAAGTTAAAATAAAGAAAGAAGAAGAATCTTGGTGTTGGGTCCTCTTGCTGTCGAGATCTTCCTTCTACGATCTGATCCGATCCTGCACACAATAGAACCAAGAGGTAGAGCAGGTGACTACCCCGGAATGGGTTCCAGGGGAGGATTCTTCAATGCCTAAGTTAGATCTCAGAACAATACTACAATTAACAGGGCCGAAGATGGGAAGTTTGGTTCTAGAGCCTTTAGGTCTCAGCCAATGGAATAGTCATAAAGATCTTATCTCTCTTTTTCTCTTCATCCCTTTTATAAGACGTTGTGTTCATTCCATTTCCTCTCTTTAGAATTGCATATTCTTCAAGTGAGGCGGGAGATCCAAGCGGGAACAATTAACCAAATTTTTTAGTATTGTCAATGATTGTGCCTTTGATAGATCACATGTTAAGTTCCTTGCGCATACTTCAGACGTGAGACTATGACTGGGGGCTCAACCGGGTTATGAATCCTTATTCTCTGGAACGCTCCCTGGTTCGACCCTTTTACACGTGTTCTCATGGCATTGGAGTTTAGAGTCCATATGTATAGGTCCATAGGTAAGCAATCGATCATATTCTTCATCCTTACCGAGTTAATGTTCTAACCCAACTTAAACCGGTTGAAGCATGAGAAATTGGTCTTTATAGTTGTAACCGAGAAATTGGACAAGGAGAAACATATAATATCGGTCAATATTAAGGGGATTGAGTGAGAACAAGAACAACCCCACCGACACTTCCGAAACAACCGATGGGAACTGGGATGTGACGGATTCTTCTCTTCTCTATTTCCCCGTCTGTTGTATCTTATTATTTCCACCATGGCTGTGCAACACGTGGCACAATAAAATCCAACAGTTATAAGTAAAATCTCTAGTGAGTTGGTGTAAAAAGGGTTAACTTTTAGATAAAACTAAAGGTTTCAATTATAACCGTTGGATTTTATTGTGCCACGTGTCACACAGGCAGATGAAAATAATAAAAAATAACAGATGGGAAATGGAGAGGAGAAAAATCCGGGAAGAGACGCAACCGACACTCCAGACGAAACCTCACCGCATATATAAATCTGAATGTAGGAAATAAAAAAAACCATTCAGATTACTGGGCTTGGTCGACTCTCAGCACCTCCGCTGCCGGTCGCCACCACCACCAACACCCTCTCACCACCTTCATTTTCTTCATCAACGACCCATTTCATCACAGCATTTGAAGAAGACATGTCAAAGAGAAATATCTTTATATGTGCTTTAGTAGTACTTCTCGTGGCTTTTGGGTTCCAGACAACCACTTCACAGGTTCCAGAAATTAGCAGGAAAAGTTTTCCTGATGGTTTTGTTTTTGGGACCGCTTCTTCAGCTTACCAGGTAATAAGTTTCAGCTTTCCATCTCAGTATATACCACACAAATTCATTCTTCCTTTGCTTTAATGTGTGTTTTTTATTCTTCTTATTTTGTGTTGTCATGTGTCTAATGTGGTTTGATCTTAGTGTTATATTGGACTAGCCCATTATGAGATAGGTTAAAGAGTTTGATTTTGGAGTTTTTGATGTATCGATCAAGTGCATAGCATATTTCTTCTTTTCTTTTCCAATCAATAGAGGCGGGCTCAGGTTCTTGTACAAGAACTATTCTCAAACGGCCTTGGTGGCACAAATAGAATCCAAAAGAGTGAGTGGATTCCATCTGGGTGGCTAAGGCCTTACAACAATGTTTCTCATACGAGAATCTAAGCTTCCTCAATCTATGAGTGAGTGGATTCCATCTGGGTGGCTATACAGCTGAAAATGGGGAGGAAAGCATTAGAAATCATAAAAATTATGGATTTTCATCCTCTAAAGTGTGCCCAGTGCACCACACATAAAAATCCAACCGTTTGTGGTGCACTACACTTGAGAGGATAAATTTTAAAAAATTACATCCCTAACGTAACTTTGTGTATCATTATTTCTCCTCCTTTTTTTTGGTAAAAATTATTTCTCCTTTTTTTGAGACGAATTAATACGTGAGCGATCCAGATCTTCTGTGGCGCGCTGTTTGTAGGCGCAGACACAAGGGCACAGAGCAATGACCGCCTTAACCCCTCTCGGGTAAGGCGGTTATTGTGCTGCACCTTGTGTTTGTGCCGCTCAGGCCTCTACGGGTAGCGTATCACAGAAGATCTGAATTGTGTACTTGGCGCGTTTGGTCAAGGGCTCACTTGCTGAACGCTTGGTCATGGGTTCAAGTCGTGGAAACAGTCTCTTTGAAAACAGGGGTGAAGTTGCGAACATTTGATCCTTCCTAGACCTTGCTACACACGGGAGCCTTGTGCACTGGGAATAGCCTTTTTTTTAATACGTGAGGCATTAGTACTATATGGTTTCATGCAATATGAAGGTTGCGTGCATGCAAAGTTTGTGTCGAGCCCTAGTCTTTTGGATATTAATGAAACTGGGAAATGGATAGAAATAATCATCAATGATGAGCCGTGTTGGTTTGGCCATCAATGAAATGTTTAATTAGTAGTAATTGTAGTAGTAGGGAGTAATAGGTTTGAATAAATATTATATATAACGGAGATGTTTATCATTTGTAAAAATCATTGCGAAGACGTGAAGCAAAGATCGATAGTCGTTAGGTTTTATTAGGAATCACGAACCATCCATCACTCTCGTTTTGTGAATAGAAAATATGTTGATGAACTTTAATTCATTTGGATAACTTTTATTTATTTATTTTAAATAGTCGTTTTCAAATCGTCTAGATTCTGAGCCCCCAACGTCGGATCTGGTCGGTCTAGGTTGGATCCAGATCCTCTATTGCCGAGCTGCCCGATAGGATCGTGCTGTCCAGACACGGTGAGGTTCGCAATGACCGCCTTAACCTCATTTGGACAAAACATTCAGACAAGGGTGAGACGGTCATTGTGCGCCTAGCAGTGTTTGGGCAGCACGGCCCTGCCAAGCAGCTCTACAGTAGAGGATCCAAATTGATCCAGGTTTGGTCAATTTCTTTATTTTTAATTTATTTTTTGGGTGGTTTCTTCGATTTTGGATCAATCATGACATTGAGATCGGTTCATATAATAACTTTTGGAGGCATTAACTTTGCGCTCCGCTGTCGTATTTCGATGATTTTTTTTATTTTGGGGTAACTCGTTGCGAAGAAGGCATTTGTGTGATCTCGAGGTAGCACATGCTTTAATATCATGAAAATATGCTATTTGAAAAACTTTCATCCTATTCTGACAGTGCATGCAGATGCCCATATATGTGAGAGGCAACCGCCTATCCTAGAATTCTTTCACCTGAATCTAATCAAATCCCAAGAAACATCGAGTGGTCACAGACCTGAGTTTAGAAGATGAAATCCATTAGAATCCCCAACAAAAGCAAATGGAAGAGGAGTCCAAATTTCTTTACCTCGGAATATCTCTTTCATTCACTGTAAATAACGTAACTCAGACGGTTTTTGCAATGACTCTGATATGACCATAGAAGCGACAAAGAGGGTTGAAGTGGTTAAGACCAATTCTCATGTAAGCAGAAGTCATAGTCAAAGGAATAATAAGCCAAGAAATTTAGAGGATTACGTGTAACTGTAAGGAGTTAGTTTGGATTGGGTGATGTTAAGTAAGCTTAGTTAAGAGTCCTCAGCTCAAGTGGGAGAATCTTTTAGTTATTAAGGAAGTTTGGTAGTTTGAAAGTGTTTGAGAGTGACTGATAAATAGAGAAGGGCAAATGTAACAAAAACAGAGAGATAAAGTCGTCTTTCTCCTTCTCCTCTATTCTCATTCTAAGCTTGGGAAAGTCTTCATGACTCTTAACCAAGTTTTATGAACTTTTAACTTGACTCAAGTGACTCGCTTGAGTGAAAACCTAGTTTTACAATGATACGATCCTGGATCTCAGCCCACAAAATCGGTTCGGTAGGTGAGGGTGCCCAGGATTATATTAGTCCACACCAGAGTTTATTACTCTCCGATGTGGAATATCCACCAGAGTTCATTACTCTCGAGTGGGACAGCAGGATCGTAACATTCCACCACCCTTCCAGATCGAAGTCTCCGACGGCCCACTCCATGGCGGCTTTCACTCCGGACCCCTCAAGCACTAGGTAGCCCTTTCCATAGGTCGCCCCTGCCAGTGCCCCGACCCGTAGACATGGCAGCCCGCTTTGATACCACTGATACGATCCTGGTTCTCAGCCCACAAAATCGGTTCGGTAGGTGAGGGTGCCCAGGATTATATTAGTCTACACCAGAGTTCATTATTCTCCAATGTAGAATACCCACCAGAGTTCATTACTCTCGAGTGGGACAGCAGGATCGTGACATACAACAATGGTTCTCACTTCTCATCCTTCTTTGGTAGTCATTGTCTACTAGTAAGGGTGGACATTGGGTCAGGGTGGCCCAAAGTTGGCCTGACCCAGCCCAAAATTTGGACTAAAAAGCCGGGTCCATGCATACCCCTTCTTATGAGGTATCCGTAGGTTATCCTTGGAAACATATTTGAGACCCAATTCCCAAGGTAATGCTTAAAAATGAGACCACCTGAAGTGTTAATAACCATCTAATCTTTATTGCATTTTCTTTTTTAGAAAAATTTCCTTCACCACGTGGTGAAGGCTAACCACTCCATCCTAGGGTCATAAATCCCTATAAGGTTTTGATATAAATCTCAAAATACCCATGTGATACTCTCTCTCACCCATCCTTCAGTCCGTAGTGAATGGATTCATTCTCATTCACCACGCACCAATCATAAGACCAGACACAGGAGGGCAAGGGGGTCTTTTTCAAAGAGAAAGGAAAGAGAATGACACATGTTGGGCACCCTAGCACCCCAACCTTTACCCTTAAAAAATATGTTACACCAACTAATATATAAATGTCTCAAAGAGATTATAAACTGACAAATTAAAGTATTACGTACGTATGTCAATATAAATAATATCATATAAGTATATGTATATGTGATTAGCCGGGCCGGATCCAAAGACCACAAGCAACAAATTCAGATGTAATACAAATCAAAATCAGATCCGACGATAGCCCTACGAGCAATCGAGATTTGCCAAGTGTATTAACCACCAAGTAAAATAAATTTTTTTAACCTCTTTTGAGTACTTGTTTGTGGTAACTTTTGCTTACAAAAATATATATATATATATATATATTTTTCACTTTTGCAGTATGAAGGAGCCGTGAAAGAGGATGGAAGGGGACCAACAGTGTGGGATACCTATGCTCACTCATTCGGTAATGTTTCTTATTGTGTGGTGTTACAACCCATTATCATTTAAAACATTTTATTAAAAAAGAAATCCAATCCTCAATCAATAATTCATTTTTCAATTCAACTTTTTTTTTATTTACATCACAATCATTCTTATCCTGATGGATATAGCTATAGAGTGAATTTCTCAATATGTTGTCATGTTGATTGACACTGGCATATAAGTCATGTTATTGTTGAATAACAAACCTTCAATTATCTATTTTTATTTATTTTATAGATAATCCGTGTGTTTGGGAGTCTCTGATGATTAAATAAACCAAGATTTTATCATAACTATAATTTTAAAAACAACAACAACAATAACAATAATAATAATAATAAATCAAGCAATACATAATCGGCAATGATTACTTCCGTATATTATGTGCTTCTAACCATTTATTCACAAAATTATCTTAAGAAGAGCATTTTTTTGTGGGGGGAGGGGGGGTGGGAGGGGGAGAGGGTGATGGTGTTATAAGAAGTGTCTTAACCTAGAAGAAAAAGTATTGGATTTGAGAAAGATCGATGTTGGAATTCAAAACAAGGCAGATTGCGCAAGAATATTTCATAAATGAAGGTTAATAAAAATAGGTAGACTAAAGTAAGTCAATATCTAACTAATGGTGAAAATCATGCAAAAAGTTCAAGCATTACTTAGACAAAAATGTTATCACCTTCTTTTATTATTATATTGGAAAAGTCTCTCTCACCCTAAGGCGTACACTGTCCATCTTCACATGTATTATTTTATTTATTTTTTTATTAAAAGAATAATTAAAAAAACAAATATGAGTTGTAGACGTATAGTGTACCGTGTTTGCTCAAAGAACCCTCTCCCTTATTATATTTATTGGAATATTGTCTTATCACCACCGTTTCTATCCATTTTATTTAATAGAATAAATGTTTTAACAATAAATAGTAGGAAGCCGCATTAGGTCGTTAGTCTATTTCTTTTCTTCCCTGTGGAGGGTAACATTCCTCCACCAGTTTGAGTGTACCATCACCACCCTTCAATCAATCCATTTTAGTTATTGGAAGAACGTTTTTCCAGATTAAGTAGGTAGCTTTTATGTTTTTGTTGACTACTAACGATGTGAGCTTTTTAGTCATTGGATAGCTACAGGGTCACAATCGGTCAATTTGGTTTGATTCCATCGTGTTGAATCGGTTTTGGGATTTATTAAGTGAAACCAAATCAAACCGATAAGACAGATCATTTCGATCGTTTTGGTTTTGGACTAGTTGATTTGGTTTTTCATTGATTTATCGAGCTCTTATCAAAATATCGTCGAGTTGTAACCGGTTCGGTTTTGGTTTTTCATATATACATTGAAAGTTAATGGAAAGATTTTTTTATTTATAAATTTTTTATCGGGTTCTTTTCCTCTTCTATTTTTTGATTTGGTTACCTGGTCACTTTTGTCAGTCCGATCTGGTTCAATGTATACAAGTTTCATAGAAGCCCAAACTAATAATGGCTCGGTCCAGTTTTTTTTTATCATCTTGATCATTCTAACCGGTTTGGGCTGGAAATTGATACCCCTAGATTGGTAGGTATTTCTCTAATGGTTTAATTTCAATCGTGTTGAATCGCTTTTGGTTTGATTTTTTATCGATGTACCTTAACGGGCGCTTATCAATACATTATTGGGTGTTACCGGTTCAGTTTTGTTATTCATATATACATTAAAAATTAATGGATATAAAAAAAAAAAAATTTATACTTTTTATTATTAATTTATATACTGATACATTATCGGGTTGTTACCGTTCATTTTTGTTTTCCATATATGCGTTAAAAATAATGAGATAACATGTTTTCCTTTTTCTTTTTTTTTTCGATTTCTATCGGGTTTTTTTTTGTTTTAATCTGGTTTCCAGTTTCATTCGATCAATTTGGTCGGTCCAATCTAGTTCGATATCTACCAGTTCCATAGAAGTCCAAACTAATAATGGTTCGGTCCAGTTTGTCCAAGTAGTATTGATCGATCCAACCAATTTGGGCTGGAAATTGACACCCCGAGATAGGTAGGTATTTCTCTAATTGGTTTGATTTAAAGCATGTTGAATCAATTTTGGTCCTATTAATCCAAACCAAAACCAAAACCAAAACCAAACCAGTGAGACAAAGTCCATTTTCGTCGGTTTTTATTTTGGTCCGGTTCAGTTAAACTTTTATCAGTTTTCTCTAACAGACTCTTAATGATCGACTATCGGGTTTGTTACCAGTTCAGTTTCGATTTTCGTATATACATTAAAAATAAATGGGAAAACATTTTTTTTTATAACTTTTTTGGGGTTTTATCAATTTTTTTAGGGAAGTAGTTTTCTGTCTGGGAGTGTGACCTATGCCGGCACTCCCATATGTCTATCTCTCTCCTCAAAATAAGGGGTAGAGGTATCTTTTCAATGAGAAAGAGAGAGAAAGACTCATGGGAGTGCTTGCATAAGCCACACTCCTCGATAGAAAACTTTCTTCCATTCTTTTAATAGGTTTTTTTTCAGATTTTTTTGACACCCGTCAATAGGTAAGTATTTCTCTAATTTTCACATGTTTAATTAGATGATCAATCCATCTCAATTGTATATCATGCAATGTACAAAATTCCTCCATTTGTTTTTTAATATTCAAAATCAAGATTGATACGGGTCAATGCTGGTCAATATCAGCTAAGACCAATATCGATACCGATTACTAAAACCTTGATCTCAATCCAAATTTGCTTTCTCTTTTTGGTTTTTCTGGCACCCCTCGGCTACAACCAATTACTAGATCGGGCATTTTCCACTTTTTTTTTTTTTTCCGGGTAAACCTCTCTATTACAAAGTTGAAGCTCTCTCTCCCCTAATGCATAATACAATAATTAAAGGGATTGATGACCATGGTGAAAGAATGAAGGGAAATTTGATCCAAATAAAAATCTTATATTTCGAGAATTGCAACATATCACCTAAGCCATTTAATTTGCAAGAGTAGTTTCGGAAAAGATGTTTTTCGCATCTACTGTAGTGGGTAAAGCTTTGACAATACGGGTGCACTTACTCTATGCTGAATCTTTGGGGTTGGACTTAAATTCAAGTGGAATCTAATAATTCAGAGATTATAACATCTCTCAATTACACAAACATGGATTATACTCGTCTCCAAATTGCTCCCATTATCCATGACATTATTTGGATAGCAGCATCTTTTTGTGTATGCTCTTTCTCTTGTATTTTCAAGACTAACAATGATATTGTATTAAGGTCATGTAAATCTCATGTAAGACAGAATAGCCAAATTCCACTCCTTGGTTCTATGAGCTTTGTCTTCATGATGCTTTTAGGTTGTTCATGAGTTTGCTCTCCATAAATCATTTTAGGGAAAAAGTTCTCTGTCCGGGAGTGTGGCCTACGCCAGCACTCCCATGAGTCTATCTCTCTCCTCTTCATGTGAAAAGACATTTCTACCCCCTTGTTTCAAGGAGGAGAGAGATAGACACATGAAAATGCTGGCGTAGGCCACACTCCCGTATAGAAAACTGTTTTCCATCATTTTATTACTAAAAAGATTTAATTTGCATATTTGACAGCATTCCATTGGTAATTTCTCGTTCTAATTATGTTGCAAGCCCTTTGTGATGATGCAGGTAAGATTCTTGATTTCAGCAACGCTGATGTTGCTGTTGATCAATACCACCGTTATCATGTGAGACCTCTCTCTCTCTCTCTCTCTCTCTCTCTCTCTCTCTCTCTCTCTCTCTCATAATCCTTTTGTTTCATTATTTTTTGTCCCATTGGAAAGGTCTTGAAAGATTATATTAATTAAAAGACAAAAGGAAAGACTTTTTCCAGTGTCACAAGAGTCTTGATGGAGGACCATTGAATCCATTGCCAACACACATGTTGGGGGATAAAAATCCTTTGCAGTACCGCCGGGTGTGCGGTGCACATTCTTCGGCATAGCAGAGGTCATGTGTGACATTTGTGCCACGTGACCTCTGTTGTGCCATAGAATGTGCACCGCACACTTGACAGTACTGCAAAGGATCCTGGTCCCATATTGGGGCGTTGCAATCGCAGTTACATAGGAGATGGGAAAGCAAAAATTAATTTTCAATTGACAACTTTCTAGCGCAGTTGATAAAGCATGGCGTTGTAACATCTTACCAAGAGGTCTCAGGATTGAGCCTCCTAATCCTTACCTTAACAACCCCACCCTCCCACCCACCACTCCAAAAAAATATTTTTTCAGCATTCTTGTGACAATTTCCTATAGGAAAAGTATACATTAGGTGTAGCATTACCACAACATTGGCTCGTATACCACTTGTTAGAGACTTTGATAGAACTTATCCTTAAAATCAGCATTATTACTTTCATGTGAAAATCCAACACGTCTAGAACACAAAAAGAAAAAAAAAAAAAAGATCAAACAAAAGAAAGCATTCTCTTTTGTCAATTCTAACTAACTGGATGTTCAATGTTTACTATAGGAAGACATACAACTTATGAAGGATATGGGAATGGATGCCTATCGCTTCTCAATCGCTTGGTCTCGGATTTTCCCTAGTAAGCAACAACTATAAATATGTTCTTTAATCTTTTTTTTCTTTTTCTTTTTTTTTAACTTAATGCTTTAATCCTGTTTCTCTCTTAGATGGCAGTGGAGAAATAAATCAGGCTGGAATTGACCATTACAATAATCTCATCAATGCTTTACTGGCCAAAGGTAAAACAAATTAGAGTAACTTTATATAAAACAATAATTTTATCATTAGAAAACTTAAAAATGGGTCAATAAATGCAGGAATTGAACCTTATGTTACTCTTTATCATTGGGACCTTCCACAAGCTTTAGCAGACAAGTACAATGGATGGCTCAATCGTCAAATCTTGTAAATTTCATTACTTTTTTTTAATTTTATTATTATTTTTTTATATGCTTATGATAAAAATTGTAGAATCATCGAAAATCCCACATCGCCTGAGAATATGCATATATGTGATGGTGCCATTCACTAGTATGACGCATTTTAAAGCTGTGAGACTCACCTGTCAAAGTGAACAATATTTTGCCAAATTAAAATGGAATTTGTTGTACAGAGAAGACTTCGCAGTTTATGCAGAGACATGCTTTGAGAAGTTTGGTGACCGGGTGAAACATTGGATCACTTTTAATGAACCTCATACATTTGCAGTCCAAGGTTATGATGTAGGGTTTCAGGCACCTGGAAGATGTTCCATCCTTTTTCACTTATATTGCCCAGCAGGAAACTCAGCTACAGAACCTTATATAGTTGCTCACAATGTTCTTCTTGCTCATGCTAATGTGGCAAACATTTATAGGCAAAGATACAAGGTATATATATAGCTTAGATTTATTAGTTAACACTTCTAGGCCAAATACTTGTTGAAGTACTGAAATTGGTTGTGTTTGGATTTTGGTGTTCTTCATTTTTTTTTAAACAGCAAAAACAGAATGGATCCGTTGGGATATCATTAGATGTTATATGGTTTGTACCAATGAAGAACACTTCTGAGGATATTGAAGCAACACAAAGAGCTCAGGATTTTCAGCTTGGCTGGTAATTAATTGTAGTTCTTGCCCTTTTGATCATTTGCTGCACTTTTATTTATGGTTATAATTAATTTGGTTGTAAATGAAAGCAGAGGTGGGATCATCATGCTGTTGGGGATGATAGAAGGTTACTGTTAATGTCTCTATCACAAGGTCTCCACGTGGACTTAGCCCTTTTGCGACTTGTTCTTCCCTTTATAACAGCAAGTGGCACTCTGTCTAGTTCCCAGTTCCCACAACAACGAATTTAACTTCATTTTTTGAAGGTGAAGAAGATGAAGTGGAAGAATGAGAGGTTCTTCTTTTTTCATGAGTCAGGGAGAGTGTATTCTCTTTTCTTACAAGAGAGGAGAGAGAGAGAGAGAGAGAGAGAGTTCCTAATTGCTCAAATAGGCAATTTAGTTCCTAACAATTAGGGGTGGTGGCTTACCATATTAGACCCAACTCTCCTCATATCCATATGGGTTTAGGTTCACCTTAACTACTTATTGAGGCTAACGGGATCAAATCTCAATTTGAGACTTAGGAGTTAGAGGTGTCAATGGGTCGGGCTCGGCCTTAACCCTAGCCCAACCCTAAGAGCCTTAACCTAAACCCAAGCCCAGCCTGATCCTCCCTAGGCCAAGTATACCCTCAATCCAGCCCGACTGTGGCAGGAGTTTTTTCAAGTCCGGCCTGACCCTGATTGGCCCTGATGGCCCATTGAATAGTGAAATTAACAAAGTCCATCATGGCATCAAAACCGACTTAACAAAGCCCCAACCCACTTTTTCATGTATTTTGTAGTATACGATACATTAATACAAGGTCAGGTTGGCAAGGCCTCAACCCAGGCCCGTCCCGGCCCTACCAAGGCCTAGCAAATTTAAAACTCAGCCCGACCCTTCCTTATCCCCAGGCCCAGCCCAACCCTGTCTAGGCTCAGGACTGGATCGGGATGGCCGAGTTTTTTTGGCACCCCTAGTAAGAATTCAAATTCTTCCCTATTGTGCCTAGAAATATGGTGGGCCTGGTGTGCACTTATTGATGGACACATGTCAACTAACAATTTCTCACTTCAACATCAATGTTAGTAGATCAAATCACATATCTAGAGATTTCAAAATAATGTATGCATTGATTATGAATTTATGAACAGGTTATCTAATTATGGTCTCAACTCTCAACACTTTGTACGGTCTCATAAATTATCAATATCAATCGTCAAAGAATTAGAATTAGAATAACTATTGCACTGTTCTTAGTTGCTAATATATTTATGTTTGTTTTGATATCAAATATTTACAGTAACTATACTAACTTGTGTTAATTATTTGATTCATATTTGTCCAAATGTGCAGGTTTATGGATCCCTTATTTTTTGGAGATTATCCAAGCTCAATGAGAAGTAGAGTAGGAAGTCGTTTGCCTAAATTTTCCACAGCAGAAGCTGCTCTGGTTAAAGGGTCTTTGGATTTTGTTGGAATAAATCATTACACCACATACTATGCAATGAGCAATTTTACTAATATTATTGGTATTGTGTTGAACGACACTTTGGCGGATTCTGGTGCAGATACACTTCGTATGTTTCTAACAATTCTCAGTAACTTTTGTTATCGATGGCCAGTATTATTTTTGTTGGAACTTGATAGAATTCATCTTAAAAAGCAAGTCTTTAAGAAGAGGGTGTCGAAATCCTTACAAGTCTTCACATGATAGTCACTTTCAATGTGGATAATTGTTTTCACGTGGAACCCAAATGAATTTCTATCCATAAAAATATTTAGGAAGAACTCTGAGTTTATAAGAATTGAAAAAAAAATTCCCACGCAACAAATGTATCATACACCTTCTCACAATAGAATTTTTTTTATTATATTCTCTCTCTTCCTCTAATCATGTGAGCCCCATATAGATGGTAATTAGTTCTATGGGTGTCGCGTGGGAGATTGATTCTGACGGCATGAGGAACCCTCTCCCATAAGAATTTTCACCGTTTCTGTATTAAGAGAGTGAACGCTCATCATTCTTTTTATGTTCTATTTTGTTTTATTAATCACTCATGATAAAAGCTTTTGGTTTTTTTTTTTTTTTTCTTTTTTATTTTTTCAGCATTCAAAGATGGGAAACCAATTGGACAAAAGGTATGAATTTGATATAGTTTTATTTTGTTTCCTATATTGCTATTTTTAGGGCTGCAAAAGGTTGGGTTGTGCCGAGTTTTTTAAAATCCCAATCCAACCCTAAGTTCCCTTAGCTGAGCTCAAGCCCAGCCTAGCCCGTTAGCCCGAGACCTCAACCCTAACCCAACCTGACCCTGACTCAGAGTCAGAAATTTTCAGTCTTGACCCACCCTCAGGGCCAAGTATCTCAGCCCATGCCCTATACAGGCTCAAGGTAGGTTCGGGTTGACAGGGCCAAACTTACACCCTTAGCTATCTTCTTAATGTTTTTTACTATATTTTGGTTACATGTTGGATTGGAGGCATCTTCAATATGGCTGTACTCATATCCTCAAGGGTTGAGAGATTTGATGAATTACATAAAGCAAAAGTATGGGAATCCTCCGGTCATCATCACGGAAAATGGTAATTATCCTTTAAATCAAACATGTTAATTCATCACTAATTGAAACCATTATATTGGATATTGCTTTCTAAATCTATTATTGTTGGTAACAGGGATGGATGACTCCAATAACATATTCATCTCTGTCAAAGATGCTCTTAAGGATGAGAAAAGGATCAAATACCTCAGTGGCTACCTTTCAAGCTTGCTAGCCTCTATCAAGTATGTATTTCTATAATTTTCCTTTTAAAGATGACAACTTCAACATGGGTTAAAGTTTTCATAAAAAAGCATGAGAAAAAGAACTCTATCCGGGAGTATAGCCTACGCTAGCACTCGCATGAGTCTATCTCTCTCCACCCCATATGAAAAGACACTTATGCCCTCCTGTTTGGAGGAGGAGAGAGATAGACACATGGGAGTGTTGGCGTAGGCCACACTCCCGGACAAAAAACAACTTCCCAAAAAAATTATGAATTAAAAGTCTTTTTTGTTTGGTATAAACATGGGTTATAGTTCAACATGTGTTAACTTCTCTCTCATATATTATAAGATGTTTGCATGTGTCTTTGAAAGGTTCGTTATCGACAAATTTATTTTGAAATGACACCTTTATTGGTATATCTAGAATTTAACACTTTTATTTAGTTGTCCCTTGTCTTATTCCCAAACCATTTAATGAAGTTTTCCAGTGAAGGTAAATATGCCATTTTTACATAGCAATTGCATTATGTGTTGTGAGAACGGGCCATGGTGCAATGGTAAGATTGCTCCATTGTGACCAAGTGGTCACGAGTTTGAGTCTGGAAACAGTCTCTTTGCTGAAACTATGGGTAAGATTGAGTACATGATGACCCTTCCCAGACTCCACAGTTGCAGGAACCTCGTACATTGGATACGTCCTTTTTTTTAATAACATTATATGTTGTATTAAATGACTATCAACATTTTTTTTATCCTTCCACTAAACAACTATAGGGAATAAAACATAAAGCAAAAAAGCAAGGTTACAAATGTATTGACACCTTAGGGGGTAAAAAAGGAAGTATAAATGTTTGGGATGGTTGAGTGAAAAACTAAATAAATAATATTTTTCTCCTATCTGTACTTTTTCTTTTTGGACTTCTACTCATGACAATGAAATATATATGTTTGGGATAATCAAACATGTGATGGGGGGTTCTGCCAAGTACAAGTGAGTACTTTGTGAAAACTTCTTTTAGACAATTTAGAATGAAGGCAAAGATCATAAAATATACACTGGTGTTCATACTTTGTACTAGTTGTGCTACGTGGAAGGGGGATGTACCAATTCAAACTTTTGGATATCTAGAAAATATTATAGATTGATTGATCATATTTCAAATATCGCTTAATTGCATCATTTACTTTTTCTATCTCTCATTTATTTTCATGAACCCTTGAATTTCTCAGTCTTAGATTTTTCAAAGTTTTATCTTATCATTTGACCGACTTAAATTGTACTGAAACTTAACATGTAAGGAGAAGACTTTGGGATCTACATGTCTAGAAATTTTCAGACACATTTAACGAATCACATGACAACAAATATGTTAGGATTTAGGGTTTAAGCACAAGGTTGCTTAAAGCATTACACCCTGAATATCTAGTTTGGAATACCCAGATTGCTGCCTCCAGCTAGTATTTATAGAAAAACTAGGGTTTAGATCAGATGAGCTAATTATTAGATTACCCCTCACAACCTGAATATTAATACAAGTAGGATTATATTTGAACATATGAAAGAATATTACATAAATATCCTTACAAAATATATGTGATTGCGGACCAAAAAGTACTATGCTTTGTGCAATGTTGGTCTTACCCAATTTTCCAATTTCTTATTTTTAACAAATTCTAGAAGAAATTTTTTTATAGAACCAAATGGAGCAGAAGCAGCCTTGATTGAGCCATACCAATTGTGCTAAGCCCAAGTTTTTAAAACTTGGAATTGGGCACTGAAGCAGCCTCCATAGATTCCAAAATCTGATTTTGATTCAAATCGACCATAATTGGTCTGAAATCATAATCAAAATCGGCCAACTCCGATTTGAACCAGCCTACTAGATTCTGATTTTGAAAACGATAGCTAGATCTCACATGACAACCTATTAATTACAAGTTACAGAAGAAACTAATTAATATCCTCTCTGTGTTCTTGATTAATGCAGGGAAGATGGGTGTAATGTGAAAGGGTATTTTGTATGGTCTTTGCTTGATAATTGGGAATGGACTGCTGGCTATTCATCTAGATTTGGCCTTTTTTACGTAGACTACAGAGACAATTTGAAGCGTTATCCCAAAGATTCTGTCCAGTGGTTCAAAAATTTCTTGGCTCCTTCGGCTTCCTCCACTGATGAACTTTAATTGACCAGTATTAAAGGAGGTCTTTATAATGTATAATTATTCATGAAACCATAAATAAAACAAACACCTTATAGTGGTGGAACCAGGTATATATTCGTTGAATGATCACAGAATTTGAATCCTTCCCTGTACATTTAACTAATACAATAGTGACAAATTATTAAGAGAAAAAGTAAAGGAAATGTGTGTGTTATATAGCGTGTTCCCTAACTGGTACAGAATTAAGCATTGTGCCTGCTGGTCCATGATCACGATCTTCTCATTCCAAATTTGATGGTACCAGTTGGTAAGCATGGTTGACTATTAACAATGGAAAGTCCTCCCAACAAGCGCCCAGATTAAAGGTATGAGTGATGGGCCACCACCGCTTGGGCCAAGGTAGTTCGAAGGATTAGGTTTGTTAGAGCTCCAAAACCTTGGCAGTGTTAGCCCTTCTATTAGTTGTAAGAAAAAAGCATGGGCATGATAGTATCTTTATAGATGTTATACATTCCTACAAAAAAACCCAAAATTAAATAATTAATAATTCCTCTGGTCCCGGCGGGGCTCGAACCCGCGACCTTCGGCTCATAAGACCAACGCTCTAACCAACTGAGCTACGGGACCAAGAGAACATTGGCAAAATGCTTTCTAAGTATACAATCACTTACATTTGGGATCAAAATCATTTTCCTTCCCTTTTAAAGTTCCTACCCCTCCCTTTTCTTCTTTCATATATCTGTAGAATCTAACTCCTCTCAAGTTCCCTGCCCGGTCAGGTTCGTAGGTTCCTCTCATAAGGGGCCAAAAATGACGACCTCATCCCCTGCCTGAACCTTAGTTAGTAAATACGCGTATTATGCGCGTACCCAAATTTTTAAATGTATAATACTCCCGTCCCTGCATTTTCCCATATTTTTATTAAAAAATGCATTTTTTTTAATCGCTCGAGTATTATACTCATATAATACATGTATTATACGTATTATACGCTTTTTTTAAAATAAAAAAAAATTACCCAAAAGATTAGAATTTAGGGAAACGATTTCACTTTCCCTTTCATCCCTTTCGATTTGCGTTGAACATCCAACCGTAGCAGGCAATAGTAGCCGCCCTCCATCTCCAATCATCCTCCCCATCTCCGTTCAACAAAGCGGCACTTAAGTCTTGTACTCTCATCTTGTTTCTCTGGTCTTTGAACTTTGATGATGGTAGTGAAGCAAATGAATCTAGTGTGATATTGGCGAGAACGGCTCAATCTCTATTCTATTTTATTTTTGTTTTTCTGTCTCTTGTAGCTAATGTGTACAGTGGAGATCCATATCTGGAACTCTCCCTCTTGTCTTGTGTTGGTTAATTAGTGGGAAGTGGGAACTCATCCCCCTTCACAAGAACACATCTGGTTAAAAATATATGGTTATCTCATTATAGATAATAAGAAATGTAATGTTGGAAGAATGAATTAACGATAAGGTAATCAACTTGCTCATCTCATTTTCAGACAATCTACATTCATTTCTTGTAGATTATTGATATTTTGGTATGTTAAATGATAATCTTAGAGATGTTATATAGCATATTATATTATTGTGTTTATTTTAGTTCATAAAATCATGATATTATTTTGTTTATTAGGTGATGACTGCATGTTATATAATGAATATATGTCCGTTTTTTTAAAAGTATTATTGCCGTCTATGCCGTATTATATCCGTATTAAACGCGTACCGTATTATTACCGTATGCATTTTATGAAGCCGGATTTTTGAAAAATATTATTACCGTCTAGTCCGTTTAATTGTCGTACGTATCCGTTCCCGTTCAATTGCCGTTCCCGAACTTACTAACTAAGGCCTGAACACACTGCCCGGATGGGGTGAGGTCATCATTTCCGCCCTCCCTATGAGAGGAACCTACGAACCTGATCTGGCAGGAAACCTGAGAGGAGAAAAATTCATATCTGTACATCATTTATTAAAATAACATGATAAAAAATAGGAATTATTTATTAGTTTTTTCTTTTGGGTAAAAATTATTTATTAGTTCACACCCAATATTGCATGGTTGATTCGGCATTGGTTCACGTTAGTTTTCGCTGCCCTTGTCTCCGTCATTCTTGGTTAATTGCAATCCTTAGCTCTTGTAGTGTTGTTGTCCTTTCTTTCTTCATAAATATTTTTTTTAATAAAATAAATTGCATTATAAAAAATAAACCAAAACCTTTGAAATGCAGATTCATTTTTCCATATAGCTTTAAAATTGTGGTCCAAAATCCGTTTTATCTTTTTTCTGATATAAACCATATTAGTTTAATTTGATTCTTGGTCCAGTTTTATTTTGATTGGAAACGCAAATAGTATCTATCATTTGAAAGGATTTTGAATACCATTTCACAAAAATATAATTTTAAACCTTTTTCTAAACCCATTACCATCTTCATCCCAACCTCCTCCCTCCCCCCCCAAACAAAACAAAAAAAAAACTTAAAAGGAAAAGGAATGCCACCCCCGATCGTGTGTTATTGTGTGTGCTAGGCGCAAAATGACCGTTCCTCCCCATGGATAGGCAGGGGTATTGTGCCAGTCATTTTCGCACCCAAATGTGTCTGGGCGTAGGTATACGTCACACAGCACACGATCGGATGGCGTTCTTTCTCCCAAAAGAACATCAGTCAATTATAAACCTAACCAGAAGCTAAAAGAAGGCCATCCCTTGGTATACCAGACAGGTTATGAGCCAAAATATATATATATATAATCTTAAAAGCTATATATTAATACCTCCTTATAGGTCCATTGAAGAAATCTATAACAATTCAAAGTTTGTGGTTTGTGCATTAAACCTACTTTACATATAAACCTCCTAGTGGTTGGAAAACGACCCTTAAAATAAATTTCCCCCAGTTACTACAACACTTCATGTAAGTTTGAAGTCTTCAAGGTTTCCTAGGGTCATTTACATTTAAGTTTGAGTCTTTGAGATTTGTTATTCTTATGAATATTCTTTGTTTATCGTTAATCATATTGTTTACATTAATTAAAGTGTGGTTTAAAGCTTGGAACTTCTCTTTTTCTTTTTTGGTTTTTAGGCACTCAGTTGGGACTTTTTTTACAAGTTCACAAAGTTTGACCACTACCAAAATGGTAGGATCCAGATCTTCTACGGTGCGAACTGCCCATCCTATCGTGTTGTGCAAACACAAAGAGATGCACATTGATCACCTTACCCCTACCCAAACGGGGGTAAAACGATCATTACACATGACCCTGTGTCTATGCAGTACAAACAGGACAGGACAGTGCGCTGTCAAAGTAAAGTTTAGCCTATTTATTTTGTGATTTTCTTCACTACAAGAAAAACGCTAAACGACTGCACTTTAGCGGACACGTCTAAGCTAGCAGTTGTCAAGAACCGCCGCCAAAAGAAGTCTCCCACGGCGGTTTGGAATGTAATGAGTAGGAGAGCGTGATTGCGGTATATCGGCAGTTTAAATAAACTGCAATTAAGGACACATATATGGACACGGTTTTTAGATAACTACGGCCGGTTTATGTAAACCACAGCCATATACTAGTGTCCATGGAAAACATTTGGTGGTGGGCCGCTATAGGTACACATTTGGAGGCTACTTTTTACCGTCGTTGAATGCCCAAAGTACCCTTCCCGCCAAGTTCCCGCTTGTTGGCGGAGACATATATAGCTGTGATTTATATAAAACCGTGGTCATATACAGTTGTGGTTTATGATCACAGTTTTTGTAAGGGAAAATTGTTCAGGTCTATTAGTTAAAAAAATTAATTACAAGTTTAATTGGTTTCAAATTTGTTTTAGGGGAAGGTATTGGTACACGGTAAATGCTGTGCATCAATGCATTCAATAGGAGGTGGGGGGCTTTATGGTCATTTTGGATGGACATTTATGTCCATCTAGCGGTACTTCATACAGGCCATGTACATGCATGACCGTCTATCAAAACTTCTGCCTTTGTTTTACATGCACAAGTTTCAAATTTGAAAAGATTTACTTAATCTCTCAAAATAGTTATTACTTATGAGTTCCTAGAAAAAATAAAACTGATCTTTCAAAAATACCCCCAGCATCAATTATCCCAAAACCCAAGTCCCAATCGTATTCCATTATGTGAAAGCCAACAAAAAAAACACAAAAAAGTGGAAAAGTGGGAAGTAGGTTAAGGGCGCAACACTTTCTTTAATTAATCTCCATAGCACAACTTTCTCCTAAAATAAAGGAGTTTCTTAGGATTTTATTTCATTTTTTTTCTTCTATTGTTTTTAATGTTCGTTTTATTAAGTAAAAAAAAAATTTTTATCTCATATTTGCCTGCTGGACTAAGTGCAAAGAAATGAGAAAGTGGGAAGAATGCTTAGGCACATGGTAATCCAATGTGGCCTGGTTCGGTTTCGAAGTCACAAACCCCCAAACCGAAACATGATTCAATATGCTCATATCGGTTTCGATTGGTTCGGCTCAGTTTAGTCGGTCCGGATGCGAATAACTCTAAATGGATCGAATATGAATCGGATGTGATCGGATCTGGATAATCCGTGTCCAGATACCAGTACCTCTAAATCGATACGGATGCGAATACCTCTAAATGGATCGAATATGAATCAGATTTGTTGGATCCAGATAATCCCTATCTAGATATCTAATCGCATCAAATATATATTTTTTTCGGATAAATATTGGTACATTATGAACAATGGAAACAACTAAAAGATGAACCAAATCCTCCATTGTGTGGAGGTGTTCATTGTAAATAGGGAATCAACTAAATGATATGACCCTAATCTCCATTGCGTGGGTTACAAAATCCTTGTTTCAGATTTTTTTTATTTTCCCTATTGGAGGGGTAGGAGTGTTTGCTTCAAGTCCTTGTTTTAAGTCACTAGCATATCACAAAACAATAGATGAAAGTATAAATCAATTTATGTTCATATAAATCTCCTTTATTTTAGGAGAGTGTTGTGCACCCTTACCCTTCTTCCCACTTTCCCGCTTCTTTGTTTTCTTTGTTTTTTTTTCTTTTACATAATGGAATGGTTGGGACTTGGGAGAATTGATGTTTGGGGTACTTTTGGAAGATCAATTTTATTTTTTATTGGGACTCATAAGCAATAACTACTTTTGAGAGATTAAGTAAATCTTTTGAAATTTGAAACTTGTGAATGTAAAACAAATTTTAAACCAACTAAACTTGTAATTAATTCCTTAACTAATAGATCTAAGCAATTTCCCTTTTTTAGAATCGCAGGCTACAGCTATAATGCATTCTCCAACACACGGGAACTTGACGGGAGTAGGTTCTTTGTACATTCAGTAGCAATAAAAAGTATCCTACTCCAAGTATGTAACTATAGCGGCAGTTTAATAGAGTTGAGCTCAGCTCCTCGTACAAGGTCACTCCTTGGGAGCCGACCTCCGGAATCCACTGCCATCAAGTGGGTCCAGTGGATTCCATCTGAGTGGAGGCCAGCTCCCAAGAAGCGACTTCGTACAAGGAGGTGAGCCAGACTCCGGTTTAATATAACCGCCACAAATGTTGGCCCTAAAGAAATTTTTGGTAGATCAATGATGGTCCTCAAAATGGAATCTTTTCTCCTAGTAATGTGATTGACTTGATTTCAATATCATTGTATACTCTTTCAACAGTAGGTGATTTAGACCTAGGATTTGTAATTTTCCATGGTCCTTTCATAATTGTGGTTTTTTCTGAGTGGTCTATTTTTTTGTGCTCTTCGATTTGATATGTAATTTGGCATATCTTGGATAATCAAAGACCATGGTTTTGACAATTTTTACATTTTCTTACACTCTTGAATGCATGTTATAATGGGTGTGGAGCATCGTAATGTTCGATTTTTGAGATCTATCTTGGATAATCAAAGACCACCTTTGTGTTCGATTTTCGAGATCTATTTTTGGGTACCTTGTTTGGGTATTGTTGACACCTTTAGGGATCTGTTTTGACAATTTTGTGTATATGGACTCAGTTTTCTCAAATTTTGTTTTCAATTATGATAGGCGGTGGATGTCCCGGATTTGGGGTTTAAGGTACTTAAATGCATCAAAGCAACTTCAATGTCAAAGTTAATTTTATGTATAGGTTTTAGAATTCCCAATTTAGTTGTAAAGGTTAGGATTGCAAAGTGTTATGATGGAATTAGGCGGGACCCACCAAAGTAGCATGCCTGATTTTTATTGTGATGTTTTTGTAATTCAAGGTTATATAATTGTTTTGGCAGCAAAGTGGATAATGATTACCCAAAGGTGACATTGTCCAGGTTTAGAAGTTTTTATGCACAAGAAATGGAGAAGCATGGCTTAGGGGTTTCTTATCACCTAAAGGTGGAGGAGATTTTCGAACGTCATTGCCTTCTCGCAATAGTTGCACTAAGAGGACCAGTATATTTTTCGAACCAAAAGTTGAAAAATGTAATACGGTCGGAACTCTTGTTTGCTAGTTCTAATTGCTGGCATGATTAATTAGGTGTGAGTATATCACACCAAAATGTTGGTGACATTTGCCCAAATGACAGTAACCTAGGGGTCCCTTCTGCCCACAGGTGATGGAATTTTCAGGAGTTGTTGTTCCTTTCGTGGCAAATGCGGATGAATAAGAGAACCAGTGCATTCCTAGCCCAGAGGATAGCGGTATAGTAACGGTTGTAATTCTTATTCGGTTCTATTAGTAAGTACACTAATTATATGATTGACTGGCCTGTTGTAAGAACCATGGATTCCGAAAAATCCAAAATTCCCCCGACAAAGGGTTAGGTTCTTCGTCGATGTGCGAACCGGATCTCGCCAGTGAAACCTAAACCAAGGACCCTAATTCCTCCTAAGAGGGCAAACGGGTCAATAGGAAGCCGCCACCTAGAAAGGGTCTAGGACCCACAAATTTCCCGCGAATGGGGAGAGATTACTGACTCATGGATAAGGTCGGGGTCTACCCAGATCATTGGGTAAGTGTCAGGTTACAGACTGGGAAGGTGTTAGGCACCCAGTCCACCCGGCTAGAGCCGGTCATCCTTTGCTTTGACCATTGTTGCTCACTAATACAGTCCTAGTTTCAAGCCACTGGTCCTATACTAGGCCTCTAGGCATGACACTTGCAATCCTACACCAAATTTCTATGTTATTCTATCCTAGGGTGTAAAAATAATTAAATCGACATAATAAACAATTAAATTGATAAAACAGCATAAATATATACAATCTAATCACAGTAGCACATGCAATACATAGCTAAATTACTCTAATTTGGCTAGACATGGCATGCATGGAATTCACACAACTAAAACATGCAAATCTGCTTATCCTAATCATGTCCAGTAAACGGCAAAAGAATTACTAATCATCCGAGGGCTAGATGACGGGCTAGCCCAACTCCCGTCTCAAAGAGCGTATATCTACGTCCCCGGGATCCCAACGTGTAACATTTCAACTCGGGCCACTAGAGGGGCGTTGTCACCCCTTTCTCACACGTTCCAATTCTAAGGCTGACCAAAAGGCATCGAGTGATACAACCCCGAGATCCCGGTAACATGCACTCAAACTCAAGTGTGGGTTATAGCCTCTCCACTCACGGCCCAATCTTGGCTAATTGGCCGATGCCCAAACTAAAGCCAAAGCCAAATGGCCCCATACAAAATGGGCCCAAATTGGAAATACAGCCCATACCCAAAATCCCAACTAAATCAAATCCAAGTCTCATAATTTCAAGCCCAAGCCCAATTTATAACACACGGGCCATTGTCCAAAAATCCATGCCCATTTCTAACGGGCCGGTTCAAATCTGAAATTAATCTTTAATAGATGGGCATCAAAATGGACCCAAATTTAGCCAAAATCAAGACATGCCAATTTTGGAATCTGAAACTCACATTTTCTAACCGAATTTAAAACCGGATTGGTTTAGCCCAAAGGCCAATATCAAGCAATACCCAACCCTGATTCAAATATAAAAAACTAATGGCAGAATTTCCAAGACTTTCACACCCAAGGTTCATGCTATTTCGCTTGTACCGAAAACACAAAAATAATAAAAAACAAAGAGTCGGGGATCCGACATCAAACATTGCAAAGAAATGATATGGAACCATAGCATTCAGAATGGGCAGAATGGTAGAGGGATCGGGACATGGCGACATCTTACATTCAATCAAACAATAATCACAATATGCACTTGACATGAATAGACAAAATAGCAGAGATTGGAGCAAAACAGCATATATGAATTAAAATGAAATAAAGCAAAATGAATATGGGCAGAATTTCACCTGAGGGGTCTTCTTGGAGCCAATCAGCAGCTTGTGATGGTCACGAACCAGTGGGTAGGGATTATTACAAGTTGGGGAAATAAAATGGGGGAAGGGAGTTATTTACAAATCTCTCAAAGAGAAACAAGCATGACAAACAAAATGAACGAAATGAGATTAAAAGAAGAAAGCAGCATGAATCACCACAGCAACAGTATCTCCTTTCACTCCATGGACGTTGCAGACCAGGCTCACCGAGCTTATTTGGTGCTGTAGTTCATTGTCATCGCATCAGCATCACTGCCACTCTCGAAGATGGGTTTCAGAAAATGGGAAGATAGAATTGGTGCAAAGTGCAGAAAACAGAGACCGTAAGAGGACTAAAATGGAATCGGTGGTGATGGGTAAATCAGATATGGCTTGTCTGATTTAAAAGAAACTAAACAGGATGATAAGAAAAATAGAAGAAGGTAGTAGGTCGGTTGAGATGGAGGGTAGAGGTAATTTTGGAAGAAAATCAAAATAAGGGAGGAAGATCCGGATGAACCTTTTGAAATCAAAATGAAGAATGGGAGATGGAGATGGGATGGTGGGGGTATTTTGGATTTTAAAAACAACAAATCAAAATAAAAGAAAAATGGCTCGGTGGATTCCAGAAATAAAAGAAGAGATAAAATTAATGAAGAGAAATCAAGAAATAGGACAAGAAGAAGAGAGAATCCACGGTGCTGCCGCCACCGGTGGGTCTTTCTTCCCTGACTCAAAGGAGTTCTCGGCTAGCTGTCTCAGTTCCAGACTCCATTTTCGTTTTCTTCAATCCTCTCTCTAGTCTCTCAGTCTGTCTTCTCTTTTTCCTTTCTCTCTGCAACGCTCCTTCTTTTTCCTTTCTGCCACGCTCCTTTTCTCTTTGTTTTCACTCTCCTTCTTTCTTCTTTTCTGTGTTTTCTCTCCTCCCCCTTGTAACTCTCTTGTTTTTTATTTCTCACTCTCTCTGGTTTTTCTCCTCAGCATGACGAAGATCCCTCTCACTTTTCTTTTTTCCTTCTCTCCCCTCTGTCTCTCCTTTTCTCTCACTGTTCCTTCTCTCTTTTTTCTTGATTTCCTATTTTGCCCTGTCAGGCCACAATTTCAATGGGCCGGGGTTTTGGGTGTCTATTTTTTTATTTTATTATTTCTTGGTATCTGAGACAGAGGTTGCAGGTACTCCGTGTGCCATCATCGCCAGGGAGGGGTGACAAAAATCAGGTGTCTACACCTATCTGCTCATGTCTAATATCTTGTTGATTGCTTCTTCTTCCATGCATGATATCATATTTGAGAATATTTTCTACTGTTCTTACTCGCATTGGAATAACTATAAGGAAAAATAAGTTGTGGACCTAGAAGAGAATTTAGGGTTACAATCCAAACTTGATATGTGTAGAAACACTCTAGAAGATAAGATCAGGATAAGAAAATGGAAACATAGGAGAAGGTAGTTGTGTTCAAAAGACACTCGTGATGAAATCAAATGATTGGTGGCACTAGGTCACACAGAAATTCAGGCAGTTGTTTCAAAAGTTTGATATAATTTACTTGGTGGTTTATTATTTGTTTTAGTTAATCAGTGGAAGTTTATTGCTTGTTTTGATTAATTAGTGGGAGCTTGTTTATTATGCTTCCTGTTATATTGCATGTTTGGTTTGTGAAGCATGGAAAATTGTGAATATACTTGTTTATGCTTAGTTTGTTGAGCATGAATATTTATGAGTATCCATGGTTTGCTTGATTTAACGGTTGTATGCATATGTTTATTGATATGTAAATGTTTCAAGGCGGTAATGCCAAAGTTTTATGGTGGTAATAATCAAAGGCGGTATTTAGCCAAAGTTAGGTATTAACTGGTTTTATGGCAGTTTGCCCAAGAGGTGATGGTTAATATCAAAGTAAAAGACCCACAAGGGCATGACAACAAGGAATCTGTGATCACAGGTTGGTTGTCATGGTTAATTTTCTATTGCGATTCTGGTTAGCAAGTAAGCTTGTGTTTATGACTGACAGAAAGTTCTATACCGTATATTGAGGTGTATTTTCTGTTGTTGTTCGACATCAGTCTATTTGTTGGTTGTTTCAAGGTTTTAAAGTAATAGTTTACAATGTGACTCACAGGCCAAGCCAGTAAGGAGGTATGTATAATTAATGTAGCCTAAGTGCGAGATTGTAAGATATACCCTAGCTAGTGGTGTGGGTTCATGGGCATAAACCCGATTTGGGACTACTTTAAGGTTAATGGGGGTATACTAATTTTTTTTATTGTGGGGTAGATTGGATTAGGGTTTTGGATTTATTATAAATATATGGTTAGGGTTCCTGCAGTCACTTGATTTCATTCTCTGTTCTTCCCACTAAGAATGTGAGGAGTGTGTGAGGCAAGGAGACTGGAGAAGATCCTGGTCAAAATTTCAAGGCAAAGGATGGCGACACAAAGGGGATTTATTCTTCTCCAACATACGCGGGTGTAAGGACATTGCTTTTCTGTTCTTTTATTCAATCGTGTTCTAGATCTCTATATGGAGATGGATTCGGGTTTCATAAACCCAAGGATTTTCTAACATGAGCATGAAACAGTAATTTGGCTTATAATTCATCAAGTAATTTCGATGGAAATGACATTTTATATAATCTTAATTGGGTTAATTTTGATAGTAATGACATTTCACTAATCATTGGTAATAGTTTAATGAAACTATTTCGGAACAAGTTTACCAAACATCGAATTGTTATTTTTCTATTTCGGAAACAGTTATGGAAAAGGTTTACCAAACACTCAGCATTGACAACAGAAGAACAAAACATAAACATTACGAAACACAGTCTTAGTAAGTTGAGCTCCTTAAACCATATCTCTGCATTCCAGGAAGTCTTCCATCAGCTCTTTGTTCTTTTCTTTCTCTTCTATTTTCTCCTTGAGTTTGAACAAAGAATGGATAGTGATTCTAGAAATAAAGATTATCCGATTCCTTCTCATGAGAGAGACAAGGTGGACAGGATTCTTCAAGATGAAGATTAATTGCAACATGCTTTTGAAAAACTAAAAATCAAGCAAAACAAGATATCACGCGTTGTTGAGATGATTTCATGCTATGGACAGATGTGTGTCGAGCAATAAAAAATCACATACTAGAATTAATGGATACATTAAAAAAAAATTCTCAAGTCAAATTTGAGATTTCCAAAGGAAAAGAAGATTCCAAAAAAAAAACTCAATGATCTTATCTCAAATAAGGACGAATGGAAACACAGGTTGAGAATATCTTGAAAGATTTGAAGCAGATAGGTGTTGAAGGCTCAATCGGGCTAGGCAAACGGCTGGATAAGAACTTAACTATCAAAATTGTATGCAAGAAACTATAAAAAAATGCTCTAATAAAGCACAATAGTGCAGCCTTTAAGCTACGTTGATGAGGCTTTTGAGGACCTATTTGATTGAAAAAAGCAGTTTTTGCTTCAGAGAGGAGGGCTTTGTGGCTTTCTCAAACTTCTCTCTTGAAAGCATTGTAGTTCGCACATCTGATCTATGCGTTTGGGTGCGAAAGAGCATAGATCGAATTGCGGTTCAGTGGAAAATTCATGGTAATTGCAGTGGGAATGCGACTTTAATAGTTGTGCTTTGTAAACATCTTTTTAGGAATCAATTTATAACCTAAAAACTGACCTCACATCGGCTACTTGCTTGAACTTTGACCTTCCCCAACCGCTAACCCTGGTTTGTCAACCGCTCTACTCCTTCTATGTTGAATATAGTCTATCTCTTGCCCCTTACTCTATCTGCCCCAACCACCGGCTTGGCTCCAGGATTTCTCTTATTTAGTGGCCTGCTTGCTGCTTTCCAGCTCACATCGTTTCATTGGCCTCTGCCATTTCTATTGCTCGGACGTACCGCCTTGGGCCTAGATTCCAATTCTTCAACAGCTATCTTTTCAGACTTGTATACTAATAGCATTTGGGCACTCATTGACGGTGTCATATCACACTCGACGTATGAGGTTTAGGGAATATGGAATTGAACTTTTCTCCATCCCATAGCATCATGCATTGATGCAGTGTTGAAGGAACACTTTAATCTTAGAATTTCGATTTCAAAGTCGAGATTGGGTGGGTCAAGGTAGAAAGAACAATTTTCAAGTGGAGCGAAGGTAACTGCTTGGCCATCTGGCGACACGAGAAGGTTAGTCAACGACTAGTAATGACCTTGGTGTTGAACTCTCACCCGAGCTAAGCAAAGGGGTGTCGAAGTACTCAACTATCAAAATCGTATGCGAGAAACTATAAAAAAATGCTCTAATAAAGCGCAATAGCGCATGCTTTAAGCTACGTTGATGAGGCTTTTGGGGACCTATTCGACCGAAAAAATAGTTTTTGCTTCAGAGAGGAGGGCTCTAGGGCTTTCTCAAACTTCACTCTTGAAAGCGTTGTAGCTTGCGCATCTGATCCATGCGTTCGGGTGTGAAAGAGCATAGAATTGTGATTCGGTGGTAAGTTCACAGTAACTGCAGCGGGAATGTGACTTTAATAGTTGTACTCTGTAAGACTGTGGATTATTAGGGGCTTCCCAACTAGAAGCACGAGAGAGCTTCTTCCTTATCACATAAGGTCCTTCATGCACAATAGAGGGAGAGATTTTGTCTTATCCATATGACCGAAATTGCATTTACAACCCAAGATGTCCAAAAAGCTCACTGCTCGTCCCCTCGTCTGGTGCCTCCTGGTAGTACCAGAGTCAGGTCGAAAAGAAAATGAAGTTCTTCCTATCCTAATTTACACTTAGAAAGCTTGACCTGACTCACTCATGGGTCTTCTGGCAGGCATAACCATAAGTTCTCACGGGTAGCAAAAAGCTGAAGTGGCCCATGAAATTGCGCCAACTGAAGAGCCTCGAAATGGAAAGATAGGTTGAGAATATATTGAAAGATTAGAAGCAGATAAGAACTGAACTTAATGTGCTTGCGAAGAAAGAAAGAAATCAAAGTTTCTTTAGTAAGAATATCTTGGAGGATGTTAACAATATTAAATGCCTTTCAAATAAGGAATTCTAAATTGTTCTTCTTACAACTATGATTTTCCAGCAATTCGGGGTTTTTAAGGCTAACCAGGGATTGCCATGTGGCAAGTCCCTTGGTGACACCACCAGGGAGGTCTAGCAGTGGCGCCACCTTTGCCTAAATTACAAAATGGCTTTGCCTTGGTTCAGCTAAAAATAGGGCCTTAGTTTCATTAAAAAAAAAAAAAAAAAACAGTTCGAAATCCCAGAACCTTGGAGAAACTCTGAAATCCATAGTCAATTCTAAAAATCGTTGTGAAAGAGAAAAACCCTAAAAATCCAAAAAAAAAAGAAAAGAAAATACCCAAAATATCCCTGAGGGAATTCTGTTACGATCACAACAAAGGCATTTTTTTGGTCAAAATGGATATATTTTCTCTCTCCTCATTTTAATTATTGTAATTCAGTTATTTAATTAGTTCAATTTAATGTAGATAATTAGACTACTTAAGTACTATGATTCTCTTGGTAGGGAAGACTTTGGTTGAACACATTGCTAGTTTTGAGGAGCGCCAAGGGATGGAGAGGAAGAACAAAGGGTGGAAGGGAAGAGGGGACAAATGGTTGTAGTGGGGAGGGGCGACTATGGGCTAGGGTTGGGGGGATAGGGCAATGAGAGGGGGGCTGTGCCACAGAAGAGAGAAGTTTGGGAGGGAGTGAGAGGTTTGGGTGGGGGGTGTAGGGCAATGGGGGTGGGGAGGAAGAAATAGAGGATATCAGAAGAGGAGGATAGATGGTTGCAGAGGGTAGGAGGTGATGAAGGGTTGGGACTTGGGAGTGGAGCAGAGTTGCAGAGGAGTGGGGGAACAAGGTAGTAGGCGACAATGGGGGAAGTTAATTGTAACAATTGATGGGTTGAACGACTCAAATGGAAAGATAGAAATCCGACTATTATAAAAATACTAGCATGTAAGATTCCGTTATACAACTAATGCATCCATCTTACTCCTTCTAAGGTAAAAATGTAAATGCTTTCACTAGGTAAGATTAGAGAAAGTTTTTCTTCACGCGAAGAAAAGGAAAAAGATAACTATCAATGGTTGTCAATGTCTATTCTTTATTTATAAATGGTCAAAAATACCCTTTACTATTTCACAATACCCTATGACATAATTTGAACCCCTCAGCCAAGAGACCATGGCTGAAGGAAAACTCATCTTCTCCTAAAATTTCTCTAATTCACTATATCGTTGGCTAAGCAATTTTGGAATCACCCATGATTGATATATCCCCACATATTTTTATTTGTCATCCACACACAGTATTGGATGATTGGACACGTGTAATTCCTTTGCAATAGCTTGCCTTGAGTTGAGCTCAGCTCTCCCAAACAATCAATTCTCGATGGCCACTTATCCCGGATGTGAGAGTGCCGAGCCGACAACGACTACAGAAGAAAACCTTGGTTCCGGTCTCACTCTTCGTCAAATGTTGTCAAATCTTCCCCAGTAAGCTACTCTCGTCTCCTAACAAAACGAGAATGAAACGCTTACATTCTACGTAATTAGATAGATCAAGAAAGGGTATTATCGTAAATTCACTAGAATTCTGTCCAAGACTACAAAAGTCGTCTCCCGGAAAATGCTCTCGCCGAAAAATATCCCAATTTTGCCTTCTCCCCCTTCGCCTTTCCCCGCCAATTTTCTTTTCCTTTTCAACTCCGTTTCTCTCGTTCTAGGGTTCTTTTGTGTCTTAAATAACTATCAAAAACCCTATTATTTTTGCTGTGAAACAAAAAATTTCTTCACTTGCAGTTCGAATTTGATAGCGGCGAATGCTGATCGATGTCTCTATGTGATTTGTCACTTCGTCTAATCGATGACAAGCTCCGGCGCTTCGAACCACCGAAGTTTCGGCCCTGAGAAGGCTTGCCGGCTTACGAATACTGTACACTCGGAAGTTGCACCTTGCTTGCCTTTGCCATCACTTCCGGTTTTCTGTGGAGCTGTTGATCACGAGCTTCGACTGTTCGATGAATCGAGTGGTGCTTCGTCGTTGGATAGGAAGGATGTTCTTGCTCAGGCTAGTAAGATTGCTGATCTGCTCAGAGACACTGATGTTTCTTACCTGTAAGTTTTCTTCGAATCCGACTGTTCGATGAATCGAGTAATGCTCATTAAGATTATTTTCCACCGCAAACAGCATTTTGTTGCATGTAGGAAGAACGGAACAGGTTGGCTGAAAATACTTAAATGTTTGTTTGAAGTCGGAGAGTCACAGAGTTTATAGCTTCTGGATTTTGCATTTTACAACTCTGAAATGCGTTGTGGTTCAAATCTTCCTTGAAACTTAATCACGAGATTGGAAACTTTAAATTTGCTAATCATTTGTGTTGATAAAGAACTTGACTGCAAGATTACGACTTCCAATCTATTTACGGCAACTTTAGTCACTTAGCCTTATACGCTTCCCAACTAGAAGAGGTCGTCTACAGGAACCTTGTTCCTCCAGTTTTGTTCTCGTTGATGTTAATTCACAAGTGTTCATGCCTTCTCTCACTTTTCGGTCCAAATTATTTTCGGCCTTCCTCTTTGTCGTTTAAAAACTTCCATGTTGTATCCCTCACTAGTCACTGGTGCAGGATTTACTTTACCTTTTGTTTTTACCAACTGGTGTTACTACTAAGTTCCCTTCAACGCATTCAAAGCTAATTGCATCTTTCCTAGTGGTGCTATTTATCCATTTTTTGGTGGAGCATCCAAAACTATCTGTGGTAGTTCTGTTTGGAAATTTCAATGTACATTCTGCCATTAAAAAAAAAAAAAAACTTGCAATGGAAGCTCCAATATATAATTAGTTGAGATAAATTTGTTTAAGGTGGCATGGCATGTGCAACAGAGAACATCGATGAGGAGTGATATAATTCAGATTGGAGGAGTTAAAATAGCCTGAGCAGGCCTAAAATGACTCTAGGAGAAATGGTAGACATGCAAAGCTTAGACTAGTAACAAGTATGGCTTTGAATAGAGTTGATTAAGTATGGATTTGAATAGAGTTGATTGGTGAAAGAGGATCCATTTGGCCGACCCTATTAACTTGGGATAAGGCGAAGTTGGTTAAGTTCTTTAGGTAATTAGAAACTAAAAAGTGGAGAGTTAAAAGGAATCAAAAGCATTGTAAACATATAAGATGGCATGAGGTGGTTCAAGGCATATCCATGGTTTTTCATATTGAATTACTTAACTTATACTTGATCTCTAAGTTTCTTTTTTGACTTGTTTTTAAATTTTGTATCAGTGGCCTTTTTTTTTTATCCCCTGATTTGTTTTTCTTTTGGCAGTTTGGTCTGAAATTTTGGTCAAAGCCTTTTGTAAAACATAAATAATTCAATGAAAGAAAGAAAATGATTAAATTACAATATAACACGACATTCAGAACGTGAAATTTGTGACATGAAAGCTGGGAAAAAGATCTGCATTATAAAGTTTGTCTTTGTAGAGCTTTCTAATCACAAAAGGCAAATGCTAGTGAGCAATCGGAAATCAAATTAAAACCTAACAGTGGGCTGGGAAACAAAGCTCAAAAATCATTGAAAATGATCACTAAACAAATGTTTTTTTTTTATCACCATTTTTCTTCTACTTGGTGTAATAACAATTAACTAATGTGATCACGGAGCAGTACGATTGAGAATCAGTGGAATCTGCCAATGAGCTTTCTAGTGTAGAGGTTACAGGCAATCCCTTGTCTGGGTCCTTAGGTTGCAGCCCATAGTTGTTAAGGCGACTAGGCGACCGAAGTCATTGGAGGGGTGCTTAGGCGACAAGGCACCCGTCTAGGCATTGCCTAGATGCCCTAGGTTTGCATTCATCACTTTATATAATGTGGCAATGATAATTATATTTTTATGCAACATAAAACCCATATCAAAGAAATATGATATAATTATGCTAGTAATGGTCTTATATGAGAAAACCAACATATAATAAACAAAGGATAGCATATAATATAAGCATATTCATAAAAAAAAAATAAAGCAATAAGCATAAATGAACGTAAACTCATGTAGTGTCAACAAGGCGTGTTGTCGCCTTGACCCAAAAAAGAGCTTGAATGCCTAGTGCCTAGGTGACGCCTTGACAACTATGCTGCAGCTTCTTGCTGTTGGCATATTACTATTTTGGATAGTTGATGCAGATCACTGGTTCCAGCACAGGTGTAGCCGCAGGAACAAGGCCCCAAAACCAGCCCAGTGTAGTTGTGGGATTCAACTGCTGTGGGAGGCAACCTGGTCTGATGATGTGGCCTGGTTCTTGGTTGGTTCGATGGAGCATGTTCTAACACTAGATTTCTAATTTTGAGGAGCATATCATAAGGGATGAGCAAGAACCTGTCCAGGTTCATTCCCCCTATCGTCCTGCATATGTTGTGGAAGATTGATTATCTTCAGATTTAAATAGACTTTAACTAGCATATTTCCAGATTTGAAGAGGATATTGTCCAGCATGTCAAGCCAATATTTTGCCTACATAATAGGGATCAATCAGCTTTCTTTTTGGGAAGTTATTGGCCATATCGACCAACCTTATTTGAAGAGATATTTCTAGACTCGAATTCTGCCAAAGATTAGCCATTGTACAGCCTGGCTAAGAGAGAATATTCTTCAGATTTTGGTGGGCCCCATGGCCATTGCGTGGGGAAGCCTTTGGAGGATTATGACAGCTAGCAATCATCCTATAATTTAGGGAATTATAGTTTCTTGCGTAGGGGTTTATTAGCAGTCCGATAGTTTTCATTTTTAGGTCTCTTTGTTTGTTAGCTAAGTAGTTGGGAATCTTGGGATTGGGTTTACTTTGTAATTATTTTTAGGGAAAGAGAACGCTATCTGGTCACATGCCGTGCGCGGCCCTTGCGCTCAGACACAGGGCTGCGAAATGACCGCCGTGCCCTCAGCGATTTCCACCTTTCTATGGGGGTGCGGCGGTCATTTCGCATGGGGTGTATGGGTGCAGGGGCTGCGTGCCACATGCGACTAGGTTGTCTTTCTCCTTTATTTTTAATTAGGAAAAGTCTATAATGCTGTAATCGATTTGAAGTTTATAAATAAAGAAAAAGGGGCTGAAACAGCCAAGTCGAGTTGGAGAAAAGAATGAGCTTGGTTAAAGCCATTACTGGCTGTGAGAGACATTTACGGTGAGAGGCCGTGGTGAGAGTGAGATACTCGATCCAATCCTATCCGTCTTCTCTATTAATATATTATCTAATTTCTTCATTTTTTCTATTCTGGTTTTTATTTCCCTGCAAATCTGAGATCAACCGAGTTTCCAAACTACTGCTGGGATTCATTAATTCAATAGAAGATTTCATGCTACCATAGGTGCTGATTGAAGAAAGCCTCAAAATACCCTGTGGATGCTGCTCTTCATTGAAGAGTTTACGATCCTCCTATAGAATTGGTTGCAGCCTAGCTATTCTACATTAATGGTATCTTGTTGTTGTTGTTGTAACATTCACTCTGCTTCTTTGCAATAAATTTTCTATGTTCTCTATGAAAAAAAAGAAGAAATGCAAATTTTCTATATCAAAGATTAAAATCAAGAAAAAATTTATTTGGGAATGGGTTTTGAAACATTAAAAAAAAGAAAAAGAAATACTATGGTTAATTTTTAATTGTACAAGAGGCATTAAATGATCTAATCCATGTTTAGTTGCTGGGAAATGAGCTTAAAGGCAATAATTGCTGGTCTCTGGAGAGGTCATGCACGACAATTGCTCTCCAATGTTAAATGAATTGAAGGAGAGTTGCAGGGGAAATTAGAGAAATGAGCTGTAATCCGCAAATGAGTGCTTTGTATTAAGCAAATGTGCAGTCCTAGCCATGCCTCCAAAATCTTAACTTTAAAACCCAGCTGGAAATATCTTCTGAAATGAGTTTTCTACACGTAGTAAGAAAATGTGTGGCCTTACTGCTGAACCCGTGGTATCTTCACCCTGAAACTCAACCCAGAGTGGTTTCCTCAAATCAATCTATTGCAATAAGTTTGGCTGAAATGGCCAGGTCATCCAAATCCATTGAAATGGCGATAAAGCACCCCAAATGCTTTAAGTAAAAAATGAAAGCTGTTGTTTAGTCATTATTATTCATTATATAAAAAAAAACGAGTTTCTTTGTTTGGCCATACTCTGCAGATTGAAAATTTTAGGATCTTACTCAAATTTTACAAATTAATTCATAGTTGTCAAGGCATCGCCTAGGCGTCCAGGCGCTTTGGTCGCCTTGTTGATGTCACCTTGAGTCCAGGCCCCCTCCAATGCCTTAGGTCACCTAAACATCGTAACTACTATGAATTAATTTCTTCGATCTGTTCTTGCTGATTTCTAGAGCTCTTAGTTCTTGTTCTTATACTTTCTATTTTCATGCTGATCCTTATCTCCCTCTTTTTTTCAGACCTATATCATAATTTCACAGCCTTCTTGTAGATCCTTAATGGACATTCTAATCACCTAAGGGTTTAGGGTTAGAAATCCCAAAAAAATCCAGAATCGCAGGAAAGTAAGGAACCAAAAAATTTGAGAGGATTAAAATATCAGAGAATCTGATCTGCCAATATGCTGGTTGAACACTCTATTAGGTACAAGGAACAAACCATAAAAGTTATGAAGTAATCCAACGGTTAGATTTTAGAACATGGCAGAATCCTTCATAAGACATGAAACTGAAATTTTTGACAGTGAACCAGAATTTGGAGAATTAATTAGAACAGAGGAAATCAGGTTTTGATTAAGGTTTTAAGTATCCTTCCGTTTCTGCCGATACATATCGGTAATCGATTACCGATATGTATCGTATCTTTAAGGGTGCCCATATAGTACCTAAAAAATTTGGTATTAATACTTGTAAGAAACCTCATCCTTTATCTATAATCGATTGAATGCACTTGTCTCATCGTACTTTGTTCTCCTTTTTATGCATGATATATTTTACAGATTACTTATTTATATAGTGTTTTATGCTTTAAAACTGTATTGTGTATATATCATAAGCATTTCCACATGTTTCTTGGCCATTTCCCTACATATTTTTAGCGTGTCTTGCATCACTCTGATACGATACGTCTCTTAAAATTACCCTGATACGATACCCGATACCGATAATTTAAACCTTGGTTTTGTTTGCCCAGAAATACTGGTCAAGTGTTTGGTTTGTTGAGCAGAATAACATACTGAAATATGGAATTAATCCAATAGCTGGATTGAGAAATATCAATGTTTCCTACTTGAAGAATGACCCTTAAATCGATGGGAAGACTGAATTTTTAAAACAGATTCTGAAACCAGAATGTAATAAGGATGAACAGAATGGAAACTGAAGATTAGCAGCAGGAAATAGCTAACAGATCACTAACTAATCAACCAACATGAATTAGGAAAGTATAAGGGTACGCAGGAAATAACAGGTAAGATGTACTGCCCTGATTTGATGGAAAGAAGAAAATAAAAGAAGATAAGAAGAAGAAGATAACTGATTCGGGAGTCCCACCTGAATCTCAGACTTAACATCCCACCAAGGTTTACTGCATCCCACAGTACTGCTCTGAATCTCACAGAAATTTGAGGCAAATAGTTAACTTTATTCAAGTCATAAATCATGTGGAGGCATTCAGCCTTTACATCTTCAAATAAAACTGAGAAATACTAAAACAAAATAGGACTCTAAACCTACCAATCAATAGGCTGAGTTGGCAGCGTTCTAGTCTCCTAGACTGAATAAAATAATAATAAAAAAAAAATCTTAACTGAAAAGGAAATCTCCCATGTGCAGGTGCTTTGGAGGAATCCCAAGCTAACCCACCTACTAAAGAAAGACGACCCAAAAATTTAAGGAAACTGAAACAGTCGACCAGCCTATTTGGGTGTACTAAACTTACCATGAAATTGAATAAAATAAACAAAACTGGCTGGACTTATAATCACTTATCCAGCCATCCGCTATCAATAAAATAAAACAATAAAATAATGAGTAAATTACACGGACCTCCCCTATGTTTCTGACAATTACTCCCATACCCCCTGATGCTAATGGCGTTAGAAAAAAAAAAGATGAGTTAACAATTTTACTCTCAATTATTATTGCTTCAAACTCATTACTGGCAACCCTTTACTATTTCTTTTTCTTAAAACTTTTTAAATATAAAAGGTGGGACCCACCACTTCTTCTTCATTTCTTTCTTTCTTTCTGTTCCACCGCTGCAACCTCCGACCACCGCCCCACCCCCTGCACCGTCCACTGTGCACCCCACCAGACTCCAAGATTTCTTTACACAGTTCAATGTCGAATCCTAGAAGCTCTGGTACCTCACTGGACCAGCAATCTTCACATCCTTATATCAGTACTCTCTAGGTGCCATTACATAGGTATTAGCTGGTAATCTGAGTATATGTGTGCTTAAATAATCTGGGTTTGGATCTGTCAGGTCTTTACCAGATTCAGATCTAGCTCCTGGATTTAGAGGGAATATAAGTTTTTATATTCAGGACAAAGATCTGTCAGGTCCTGACCAGATTCAGATCTAGCTCGATCTAAATGAAATACAAATACAAAAACATTTACTTAAATGATATTAAGCATAAATAAGTGTTTGTTCTGTGTCTGTCCTGGTTTTTGGCATAAGTGTTTGTTCTGGTTTCCCACTAAGTGAAACTCCTATTTGGACTTTGTTTTTGCAAGATCTGATAGTGCCATTGTGTTTAAATGGCCTAAAATAGGGTGAGTACTAAGTTTCAGACCCAAACTAGGTCTAAAACCTACCGAAACCAGCCTTCGAGTTGGAAAAAAAATGGACCAACTCGACCGAGATCTCGAGTCAACTTGGTTTTTCCCAGGGTAGAAACCTGGTCGAGTTTCGAGTTTTAGTTCTATGCTTCATATCTGAGTTAGAGTCCTCAAACTTAGAGTCCTCATCCTTGGAAGATGCTGCCGCTGTAACTTTCGCCCATTCTTGCATCTCCTAACCTTTGATTGCAATCAATTTTGTCCTCTGTACAGAGAGAATAGGAAGAAATCTGCCGAATGGGCCAAGACTCCAATCGTTGTCTTCATCACCACATCATCCTTGAAGAAAGAAAAAAAAAAAAAGTCTTAGAAATAGAACATGGGTTGTGGGTGGGGCGGTGGATTGGGAAGAAGAACAGGGGTTAGGGGTGGGGCAGTGGATTGGGATGAAGGACAGGGGTTGGGGTGAGGCTGGGTTGCAAGGGTGGAGGTGGGTTTACAGTTTTGCAGAGGATGGGTGGGCAATGGTGTTCTAAGAAGAAGAAGAAGAAGAAGAAGAAGAAGAAGAGGGTAAGGGTAAACATAAGGGCAAAAGTTTAACTTCATTAAGGGGCAAAACGCTAACACCAACCCTCTCAAGGGTAGTATGGACAATAAAATCTCATTTTCAAATTAAGCTGTTAACTAACCTTAAATCAGTAATAGACTGGGGCTGTGTGTAATAAAGTTTGGAAAGTAGGGGTAGTCTGGGTAATTGTCAGAAACGCAGGGGAGGTCAATGTAATTAAGGCTTGCGTCAGGGGAGGTCCGTGTAATTTACTCTAAAATTTAATAAAGATTGTGTCTAACTAAGCCCCACGATTGGAGATTCTGCAGGAACCAGAACTGTAGGACCTGGTTTGAACCAGAGACTGGTTCATAAGTGAACCAACCCAAACTAAACCAAACCACTGGAGAATCTATTCTTCCTCTTATTTCTAGCTGAATACTGCATCAATCCTATTTCAGCCTCCAAAATCCTTCACCTCTGCTTCCCAAACCCTAATTTTTCCACACTTCTTTTTTAATTTGTCCTTTCTATTTCATACTAATCTTTTTCCTATTTTGCAACCAGTATCTCAATTCCTATAACTTCTGATGAATCTATTTCTGTAACCGAGGTACATCTCCTTTGCTGCCAAAACCTTAATCTTTTTACTTACCACCATGCTGAAACTAACCCTGAGAAACCCCAATCAATTGCATTCAATTTCAGATCTGTAAAACCTAAAAACTAGCCTTGCTTTAATTTTTCTAACCTATCCAATCATTTCTTTGAGGTTACTTCTTTATAAGTCATTAAATTTTTAATTTCCCGAAATCATAGTTCAACTAAGATTTCTTAGAAAAATAGTCGGAGACTGTTTCATCTCTTTTTTTCATTGTCCAGTGGGGGGTTAATGCAATTTCTTTGTTCGGTGACTGATTTGTATTTATGGGACCACTTCTTACATGAATATCAACATCTCATCTCAGCAAAATTCTTCCCTATGTATGTGTTGTCTTTCTATTGCCCATTATTAGCCTCCACAAAAGCTTTGTTTGCCTTATGTCTATCTCATAAACTTTACGCTTTTTAGCTATATGCAATGGAACAATTATGAAATAATAGTGTGTTACAGCATAGCTTTTGACTTGTAAGTCATTGAGGCTTGGTAGTGGCAGTGTGAATGGTCCGGTTGATGATCCAAAAGTCTGATTGCCCATCTGAATGGCCAAACTAAAACCAATACGCATAATTATTTCATAATATATGAAAATAGCAGCAAGCCTCAACTAGTTGGGAAAGACTATATACCACCACTTGTGTGCGATGGTAGTTAAGGCCCCTGACCTTTAAAGATTTCTGAGGTTAATCAAGTCTCTACACTTTCTGATAGTATTTTTAACTTCAGTTCGATATCTTTAGATCTTTGTATCAGCTGTCTTGACTGATCAATCTGAATGGTCCATTCATGATTCTAACTATCAGAATGGACAATCATGGACTCTGGTCAAAACTGTATGTATCCAAAAGGCACTTACTGGCCAAGCCTGGTGTTTTGATGGTTCGTTTGTGTTTTGTGAAACACTGCAAAAGTACTACAGAAGTTCCTTTACTTTGTCTGCTTAGCTCTAATCTGTGAACTGACATTCTCATCAATCCATGGCATCTTATTCGGAACTGAACCCAGAAAAGGGTTTTTCTGGATCTGAAATTCGAAATGTACTTCCTTTCTATATTTTTCCTAGAAAATCATTTCAATATTTCTTATATTCTGTTTTCTTCCAACTTAATACCTATTGATTTTAGATTCTCTCTCCAATTTTTTTTTGGTGAATAAAAAATTCATTACCAAAACCCCAGAGGGGAAGGAAAGAAAGGGGTGGGGAACTGTACAAGCCTCAAGGACTAGGAAGACGGGCTATGAGCATAGTTATCAAGGCGTCGCCTAGGCGTCCAGGCGCCTTTGTCACACCTTAAATTCTGGAGTCGCCTTGGTTGCCTAGGTGACGCCTTGTCACCTTGTTGGTGTCGACTTGGTTTCTGACCCCCTCACTCGTCTTGGTTCGCCTAGGCGCCTTGACAACTATGGCTATGAGACTGCAAACGAGAAGAATCAAGGTCCCAGGTAACAACAATATGCCTGTTCCTTGGGGAGTCTATAAGAGAGCCATGGGGGAGCATGTGAAGTCTAGACTCTAGAGCTGACATCTAAGAAGATGGCTTTCCAAATCAAGTCAATAGACTGGGAGTTGGAGGTCCATCTTCGAAGATTCCGCTCCATCCAAATATGAGAGATAGCAGCCCCAAACACAAGCTTGCTGGCAATATCACAGATAGAGCTACCTGAAAAGGACATATCCAGCCATAACCACTCCCGAGTGAAGCATAGGGGTCGCCTATTGCAGGGCCAAATGGAGTCTAAAGCTTTCTTCCAAATAGTGGAGGCTAGAGGGCAAGAAAAGAAAAGATGGTCGAGGTCCTCAACACCATTCCAGCAAAGGATATAGGAAGGAGAGATAGGGATGTGGCAGAGAAGGAGAAAAGATTGGGTGGGGAGGCAAAGGTTAAGGGTTCTCCAGACATTAAAGGAGTGTCGAGGGATGTGGCCTTTGAACTAAACTAATTTATGTCAAGGAATGGAGGGGCCATGCGGTCTGACAAAATCCCAAGCAGAACTGGAGCTAAAAATACCATTGGGGGAGGGGAGCCAAATGACTTTGTCCGAATGAGAGGGATGGGGCGGGGGAAGGGGTTGGGGGAGAGGCTCAAACTTGAGTGAGACCAGGGTGAAAAGGGGAGGGAGGGGACCAGGATCCATGGGAGATGATTGAGGAGAGTGGGGCAGATTTAGGGATACTAGTACAGTAGACCTCACGGGCACCTAAGAGGTTGTAAAGGACTCCTAAGGGATGCCAAGGATCGAGCCAGAGGGATGTGGAGATCCCATCAGGGATCACAGAGGAGGTGGCTCTAAGGGCTAATGGACGAAGGGGAAGGATTTTGCGCCAGACCCAGGACGGGTCTGCAGGTTAGTGGGCAGTCTAGATGGATTTATTTTTGAGGAGGTAGGAGTAGACCCAATTGACTCAGATTGAGTCCTGCTTGGTGGAGATTTTGTAGATTAACTTAAGAAGACCTGCAATATTATAATCGGGGATTCTGCGAATACCAAGGCCTCCTTCCGATTTGGGATGGCAGGTGGCTGTCCAACTAATCGGGTGGAGAAAATTGGAAGACTCTTTTCCTTTCCATAAGAAAGCACAGAAGAGAGATTCCATAGTTTTGATCATGGAGTTTGGGAGCCCATAGATACCGCACCAATAGATGTAAGAGTATTGGAGGATAGATTTAATCAACACTATCCTACCTGTATGGAAGAGGATTTTGTCCTTCCAGAGCTGAAGCCTCTTACGGATGAGATCCAACATGGGGGTACAATGATGACTAGTCAGCCTAGCAGGGATAAGAGGAAGCCCAAGGTATTTCATAGGAAGGACCCAAGGGAAAACCCTGTTACATGGAGAAGGGTGGCTTTGTCAGTCTCAGTGACACCTGAAAGAAAATTTTGGGATTTGAGAAGGTTGATACAAAGACCTGAGAGAGATTCAAAGAGTTGAAGGGATATGATGGAGGAGCTAGAAGAAGGCAAGGCCTTAGAGAAGATCATGAGGTCATCTATAAAGGCAAGATGGGTGAGGTTGAGACTCTTATACTTGGGGATGAGGGAGATGAGATTTTGGTCAGGTTTTGCCTGGATGCTTCTAGGAAGGACCTCAAGGGCAAGGGAGAAAATGAAAGGGGAAAGAGGGCAGCCTTGACGGATGCCAACTTTCGAAGGAAACGATCCAACAGGGGAGCCATTGACAATGACTGAGAAAAAAGGGGAGGAGATGCAGTAATGGATCTAGTGGACAAAAACATGGGGGAAGGACATTTGGATCAAGACATCGCAAATGAAATTCCATCGTAAGGAGTTAAAAGCTTTATGGATGTCAATTTTAAAGAGGGTGGCGGGGGAGTGCGATTCATGATCAGAACCTCGAACAATCTCTGCACAGAGAAGAATGTTGTCAACAATGCTTCTACTAGAAATGAAGGTAGATTGGTTCGGGCTGACTAAAGTAGGAACAACCAATTGGAGCCTATTGGCCAGAATTTTGGCAATGAAGTTGTGGAGAAGTTTGCAGAGGGAGATAGGCCTGAAGTCAGACAGGGAAGAGGCACCATCTTTTTTGGGAATGAGACAAAGGAAGGTAATGGTCGATTCTAGGGAGCTGATTGGGATTAAAGAAGAAACACTGAATAGCTTTGATGAGATCATCCTTGATGATATCCTAGGGAGGGGAGAGAGGGGGGCAAACAGAAGAGAGAGGAGAAGTAGGAGATGGCTTCATTTTTAATGTCAAGGACAGAGGTAATCGGGGTACCATCTCGAGCGAGGAGCATTGAAATGGAATTTGAGTTGGAGTGGGCTATCAAGGAGCGATGGAAGTAAGCTGAATTGGAATCTCCAAACTCATGCCATTTAATGCGGGTTTTTTCACAGAGAATACTCTCTTCTTGGGAGGAAAGGGAGGAAAGCTCAGTTGATAGCCTTTTTTCTTCCTCAGCTAGTAGGGAGGAGGAAGGTGGCATGAGAGTTGGGGAAAAGGGAAAGCCAAGCTTCATTGATGAGGAAGCGATCAATTTTGCAAGCAATCCGATCAGGGCCAATTGACCAACTCTTCTATTATGCCAAGTAAGGGGGGATCTCGACCATCTTAGGTCATTTATACCAAGGTAAGGTCTTTAATGTTGTCGTTGAAGGCATTGACACAGGGAAGGTCAAGGGGGTGGCTCCAACTTTTTTCATGGCCAAAACGAATTATATTGAAGTCACCTCCCACACCCCAGGGGAAGGGGCCAATCCTAGATTTAAGGAGAGAGAGGTCATTCCATAAAGGGAGACGTTCGACAACTCTATTAAGAGCATACACAATCGAAAGAGAGAAAGAGGTCGAGGAGTTGGGGAGGGAAAGGTGAAGGTGTAGAAGTTGGGGAGAGGAGGAGATAAGGATTTTTAAGGGATCCCAAAGGATCCAAATTCGGTCATTAGAGGAATGGTTATAATTGGATAGGAAGGACCAAGAGGGGGCAATAAAAGAAATAATGCGATAGGCATTGACCTGAAGAACTCTAGTTTCTAGGAGAGTACAGAAAGAAGCATTGGTGGATTTGATGAGGGCCCTAATGTCTGTATGTTTAGCCAGGGAATTAAGACCCTTAACATTCTAGATAAAACCATCAGTCATGGAGAACTAAAAGGGGTTGAGTAGCGACACCCGAGGGGGGAGACTTTTATATGTTTTGCGATAATAGACAAACAACTGGCATCGGGTCAGGGGGGACGCCACATGGTGGGAACCAATAGTATCCGAGGCAGAATTGGTTGAAGGGGACTCGACAGAGCCTCCAGGATGGGAAATATCAAGGGGTGGGGATTGGGAATGGGGGGAGGGGGGGTCACACCATAAAGGGTTTCATTGGGCAGAGGACAACCAGGGGGAGGGGGAGGAGCTCCCAATGGACAAAGTAACATGGGAGAGGGAAGGGGGGAAGGGGATGGGTACAAAGAGGGTTGGTTTAAAGAAAGTGAGTTGGAGAGGGTCCGGTTCAGGGGAGGCTTAGAGAAAAGAGTTGGTTCTAAGGGATCCAGTGGAGGTTGGGTTGAGCCAAGGGTATGGGTAGAGGGTTGGGACATAGGAGATTGGTAGGGGCTGGGTTAGGTCAAAGATGGGTTAGAAATAGTGGTTAGGTTAAATTAGGTAGGGGTTGGCAGAGATGGGCCAAAGATGGGTAGGGTAGGGTACGAGGGTCGCGGTCCAGTATTATAGTAAAAAAAGTTGTGACGCGAAGTTTGAGGGTTAGGTTGGGGACCATGATTAGAGCCATGGTAAGGAGAAGGGTTGGGAATATGGAGAAAAGGAGAGTGTCGAGAAGGTGGGGGGTAGGTAGCAGTGGGGGCAGGAGATGTGAAGAGGACGTCACAGGTTCAGTTACACAATAAGTGAAAAAATTGGGTGCAAGGGCAAAAGTAGAGGGGGTAGATGATGGTAGCAGGTGGAGGGGGTCAGGGCGGGAGCCAGAGGAGGGTATACCTTCGAGGGAGAGGCTTCGACAGTTGGATCGATGCTTCGCCTGACAGGTAGCGGTTGTACAGGAGACGGGGGCCTTGAGGGGCTGACGAACAGGGAATCTGGAGATTAGCGAACCAATGTTGTGGGATGGACCAAAGGGCCTTGGCGAACTAGTAGCTTGAGTGTCAATGGAAGAACTGTCAGTTTCAGAGCTAGGGACCAGTGGATCCACAGAAATAGGAGATGTGACAAAGTCCTGGACATGCGACTGCTTCTGCGGCGATGCAGACTAAGGTAGTGACCTTGACTGGATCTTCGAGGGACCTGCTGTTGAGTGGCCATCGGACCAAGGAAAGCTTGGGGGACCAATGGTTCGAGTAGGCGAGGTTGCAGATGAGATGCTGCGACGGTGTTGAGAATTGAGCCTTCCTCGGGCACAGGGAAGGAGCGGTGGGTCCTACTAGGAGGGGAACTAGAAGCCGGCTGTTCTTTTAGGTGACGAAGATGGCGGTGGGACAACTTCCGGCCACGGCTAGGGTCACGGGAGGTGGCATGGTGAGGCGAAGGAACTGGGTAGAGAGCAGACCCAGAAATCAAAGGTGAGACTTATGAGTTTGGTTCTGACGGCAACCGAGGGAGACACATGATGAAGTGACTTGGAGGCAGTCCGTGGAGACAGGAGCCTACCGTTGGAGATGAAGAAGTTGCAGGGCCATGGAGGCCATCCAACAGAAGAGAAGAAGATCCAGCCAGGGTGTGAGGTCAACAATGGAGGATGAAGTGAACCAGAAGGGTTATCGGTGTCCTCAGAGGTGGTCAGAGGTGGCAGCAGAGATTTCAGAGTCGATCGACGTGGTAGCCTTTCCAGAACAGGAGTTTGAATGATGTCCAAAGATTTTGCAGTGCACAAAATGAGGAAGCCAATCATATTTGACTGGTTGTTCAAAGCTGTAGCCATCTTCTTCCGCAATGGAAATTGAAGAGGGAGGGGGAGAGTCTTCTGAGATATCAACTCAGATCCTAGCAAACGAGAGCCTGTCCATCTTCAAAGTGCAAGAGTCAGAGTGAAGTGGGAAGCCTATCTGTTGAGGCAATATGGACTCCAGTAGTGAAAAGGGAGACCAGGCAGAACAACCCAAAGGGGAATGGAGCTGAAGTCAACCTTATGAAGTTGCATGTAAGGGTCCCACTGGTGGAGGAAGATTGGTTCGGTGCCAACGAGCCAGGGAGCACCATCAAGAGCACGGGCTTTGGCTTCATCAGAGAAGAACTTGAAGATGAACACACCATTATCTAGAAGGTAAGTATCCAAAAAACCATGAGCTTTCCCTTGTTTGGAAGGAGAAGCTTTAACAACATTGAAAGATGGCCTAGAGCCAAGGAAATGACCAACAAGGCAAGTTTTCCATTTAGAAATTTTTTGGGAGAGGAGATTGTTGGGGCAGAGAGCAAACGTGGAAGAGCCATCAATGGAAGGTTTGACATGGTGAAGAGAAAGCCCAGAACTAGAGGAGGAAGATGATGGAGGGAAGAGAGAGATCAACGGCTTAGTCCCAATAGGGGGTTGGGGTGACAGAGAAGGGGGAGGAGGCGGAGAGGAGGTGGTGGTGAGCCCCTCAGAGGAGCCTTCGATCTATCCATAAATTTAACTTTGCAGCTTCTCCCTATTTATTCTTGGAAACGAAAAACATATCATAAGCACGCATGATGTTTCATGGTATTCTATATATATATAAGTTGACATAACGGATGCAGAAAGGTACAGGTTCAATGCTGACCTCTAGCCTAAGCCCATTTTAATTGGAAACACTCTTGTTTCTTATTTATTAGTTTCTATTTTGTCAAGTCCTCATTATGCATGTTCTTAATTAGTCCAATTTGTAAAAATGAAATTTCTTTGTTGCTGGTCCCCAAAAAAAAAATATGTTTACTTCAAACAATAGTAAGTTTGGGTACACGGTAAAATAATGGGTAAAGAGCATCACAGTGCCCAAGGCTCCCGCTACTGCAGGGTCTGGGAAGGGCAAATGCACGCAGCCTTACCCCTTGCTTCGTCGGAGAGGCTGTTTCCAAGTTTTGAACCCGCAACCAACAGGTTGCAATAGCACAACTTAACGGTAAAAATAAAGGGTACGGATACATATATGGGTATTAATTTGTCTAGACTTCAATACTGTTTTTAAAAAATTAGGCACTAAAGAATGTCTATGACAATGTTATGCTACACATTATATAATATGATTTCTAAGAACAAAAATATGGGCTTAAATATATGTATGTTGCTGGAAAAAAATAGGAAATAAAAAAGAGAGAAAAGAGTCATTTTTAGGGGGGAGGGGCAAAGAATTGGAAAAAAGGACAAGGTAGCATTAACTCATCAAAACGTTTCCTTTCTTCTTATGCTACATGCAACAAAGGTTCCATTATTTATTACATGTGTAAAGGCTTCTAATGTAGTCCTAGGTAGGAGTAATTCCACTAGGAACCAGGGTAATGGGGTCACACACAAAGGCTGGCCGATTGGGTTAGGGTTCAGAAATCTAGGTCAAAACTAGGGTTAGGGTTGGACAATGGCAATGGGGTTTATGGGGTTTTAATGTGCAGATCTAGGGTGCTTTTATGGCATATAAATAATAGGATTTGGGAAGGTTTTAAAATTCTGCAATTCTGGACAGAATTGTGTTGCAGGTTTTGGGTTTTAATGGAGTAAAGGAATGGAAGGGATAGAGTGGGAGTTATGAGCTGGGTTTTGGATCGAGTGTAGGGAGAAGTGTGGGGAATGTATGCTGGAAGTTTGGTTTGAAACTGATGGACAGATTTGGAGTTATGAAGGAATCCTAGTTAAGGTAGGAGTTGCAGGTTTAATGGAGGTTAGGGTTTGATGGATGGAGGGGGGTGTGGATTAGGTCTAATGAAGGGGAATGGCTGGACAGATTAGAAGAAGAAGGTTTGAAATCAAATTTCAGATTCAAACTTATTGGATTGCAGAGAACAATGGTAGCAGCTTGATAACTTGAAGAAACCTCCCGATCTTCACGATGCAAGGAGTCGCAGGAGTCCACCCACCCAATCCACCTTGAGATCCACAAGGATATACACTCACAAAGAGCAGCAGCAATGGCAGCAAGCATAATTGCATAAAGCTAATTTTTATTAATCAAATTCGTACTCAATGCTGGCCTCCCTTACAAACTTATATAGAAGACTCAAAAATAGACTTAGACACTAAAAAGGAAAGGCCTAACCCTATCCCTAACCTATTAGGCAACTTAAACTTACTAGGAAACTAGAGTACTAAAGGAAATAGACTCAAAACATGGCTGGACTTATAGAGTCCTAATTCAGCCCAATTTACATCACATGACCACTTAACCAAGTCACATGATCACTTAAATTGAACCAATTGGATGCAACCAATTTGAACCAGTTCAATTAAAAAACATAAAAATAAACTAAGTATTGGGCTAATCCCGTATGCAACCTATATACCCCTAGTTTAGGCTCATTAAAGTGGCCTATTACATAAAAAACCCTTGGGATCAAAGGCCCAACATATGTATATCCCAACCCTAGACTTATTCCTAATAAAATAAGCCCATTTGGATGATGAATCTGCATCAGCTTCCATATGTAATCTTACATCTTCGCATAACTTTATTCAACCTTTAGTTTTCTTCACTTTCTTAGAGGTGGTGAGAGAGAGGGTGCTTGCGTGCAGAGAACAGGCAGAAAGGAGGGTCAGATGACTTAAAAGGTGCGGCAGAGAGAGAAAGTTAGCACGCAGAGAATGAGGTGAGAGGGCATGAGAAAGGAGGGTCGGGTGACTTGGAGGGCACAACATTACATTTGATTTCCTCTTCGGTGAGTGAATCAACTTGGAATCCAACTGAAATGGCAATCAACACTTTGATGTCAATTCCTTCGCGATATCGGCTATGGTACCCCGATGATTCTTAGGAGGCAGAAGATTGTCATTGATTTGCATCTGGACAATCTCGTCCATCAGATTCTTGTCATATATGCTTGATTTTACATGAGAATGGAGAACACACAACCATTGACAGGTGTAGTGGATGGAACCATCTGTGGGAACAAGAGGTGTTCCTCAGGACCATGGTTTAGGATCACGTCCGGGAGGTCTTCTAGTGGCCTCTTTGAAGCATGGTTCAAAATTTCGCGATATATCACCGAAATTTTGGTATATTTCGACACTACCGAGATGAGATGGGCTTCCAAAATGAAAATTTTCAAATTTCGGTATATTTCATCGAAATTTCGGTATATTTCGTTAAACAATGTGTATTTAACTATTTATACATCAGGGTCCGACTGTATACTGTCAATCAAGGGTGCAAACCCAAAACACCACTTTGAGTTCATTTTTTTTGCGATATGAAGGTTTAAATGTGTTTATTTAGCTTAAATAAGGGTGTTCATGAAGTATCAGGCCTTAATATGGCCAAAAACCACCGAGATGGAGTGCCGAAATATGGCAGAAAAAATACCATATTTCGGCGAAATTTCGGATATTTTGGAAATCGCAACCAGCCCGAAATGGCAAGACGAGACGAAATTTTAAACCTTGCTTCGAAGTACCATTGATGTGCCTTGCTTGGCACATCCTCGATGACCGCATCAAACTTCTTCATCTTCTTCTAGATGGTAGCCCGTCCTTTGAAACGATCTCGGCAGCAGAACCAGGCATTATATGTTTTTTTTAAAATAATTCATTGTTTTCCAAATGTATTATATGCGTTCAATACGTGTTCCTATAGAATGCCCTTTTTTTTCTGCATCCTTGGTAAAAAATATGGTAAAAAACATCTTTTTGAATCATTTAGTATGGTACACATATAATAATGTTTATTTACTAACTATGCTTCAAACATATTTTCCAATGACCACCAATGATTTTTTTTTGGGGGGGGGGGTTTGCGGGTTGTGTACTCTTATCATGTTCTTTCTCCAAGTCAGCAAGGTTGTGAAAAGATATGTCTTCTCTTCTCTAATTAACTAGTAGTTCTTTGAAATTTAGATAGCCTCAATAATGAGTGTGAAAAATTTCCAGAATATGCTTAATTATGCTTATATGTCTATCTGAAGCATTTCTCCAACAATGCCAATGATCTTTTTAGGTACTCATATCATATTCTTTCTCTAACAGAATAATGGTCCTGTGCTAATGTTTCTTCTTTTCTGTAATTGATTTTTTGAAGTAGCTGTGTGTGTGATTTTCAAATTTACAAAAAAATGAGCAACTATTTATCATTACTACCTTTCTGTTTGTACAGAAACGAGACCAACATAGTGTTCTTTGTCTTTTAGTGGAAGATTGAACTTAATTGCAATTTAGTACAATTTTTTTGAACATATACCGATTCTATAATCTGCAGGAACCTTAGAGATTCCACAAATCCTCCTGTGTACAGCTCTGCAGAGGCAGCAGAGCATTCTGTGCTTTTTAACAAAGTTCTCCAGCACAATTCTGAAGCCTTTGAGTATTCTGTTCCAGGTAACAATAGTAATGGTAATATCTCCTAATTCAATTTTCAATGTATATTGATTATTGAATTTCAAGTTGATGGCCAAGTTCTTTCGTGTTCATGTCATATAGATATTATATATGTTGTCCCATGTATATTCTGTCTAATACTTTTGCTAAAAGATGCTGGATTTGTTACCCTGCTTGGAGTGATTCAGGCATTTGCCCTCAGGGAGATTAAAATGGAAAATGGCAAAATGCGGTTCATGAATTTTGGCTTCCTTACCAGTAATTTTTTTTTTGACTTAAATACTTCCTGCTCAAACATTTGACCAAGCAAATTTTACAACATTAATGCAGTAAATACAAACTGTACTACTTATCCAAAAGAGTGGTTAGTAAAGAAAAGAAAGGAATAAATTCGCATAGGGATGTAAATAGAAAAGAAAAGTATTGTTTGAAACCATCTTTTCCCATCTCAATTAAAATACTTGTTACAATACCAGAATATAGAAACCAGCAACCAAGGAAAAGGAGGGAGGGGGACAATCGATAGCAGCCTCCCCCTAAGCTAAATTATGTAAGAAGGAGAGAAGAAAGGAGGAGGAGACTCCCTCTATCGTTGTTACATATATTCACGGTTTAACACTCCCCTTCAAGCTGGAGCATACAAATCACCCATGCCCAACTTGGAAAATCCCTTCCGGAATGCTGGAACAAACAAGGACTTAGTGAACATATTGCCAAGCTGATCAGTGGAGGAGATGACCTGAGTGACCAGTAATTCTTCGTGACGACATCCCGTACAAAATGACAGTCAACTTCAATATGTTTGGTGCGCTCGTGGAACACCGGATTGCTAGCAATATAGATTGCAGCTTGATTATCACAGAACATCTTCATAGGAGAGGTAACTGGAAAGCCCAACTCTTTGAATAAGGACTTCAACCACATAAATTCAGCAGTAGTGTGAGGCATAGCTCTATATTCACCTCGGCACTAGATCGTGCCACAGTAGTTTGCTTCTTGCTGCGCCAAGTGACTAGGTTACCTCCAACAAAGGTACAATAACCAGTAGTAGAGCTCCTATCATTGGCAAAGCCAGCCCAGTCAGCATTAGAGAATCCTAACAGATCAACTCTCTGACATGATTTATAAATAAGCCCTTTTCCTGAAGCGCCTTTCAGATATCTTAGGATTCGACAAGTGGCCTCCCAATGAGATTTCTTGGGAGATTGCATAAATTGACTGACGACACCAATGGCATAATAGATATCTGGCCTAGTAACAATCAAATAAATAAGTTTACCCACCAATCTTCTATACTGATGTTTATCTTCAAGATCATCTCCATCATCAGTCCCAAGCTTTTGGTGAGGGTCCATAGGAGTGTCAACAGGTTTGGAAGCAAGCATACCTGCTTCAAATAAAGGTCTAAAACGTACTTTCTCTGTGATAGATTGATACCTTTCTTACCGTGTAATACCTCAATTCCAAGGAAGTACCTAAGAGGACCTAAGTCCTACTTCTGAAAGTGCTTGTGTAGATATGATTTTACGGCTGTAATTCCTAAAACATCATTCCTGGATATGATTATATCATCCACACAAACAACCATTACCACAACCTTGGAATCCTTGTGTCGCACAAACACAGAATGATCAGAATAGCATTGAGAAAAACCACGAGTAATAATAGTGCTGAATTTGTCAAACCAGGCTCTAGGGATTGCTGCAACCCATAGATAGCCTTGTGTAGTCCGCACACTTTTGCAAAATTCTCCCACTGAGCAACATACCCAAGTGGTTGCTCCATGTGAACTTCCTCTTGAAGGTCACCATAGAGGAAAACATTCTTAGTGTCCATCTGGTGGAGGGGCCAGTCCAAATTGATGGCCAAAGATATGAGAACGCGAACATAATTTAGACAGGCGATAGGAGAAAATGTCTCAAAGTAATCAATACCGTACATCTGAGTGTACCCTTTGACAACAAGGCGGGCCTTAAAACGTTCAACCGTACCATCGGGATTGTATTTGATGGTGTAAACTCAACAACACTTGACAAGGTCCTTACCAGGAGATAAATCCACCAGAGTCCATGTGCCCCGAGATAGTAACTTCTCCATTTCGGTGTCCATAGCTACCTTCCAGCCAGGATGGAAAAGAGCCTCACGGTGATTGTGAGGGATAGAGTTAGTAGAGAGAGAGAAAAGGCAAAATTATGAAACTAAGAAGGAAGATGAGAAATGGACACATAACGCTCAATAGGATAAGCAGTCGAGGACTTTTACGTATAGGCTTTCTTACCTTTACTAATAGCAATTGGAAGATCAGAAGAGATGCAGCGTCAGGATCCACTGGTAAGGCAGGTGGAGCAGTATTATTTGTCGGCATGGGAGGTGGAGCAGGGACCACAAAATCAGAAGGCGATCGCATGGTTGGTGGAGCAAGGATTGAACTAGCAGGGGGCATAGTCTTCTCGTGCAAGGTTTTAGGTTTCGATTTCGCTCCTAGTTTCGCTAGGCTACGAAAACGAGCTCTGCCGATTTCTCGGTGATATCTCGGTAAGTTTGAGGGGGTTTGCAATGAAGTTTCCAACAAAAATGTTGGATATGACCTGTTCGTCTGCAGTGGTGACATGTCTTGATAGAACCAGAATTTTCTGAATTACCTTATTCATCAGAATTGAGAACCTTTTGCAAACCACTTCCACTACCATGATCATGAGCTCCACCATTATTAGATCCACTGCTATTCCCACGATTAGAAGCTGCCAGGGCTGAACTATCAACGGTAACAGGTGTGGGATCATGAGAATTTTCATGGGACACTCGAAGAACCCGTGAGAAAGTATCTGCAAGAGAGGCTATCTTATCCCCACCAAGAATGATGGATCGAACATAGTCATACTCCTTACCAAGGCCTCCCAAAAATCCCATAACCGCGAGCTGCTCTCGCTGAGTCTGCATCTGGTTCACATCAGAACTAATCGGTAGCAAAGCATTTAATTCTTCATACATCCTCTTAAAATCAGCAAAGTACTGGGTCAACGAATGCCCCTTTTTATCTGCCCGATAAAATTCATGTGATAATTCATAAATCCGAGAAAGATTGTTTTGACCTGACTATAGCATATTTGGGTATTCCCATAACTCCTTCACAGTGTCAATATGAGTGACTAAATCAACAATTTGATTGTCCATAGATTCAGCATCTGTCCAAAAATACGTGCATCCACTGTGTCCCATGATGCATCATCAACAGGCTTAGTCTGTGTCAAGTGCTTTTGTTGATCAAGACCAGTCAACAGTAACCAAACTATCTTCTTCCATTGCTGAAAATTATTGACACCTTCCAACTTCTTTTCGGTGATCCGATTAGAGGAAGAAGATACAACCTCAGCCACTACAGTCTTTGTATCATTATTTTGAATCCCATTGGATCCAAAAATAACTCACCAGAAATTTTCACCAAAAATCAATCTCAACCAATCGATATCAAGAAGTCCTCTCCAGTGAGGATCGATTCAAGAGAAATCGATCTCCAAGCAGCCAACCAAAAAATCGATTTATGAAAATCGATCTCCAAAGGAGCCAAGCAAAAAATGATTCAGGAAACAAATCCCCAACAAACAAAAAAATTGATGAGAGGAGGACCCAGAAGATCTGAAACTTACACCAGAAGTAATTTGAAACTTGAATCGATGTTGAATCAGCAACCACCAAAAGGAGAGACCTAGTTCTTTCGTTTAATCATGAACTAGTCTCTAAAAATACCCAACATGCAAATCCTGAGAAACCACAAATCCTTGATTGAGAATTGAGAGGTGAACGAGATCCTAGGCTAGTAGTGTAACAATACCATGTAACAAAACCTAAGAACCTCGCTCTGATACCATGTAAAGAATAAAAGAAAAAAGAAGAAAAGAAGAGAGAAGAGAGAAGAGATGAAGAATAATGTGACTGCAACTCTTGGGGAGTCCAGCCGTTAGAATGGAACTCCCCACATCAATTCAATATATAAGATAACAAGGGAAACAAAAAATACAACAAAAACTCCAAAGTACCCCTCTCGGTATAATTAGTGCTAGCGCTAATCCTGAGACTACAAGTTTCGTAACAACCTAAAAAGGGCATACCTAGTGCACAAGGCTCCTGTCACTGTGGGGTCTAGGGAGGGTCATAATGTAAGAAACCTTACCGCCACTTTGCGGAGAGGCTGTTTCCTGACTCGAACCTGCGACCACTAGGTCACATTGGAGCAACCTTACCGTTGCGCCGAGTAAGGGTGTCAATCGGTATGGTATCGAAGCCAAACACCCCATACTGATACCTTATCATACCAAGTACGGTACCATTTTCCCATACCGATACGGTACCATACAATACCGGTTTGGTGTACAGTTTTATTTGGTATGTATATGGTACGGTACACGGTATTCGTTATACGGTTTCTTATATTATATATTTATAAATTAGTACATATATTATAAAATATATTATACTTAGTATGTTATATTCTCATAGCTATAAATTATTATATATATTTAATGCATATATACTTATATATATTATTTATTATATATAAATTAGTATATATATAAGTATATATTATGATAATACGGTACCGATATTCGGTAATTCGGTATGGTATCAGTATGTACCGCCGGTATCAACCTCCATACTGATACCGTATCGTACAGAGTACAGTACCATTTTCCCATACCCGTACCATAGCGAATGTAATTCAGTACGGTACTGGTATGGGAAAATGGTACTGTACCGAATTGACACCCTTAGCGCAAAGGCCTGCCCTCTAGACCTTGGGGTTTACGAGTTCACAAAATTTCAGCCCCATCTGTCCTGCCACATGCAGAAAGTAGGTTCTTGTCTGCCTATTTATGTGATATGCCTTTCGAGAGAAACTCAACCCTTTTTATATTACTTTTCTTTTGGGACTAAGTTGTTACTAGAAAATTGCAAATGAAAAAATATTTCCTTTATGAATAACTGAGAGGTCTAGGTTATGAGGCTTGATATAAAACAGATGACCTGAATTCTGCCTTTTTGGGCTTATATTTACTTATAAAGTTCTATTTCTGAATTTCATACATCCCACTGTAACTATATTCTTCTCCTTAATGATACTGTTTTGCTTGAAGTAAAATGATGTTGCTATGCTTATCGTGTATGGCATTTTCAAGCTTCTCAGGTCTTATCCAGGAGCCAACGTGTAGTAGTTCAGCATATGAGAAGGAACCTTTCCAACAAAATGCTCCCATTGTTAGTCAAGCACAAAGAGATTATGGAGAAAATTCTAATCATTCCTTGGGCAGGAATGTTGTTAATGTACGATACATTTCACTATTTTACTATAGAAATTGGGCTATTCTGTTGTCTGGACTTAGTAACAATTTAAAATGCAGGATATACCAAATTCGGTTTCTTCAAAGAAACCCAAAGTCAGGAAGAAAGGAAGTGACGACATCTCTTTCCCAAGTGGACCGGATTCTTCCGAGATCCAAGGTTGGTATATGATATTTTCCTTTCATTTATACAACTGTTTTCCATCATTTGTTTGAATTGACGTCTAAGTTATTGAATTTTCAGATGGTATCATCAAAGGCTTTTGCAAGGTGGTGGAGGACTTATGTTCAAGAGCAGAATCCCTTAATGATGATGAGGATGAAGCGGAATGGACTTCATTGCCTCTTGCTGATCTTAAAATGCTTGGAAATGAAGTCATTTCTATCTGTGCAAAGAAAATTCTACACTTGGTTCCTGTGGATAATCTTGTAAAACTTCTAGATGTTCTGGATCGTCAAATTCGTCGTGCAGAAGGATTGTCCATTGTTGAAAATGAAACTGTAAGTATACTAATGTTATATTTGGAACATTCACATTTGTTATAGAGAATGCAATTTCTCTTCTATCAAATGTGCTCATTTTTAAATAAAATAATAGCACACTTTAGAGAACCGTGTGGGAGTTTGGAATGGCAGGATATGCTCCATTTGGCTTTGTTGATGAAATCTGTTTTCATTTCTGCCTTTTTATTGTTCTCATTATACAATCTTTTGTTACCTCTAATTGGAAAAATGATCTTTGGTTGAGTTAATGAGTTTACTGGAAATATCAGTTGTATAAAATTAATGGCACAATATTCGTCAAACTGTGGCAGCAGAGATGGTGGATTTTAACTCTTCATTCTGTTCTAATCTTGACTTGTACAATCAGTGTGGACTGGTTTGTGGCATCAGTATTGACTGTATTACTATTGGGTCTCATGACTCTCATTTCCATTATATCAAGTTTGCCAATATGTTTAAGGATGTTTACTTTTTTTTCTCTTCCATAACTTTGCATGTAACCCTTGTATGGATGGCTGGCTACGTGATGAATTTATATGTTTTACCATTCTCTATTAGAATAGGCATTAGGACATGAACTTGATTACTGGATTGGTTGCCTTGGGGAGGGGGTTTGTATGTGGTTGAGTTTAATCTTTAATCTATGCTTATATGTAGATTAGTAATCCTAGTTGTCATGCCGACTAGGCGACCCAAGGTGTGCTAAATGACAATATGTAATATAGCAATGATAATTATATATAATTATGTTTATATGCTACTAGATTCCATATCTATGCAATATAATATAATTATTGCTAGTAATGGCCTAATATTAGAAAACCATCATATAATAAACAAAGTATATGATATGGTATAATCATATTCATCAAAAAACAAAGCAATAAGAAGCATAAATCAATGTAAACCAGTGAAGTGTCAACAAGGCGTGTTGTTGCCTTTGACCCAAGAAAGAGCCTGGACACCTAGGGACACCTTGACAACAATGTCAGTAATTTGTAAAGTTGTTTTTGCTTGTGATATGAAATTTTGAACATTGATAAAACATGTGACAAGATCAGAATATGGAACCAACAATCAAGGAGAAGAAGAAGAAGAGATTGGGGGAGAGAATGGGAGGCTGCTAGAAAGGCTAACAACCAATAGTAAGTCTCCCCCTTTCCAATTATATTTATAGAGACTGATTAGCTTTTCTATTCAGTCTGGGAAAGAGAATTAGTAAGTAAACAAACAACTAAACACAGATTCCTTGTGCAACTAGGTAAGAAGAAAATTAAAGAAACAAAGAAGTAAAGACATCCCACGATAGAGGGACTCCCTCTATCATGGTATACATAATCAACACCTCACGGTTTAACAAGACATTTTCTTCTTTTCACCTCCTCCACCCCCACCCCCCCAAAAAAAAAAAATTAAAAAAACAAAAAAAATTCTCTTTATCATATTTTAACTATTTCCCCTGACTTTTCATCTCTCGTGTTTTCTGTGCCATATAAAATTGGCTACATTCCACTACAGGTCCCTAATGTTGGGGGAGATAGTGCCTGCCATCCCACATCTGCCCTTACTGTGCCCAACTTCTCAAAAGTTAAATGTGGTTATGGCCAGTTAAAAGGGCGCTGTTATTTTTACCAAAATGCCCTTAAAATCATTTTTATGGTTTGAGTCTAATTTTAAAACTTGGTGTCAACTGAGGGATCAGCCGATCCACTCAGGATCGGTTGATCATGGATTTCCAATGCTGTTCTTCTCTTTCTTTCCAGCAACAGAAACTGCAGAGCCCTCTCTATGTCTCCCCATTTTCAGTGGCTGGTCTGTTCTTTGTCCAGCCTCAGCAATAGCACATCTCTCTCTGTTCTCAGTCTCCCTGCTGCTTCCTCCATCTTTGACTCTACGATCTCTCTCTTTCTCTTCAATTTTCAGTCTTGGGGAGATTTTCCTGTTCTTCGTCTCTGTTTCAGTTTCCTGTGATTTCATTTTGTGGTGATTTCCCCTGTTTACAGACTGCAACTGCACATCTCTCTTTTTCCACTTTCAGTTTTCCAGTGGCTCCCTTCATTTCTGACTTTCTGTAATCTCTCTTTGGTTTCAGTCTTTGGCAGTCCCTCCCCCTCTGTCTCTCTCTCTGTATCAGTCTTCCCGCAATTTCAGTCTGCCTGGATTTTCCCTTTTGCTCTATATTCCCCCCTAGCTCAAAGATCCAGTCCTGCAATTCCCATTGGTGTATTTGTTACTACTGGCGCAGCAAAGCTTGGTCTTCTCTTTTGAAGAAGACGAGCTTAAGAATTGTTGCAAATCCCTATTTCAAAAAAGCTCTATGTGGCCATTAACAACAGTGACCTTGCTGCCAAGCTTCTCCATGGGAATTTTAGAGACGATGAAGTTTTGTTGTTTCCCCCTGGCACATTACCTTATTTTTCTTCGGTGGATTCGATCATATGCCTTCCCTCATCCTTTTCTCCTTTCACATCCTTGTTGGGTTCCAACAACAATTGACTTGTAATTTTCCCTATTTCAATCGGAAAATGGTCACCTGTGATGTCACAATTGAAAGGGGTGCCACTTCTGCCGTTTATGGTGGTCTTTGTGGGTTGCTTGCTGGGAGAATTGGTGGGAGCCTTACATCATTAAGGGAAGAGGCCATAACGGCAAAATGGTCAATTTGAGAAAAACTTAGTCATGTGACTCCATAAGATAAAACTGCCTAATGACTTTTAATTTTTTTGGACCTTGGCTGTAGTCAGGGCAAACATGGAATGGGAGACACAATTCCCTCAAATGTAAAGGACCTGTTACATGATTTATTCTATAAATTTATATGGTCATTCCCTGCTTTTGTCTCTCATGTCAATTGTGCTCTCTGCCGGTTAAATCCAGATGCTTTACAAGAACCTTACAATTGATTGGATGATCCAGACCGAAAAGACTATGCTACGCATTGGGGGAAAGAGAAAAGGAAAAGGGATTAGAATAGCGTAATGAACAGTCTGCTAAGACTTAGTGAATTAATATTGCTTGCGTCACATTTTTCTTTGGGAACCTCAGCTGCTTCCTTCTCATTTTGTAATATGTACTGTTTCTTTTTCTTTTTCTACCAGGATGAATCGGATATTGTCTCGGTGGTTATGTGTGGATTGGAGTCCACTCATGTGGCTTTAGCTGTGATGGCTCATCATGACATGCCAAAGCAGCTCTACAAAGAAGAGGTTCAAGCTCCATGCTGGTCTCCCTGCCTCCTTTAAAATTTCTTAGTTTCTTTTCTGAAATTATACGTGATGCCATTGTCTTCTGTTATATTTCGGTGCACCATTTAATATGGGCAGAGTCTGATATTTTTTAGCTTATCCATATCAGATCATTGAAAGAATTATGGACTTCTCTAGGCATCAGATCATGGAATGCATGTCAGCTTGTGATCCATCATACCGTGCACTGCATAAACCGAGTGAAAATGGAGCGCTTGGGGGTAAGCTTCTTTATTTTTACCCGAAGACTGGTATTTGTGTTAGTTGTAATGTGGCTTTGCGCAGTCTTGTTCTACCATAATGCTGACAGTTTTGACATTTTCTGATTTTATTAACTTGCATGGACTTTTTTTCTTTGTCCCCTTTATCTTTGGTTCTCAAGCCTTTCTTGTCTCGTCTTTTGTTTTATTTTTGTCATTTTGTGTGATGTTAACTACGGGCACCCTGAAAGTATTGGTAGTAGTATGTAGTGGTTGCAATGTGAAATGACCTTATTATTTTCGTTCTCATTATTCAGGGGAGGATGATGAAGAAACAGATACTGAATTTGGTTCTGCAAACAAGAAGCGACGAAGTATTAAGAGTGTTAAAATGAAGAAGTCAAGCCTTAACAAGTGTGCTTATCACTATTACCTTTCTTTCCAACTTTGTATGATGATTAGCTTTCAATCAAATCCCAAATGAGGTAGATTCTAATAGTCTTCCTGGTTGTTAATGTTAGGGTTTCTGCTGCTGTAAATACGCTTCTTCAGAAACTTTGCACCATTCTTGGTTTCCTTACGGATCTTCTGTCAATAGAGCGCCTATCAGATAGTTGCATCCTACAGTTGGTTAAGACAAGCTTTGGAACCTTATTGGTGGATAACATCCAGCTCTTGCAGTTGAAGGCCATCAGTTTAATCTGCGGGGTATTCTAGTTCATATACTTATATGTTTATAATTTATAATTATAATTTGTTCTTCGATCTGCCAATTGACTGATACCAATCTCTCACTCTTATCAATTTCCAGGTATTTTCTTCATACACACAGCATAGGAATTTTTTGATAGATGAAACAGTGCAGTTGCTTTGGAAGCTACCATCTTCTAAGCGAGCTCTTAGGACTTACCATCTACCGGCTGAAGAGCAAAAGCAGATACAGATGATCACTGCCTTGCTGATTCAGTTAGTTCAGTGTAGTGCAAACCTTCCCAAAGCATTGAGGCAAACACAAAATGGCAGTCGAATCTTGGAGGTTTCAATTGATGCTAGTTTTCCAACCAAATGCCATGAAGCTGCCACAGAGGCATGTTGTCTTTTTTGGTCTCATGTTCTTCAGAGACTTACTACTGCAAAATCTCATGAAGCATCTGAGTTGAAGTTGATATTAGAGAATTTTGTTATGGATCTTCTTACAACGTTGAACTTACCTGAATATCCTGCTTCTGCTCTTATTCTTGAGGTAATAATTGTCAACAAATTTGTAACCAAGCATTACATTTTTGTTCATGTTGAATTGATGTAGGCATACCTGCAGGTTCTATGCGTCTTATTGCTCCAAAATGCTGGACTTAAAGCCAAAGATATATCTGCACGTTCCATGTCCATTGACCTTCTTGGAACAATTTCTGCGAGGTTGAAACGGGATGCTGTCCTCTGCCGTACAGATAAGTTCTGGATTGTACAGGAGTTGGCTGATGGAGACACAGACGATCATGAGTATCCAAATGATGTTTGTTCTGTTTGTCTTGATGGAAGGGGTGGGAAGTTGTCATTTGTATGTCATTCTTGTAAGAGATTGTTTCATACAGATTGCATGGGGGTAACAGAACATGAAGTTCCTACCTGTGGCTCGTACTGTCAGTTTTGCCTCTGTAAGAAGCAACTAATTGTTCTACAATCATATTGTAAATCGCAGAGCAATGAATCCATAGATGATGGAAAAAAGAGTCAACATGTGTCAGAAAGAACTTCTGAAACTTCAGAACCAATTACAAAATTGGAGATTGTTCAACAAATGCTTTTGAATTACCTCCAGGAAGCCAGTTCTGCAGATGATGCATATCTTTTTACTCGCTGGTTTGTTACTCAATTGATATATATATTTATTTTAAATTTTTTATGCAACTCCTTGTTTGCATTGATATATACATTAGGTAGTTAAATGCAGGTTCTATCTTTGCCTATGGTTCAAAGATGACCCCAAATCACAGGAGAAGTTAATTTACTATCTTAGTAGACTTAAGTCAAAAGCAATTGTGCGGGACTTTGGCACTCTTTCTTCATTACTAAGAAGGGATTCGGTGAAAAAGATATCTTTAGCATTGGGGCAAAATAATTCTTTCTCGAGAGGATTGAATAAAATTCTTTACTTGCTTCTGGTAAGTACAGTATAATTTGTTCACTTTTTGTTCCATTTTTAAGTTATGTTAATCATATTAGTTCCTAAAGTGTATTTTCTCCAGGCAAGTTTAGGAGAGAACTCTCCTATAATAAGGGCCAAAGCAATGCGTGCGGTAAGCAGGAATTTCCTATACCATCCACATTAGCCATGATGTGTGTGAGTAAACCGATTCCTCTTTTTTGGTACTGTTGAATTCACCCCATATATATTTTTTTAATAATGAAACAGGTTAGTATAATTGTTGAAGCTGATCCGGAGGTTTTGTGTGAGAAAAATGTTCAATTGGCTGTTGAAGGAAGGTTTTGTGACTCTGCAATTTCTGTTCGGGAAGCTGCTTTGGAACTTGTTGGTAGGCATATTGCTTCACATCCGGATGTTGGATTGAAGGTATCTGAGATCAAACTTGTGCTCCCTTTTCCTCTTTGTGCGGAAATTGTTGAATTAAATTAAATTTTTTCTCTGGGTGCTTCTCTAGTATTTTGAAAAAGTTGCGGAGAGAATAAAGGATACTGGAGTCAGTGTTCGCAAACGAGCTATCAAAATAATCAGGGATATGTGTACTTCCAATGCAAACTTTTCAGAATTCACAAGTGCCTGCATTGAGATAATTTCTCGTGTTAGTGATGAAGAATGTAGTATACAGGTATGTCCTCAAGTGAGGGAACGAAGGTTTTTCGTTTCGTAATTATTTTTATGCATCTAAAATCATATCACATGCCCTGATATATGCTGTGTAAAACAAAATTGTGGCCAGAACATTTTTTGAAGAATATAAGTTCTGAATCTGAGCTGACTTAGGTTGTCTTTGTATGAAAATGTTGCTGGGTCTGAAGCGGGGGTTGAGCCGGAATTTCTATACCTAGTTTTATTTATTCCAATCTATAGTATTGTCTCTCTTAACACATATCCCAATTGACGTCAATTCGTTTGTGTTTAGTACCTCTTACTCTATACAAAATCAAAATGATAAAGTATTCTGAATAGAGTATTCAATTGTCATGAATCATGAAGAGAGGAAGATTGAAATAGGCATTATGGAGACTGAGCTCAAGACTGATTACTCTAATTGCAAATTTGAATGACTTATCTTCTTGAAACTTTATGATGGCCTACTATATTTTGACTTAAGCATCTTTTCGCTCTCATCTTGTGACATTCATCTCTGTCTAATCAGTATATATATGTATATTTTCCTAGTGTAATTGCATAGATAGTCTTTTCTCGTAAAATATACTGCACAATCTTCTTCAAGATAAGGGTTGCATGAAACTCATCTAGGTCAAAGCTCTCTCTGTTTCCCTTTCACCTTTTGTTTTTCCCTTATTTCCTTTTTTTTATATGAATTCTTTCCATTTGACAGGATCTTGTCTGCAAGACATTTTATGAGTTCTGGTTTGAGGAGTCTTCTGGATTCCATACTCAGTTTGTTGGAGATGGTAGTTCTGTTCCATTGGAAGTTGCAAAAAAGACTGAGCAGATTGTTGAGATGTTGAGGAAGATGCCAAATCATCAACTTCTTGTGACAGTCATAAGGCGCAATCTTGCACTTGATTTTTTTCCACAATCTGCTAAAGCTGTTGGAATTAACCCTGTCTCACTTGCATCGGTACATAAACGTTGTGAGTTAATGTGCAAATGCTTATTGGAAAGGATATTGCAGGTACTGTTGCTTCATTCTAACTTCTTAACAATTTAATGTTGTAATTGTAATTGAGTTGTTTGTTGATGATTTCTTGTATCTCGGGAGAGAAAATAATTAATGAGGATTTTCTGTTGTATCTCAGGTAGAGGAAACAGTTCATGAAGATGTGGAAATGCGTGCACTTCCTTATGTGTTGGCTTTGCATTCATTTTGTGTTGTGGATCCAACTCTCTGTGCACCAGCTTCTGATCCATCACAGTTTGTGGTTACTCTGCAGCCATACCTTAAGAGCCAGGTTTTTTCAGCTGCTTCAGTGAACTCCTTAAATACCTACTTAGTAGTTTAAATTCTCAACCTGATGATAGATTTGTTTTAGCTGTTTTCTGAAAGATGTTTTTTTGTTACTCTTGTAACTTTGGCACAAAAGTTTATTTTGCACACCTTCAAAGTCTGCTGCCTGGAACAGAGATATTGTGTGAATTAATGAACTATAGAGGTCTTATGGGCCAAACCCGAATTCAATTAAGGTATTAATTAGTTAATCAAGCCACCAATTGAAATTTGAAAACCAGAAACAGAAATCAGATTCAAAGAAACCAGAGTTGATGAAGTTTAGTTGAAGTAGGAAACCTGAAAAAATCTGGAAATCTGATTTTAGTAACAATGAGATAAATTGATAGCAAGAACGGGCAGGGTTTAAGGATTGTATTAACTCAATAACTTGAACTAAAATTAACCTCAAACTTAAGCTGAGGTTTCCTAACAGAATAAGAAATTGCAGGTTAAGAAAACTTAGAAAACCTGGCCTGAAATCGATGGAGAAAAGAGTAGAGATAGGAGAGGGAACCAATCAGGAAAACACCAGATTGCAGGCTTGGAATCCCACCTGAGCCTAACCTGGAATCCACCAGGCCTTCACTACCGAATCTACAGTAGTAATTGGTTTGAAATAGACAGAACCAGTAACAAAAGCTTCTATTCATTTAATGAAAATCAATGGGAAGCTCTGTTCCTCTTACCCTTATTTATAATGTTTTTTACAGTTGGACTCCACAAAGGTGAGCGTCGAGCCTTTCTTGGATGAGAAAGGAAGAACAGAATCAGAACTTTAATGGGAAAGCCCCTTCAATTGACCAGCCTTGGAGGATTCCTAAACTGATGAGGACTGATGGGTTTCTAGAAGACTAAGGTGTTAGGTTCAGAAACTCATTTGAAAAGTAGAATCGCAGTGAATAAATGAGGACCAGGACTCAAGGATTAGTGATAAACTGTAATCTATACCTCAGATTTATATCAAATTTCAATGGGTTGCTCTCTTCAGGTATAGGAACAGAATATCAAAAGTTGAACTTGGTCCAAAGGTCTGATCTCAAGTTTCAGAAGAATACTACTTAAGATAGGACATCTAAAACCTATATCAATTATCAGTAATTGGATGATTTCTGATAAACAAATAAAACACTTAGATTAACTAACAGAAGTTTATAAAATATAAGATAGAAATTGAACAATAATCTGAGGTATAATGTAAAACAGAATCTACTAATTGAAACTGGATATCAGGACATAAACCTAAAAAGCCAGCGATCCTAGAAACACTAGGAATCTGATGATCTGGGTTCAGATTCAAAATTTGAAATCATCGATGGGTTCAGTGTAGAATCAGATTGTACAATATGAACACAGAATTGAATTATCAATAGCAACTAGTAAGAAACTGATGGATATCAGATTTATAGCATAAACATGAGGTTAAGAACATACATGTTGCAGGAATTAAACAGTGAAGAAGAAGATATAAGAAGGATGTGCACGTACAAATAGGACTGGACTTGTAAAGCCCTAATCCAGCCTAACTAAAACATTTAATAGAATTAAAATAAAGAAACTTAACTAATTTTGTAGGCCTAGATTTTACCCATATTATAGGCCCATTAAAGTGGCTCATTACAATGAAAACACATTGGATTAAAGGCCCAGTGCATACATAACCCAATTCAACGCTTATTTTCATTAAAATAAGGCCATTGTGTTTTATCTCCATGAAGGACTCTGACAAAATAAACTCAAAACAGGACTGAACATATGGATCCGATTCCAGCCAGATTAAAACATCTTAATAGTAATAAAATAAGGGAGAAAGAGCGCTAACTGGGTGTGTGCGGTGTGCTGCCCCTGCGCTCAGACACAGGGGTGCGCAAAATTACCGCTGCGCCCCCATGGAAGGGCGGAATCCATGGTCATTTCGTGCGTTTCTGTGTCTGGGCATAGAGGCAGCACACCACACACACCCAGTTAGCATTCTCTTTCCCAATAAGTAAATAAGACTCCCAAACATAGTTGTCATGGCGACAAGGCAGTGGCGGAAGACAAAAGCCAAGGCGACACCAACTAGGCGCCTAGGCTATGCCTTGACAACTATGCTCCCAAAACCATCCCCACAATTCTGGTTCTAAGGGGAACCAGCAACTGAAACCGCAGGCTAGAAGACTGGGTTAGGACAGAACTGCAGGCCAAGGGAATGCTTTCCCATGCAGCCACAGGCCTTTTCTGTGGTTATACTTCCTCCTCCTTTGATACTTGATCCTATAGTTTGATTGTGCATCACATTCCGGCTTTCCTGTTAGTCAGGACCGGGGGGGGGGGGAGAGTAATCCAAACCAGGATCACACAAAACAGAAGAACTATAACTGATTAGCAGAACCAGGATCACCCAAAATAGAGGAACAGAACAACTTAGGGAGAAAATCCATATCTTGCAGCTGAGAGATATCAGAATCAGATAGCCTAATTCTCTGCTCAAGTGCTAATCTGAACCAGTCAACCAGTGGAATCTGTCTGCAGATATCTCTGAAAACAATGTTTTTATTGATCTGTGCAGATAAGTCCTAGTTGTAATAGACTAATAGGAAAACTATGATGCTGATCTGGAACTTGAATATCAGCCAATAATTTTCAGAAATTGAAACCAGAATTAAAGATCTGACAACTAGAATCTTATACATCAGATTTGAAACAAATCCAAGCAATATTTTAAGAGTTATGATTTCAGGAAGCTCACTGAAATATACACAGGTGTAAGGAAAGTCGAGAAATCTGACCTGTTCTTGAAGATAATAAGGTAGAAAAGTTAGTTTAATTAAACGGGTTAGGAATGCACCTGGAACCCCCTTGGAATCCACCAAGTTGAACCTGAGAATTTACTCAGAAGAACAGAACTGAATCCACAGTGCTACAACTAAGCTATTGACCAGCTAATGGAGGTATCCTATTCCATCTAGGACTCTATCATAGCTTTCAAATTTCAATCTGGAAAACACAGACCTAATTCTAGCTAACAGTACTATCAGTTTAGACATCAAAACAAAGCAAAATAATAACAAAAATTATCCACATGATCAGTAATTCCTAAATACTCAAAGAATAAGGCATCATAAGACCAAATCAAATCCTCCTCTTGGTCTTAGATACTACATGAATGAGAGAGAGCAGCACCATGTTTAATTTTTTTTCTTCCTCCCCCCCCCTGTAAGGCTGATAATCGAGCAATTAATGCAGCAGCATGTTTTTGAATCATAAGCATTTATCTTCTCCCCCCCCCCCCTGCTGTAGGCTGATAATCGAGCAATAGCACAACTGCTGGAGAGTATAATCTTTGTAATTGGGGCTGTTCTACCGATGCTCAGAAAGCTTCCTCAAAGTGTTATTGAAGAACTTGAACAAGATCTGAAGCAGATGATTGTTCGGCATTCATTCTTGTCAGTTGTCCATGCTTGCATCAAGTAGGTTCCCCCTCACTTTCTCCTTTTGATCGTTTCCAATAATCCATTCTCCTATTCAATGTTAGAGTTTACCCTAGAATGTTGCTTTTAATATGTTAGATTCAGCTTCAGTATCAAAGATAGGATTTCTTTTGATTCCAGCATATTTTCGTTGCATTATGATTATTTTAAATATATCTCTCACTATATTTCTTTTGATTCCAGCATATTTTCGTTGCATTATGATTATTTACACTACATGCTATTGCTAATGAAAAGAAAATTTCTGACTGTTTTGCCTTTTTTGAGGGGCATTATGCTTGAATTGGTAAACTACCGTCTTGAAGGCATAAACTAAACTCTTGAATGTACAAGCTGGCTCTCTTTCTTCCAGTTATTCATTCTCCATCTTTTGTTTGACTATTGCTTTCCTTGATCATTTGTGCAAGGAAAGCTTGAAATCAAACACCTATAAATCCTGAATTATCCCAGTTGTCATTATCGTTACCTATCATCCATTCTTGAATCCTTTTACCGTAGCCTATAAATGTGAAACTTTCGTTAATGACTGTTACCCTACCAATTTGCCCACTCTTGTGTCAAGGACCTCAATTTGTAATCCTTATTGTTCTTGTGACTGCACTCGACCGAGCCACTGTAGTCTTCTTCTTACTCCTTTAGGTAACAAGATTCTAGCCAACAAACATACAATATCCATAGTAGATCTACAATCACCATCAACACCAGCCCAATCAGCATCATAGTAACCCATAATATCAGTATGGCCATGACGCACAAGACCTTTCCTGGGAGCACCTTTGAGATAGCTCAAAAATATGACAAGCAGCCTCCCAAATGGCTTGTTTAGGAGTTTCCATGAGGTGACTAATTACACCCACAACAAATGAAATATCTTATCGAGTAACGGTTAGATGAATAAGTCTTCCAACAAGTCGCTTGTACTGATGTTTATCTGCAATGTCTTTATCATCACATGACAGAAGCTTCAGATGAGGATTCATAGGAGTATCTACAGGCTTAGAGCCTAAATACCTGTCTCAGATAAAAGATTGTAGACAGCTCTGAATATGAATGCTTGAGTGATCAGAATCGATCACCCAGGCCCTTTATTTATAGTAATCTGAAGTACATGTAATTGAAGTAAAACTCCTCGGTCCTAATCCTACTAGGAATTCCTAGTACAACTAGGAATCCCAGAGTAGCACTCGGCTGAGGAGGAAAATACACTAAAACAGTGGAAAATAAAAAATAAAAGAAAGAAAAAGAGTAATCCTAACACAACTAGGAGTGCAATCCTAACACAAACACAACTAGGACTGCAATCCTAACACAACTAGGACTAGTTCCCCCAATCGGGTAACTAGCCTATCTCAACATTCCCCCTCAAGTTGGAGCATAAATGTCAACCATGCCCAACTTGACAAGAATAGGATGAAAAATCTTTCCACTTAAGCCTTTAGTAAACACATTAGCAAGCTGGTCAGAAGATTGCACAAATGGAACACACACTAGCCCTCCTTCCAACTTTTCTTTAATAAAGTGTCTGTCAACCTCCACATGCTTAGTACGATCATGCTGAACCGGGTTGTGAGCAATACTAATAGCAGCCTTGTTGTCACAATACAACATCATGGGAAGAGGAACAGGAGTCCTGATATCTTGTAATAAACCTTTGAGCCACAACATTTCACAAATACCTTGTACCATAGCATGAACTCTGCTTCAGCACTAGATCTTGCCACGACGTTCTGCTTTTTACTACGCCACGTAACAAGATTGCCGCCAACAAATGAGCAATAGCCAGAAATGGACTTTCTATCAGAGGAACCAGCCCAATCCGCATCAGTATATGCTTCGACACGAAGATGACCATTCGGAGACAAAAGAATTCCTTTACCCGGTGCTGATTTAAAATATCGAAGGATCCAGATAACAACATCCATGTGAGAGGAGTGTGGATCATGCATGAACTGACTAACCATACTCACAGATACTGCTATGTCAGGTCTTGTATGAGACAGATAGATGAGCTTACCAACCAATCTTTGATATCGACCTTTATCAACAGGAGTTCCCTCCTTTTCTTTTAGTCTTGTAGTAGCATCCATAGGTGTATCGGAAGGATGACACCCTAGCATTCCAGTCTCGGTCAATAAATCTAGGATGTACTTTCTTTGAGAAAGAAAGATGCCTTTAGAAGATCTAGCAACTTCTATCCCTAGAAAGTACTTTAGTTTTCCCAGATCTTTTATTTCAAATTCTCGCCCAAGATAAGTCTTCAGCTGGGTGATTTCATGATTATCATTCCCGGTCACCACAATATCATCAACATAAACTATTAGGAGAGTTACCTTTTCACCATTTTTCTTGATAAACAAAGTATGATCAGCGTTGCTCTGCTTATAACCTGCAGAGACCATTGCCTTATGAAATCGTCCAAACCATGCACGAGGGGACTGTTTCAGTCCATATAAAGCACGCTTCAATTTACAAACTTTCCCGCTGGTCTTATCGCAAGAGAATCCAGGTGGAATGTCCATGTACACTTCCTCGTCAAGTTCTCCATGGAGGAAGGCATTCTTCACATCTAATTGTTGCAACTCCCAGCCAAGATTCACTACACAAGAAAGTAGCACTCTAATAGTGTTTAATTTCGCGACTGGTGCAAAAGTCTCCTGGTAATCGATCCCATAGGTCTGAGTAAATCCTTTTGCAACCAAACTTGCTTTGTATCGATCCACAGTGCCATCTACCTTCTGTTTCACCACAAACACCCACTTACATCCAACTGGTTTCTTTCCTGGAGGAAGAACCACAAGTTCCCATGTATTATTCTTTTTTAAGGCTTGCATTTCTTCCATCATTGCTGCTTTCCACTTTCCATCTGCAAAAGCTTCCTGCCAATTTTGGGGAATACGAACAGAAGAAAGAGAGGAGACAAATGTACGAAATGATGGAGAAAGGGAGTCATAAGAGACTACATGAGAAATGGGGTGCTGGGTACAAGCCCGAATACCTTTACGATGAGCAATAAGTAAATCAGGAGATGAAGGAGAGGATATGTTACCTGGAGATCGATCTGGTTCCAGGGCCGACAACTGTAGTGGTGCTGGAGCTACAGTGGATGGAAGCTGCTTGTATTGGGAGTGTCCCCTGTGATATGTTTTGAGATTAGAGTCGTTAATTTTCTTCTGAAATTCCCTAATGGTTTGTTGGATTGGAGTCACCTCCCCCTGAAGGGAATTATCACCAATAGGATTTTCAGCATCCTCTAAGTTCTCCCCCTGGGGAAAATCCGGTGGGGAAGCAGGAGAGGGGAGAGGGGAGGAAACAACAGTCGGTTGAGGGATGGGTGAAATAGGTAGTTGGACTCGGGTCTGGGTCTGTATGGGAAGGTCAACCATCACATCTTCACCAAAAGTCTCCCCCTGAAGAGGTGTGGGGTGATAATAAGATAGAGTTTCATGAAAGACAACATCCGTACTGGTGAAGGTGCGACGGGTAGGAGGATGGTAACACTTATATCCCTTTTGGGAAGGAGAGTAACCTAAAAAAATACACCGGGTCCCACGGGGTTCAAGCTTGCCCGGAGATCGGGTATCGCGAACATAACAGACACAACCAAACTCCTTTGGTGGGACAACAAAGGTGGAGGACCCCTGCAGTAATGAAGCAGGGGTGGCAGAGTCAAGGACTCGAGTAAGGAGCCTATTGATAAGATAGGCAGTAGTCAGGACAGCATCTCCCCAATATTGGGAAGGGACAGAATGGGCAAACATAAGAGCCCGAGTCACCTCAAGAAGGTGGCGGTTTTTTCTTTCAGCCACACCATTTTGGGCTGGGGTATCAACACAACTGGTCCAATGGAGTATTCCATGGGCAGCAAGGTACTGCTGAAACTGACCATCCATGTATTTTTTACCATTATCACTACGCAATATCTTGAGAGTGGCAGTGTATTGGGTCTGAATCATTTTATGAAAATTTTGAAAACAAGAGAAAACTTCACTTTTGTTGTGCATTAAATATACCCATGTACACCTAGAATAACAATCAATGAAAGAAACAAACCAACGGTGGCCTTTAAGGGATGGTTTGCGGCTAGGCCCCCAAACATCAGAGTGAACAATATTAAAAGGAGAAGAGCTTCTTTTATTAGAAATAGAATAAGTAGAATGATGTTGTTTAGCCAAAACACAGGCTTCACAAAAAAAATCATCTTTATGACATTCTTTAGCTAATGCTGGAAATAAAAGGGATAATGTTCCTAAAGGGGGGTGACCTAGTCTATTATGCCATTGTTGAAGTTCAGAAGAAACTAACGCACTTTGATGGATGGGAGAAGCCAAAGGCAGTGGTGAAGTAAGACTCCCAGTATCAAGCAGGTACAATCCACCATGCATCTTACCACATTCAATCGTCGACCCCGTTGCCAGATCCCGAAACACACAGTGTGAAGGAAAAAAGGTTACTTTACAATTTAGGTCACGGGTAAGACTACTGATAGAAAGAAGATTAGTGGTAAATTTAGGAATATGTAAAGCAGGATGATAATCGTAAGGAAGGTGTGCAATCGATGGAGCCCTTTCCAGAGATAGAGGAGAGAGAGCCATCGCTACCCGTACTTTGTCTTTACCGGATGTAGGAGAGTAACGAGTAAAGATATCTTGGAGGATCATCATATGATCGATGGCACCGGAGTCTATGATCCAGGAGAGGAGACTCGATGCACAATGACCAACAAAAGAAATACCGAGTGAGCTAAATTTGAACCTGGAGGAGTGGAAGAATTGGCAGGTGTTGTTGTAGCAGCGGAAGCTCTGTAACATACGACGGAAAGCCTGAAGTTCATCCTTGGATAGTCCAGTGTCGTGAGGAGGGGTAGGAGTGACACCAAGATGATTAGCTTTGTTTTTCGATTTGCGAGCAGCACGTTTAGCCTCAAAGTCGGCTGGTTTGCCATGTATCTTCCAACGGGTGGCCTTGGTGTGCCACAATTTTCCGAATGCTCACATTTAACTTGTGTCTTCTCAAATTTAGAAGTATCGCAAGAATCGAAGGAGTAGAACCAGCCCCGATCTCGCAATGCGATCGATCCGGAATCGTAGTATTGAGCATAGCAGTTCTTCGGCGATCTTCACTTGTTAACCAAGGCATAAGATTGTTCCAATGTAGGGAAAGGGTCTTTGCCTAGAATCTGAACCCTAATTGGGTCGTATTCCACATTAAGTCCAGCCAAAAAATCATAAACCCTAATTTTGTCAATATGCTTTCTGTAGGCGGCAATGTCAGTGGCATTAGTGGGCTGATAATCAGAGTAATGATCAAGTTCTTGCCAATACTTGCGGAGTTCAGCATAGTATTGAGGGATTGATGAATCATTCTGCTTGGTGTCAGGGATTTTCTTCCTTAATTCGTAGACCTGAGCATCATTCCCTACCTGTGAATAGGTGTCTTTGGCAGCCTTCCATATCTGGGCAGCAGTGTCTAGGAGAAGGTAGCCCGATGCAATTGAAGGATGCATAGAATGAATAAGGTATGACATGACCATGGAGTTAGTGGATAACCATTTAGTTTTGGCAGCTCCTTCTTCAGTAGGGATAGGAGTAGTGCCTGTAAGGTGTCCTGTGTAGCCACGGCCAGCAACTGTAAGGTAAGTGGATCTGGACCACATTAAATAGTTTGTCCCATCTAGTTTGGTGGGAGAAGCAAAAGGAAGATACTCTGGTCGAGAAGATCCATCAGAGTCAGCTGAAGTGATGTCAGACATCATGTAAAGTTCCTTCAAAAATCAGAAAAAAACTGATGATGTAATAGGAAACCCTAATCGAGTAGAGCCCTGGGTTTTAAGGCTGTATGAGTTGCAGCCCTTAGAACTGGCTGAAACAAGGTTCGAGTGTCTTCCTTGTAGTAGAGAAAGTGTCCTCCAGACAGTGGCCCCTTCGGATGAGCCAATAAAAGCCCTGAATTGGAGAAGATTTAGGTTAGCAGGGACAGATCTGAATGCAAAATAATTGCAGATTTGGATCTGCTGTGGATTGAATTCAGATCTGTAGTTTGAATGCAAAAAAATTGCAGCTTTGGATCTGCAGTTTGAAAACAATAGGGTGTAGATCAGAAGGTGCAGGAATCAATCTCCAAATAAAACCAGAAATCCAGCTCGATTAGGGCAGCAGCTTGATCTCCAAGGTTGGAGGAAACCTGCGGCAGGTTCAGATCACCCCAGTATTTGAATGATTTTCAGAGAGGTGTCATGGAGGGCAGCGGCTAATTCTTCATTGAATCACCTCAAAGATGCTGCCCTGCATGAAGTAGAGAGTCCGAGAGAGTTGGAGAAGAAGAGAACCAGAAGCCGAGAGTGTGTTGAAGATGGAAACCAGAAAAATCGAGGGGAAGCTGTTCTTCAGATCAGAGATGGCTCTGATACCATGTAGACAACTCTGAATATGAATGCTTGAGTGATCAGAATCGATCACTCGGGCCCTTTATTTATAGTAATCTGAAGTACATGTAATTGAAGTAAAACTCCTCAGTCCTAATCCTACTAGGAATTCCTAGTACAACTAGGAATCCCAGAGTAGCACTCGGCTGAGGAGGAAAATACAATAAAACAGTGGAAAATAAAAAATAAAAGAAAGAAAAAGAGTAATCCTAACACAACTAGGAGTGCAATCCTAACACAAACACAACTAGGACTGCAATCCTAACACAACTAGGACTAGTTCCCCCAATCGGATAACTAGCCTATCTCAACAAAGATAAAGCACATATTTCCTTTGAGACAAACTGACTCCCGTTGTACTACGAACAACTTCAATACCCAAGAAATATCTGAGCATGCCCAAATCTTATATCTAAATTTTTTTATGCAAATATGTCTTGGTGTCTTCAATCTTAGACGAATCATTACAAAAAATAATGATGATCATTTATATACACAACCAGGACAACCACCTTGGATCCATGCTGATGAACAAATATTGAATGATCAGAGAAGCTCTATGTGAACCCATAACTACCAACGACCATACTGAATTTGTCAAACCAAGCACGAGGGGACTGTTTCAGCCTATAAATAGCCTTGTGAAGCCGACAAACCTTGGATGCACTCTTGAGTAACATACCCAGGAGGTTGCTCTATATAAACCTCCTCTAGATTACCATAAAGAAAAGCATTTTTGATATCAAGTTGAAATCGAGGCCAGTGAAGATTAGCAACCAAGGATATCAAAACACGGACAAAGTTAAGAAGAGCTACTGGAGAGATCTCAAAATAATCAAGTTCGCCGAAATTTCGGCCAGGCCAAGACGAGATGCTATGTCGAAATGAAAAAAAGTGCAATATTTCAGAAATTTCGGTCATCTTGTTTCAGAAATTTCGTTAATCTCAAAACTTTCGGTCTAAAAAATGCACTATTTCGTCGCAATTTCGGTTGTTTCGGTCATTTTGTTTTGGTATTTTGGCATTTTACACCCCGAAATGGCCTAGCAAATCTCATAGAAAAATACAATGTTCTGGTGAAATTTCATTGGAAATTTGGAATCTCAAAAATTCCGGTCTGACCAAAGTGGCCTTCTGAGACATAGTATTAAAATCATTAATACTAAGTATATCCTTTGGCAACCAAACGAGCTTTCAGTCGCTCAATAGAACCGTATGGTAGAAACTTGACAGTGTACACCCAACGACACCACACAAGTTCCTTGCCTAGGGGTAATTCAGTAATAGTTGAAATTCTGAGATAGGATAGGTGAGAGGCCTAGGGTGAGATGCCCATTCCATTCCCCCATCCCCTTCCATCGGTTCTTGAATCCAAACCCTAGTTCTGTTCAAATCGATCAAGAGTGCTACAAGTTGCTGGGATTTCTTTCAACTGATTGTCACATTGATTTGTTGAAGATTACCACATCAAGATCATTGCTGCTTCAACATTTTGCAAATTTGTGGGTTTTTATTTGTTACTTCAACCCATAGTACAAGATCTCGGTTAGATCTCATAAAAATTTCGGTTTTGTGAAGTCTCGAGACGAGATGGTAGGTGATACAGGATTTGTGCAAGATCTCGGTATCTCGCCGAGATCTCGGGCTATATCTTGATCTTGGTTTGACTCGGTTGCATTGTCTCGGCAAGATTTTGACCTCAACTCGAAATCTCGCCTTTTTTCCGTCAAATCTCACATCAACTGAAGATTAAAGCTTGGAGATTCAAGATTGAAGCTTCAACATCAAGTGAGAGAGCTGCATTGCATCTCAAAGACATCAAGTTTCAACATCATTTAATCTCTGTCTCTTTCCAAGTTTCTAACAATTATTAACAAACCGTCAAACCATCACCATGTTTGATTATGAATATGATGCCTAATGCATAATGGGTTTTGGTTTAATGTTTTTTTAATTTTGAGTGCTTAATTAAGTTGTTTAACACCTCTACTTTAATTATATGTGTTCTAAATATTGTGTGGAATAGCCTAGGCTAGAGCTCACCTACGTCGTAGGCTACCAACCTAGGATCCGAAGTCAAAAGTACCATTTTGGATTTGAATTTGAATTTGTAAAAACTAATGTTTCCATTGTGTTTAGAAGGCATTAAATAGGATGGATGTGAAGTTTCAAGACCTATCTTGGCCATATGGCCACCGAAACCCACCATAGAGTCAAGACAAGGAAAAAATCCACCAACTCGCTGAGATCTTGGCAGAACTCGGTTTCCTTGCTTGGTGAAACCAGAGGCGAAACCAGGGGCGAAACCGAGACCTAAAATCTTGCTTCAACCGAGGAAATTGTTCGCTCATGTGAGTTCCCATTGTTCTCTTGGTTCCCTCATATGATTTCTTGTTTATTGGAGGGTTTTCTATTTGATCCTGACTGGGATTAGACCTATTCTGGTTCTAGTCTTACTTTATTTAGTATTAGAGCCTATTACCTCCTACGGTTGATGTTAATACAAGGAAAATGAGGCCAAAAGTTCCTTACTTTGTTGGATCGAGTGAGCCATTCCTATTCCTTGATTGGTTGTATTCTCTAGAGGAATATTTTGACTGATACAACCTGACAAAGGCCCAACAGATTAGGTTTGTTTACTTTCGATTGACTGGTTATGCTAAACAATGGTGGAAATCCCATGAAGAGAGACTCAGAGTTAGAAGACGTGAACCTAGGACTTGGGAAGAGATGAAGTATGAGTTGAAGAACAAGTACCTACCGGATTTTATGCAAAGAAAGCTCTCCCGTCAACAAGATTACCACCAGAAGGTATTTACAGTTGAAGAGAGCATGAAGCAACTAAAATACCAAATGGCCTCTTTTGAGCAAATGTTTAAAACCACATTTGGTTCCCACCGCCCTCCATCTCCAATGGATGCTACTAGGGAAGTCGTTGAAATTTTGAAGATGGAAGAGCAACATGAGAAGGAACCTCAAATCATAGAACCAAAGCATGAAATTGAGGTTAATGTTGAAGAAGTTCCTGCAATTTCCATCGTCAAAGAAGAGTCAGCCCTTGATGTTTCGAAAGTCGAGGCTTACGTCGAAGAATTTGAAGCAAGTAAAGTTGAGGCAATGGACGATGTTGAAGTTGGCACTATAGTTGACGAGGTGGTCGAAGAAATCATTAATGAGACTGTGAGCGACAAAGAAGAACTTAAAGAGTTAGAGTTTGAAACAAAAAAGGTTGAAGACACAATTGTAGAAGACCCCCATGGGCATGACTGCTGATTTCGATGTCGAGCACATAGAGTTTGTCGTGCCACCAGAGTTCTTTGAAGGGAAAGTTCTATGCTTTGAAGACTACATTCACATCCATGAGCTGCCTGAGTATTGTTATGGTTTGAAGACGGATGTTCACCACACAAAGTTGATTCCTCCATTTTGAAAAATTCGAGGTCAATTTTTTTTCAAGCAGGGAAAGAATTAATGCAGATAAGTCACCTAAAGGGCTTATTTTATTGAATTTAAGCTTTGGGTTGGGTTATGTAGGGTGTTTGGCTTTTGATCCCATTGGTTTACGTTTGTAATTGGTCAATTTAATGAGCCTAAAATATGGGTAGAAAGTAGGAAATGGAATTTACTTCAATAGTTCAGTTAGAGTCCTGTTTTGAGTCTATTTCCTTTATTATTTCATTTTCCTAGTCAATTTAGGTTACCTTATTAGTTATGGCTAGGGTTATGCCTTTCCTTTTTAGTGTCTAAGTCTATTTTTGAGTCTTCTATATAAGTTTGTAAGGGAGGCCAGCATTGTACAAGAATTTGAATGAATAGAAAAGTTGCTCATGCAATGTTGAAATCCGGAGATAGGATAGGTGAGAGACCTAGGGTGATGTTAATGTGGAATATTTCCTTCATTGATATCAATTCTCCAAAGGAGATTAAATAGAGATTACATGTGAAAGAATCCTAATCACACTATACAAGGTAAGAGAGGATAGAGGATACATAAAATATTGGGTTTTTACAAATGCCCCCCTAAAAATGCCCATTTGTCCAAATGCCTGCTACAACTTTTCTAATTACAAACTCCCCCTACTTTCAAAACAGTGTAGCACTTTGGTCTAGTCTGTTAATTTGGGACGTTAGCCGTTAGTTTCTGGGAATCTAATGACCAAAATGCCCTTATGATAAAAACCCACCCAAATTAAAGTATAAAATGACCAAATTGCCCTCATCTTCCCCAAATGGTTTAGGGTTTGAAACTGAAAATCAAACCCTAAACCATTTGGGGAAGGTGAACCCTAAAATCAAACCTCCAAAATTGTTATTGAAAACCAATAATAAGTAATTGTTATCCGTATTAAAATAATGAAAATGAAGAACTGATGGTTTTTCCCTCCTAAGTCCTAACTTTATGGATACAACATAAGATTTCATTTAGTTATCAGAAAAAGGAAAGGTTCAGAGGCCTAGGTGAATGAAAAGGCAGTTTATTCGGATATAGTAACTTGTTATTGCTATGTTAATTACACTCGTTATTTCATTCGTTAAGAGTTTTTGCTCCCTCTCCCCTTAACGGATCGATAAGAAATCCTTGTATATGATCTCATGTTCGTGGATTACTCATTCCACAGTTCATAAGTGGGAAGTGACGGTGAAATTGAAGGTAAATCACATTAACAATGATGCAAATTCATCACAAAACCAGAGGAAGACAATTAAGGTGTATGGGTACGTGCAACAGGATTAACCAAATAAGAGACAAACAGAAGATCATTATGAGGGTCAGCAAAGGAACCTGCGGAAGTTTGACGGTGGTGGAAGCGGCGATGATGCAATATCCAAGGAGCACTACTTCAATTTTAGAGGTTTGATTTTAGGGTTCATCTTCCCCAAATGGTTTAGGGTTTGATTTTCAGTTTCAAACCCTAAACCATTTGGGGAAGATGAGGGCAATTTGGTCATTTTTTTGTGGGTTTTTATCAGAAGGGCATTTTGGTCATTAGATTCCCTGAAACTAACGTCTAGCATCCCAAATTAACGGACTGGACAAAAGTGCTACACTGTTTTGAAAATAGGGGGGTTTGCAATTAGAAAAGTTGAAGGGGGCATTTGTAAAAAACCCTAAAATATTGAGTTTACATTCAAGAGAAAAAGGGTTTCCATAAGAGACTCAATCCATATCGCATGTGAGAAGCAATATGGAGAGTCCAAGAAAGGTATGGAATCTGTATTGTATAATACACCCCCTCAAGGTGGAGAGTCGGGCAACCGAAGCTTCAGCTTGTCCCGCAAAAATGGATAACGAACAGTGGCAAGAGCCTTTGTAAATGTGTTAGCAAGCTGATCATGTGTGGGAATAAACTGAACTTGCAACTGCTTCTTGGTAACGTGGTCATGAACAAAATGAAATCGATGTTCACATGCTTAGTACGAGCATGGAAAACTGTATTTGTAGAGAGGTAGGTAGCGCCAATGTTGTCACACCACAGTGTAGGGGAACCATGTAAAGGGTAACCCAATTCACCACATCACGACTCCAACTAGATAAGTTCAGCTGAAGCATCAGCTAAGGGCTTGTACTCAGCTTCAGTAGAAGATCGCGCTATGGTTTTGCTTGCGGGATGTCCAAGAAATGAGATTCGGACCAAGAAAGATTGCGAAGCCACCGGTGGACTTGCGATCGGAACCATCGCCTGCCCAATCAGCATCAGAAAAGAAGGAAACGGGAAGGCGAACACTCAAGAAGCAAACCAAGAGTGCGTGTACTCTTCAAGTAACGCAGTATTCTTTTAACAAGCTGCCAATGATCAAGAGTAGGAGCATGCATGTATTGACACGCGCGGTTCACCGCAAACACAACATCGGGGCGGGTCAATGGGGACATATTGAAGAGCACCCACAATTGGCCAATACTCAGTAGGTTCAGGCATTGGTGTACCCCCTGAAACCGATGGCTTGGTAGTAGTTGCCATGGGAGTTTTCACAGGTTTGCAGTCAACCATCCCAGTGTGCCATAATAAATCTGATATATATCTTGATTGGGAGAATGGTAGACCCTTGGAATGAGGAATGGCCTCAACCCCCATGAAAAAATGTAGAGTACCAAGATCCTTTATAGAAAAGTCACCAGATAACTGCCGAAGTAGAGACGAAACCATGGAAGAATTACTGCACGTAACAAGGATATCATCAACTTAGATCAATATGTAACAAACATCATAACCAGCATGGTGAATAAAAAGAGATGTATCGGTTTTATAGCCAATAAAACCAAGCTGCAGGAGAAATTCCAAAAGTCTGTGAAACCAAGTCTTGGGCGCTTGTTTGAGACCATAGAGGGAACAATGCAGGCGGCAAACATGATGTGGGTGAGCCGAATCAGAGAAACCTAGCGGTTGTGACATATATACCTCCTCCTGGAGACGCCCGTGAAGAAATTCATTACTAACATCCAATTGGTGAACCGGCCAGCCTTGAGATATAGTAATGGAGTGAACACAACGAATAGTTGTGCGTTAATTACCGGACTGAAAGTCTCCCCATAATCAAGGCCATGTTGTTGGTGAAATCCCTTCGCAACCAAACGCGCCTTATAGCGCTCAAGAGTACCATCAGCTCTTCGCTTGATGCGATACACCCATTTGCATCCAATTAAATTCATAGTAGGTGACCGAGGAACCAAGGACCATATCCTGTTACGGACCAAAGCATTGAACTCATACGCCATCGCAGCATGCCATTTTGGACTTTGCGAAGCCTAGGAAAAACAAGTAGGCTCAAACAAATCATTAGTAGCAGTTAAAGCATTAGGACGTAGCCAGAGTCGCATTAGGTGAGTGGAGGCCGGGTTGGGGGCAAAGCCGAAGGTGCAGTGGAGGTTTCAGAATATAATTCATGAAGTAATCTGGTTTGTGGAGGAGGGGAAGGTGGGGTGTTGGTAGGGGAAACTAGGTTGGGTGTAGGGGAGATGAAAGTAACTCCCAAGGGTACTGTGGAACGAGGAGGAGAAGGGCTGGGTGTTGGCACAGCCACAGGCGATGTTGGTAAGGACGAACCAGTGGTGGGAGTGAAGTTGAAGGGGGTACCTGAATGGGTGAACCGGCCCAAGGAATAGGAAAAATGAAGGAGAGGAAGGTGGTGAACCTATTTTAGACCGAGAAAAAGGAAATTGGGTTTCGTCAAAAAGAACATGACGAGCAATAATAAAACGATTAGTGGGAAGATGTAAGCAACGATAACCAGTATGAGAAGGGCTATAGCCTAGGAACACACACCGAAGAAAGTGAAAATCCATCTTATGTTGATTATATGGTGGTAGGTATGGAAAACATAAACACCCAAAGACTTTAAGAAAAGAGTAATCAGGAGATTTATGAAAAACAAGTTGAAAGGAGGAAACACTATGTCAGATAGAAGAAGGTATCCTATCAATTAAGTAGATTGTCGTTTAAAATGCAAAATTCCATTAATATTGAAGAACAGAACCATGAACAAGAAGGGATAGTCCAGTGTCAACGATATGTCTGTAACGGCGTCCAACTGCCCCTGTTGCTCATGGGTATGAGGAGAAGAAAGCCTATGAGAAATACCCATTTTTTGAAAGAAAGTAGGAAGAGTGTGAAATTCCCCACCCCAGTCAATTTGAATTGCTTTAAGTTTGCGCCCAAAGTGACGTTCAACAAGCGCTTGGAATTGATGAATAATATTAAACACATTAGATTTTATGCACAAGGGAGTAAAACCAAATAAATTTAGTATTATCGTCCACAAAGATTATATAAAACTGATGACCAGATAAAGACATGGGGTGGGGGCGGGGCCCCAAACATCACTAAAAATAAGATTAAGAGGAAACAAACTATGACTAGCAGTAACTGGTAAAATTAAACGACTAGCTTTGCCTAATTGGCAAGCCGTACAAAGATCACTAAGATGGGACGAAACACAGGGTAAACCATTAATAGTCAGCATATGACAGAAAAGACGCTCGTATGGGTGGCCTGGGCGACAATGCCACATATCAAGAGAAGTACGAACAACAGTATGAGCAAAAGGTAAAGAGGCGGGGGAGAGTACATAGAGACTCCAGTTACTCGGTCCAGACATCAGAGTGGACTTGGTGGCCTGATCCTTCACAAGAAAATGACACGGATGAAATTCAAAATAGGCATTATTGTCTCAGGAAAATTGCTGAACAAAAAGAAGACATTTTGAAATAGAAGACACATGAAGAACATTATTTAAATGAAAACAACGATTAGAGAAACAGGAAGGAAGAGAAGTATAACCAATATGAGAGATAAACCCTTACCATTGCCGACATGAAGTTGGTCGTTGCCATTGTATTCCTCAAATTGGGAGAGGGATTGGAGATCATATGTGACATGGTGCGAGGCACCCGTGTCAGGATGCCAGGGAGAGCGGTAGAAGGGTGTGGGGTTGGTAAAAGGGGAGGCTTAAGGTGGCCATAGTGAGGGTTGGCAGTAGGGTAAGTGTAGTGAACGGCAGGCTGGTAAGTGGGGGGATAATATGAATTAGAAGGAGTATTTAGGTTACCAGGCTGTTGGCGATGGTAGCAACGATCAGTCGAATGTTTGTGCGACGGTAAGTTGAGCACCAACAACGTCCATAGGAGGGGCCAGATTGACCACCAAAGGATCCTCCACGCCTGCGACCACCACGACCGCGACCCCCACGTCCGCCATGACCACCACGAGTGGAGGAGGAGCCGGAATCAGAAGGATTGTTGGAGCATTGGGCCGTGTTTGTTGAAGGTGATCCGGCAGGTGTAGGTGCATCAGAAATTGTGAGCTTTGTCATGGAAGTGCCATGAAGAAATTCATGACTGAGGAGCATCGCATGAAGTTCATCATAAGATATCGGATCCGTGCTAGTGAGCAATGAAGAAACCATGTCACGAAAGTTGGATTTCAAACCACGAAAATATGAAAATTGAATGCGCTTAGGCGTAATTCTTTGCTGGCAACATTAAGTTTCGCTGCGATAAACTTGGCACTCTGTAAGAACTGAGACATGGGCTCATTGGGTTTCTGTTGCAAGTCCTGGAAAGCCATGTTGAGAGACATTATTCGGCTTTCAGATGGAGAAGAGTACGCCGTGAAGTGTCTGGCAGATTTCACGGCTTGTTTTCTTACCCATAACCAATGGAAAATCTTCCTTGGTCATAGAAGCAATGAGAAGAGATCAGATCATAGAATCTTGGCGGCGCCATTGTGCAGCCGCAATAGGATCAGCAAGGCAGGAAGTGGACCCATCGAGATGCATGACGAGGTTTTGACCGTCAAGAATCGACTCAATTTGAGTCTGCCAGAAGAGATAGTTTTTGGGAGTAAGGCAGTAAGCTTGATGGAGATATAATGATGGGCATTAGGGAAAAAGGGAGAATAGGAGGGGTGGTGGAGGGTTGTATTAGCATATATAAGATCAGCACCGGTGGAGGAGGTGTTGTCGCCCATTGAAATAGGAGAAGCCAAGACCGGTGGAGGCGAAGAAGAACTCGATGGAGTTTAGGAGGCTCTGTATACCATGTTAATGTGGAATATTTCCTTCATTGATATCAATTCTCCAAAGGAGATTAAATAGAGATTACATGTGAGAGAATCCTAATCAAACTATACAAGGTTAGAGAGGATAGAGAATACATAAAATATTGAGTTTACATTCAAGAGAAAAACGGTTTCTATAAGAGACTCAATCCATATCGCATGTGAGAAATGATATGGAGAGTCCAAGAAAGGTATGGAATCTGTATCGTATAATAGGTGAGATGCCCATTCCATTCCATCATCCTCTTCCATTAGTTCTTGAATCCAAACTCTAATTTTTTTTTTCTTTCAAATTGATCTCAATATTGCTACAAGCTGCTGGGATTTCTGTCAACCATAGTTCGAGAACTCGGTGTAGCCCAACCAAAAAACCGAGTGGACTGAGATCTCAGCGAGTTGGTGCATTTTTTTTTTTGGAACTCGGTTGATGGTTTTGATGGGTTTTTGACTTAGTTTGGTCATGAAAATTGGTATACAGCCTATTTTGGGCCATTTAAACACAATGACACTATCAAGTTTTAAAAAATCAAAGTCCAAATAGGAGTTTGACTTAGTGGGAAACCAGAATAGGCACTTATTTATGTCAGAAACTAGAGGACAGACACTTATTTTTTCCTAATATCATTTAATTAAATGTATTACTTAAGATATTATTAATAAATAAGCAAATACCCTCCTATTTGAATCCAATAAAAATAGTTAAAAAATAAAATTCCAAAAGGATAGAAAGTCAACCCCCCCAGTTCAAGAACAAAAACTGGATTTTCGGCGGTAGGTGCAATTTTCAACTTTCTAATTCTGGGGTTTTTGTCAAATCTAAATATTCCATAAATCTTAATATGGTAAAACATTGTTAGGTAAAGTATTCATTTATTTTGATGTCCAAAAAAATATTTTCATTCAGAGCAATTTTGATAGCTTTTGCGCACAACAAATTAAGCTTGACCGGTACATAACTCCTTCAATATAAATCAGATTTAAGCAATCTTGGACTTGTTGGAAAGCTGTTTTAAAACTTGATTTTTAACTATTTTTATTGGATTCAAATAGGGTATTTGCTTATTTATGAATAATATCTTAAGTAAATGAAATAACGAATATAAAAACATTTACTTAAATGATATTAGGCATAATAAATGTCTGTTCTGGATTCTGGCATAAGTGACTAAGTGTCTGTCCTACTTTCTGGCCTAAATAAGTGTCTGTATACCAAGGTTTCTCACCGAGATGACCGAGACCCCGAGATCTCGGCTGAGACACTATATTTCTCCATTTCGCTTTCAATCTCGTCTCGGTTTTTTCAAACATCGAGATATTGTATTACCAATATCTCGGTGAGTTCTTGAACTATGCTTTCAACTGATTGTCACATCGATTTCTTGAAGATTACCACATCAAGATCATTGCTGCTTCAACAGATTTGTTACTTCAACCAAGGAAATTATTCCCTCATTTGAGTTCCCATTGTTCTCTTGGTTCCCTCGTATGATTTCTTGTTTATTGGAGGGTTTTCTATTTGATCATGCTTGGGATTAGACCTATTCTGGTTCTAGTCTTACATTAGTAACATTAACCTCCTACTTACCCTAATTGTACAACTCGATTCCATTTTACATTTGTAGTATTTAATTATTTCTAATAGTAATTAGTTTATTTCCCACCAAAATTTCAAATCCTCAGCTCAGTTGAAGACACACCATACATTATTAGTTGCCTGGTTATCTTATAATGTTTTAAGTTTGGAATCATAGTAAGTGGTCTCTTTCTATTTATATGTCATGCCAGGTTCTAGAAAATTCAACTTGGGAGAAAGGAAAAAGAAATAACAGAACTTCACCAATTTTAATTTCAGAAAAAAGAAAAGAAAAGCCTCTTTTGTGTCTTGGAATGGTGAATGGATCTTGTATGCTGTATTGTTCAGTAATTAATTAGTGAAGTTTCTCGACTTAATATCTGTTCTTACATTTGTGATTGCATTTGAAACTTTTCTTCTGGTGTTATTTTATTCTTAATACTCTTGGTATTATATGCATATTATTATTTATGTTCAGCAACATGATAAGAGCTCTCTTTGGGCTCAGTAGCAGATATTGATTCTCCTTTTTTCATTCCAGGTGCCTTTGCTCACTGAGTAAAGTAGCGGGGAAAGGTGCAAGTTTAGTTGAATACCTAATTCAGGTTTTCTTGAAACGCTTGGATGCCCTTGGAGTTGATAATAAGCAGGTTGTATGCTTACATTATTGAACATTACATATGCCATTACTTTTGCTGTTCGTTTATGTTGTTACCAACTGTGTTTCCTCATCTCATCAGTTTGTGCATTTGGAGTTACTAGTTGAGGTGAAATATCCTAACATCATCACATCTGCATTCGTAGCTTTTCATATCCAGAGCTTCCTTACCCCCCCTTTTGAGTGATGGTTACTGTATGTGTTCAGAACTAGAATACTAAAAACAGAACTGAGAAAGCTTGAATGATCTATTGTGATCACCCAGGCACCTTTATTTATAATGCTGGAATATGAAATTACATGACCAAAATACCCCTGCCTAGCCGATACAGCTAGGCAATACATAAACAACTATAAAACATAATACTAAAGCACCCAAAAGACCAGAATACCCCCACGGTATTCTGGTTTACATTATTCAACACTCCCCCTCAAGTTGGAGCAAATATGTCGATCATGCCCAACTTGACTAGATTAGGGTGAAATAATTTTCCAGGCAGACCCTTGGTGAAGATATCAGCAAGTTGATCCGAAGAAGTCACAAAGGGAATACAAATCTGCCCATCTTCTAATTTCTCCTTTATGAAATGCCTATCCACCTCAACATGTTTGGTACGGTCATGCTGCACCGGGTTGTGTGCTATACTGATTGCAGCCTTGTTATCGCAGTACAACATCATAGGAAGGCGAATAGGGAGACCCAAGTCTTGTAGCAGCCCTTTAAGCCAAAGTAACTCACAAATTCCTTGTGCCATAGCTCTGAATTCAGCTTCGGCACTAGAACGAGCAACTACATTCTGCTTCTTGCTACGCCAGGTAATAAGATTTCCACCTACAAAAGAACAATATCCAGAAATGGACTTTCGATCTGCTGAACCAGCCCAATCAGCATCAGTGTATGCCTCTACCCGTAGGTGACCATGTGAGGACAAAAGAATGCCCTTTCCAGGAGCTGACTTCAAATAATGTAGAATACGAAGAATAGCCTCCATATGAGAAGTGTAGGGATCATGCATAAATTGACTCACTGCACTTACAGCAACAACAATGTCTGGACGAGTGTGTGAAAGGTAAATCAGTTTCCCTACAAGTCTTTGGTACCGGCCTTTATCAACAGGCTCACCACTATTTTCCTTGAGCCGAACAGTAGGATCCATAGGAGTGTCCGAAGGGTGGCAGCCTAGCAAACCGGTTTCAGCCAACAAGTCTAGGACATACTTTCTTTGGGAGAGAAACATGCCTTTCGCAGATCTGGCCACTTCAATCCCAAGAAAGTATCTTAATTTGCCTAGATCTTTAATCTCAAATTCTTGGCCAAGGAAGGTCTTCAACTGTCTGATCTCATCACCATCATTGCCAGTAACCACTATATCATCAACGTAGACTATAAGAACAATGAGTTTTTCACCAACCCTCTTGATGAAGAGTATGTGATCAGCATTACTCTGCTTATAGCCCACAGAAATCATGGCCTTGTGGAATCGACCAAACCAAGCCCGGGGTGACTGTTTCAGCCCATACAGTGCACGCTTCAACCTGCATACTTTTCCTCTATTACTGTCACAAGAGAACCCTGGTGGAATGTCCATGTATACCTCCTCCTCCAGTGCTCCATTCAGGAAGGCATTTTTAACATCTAGTTGTTGCAACTCCCAACCAAGGTTGACTGCACAAGATAACAACACACGAACTGTATTCAACTTTGCAACAGGTGCAAAGGTCTCCTGGTAGTCTATGCCGTATGTCTGAGTAAAACCCTTGGCAACGAGCCGTGCTTTATATCTATCCACGGTGCCATCCACCTTCTGTTTCACCACAAACACCCATTTACATCCAACGGTTTTCTTCCCAGGTGGAAGAACAACAAGCTTCCATGTGTTATTTTTTTTCAAGGCTTCCATTTATTCCATCATGGCTGCCTTCCACTTTCCATCTGATAAAGCTTCCTGCCAATTATTAGGAACACGAACAGAAGAAAGAGAAGTAACAAAAGCACGAAATGATGGGGAAAGGGAGTCATAAGAGACAACATGAGATATAGGATGCTAAGTACAAGTCCTGACACCTTTGCGAAGGGCAATAGGCAAGTCAGGAGAAGGAACATTACCAGGTGGAGAGGCAGGTTCTGGATCCAGGTTCGGCAATTGGATGGGTACAGGAGCAACAGTGGATTGAACCTGATTATGTCTCCTTCCATAGGTCTTCATAGTGCTAGCATCAATCCTCCTCTGAAATTCACTAATGGTCCTCCTGACAGGAGTTTGGACAGGAGTTTGGGCTTGAGGGGTCTCGCCTCCCGAACAGAACCTCGGGCCGGGATCGGGAGTGGTCCGCTCCCCGAACAAGAACTTCTCCCCCGACTCGGGAGGACCGTAAGTAGGTGAACGGACTCATTATAGGCAGACCGGAGTGGAGGAGGATGCTCAACAGTCAACACATCTTCGCTAACACTCTCCCCCTGAAGAGGTGGGGACACATAGTAGGAGAGACGCTCATGAAACACGACATCCATGCTGACAAAAGTCTGGCGGGATGGAGGGTGATAGCATTTATACCCCTTCTGAGTAGTAGAGTACCCCAAGAAAATGCACCGAAGACTACGAGGTTCAAGCTTGCCCGAGGACCTGGTATCCCGGGCATAGCACACGCAGCCAAACACCTTAGGGGGAACAATAAAGGAGGAAGAGCCAAGTAGTTGCTCAACAGGGGGTCTAGAGTGAAGGACCCGACTGGGCAGCCCATTAATTAAATAGGCGGCAGTGAGAACAGCATCCCCCCAATGAACTGAGGGGACATTTCGGGCAAACAAAAGGGCACGAGCGACCTCTAAGAGGTGGCGGTTCTTCCTTTCAGCCACACCATTTTGGGCTAGAGTATCAACACAGCTGGTCTGATGGAGGATCCCATGGGCAGCCAGGTATTTTTGGAACTGACCTTCCATATACTCTCGCCCATTATCACTCCGTAAAATTTGAATAGTGGTATGAAATTGAGTTTGAACCAGCTGGTGAAAGTGCTGAAAACATGAGAAAACCTCACTTTTGTTGTGCATCAGATAAACCCAAATAAACCTAGAATAGCAATCAATAAAGGTGACATACCACCGATGACCCGAAGGGGCAACTTTTCTACTAGGACCCCACACATCAGAATGAACAAAGCCTAGAAGGTAAAGCCTGTGTAGATGCAGGATCTCCATCAAGCAGGTACAATCCGCCATGCACTTTACCCGATCCAATCGTCTTCCCCTAGTCCAGTTCCTGAAAAACACAATGAGTAGGAAAGAATGTCACTTTGTAGTTTAAAGATTTAGTGATACTACTAATGGAGAGAAGGTTAGTAGTAAACTTGGGAATATGTAACACAGAAGATAAAGTCAATGAAGGAGAACAACCAATGGAGCCCTTCCCAGATATGGAGGAGAGGGACCCATCAGCAATTTTTACTTTGTCTTTACCAGAAGCAGGGAAGTAGGTATTAAAAAGACTGGAGGAACCTATCATGTGATCAGTAGCTCCAGAGTCTATGATCCAAGGAGTGGAGACCACTGATGCACAATGACCAGCAAAGGAAATACCTGTATGGGCAAAGAAGGAACTTGAATTGGCAGCAGATGTAGTGGGGGCAGCAGATGTGTTCAACAGACACCGGAGAGCTTGAAGTTCTTCCTGGGAGAAACCAATGTCAGTAGTGGGAGCTGAAGCTACACTTTCAGTGTGATTGGCCTTGTTTTTAGATTTAGCATGACCACGTTTGCTCTCAAAATCAGCAGGCTTCCCATGAAGTTTCCAACACTGAGCCTTAGTGTGATATGGCTTGTGGCAATGATCACACTTCCATTGCTCTTTACTAGCAGCAGAGTTGCAGCAACATTATCAAGCAGGACGTCTTTACTGTCAGAGCAACATTGATGGAACTAGAACTAGTAGTCTCAGCTAAAGCTGCTGTTGTGATACGGGTGGCGAGTCTCCTTCACCATGAGGGATAAGGATCGCCCAATCGATAATTGGTCCATCTAGTTTATGGAGCGATAGGCAGAAATCAGTCTCTGATCTTCGATGTAATCAGTTATGCAGAAAAAAACAGCAGATCGATCTGAATTCAAGGCTCAAAAAAGCAGGAATTCAAGGCTGAAACAGTGTCGAGTACAGCAATATAACCAGGGAATAATCCCTCAAAAAATCTTCCCAAACATCAGCGTAGAAGAACCAAATAGATAAAGTGTCAAGGTTTTGCAAAACCCTGACAGTTGAGATCGATAAGATGAGGAAAGAGGCTGCAGCTGTGGGGTCTTCAATCAATGTGAAATCAGAGAGGATGGATGCTGTCGTAGGCCTGCATTGATGCTCCAAAGAAACCAATCGATCTCCCAACTGTTATGAGATCGATCTCCAAAAAAACTGAAGCAATCCTGAATCGCAGAGAGAGATAATGGCAGCAGCTATCGATCTGAATTAGGTTTTAAAATTGAGGTGAGATGGAGGGCAGCACTCGAACCATAGATGGGTCACCTCATGGGTGCTGCCCTAAAAAGGGTTGAATGGATCAAAGGAAGAGAAGAGAGAAGGGAGAAGGGAGAGGAGAGGAATCAAGGGAAAAGGGTTTTTTTGAACAATCGAGCAGGTCTTAAAACCCTAGCTCTGATACCATGTTCAGAACTAGAATACTAAAAACAGAACTGAGAAAGCTTGAATGATCTATTGTGATCACCCAGGCACCTTTATTTATAATGCTGGAATATGAAATTACATGACCAAAATACCCCTGCCTAGCCGATACAGCTAGGCAGTACATAAACAACTATAAAACATAATACTAAAGCACCCAAAAGACCAGAATACCCCCATGGTATTCTGGTTTACATTATTCAACAGTATGTTTGATTCTGGGTTTGTTATTTTGGTGAGGAATTTCAAAGCTTTTGTCTGGTGAATTGACAGCAGACTCTCACTGAATTTATTTTGAGTATGAGGGTAATAATGTCTCTGCTATGCTGACATGACCTGTCGTAGTAGAAACAAATGTGTATTTGCTAAAACTTGTGATAGTTTTGGTTTTGAATCTGTAATTAAAAGAAAAAAGGGGGTGGATAAGTAGGATCTAATGATGGGCTTCTATTTTTCCTCATATGCTGTGTTAGTACACACATCCCTTAAGCATGCCCCTTGTACAGTTGCACCTCCGGCGAGAGGTACACTCCTCATGCCTCGTTAGCTTGTGCTAGGCACTACTTCACCAAGGCATGAACTTTTGCATGTCTCTGTGCTTTGTGCCTTTTTGTGCCAATAGGATTGGGTAGCTCTATTTGAGCAAGCCAAGTATAACTCCCTCGAATCTGATCGTCGCAACTTCAGAAATTTACTCTAGCTTGTAAATAAAGCTGTGCTATAATTTTGCAAGTAGCTTACGCTGTTGGAGCTTAGGCCTTTTGTTTTTTCCTCCGGATTGGTTAATGTATTTGTGGCTGATTACTTGTAATCTCTATAATTTTGTGATGTTACGTCATGCTATGTTAGATGTTGTAAGTTATTTTGTATTAGCTTTCTTATTTATGTGAATTATTCATTACTTCTTAATGTAATAAATTTAAAATTTACCTCCTTTCAGTTGGGAATGTGCCTCTCCTTGCACCCTGCACCTCTGTTGCTAGTACGCCTTAGCACCTTGCAAGTGCTCCTTGTTTTAATAACTCTGCTTCTACACATGCTGAGACTCTTAAGAGTTTTTATGTGTTGGTCTACTTTATGTATTAGCCATTTAGTTATTGCAAAACTTACATCATCTACAAATTAAGTTTTCCCAAGAATGAGTTTTTTAGCCATGGCTTTTAAATAGTTACAAGTTCTGTCATCATAAGCCTGAGTCTAGTTAGAAGGCTTACTGCTTATGGTCCCAAGCATATTTTGAATGTGAGCTCATTTTTCTCTATATAGCTTCATTCATTTAGTTAGGCTCAGATTCCATTTGTGTGTGTGTGTGTGCCTTGGGAAGGGACTGTGCCAATATGACTTATGCCTATGTTTATGCTTGTAAATCTAAAGTCATTTACCTCAACAAAGAAAGAACAAATAGGCAAATAAAATAAATACAAGGTGTGGAAGATAAGAGAGGAACATACACCCTTCATTCCAAAATGGATAATTGGGTGCCAAACTTGTTTTGCCAACTATTTTGCCAAATGTGATAAATTTTCTCGTTAGATAAGAAATATTTGGCAGTTGAAAATCATGTAAACCAGCTCTGAAGTGTGTGATATAGAGAAGATTACCACCAGAGCTGCACATTGGGCATCAGCGTATCCTTTATTTAGAGACGTGCCGGCAGTCTCTCTTCAGAGCATAGTGGTCACGTCGTCTTGGCGATCCACTGTGTTGAACGGGGCCTGGACGCAAGGCGATACCAACAAGGAGACCAAGGCACCCGCCTAGGCTACCAAGGCTCCTTGATACTAATGCGTCGCATAGGTGATGCCTTGACAACTATGCTTCAGAGAGTTGGAAATCTGATTTTTTTTCTGAAAAGCTGAGAATGAGGAGGGTGGAACAGTGGATGCCACCACCTAATTGGGTTGTGAAGATCAACTTTGATTGTTCCATGGGCTTGCCCTGGTTAGTGGATGTCTGAATAAAAATGTCTTGCATGTTGGCAACTTTCCTTTCTAAACTGTTATCATTTTGCCTTTCAAGGGGAGCATGCATGGGTGCACTGGCAGTATTTGAGCTAATATGTTAAGTTGTATTTTTAGAGTTCTATTTGCATTTATTTGGTAATGTCTCTGATTGCTGGACATTGAGCATGTGTGGTTTATATTTTTCCTGTGTAGTCAATGTACTAAAAACAAAATTGATGTTGAACTACTAACCATTTGCTGGATTTTCCTCTCAAAAACCCTGCTTCCTGCAATTTCAGCAAGTTGGTCGGTCACTTTTCTGTCTGGGGCTGTTAGTCCGATACGGCAACGAGTTACTGGTTTCGTCAAATAACCAAAATATAGATGTTATTAAGAGCCTGAGCTTGCTAAAAAAATATCTTTCTTCAGAGGATTTTGTCATAAAGGTCCGATCATTACAGGTGAGAAATTTTTGTTTGTCCTTTTAGAATACTGAAATATTGTCATCTAATTGAGGATTTTATCTTATTTAGGTTTATTACTTTCTGCAGGCATTAGGTTTTGTTCTGATCGCTCGGCCTGAGTATATGTTGGAGAAGGATGTCGGGAAAATATTAGAAGCATCACTATCGTCAGGTTGTGATGCTCGTCTTAAGGTATTCTTTCTCTTATATTTTAATACTGGCTGCCTTCCTCAATATCTTTTCTGAATATTTCAATTTTCATCAGATGCAGTCATTGCAAAACCTATATGAATATCTTCTTGATGCTGAGAGCAAGATGGAATATGAGAAGACTGCCAATAATGTGGTCCACCATCCTGAAGGTGGTGGTCAAAGCGTCCCTGTTGCTGCTGGCGCTGGTGATACTAACATTTGTGGTGGAATAATTCAATTGTATTGGAATAATATCTTGCATAGATGCTTGGATGTGAATGAACTAATTCGTCAGTGTGCCCTTAAGGTGAGATCTGGTTATATGTTGTCCTTGTACTTCCCTCCAGTTTATTTGAGGTACTGCAATCTTGTATTGAACTCCTTTCATAAATTGCCTGCTATTATGAATCTTTAGTACACCGGTTTCTCACTTTTTTCTTTTCTCATTGATCAGATTGTGGAGGTTGTGCTACGACAAGGTCTGGTTCACCCAATTACCTGTGTTCCATACCTTATAGCACTTGAAACAGATCCACAGGAGGCAAATGCAAAGCTGGCACATCACTTGCTAATGAACATGAATGAGAAGTAAGACTGTTTTGGTACCTGCTACATTTCGTTTATGTAAACTGATCTGCACACTGAATGAAAATTTTATTTGCAGGTATCCTGCCTTTTTTGAAAGCCGTTTAGGTGATGGACTTCAGATGTCCTTTGGTTTTATCCATTCCATTACTGGCAACTCTCTTGAATGTTCCAATCAAAATAAAGTACCTGGAAACCTGAAGGGGCGATCTGATAGTATTTCTTTCAGTTATGCAAAACTTGGAGTTTCTCGAATCTACAGGCTTATTCGGGGAAATCGTGTTTCTAGAAACAAATTTATGTCCTCAGTTGTGCGTAAATTTGATTCTCCATCTGGGAACCATTCATTGATCCCCTTCCTGATGTGAGTGCTATAATTGATTCTGATTATGTGGTTCTAGATTGACAATGGATGAGTGTTTGAGTTCAAAGCTGTATCCAATTTTGCAGGTACTGCACAGAGATCCTCGCTTCCCTGCCATTCACTATACCGGATGAACCTCTTTACTTGATCTACACTATAAATCGAGTCGTACAAGTTCGGGCTGGGGCACTTGAGGCTACCATGAAAGCCTTTAGTTCACATTCCATGCAAATGGATACACATTCTGTTCCTATTGAAAATGGGTTAATTCAGAAAGATTTGACTGGCCACCCCATTTCTTATCACACTATTCCTGTGGACACAAAAGGGCATTCTATGACCTCACCTTCTTCTAATGAAATCTCTGAAGACGACCTGCAAAAAATCCAGGTATGTTTAATTCGATTTTATTATTTTATTTTCTCATTAACGTTCAACATTTTCTAAAAAATATTCTTGAATTTGTATCTTTTTCTGCACTTGACACAAAACCTTCATTTTGCATTCCTGTTATTACAAAGAATGCTTGCATTGACAAAGGGTTTGGTCTATGACCTCCTTGAACCCACTTAAACTCCTCCATGTGAGCCTTGAAAGGTATAAAATTTAAAAATTGAAGCTCCAAAGGCCACGTATTGATGCAGATAAGTCACTTAGAGGGCTTATTTTATTGGAATAAGCTTTGGGTTGGGTTATGTAGGTGTTAGACCTCCGACCATGGGTTTTCTTTGTAATGAGCCAATTTAATGGGCCTAAAATATGGGTAGAAAGTTGGAAAACAGGATTTACTTATTTAGTTTAGTTAGAGTCCTGTTTTGAGTCCGTTTCTTCCATTACTTTAGTTTTCTGTTCAGTTTATGTTACCTTATTAGTTAAGGATTGGGTTAGGCCTTTCTTTTTTAGTGTTTGAGTATGTTTTTTAGTCGTCCTGTATAAGTTTGTAAGGGGCTACAGTCTTGTACACAAATTTGATTAATGAGCTTGAGTGAAAAAAACATAGCTTTGTGCTTTGCTATGTGAGAGAGTATGGCGATATGCCATTGGTGAGGAACCAAAATACGGTGAGCGGCTGTGGGTGAGAGACCCAAGTCTAAAAAAGACTACCCTTTCTTCTTCTTCCCTTTTTTGATTTCTTTATTCTTTTTATTATTTTATTGTTCTGAAATTTCCTGCAACTCTGAGAACCGGTCAAAGTATTTACTGTTGCTGGACGCCTGGACCTGAAGTTTGCGATCTTCTTGTGGACTGTTTATCACTTGTGACTGATCTACAATATGTATACAAGTGTTCATAATGCTAGCAGCCTAGCATTCCTATGTTATTTTTGGTTTTAATCCATTTACATCGTAAGGGCACCTTATTAAGTTATTATGAATTTGATAGGCAGTAAATCAGCCCCAAGAATGAACACAACCCCCCCCCCCCCCCTGGAAAAAAAAAAAAAAAGAAGATGAGGAGAAAAAGAAAATGAGAATCCAGGTAATAAGGACAGTATGAGCATTGTTATCTGACTCAGAACCCCGCTGTGAAAATTTTATAGGATTGTTTAAAAATAAAAAAAATTTACGTGTTGGTGTCAAACATTATTGGGGGTTGGGATTTTGGAAATTGGAATTGCCCTTGTTATACAGACTTTTATCAGTTAATTGGTTCATTGGAAAATGTTAGTGCCCTTGTTATACAAGTTTGATCAGGTATTGGTTCACTGGTTGTTACAACTGTCCTTTTCATGGTTTTCTGTAGATATATAAGTGGAGAATTTGTTATATTCTTAATTAACATTGGAATGTCTGAACAGGCTGAATGTCACGCTGCAACTGCTTTGCAACTCCTTTTGAAGCTAAAGAGACACATAAAAATTGTATATAGTCTAAATGATGCCCGATGTCAGGTCTGTGCAACCCTACTTAGTTTTCGACCATGATTTTCTTTGACACTAACATTCACTTGGTTCAAAATTGGTTTTGTAAGGCTAAATCGAATAAAATTGTGTGCTTTGGCTTTTTCACTAGGCATTTTCTCCAAATGAACCTCTAAAACCAGGGGAAGTTCTATCGAAGCAGAACGTTCCCTTTAACATCAGTGAAACGCGCACCAATTTTCCTGCTTCTTATGAAGAAGTGATCGAGAGATACCAGGTAATATGTGATGGACATAATATTCAATTTGTTTTTTGTTGTACTAAAATTATTTTCATGAAGTAACTTTACTATGTTACTTGTTTTGTAGTTGTTACAGTTTTTTTTTTTTTGAATCCCTAATCATGTTTGTTTGATATACCCATATTCTCATTGACTATTCATTGTTCACATTTTTCCTTCTGATATTTCCTTAGGGCTCTGCTTGTTCCATAGAAAAATATTTCCTGGAAAGTCAGTTTGTATTTATAAAATATATTTTGCATTTTTTTGTCCTTTGCCTCACCCCCCCCCCCCTCTCTCTTTTCTGGGTTACATGACATTGAATCAGATTTAGGCATGGTTGATCCAGATAAAGGATCCAACCATTATGGGGGTATAATCCTCAATGGGTGCCAATTGCATGATTTATTTTATATCCACATCCCCACCCACATGAGGCGGGATTTAAAGCTAATCTCCAACCATTTTGAGGGTATAACCCTCAATGGGTGCCAATTGCATGATTTTTATTATATTCACACCCCCATCCACATGAAGCGGGATTTAAACCTAATCTCCATTCTCCACTATCAATAGCTGGAGATCTTACCATCTAGCCAAGGGTTCAGATACAAAAAAAAAAAAGGGGTGGGGGGTTGGGGTTGGGGAGCATCTGTGAAATTGGAACCTGTCTTTCTAAGTTTTTTTTTTATTTTTTATTTTTTTAAATATTTTGTTTTAATAAAAATAATCTTCGTTTTTTTGTTTCTATTCCACTTTTGTTCAGCTTTAAGATGATTACTTTAGACTATTTTGTTACACGCATATATGAGATAACATGGAATGATTATTGGTGTGGGTAGTTATTTAGAGGAGTTATTAAGTAGTTATTTTGTGGTTATTTTGAAGTTATGTGTAGACTGTAGTTATGGTAAATGGGGAGTTATATTTGGGGAGTTACATTGTAAGTGGAAGTGATGTACGTGGGAGGATAATTACTTGTAAGCTTATAAAATAAGCATAATTTGAAAGGGAAAAGGGGCTTTGATAAACTTTGATTCCCTATATTTTCTCTTTGGAGAAACGAGGTAAGGCTTCCTCTGTAAAGCCAAGAGATCTGGCTTCGTCAGTAAAGCCAAGTTATCCTATTTTATCTCATTGTTATCTCTTGATAATCTCTTCTCTATAGCTTTCCCTATTTTATTTCTTCTTCCCACAGTGCACATATCAATTGTCCATTGAAATAAACAGAACCTAGTTTCCATAGATTTTCCTGGATTCCAGTACATAGCAGTAAAATTTTCATGATGTTTTTGGCAAGGTATCTTTAGGATTTTAAAATTTTGAACCTTGTAATGAATTAATGGTGCTACTTGATGGGAGTAACACCTGGATGATATTTCATTGATAATTCTAGTTGTTCAATTAACATGATATTTAATAGTGTCAACAGAAAATATGCAATCTTAGTATCTTACAAACTACATAGTGGTTAGTATCATCTGCCTATACTGCTTTGAGATGATAAAACATCCTAGTCATCTACTGATGAGCCCCAGTTGTACTTGCATAGACTGATAAACCACTATGTGCAGAGGTGAGTTCCCAGCTCAATGCCTGCCAGGATCTGCCTCAATATTTCTCCAAGATGACTGCACTCTTCTTTTTTCTTGGTTGGGTTGGGGCCGTAGGGGGGGGGGGTTGGGTAGTTTTGGGTTTTTGACATGGATCTTTCTTCGGTTGAAAAGAAAAAAACTAAAGTTGAATTGATGCAGATCAAATCATGAAAAGAAAAAACCGAAACACTGTTCATGTAGACAGTGTCATAGCCCATATTGCCTTGCATGGGAATACTTCTAGAAGATCCTGTGGGGCCCAAGACCACATTGTTTGGAGGATTTATTAGAAGCTTCAATTTTGTCTATGCGTGGGGGATTTAGGAGTTCAGTTTTGTTTCTATTTTTAATTGACTTGGGTTACAAGTTAGTGAGTTAATTAGTTAAGTTACTTTCCTTTTTAGTTTCAGCATCTCTGTTTCTATTTTATTAAGTCAATATTGTCCTTGTAATAGTTGTCTAACAACAACTAAGTTAGCATTTTTATTTTAGTTTCTTTCCAATTTTGTTACTTATCAAAGTTCAATTACTTGTAACTCAAGTCTCTGCTCTTCTACAAGACTTCCATTCTCATTGCTTCTATTTTGGTCTCAATCCTTGATTCTATATAATGTAATGGCTCTTAGAGGCCTCCCCACGATTTAATGAAGTTGAATGTTGGTTGCTTTGTGCCACTATTGTCCAAAGAGAGACAGTGAGGGTGAGATGCCCAGGCTGAGATAATCATCTATCCCCATCCCCTTTTCTCCACTCGATCTCCCATCTCTTCCTTAACCTTCTATTTTCATTACTGCGGGTTAGAGCCTGGTTATCCCTGCAACCAGAGAATTTCTTCTCCTGATATTTGGGGACTCAGATCACCCTTCAAGGAGGCTCCATCGACCTGAGTTTGAGTCAGGTTTGGCTTCAAATCAGCAAGCTGCAAAGACCTGTGTCTATTGCTATTGGCGGGACTGCTTTGGAAACCATTGTTGCTGCAACTTTGAAGGCTTGTATCTCTGCAACCTTCCATAAGAACTGAATAAAATTCAGGGTTACTATTTTCTCCTTGCATAGACCACCAATCAATCCAAAGTTGGAATCACAGTGTTGGCTGGTTTGTCTGAAACTTCTTACTTTCTAATTTCAGACCTTACCTTCTACTTTTGTGACTTGCATATATTCCCACATCAGGCCACCAGAATTTGCCCAAACTTGGAGGTTAATTCACCCTAACAAGATCTAAGCTTGATCTGAGTTTAGTTTCCATCAACTGGCTGAATATCAATACTCTGTTACACCTTCTATTTCTGGTTATTAACCCTAACAAGATCTAGGCTTGATCTGAGTTTAAGATCCATCAACTGGCTGAATATCAATATTCTGTTACACCTTCTATTTCTGGTTATTAAGCCCAAAAGTTGTCATGGCGTCGCCATGGCGTCCTGGCGCTGGAGAAGCATGCTTGGCGACCTACGCCATGGCGTCCCTCTTCGATTTCTTCTTCCTGTCTCTCTTTCCCTCTTCGATTTCTTCTTTATTTCTTCTTTCCCTCTTCGATTTCTTCTTCCTGTGTCTCTGTCTCTGTTTTGCAAATAAGAAGTCGCCAGATCTGATTCCAGGAATTAAATACTCCTTGTTTAGTTGATTTCTGTGATGAGTTCTTGCTGGAATTGATAGAACATGATGTGGTGATGCTTCACCTGAAGGTTTAGACTGGACCGAGAAGAGTTAAAGGAGTTATCTCCTTCGTACTGTGCTGTTTTCCGTCCCAAGTTGAAGTCGTAAGGTTGAAGACAACCATAAATCCATAATCCGATCGTGGGTTATTACAAACCCTTATTTTTGCCTTTTTCCTAAAGTACCCTTCTCTTCTTTTATTCCCCTTTGTCCATACGTTACACATCCCTCCAAGTTTACCCTTAGTCGTTAAATCAAAACCCTTTTATGCCCTTTCTTAGATTCTGCTTAATTACAAGATTGCCATCCTTAAAACTTGAGAAACAATAGAGAAAAAATAAAACATGGCTTGAGTATACATCTATTAAAACATTAAAAATAGAGAAAATAAAAAATAAAACATAGTCGACATGCTCGCCATGGCAACGCCATGGCAGGCGACATGTCGATATATCGATGTGATACCCCTCCACCGACTTGGATCGCCTTGACGCCGTGACAACTATGATTAAGCCTGGACTGGCCTGCGGTTAAGGTGTTTGTTTACTACCTGGGTTTTATTATATTGTGGGTAATATTGGGGTTAGGCTACTTGTAATCTGGCCTTACATTATGAATTGATGTTTAGTTTACTCCGCTTCCTTCTTCTTTGTAGGGACCTTCACTTTGTGCAAATGGTAGACAACACAGGCTGCCAGCACAAAGATACCGGTTTGAGCTTTCTGAGTGGCCATTTCATGCCAAAATACTAAAATTTAGGATTGATTCCAAACTTCTCCTGGACCCTGCGTTAGTCTGCAGGCTTAGTTGAAAAGGAAATTAAATTAGAGTTGGTCATCTTTTTAGTTTACTCCGCTTCTTCCTTCTAGGTGGGGGCTGTAGTTTTTTTTGTGATGGTAAAACAATTAGGGTACCGACACAATGATACTGGTTCGAGCTTTGAAAGGCCACTATGTGCAACAATGTGAAATCTTAGGATTGTTTCTGAATTTCCTTAGGAGTGAGGACCCTGTTAAACTGGTACTTGCAGTGGGTCACAGCCCTTTCTCTTTTACTAATCTTCTTGCAAGGAATGCTTATTATTTGTGTTTATTGGCTTTTTATGGGCAGGAACTCAAGGCTGCATTGAAGGAAGACACTGTTGACTACTCCACCTACACATCTAGTGTGAAGAGGAGGCGCCCTCCAGCGCGGAACTCCAGAGGTGGAAAATCTGTCCGTGAGCCAAGTGCATATGATGGAGATGGTGACATTTATGATGAAGATTGGACTAGTTCAGCGCGAAGGGTGAACTACAGTGCCCGGAGAGGCAGTGGCAGTAGAGTGAGGTAGACAAGGTTGGTAAGTATAATTAGTAGCTGACATGTATATTATGTAGGATGTAAGGAAGCAGAAAAAGGAAAAGATTAAAAAAGAAAAAGAAAAGGAAAAAGAAAACTAGAAATAGGATGAAGGAAGGTGGTTAGGGGCCACTTAATTTTTGTTGGCTAAAATAGTTAGGGTAGTGATCTCTGTAGCTGTATCCTCCTTTCATTTGCAATGCACCTTACTAATTGTAACCCCATTTTTGTCAATGAAAATTCATTTGCATTCATATACCTCCCTTCTATTCCATTTGGTGCATATGGTAAGTCTTCCTCAGTTACCGCAATTACCGAGAGTTACACTAGGAAACTGGAATCACCATGTAAGACCCCCCTACCCACACCAAAGAATAATTTTGTCCATCCCAAATTTTGACTATCAATTTTAAAGTTGTCAGCTAACGCAGCTGGGAAGGACACTGGCCAGGTCTTGGGTTGAGCCCCACTCAAACACTTCTCAAAGAACAAATTATCTACCTTTGCCTGGATTTGTTTTTGGGGCCCCTGGGGGGGGGGTGGAGGGTGGTTAAAGGCTGGCAGCATGCATGCCTTCCCAATAGGTCTAGTTGTCCCATATGATAAGAGTATTTTTTTACCCATCTTATTAGTAAAATTGTAGCTCCTAATGAACCGAGGGAGCAATTCATTTACAAATATATAGTGTGTTTTTTTCCCTCTCTATGTGTAGGAATTTCAAGTTCTTTTTTCTTTTTTTTAATTTCACTTTTTACTAACTTTGATTGATTGAAATGTTTACCCAATTTTATTACTCAATTTTTCTGAAATGTTACCATTGAGATGGATGTGGGAATACTCTAATAACATAAATTCGCTTCTGTTTTGCTTTGACATATCATCAAAGCATAGTGTAGTGATGTTTAGAAGTGATAAATATTGTGTGTTTATACATGTAAAAAGTTAACCATCAAATGATTTTTAACCAGTGTTTAATTGCATTAATTTTAACATTAAACAGGAAAATTCCGAAGTAAGATGCATTAAAAAGGTTACTAATGTCACTGATATTTGTCATTGTCAATTTTCTATGGGATTTGCACATGTTACTGAGCTTTCTGAGTGTCACGAAATGTGAGTGGAGTTATATATTTTTTGCAATTTTCATATATTAATCTGTTGCTCAGGAGTCGGATCTCAACCAACTGGGGATGACAACTAGACATGCCAAACCTGAGGCTATTCCCCCCCTCGCCCCTTTTTTTTTTGGTGACAACACCTATGACCAACTTTGCTCTGCTATGTCCTGCCGTGGCTGCCTTGACTTGTTAGATACTTCTCCATTATTTGGTTTAATTGTTAGACATTTCTATAGGGGCACTAAATCTCATAACTGAGTTTTTTTTCCCCCCCCCTTTTTAAGGGGGAGGGGAACCGACAGGCTGAATTTGGCAAATCTTTTTTGTATATACATACAATTAGGGCAAGAGATGTCTACATGGTCGCAGGGTCTCTACAAAAGCATCTGGGCTAATGGGAGAGCCTGGGTTTCTACTTTCTACTCGAGGGGTAGAGGCATCATTTCACGTTGCTTTGTGAGATGGCGTAGGAAATACCATCAAATAGAGATCTTTTTCTCATACAATTAACAGAGTGTTTTTTCAATCCAACAAGGTTTTCACGAGTGAACATTTGCTCTCTCTAAATCTGTCATGACCTCTCAGAATAAAGGAATTGGTTTCTGATTCGGTCTGCCATCTCACCCAAAGAAACACTCAATAGCTTCTTGTTTAATGGTTAGGGGTTGGGGAAAATTTTTTTGCTGCTACACTGCTGGCAGCCAAGGAAATGGAATAATTCACTTCCTCTTTAGGTTCATAAATACCCTCTTAGGTTTAGTATTTTTTAAAATACCTTTTAAGATCCTATTTCCTTGGCTGTCAGTCTGGTAACAGTAACATTCCTCCTACAAGTGTAGCAACAAAATTTCGTCCTGATTGAGAGGGGTTGTTGGGAAAAGAAAATTCATTAACTACGTGGCATGCTCAATTTCACCTATATTGGAATTTGAATGAAAATTCCAAGAAAAGAGTAAAATATACCTTGTCACCCTAAGCTTGGTTGAACAAATGTGATCCAGTATCGCAGAGGAGGCGCCTGTGGCACCTAGACGCAAGCTCCTTGCAGTCACTGAGGACATCTTCAATGGTGTTTGGCTCCCCTCATGTGCTACTGGGCGTTCCGCAGGTTCTCGGTGCTCCCGAATAACGACATTGGTGTGTCAGGGATTTCTCGGGTGCTCTTCCCTAACCTGGGCCATACCTTTCCCTTCGTCTTGTGAAGTTTGAACACAACATTGACTTCGGTTAGGTTCTTCCATCAATCTTCTGGCTCTTGCAACACTTCTTGTTCCGTAAACCGGCCGCTGTTTGATCTCATATTCTCTTGTCTTTTGGTCGGTGCATTCCTCTTCCCATTCGTTCCAATCGATCCCACAAGAATGGCGAAGTCAATTCCCTTCGATTATGCTATTTAACTTGTTCTGGCCCAAGATTGTGCTCCAGTTGTACTCCCTTCGTTCTACGGACCCTTGTTGATTCTGAAATTTGTTCGCAAAGGAACCGGGCTTTTGACGGGGCCAGCCCTTTTTTATGCGTCACTTTATCCGGAAGATAATAGGTTGACATGGTTGGGAGATTGGAGTTTCAATTTGGACCCTCTACTGCCGAGCTGTTCGTCCTGTGCCGTGCTGCACAGGCACAAGGAGGCATGCAATGACCGCCTTAACCCTGTTGGAGTGTCTTGTCCGAGTACGGGTAAGGCGGTCATTTTGCACCTTGCTGTGTCTGCAGGGGCAGCTCGGCAGTAGACTTGGGGTTGTTTTTTTTTTTTTCTCAAAAGAGGAAATGAAGGAGAACGGGAAGGAAATGAGAGCATGGTGAAAGGTTCCAAGCTGTGAATCCCTTTGAAATGGACAACGGATATGGGACTTGCCCAGTGGAGTTCGCTGGAGTTGTTGAAGATGAAAGAATAAAAATGAAACAGAAAATTGGTTTAAAACCAACGTGCCTAGCCAATATTGACGTCGGATGCGTATGGAGCAATACGACTCTCAATGTCGATTGTCGAACATTAGGGTCAAAACTGTCGATTACGCGTTTTGCGGTGGAGGTTCGATTTGGCCTGGGATTCAGCCGGTCCATATCAAAATGCAATGGATAAGGAGATTCAAATCAAAATCTTATGTTGAAGGAACAATTTTTACTGGCCATGGTAAACTACAATACTATCTAATCTCCCTCATTAATTTACAGCTTCCCATTGAAATTCAATTCATATCCAATTTAGTTGATAAGTTAATGTTGAAATTATTAAGGCTGTGTTAGGTATGCATTCATTCTAGGTTGATTTCGCATTCTCGGATGATAAAAATAGTTATTTTTATCATCCGAGAATGCGAAATCAACTTAAAATGTATACCAAACGTTGCCTTAGGATAAATAGATAGTTCAGAAAGCTAGGGATGCCTGTAATTGGATTTGTATGCCCGCATGTTGAGTAATCCAACTCTATATGGCATAAAGACAGATGCTCTGGATAAAGACATTACGTTGGAAGAACAACAATGAGCTCATTTTCAAAGGATTCCTACAGGAAATTGACCCTGAACCAATCATAGATGTCGAAACAGAATCTTCCAAATCGGAACGACAAAGATCTTGTTTTTCGAAGGAAATTCCATAAGTTGGCAAAAACATGAATTTTTTTATTTTTTTGGTAAAAAGATGAGTTATTTATTGAAATGTGACCAGTATAGTGTGTATGAGTTACAAAGAATAGACAATCAAGGAGTGGAGCTAGGCCAAAAGGTTTCGCACGTACAAGACCAGGCCTATGGATTTATGCAAGGTACAGAACCCTATAGCCCAATCCACATCCTCTAAATGGAATTTTACACGTAAGTCAAGTTCCACCTATTCCTTTTCTGAATTGCTAAGGTCTAAACTCTAAACCGAGCTTTCTCAAATGCTTTCAAAACTTTACTTTTGGTGTAAAAAAAATTAAAAAAAAATCTTTACCTCTGGTGTTGTTTTGACGGCTCTATTGTATTTCAAAATCCCTGTGTTTTAGGTTGATTTGCTCTCATTCCATGCTTTCAAAACTTCTCATGTTGTTTTGATGATTTTCATTTATTTCGAAAAAACGAAGGGAAAATTACCGGATTATCTACAATTGGGTTTTAATTTATAAAATTAACCATCCATTGTTTATATTTACGGAATTACTCAAATTAGGTTTGGGTATTACAAATGTTCAAAACAGTGCCCCACCCTCACCAACAAATATTTATTGACATTGTAACCCTTTCCTCTTCCTCCCCTCATCATTGCGTAATTGTATACTCAATCCCCCAAGCATCTTCTTCTTCACGGAGAAAAAAAACCATCGGGTACCCGATTGTAGGCAGTCTCGGAGTTGAAAAGAGGGAGAAAAGGGAGGTGAGAATTGATTTGGTTCCCCTCATGAGGTTGTCTTCCATTATCAACCATGGTCATCTTCTTCTTGGTCCTTGTAGGAGTAGATTTCTTAAACAACGTAGACGATGACCATGAGCGTGTAGTGATGATCTGAATGGCAAAGCAGTGGTGGTTGTTGTCCTGCAACCATCACTAGTAGGATATAGAAAATTGGGATGTTATTGCCTTTTTCTAAAGGGAAGAGGACATAAGAGATTCAATCTTAGAAGAAATACAAATCGGTAGGCCAAAAAATCTAGACTAGTAAATATAGGAATTTTGCACAACTGATCTAATAAGTTCTAAGCGACCCGCAAAGAAAAGTAATTTACTCTTCCTTGATTAAATTGTCTTGGGAATCCTATCAAGGATAGGAGAACAGTGATATGCAGTAATTTTGAAGAAATCAATGGAAGACCCAAGCAGGTAACATGAAGATGGCCCTTAGGGAAACCCAACATATCACTTAATTGAACCTTAAGATCCTCATAAGCTCCCCTAAAAATAGAAATGAAAATGGATTCGACTCCTCTACTTCCAAAGATGATACTTCCATCCTACTTCTGTGCATTTTCAGTGCGCTGCATGGCGTGACAACCATCCAACGGTTAAAAATGCAAAAATTCAAATTAAAGTGAAAAACACCTGATGTGTTTGAACCACCTTAAACCCAAAACCAAACTCACCCGATCAGTTCAAACACATCAAACCAACCCCCTTTCACTCGTGAGATAGGGTTTCAAATCCAAAATTCCCAAATCCATCGCTCCATTCTCCTCTTCACTCCCTTCTCTTCTTCCACCCTAACCTGCTCAGAAGAACTTCAATCATCTTAAGAAAGAATGGGAAATATTCTTGGAGGCAACCTCGACTGTGGAACTCTATGTGGATGAAGATGACTCGATACCAAAACAACAGTTCTCTTTCAAATCTATTAATGAAATTGAGAATTTGGATAACAATTCCATAATAGATGTGATTGTTGATTGTAGGATCCATTAATCCTGTAGTCCCTATTGTGAGGAAGAATGGTTTGGATGATAATGGTTAGTTCTGCTTTGCTCTTGGGATTGAGCTGCAATTGATCAATTAAATACAATAATAGAGTCCGATGATAAGAACTGCAACCAGAAAAAGAAAAAAGAAGAGGGGTAGGAGTCAATGAATGAAGAATTAAAATTGATAAGGCAAAGCAACGATGGCGAAGTAAAAAGCCTTGGCAGCACGATGGCCAAGTATCTTCTTTCATTCATTTTATTCCGCCAAGTACAAACTATTTTGACGAAGTAAAAAGCCAACAAAAAGAAAACAGATAACTATACAAAATCTGAAACCCTTTTATATCCGAATACAAAAGAAAATTATTGTTTACAGCAACATTGAGATGAAGATAGTTAGATAGAAACGGTGTCCTGCTTCAAAGTTCCTTGCCTCGATCCTTAACATGCTGTGATTTTTGCTTTGCGGCATCATATTTTGGGGAGATGGTTTCCTTGGCGCTCTCTCTTGTCACCTCTGCTCTCTCTAGAGCCCATTTAAGTTGCTTCCCCGCCCCCTCTTTCGCCTTCTCTGCCTTCTCATAAGCCGCATCCTTTGCCTGCTTTGAAGTTTCCTTGGCCTTCTCCGTCATCCTCTCTGCTTTGCCGACGGATTTTCCTATTTTCTTTCCAAGCTAGATCTTCACTGGCAGACCAATCGAAAATTCCAGAGTTGAAGAAGAAGAAGCTTGAAGCCCTCGATTTGCAGTGAAGCAAGCCGGAGAAAAAATAAGGGGCTTTTGTCTCTGGGGTTGGGTTTGGGGATTTAGGTTATAATCGAGGGTTGGGTTGGGGTTGGGGTTGGGTTTACCAAAACAGGAGAAAGGAGCATGGTGGAAGAAGAGGAATGTAAGCTATTTCCGGTGCCAAGTCCGGCAGCTTGGTGGAAGAAATGTGCGCTATTTCCGGTGGAAGAAGAGGAGAAGGCAGCTTGGTGGAAGAAGAGGAGAAGTGAGAGTGAGCGAAAGGGGGTTGGTTTGATGTGTTTGAACCAGTCGGGTGGGTTTGGTTTTGGGTTTAAGGTGGTTCAAACACATCTCAGGTGTTTTTCACTTTAATTTGAATTTTTGCATTTTTGACCGTTGGATGGTTGTCAGGCCTCATGGTGCACTAAGAAGTGCACGAAAGTAGAATGGAAGTACCATCTTTGGAAGTAGAGGAGTCGAATCCAAGGAGAATATGGGGGTTAATGAAAAGGCCCGACATAGCATAAAAGGAGATTAAAGCTTTTGAAATTATTGACACAGAAGGAAGAGAGGCTTTTATATCGTAAGATCACATTGGTGATCTTCAAAGTCTTAATTTAAGAATTGGTTGAATGGAATTATCCTCTGTTTCAATCGTTAAATTTTAGAGAGACCCTCCATGGCAATAGAGAAAAAAAATTATGAAAGATAGGACAACATTGGAGTCCTATAGCTTATTATTTTGTTACATGTGATGTTTTATTGTCATGAGATGAATATTGCCATGTGATGATACATATAATTTTTTATTTTATTTTATGAGAAAGAGACTTTTTAAATTAAAATAAGAGAAAAGTCTGTACATCATATAAAAAGGGAGGGGACGGAGTGTTGGTCCTAACGGTATGTTGGGTTAGGGATCTTAAGGCAGCTGTCCATTGGTTATGTTGAAAAGAGATAGGTATATTAGAAAAGTTCGAAGTGAGTTCAGCTGGTTCAAAAAAACCCGAAGCTATGTTCCAAGGTATACACAATTTTCCTTCTGGTTGCAAGATTCTACTAAGACTATAGTTTGTAATCCAAATCTCTTTAGGATGGATTCCCTCCTTGAGAGCGTGTTTCCACCCTTGCAAGATTCTTGTCAGCTCAGCCTCCTTCAAATCGGTTGAACACGAAATTCCTGCAGATGTTAAAACATTTTGGCCATCTAACAAAAAGCTATAACCCCATCCAGTTAGTCCCATTGAGGTTCAAAAAGGCCTGCGCAGCAGAGAACAGGGAATTGCACTTCATTGTTAGAGACATGGTTTAAAACTGGAGTGCATTGTGTGTTCATATTGTGAACTAAGTTAGGTGCGATTAACGTTGGAGGACACAAATTTAAGTCAGTCATCCATCTAGAAATATTTGATAACACCAAATGTGGGTTAGCCTTGACTAGACCACGAGATACCTTGTTCCTTACATCCCATACAAAATAATAAGTTAAAATAAAAAGACAAAAAAAACAAGTAACTGATGGGTAATCCAAGGCTTTAGAATCGAGAAGGGAAGCACAGACCTGTGCAATAGAGGGGCTGCTAAGGTGCTCTGTTCTCAGGCCGAGGGGCCCCGATCCCCAGACACGCTTAGTCCATGCACAAGATAGAAAAAGATGCCAATGGGTTTCATCACAAGCACAACAGAGAATACATATAGGCTCGATCGGCATCCAATGTGAGATAGTATCCTTGACAAGTAAACCTGCATTTAAGACACGCCAAAAAAACATCTTAAATTTCAGATGAATTTTAAGTTTTCAGAAAAAACACCACCATTTGGAAAGAATCGGTCTTTTTGTAAAGGGGTATGTAGATAATTGACAACCTGTTGAGTGGAGAAATTCCCTGATTTTGTTAACGAGCATCTCCATTGATCCTCAGAGTCTGAAATACACACTTTGGAAATTTCAAAAATAAAAGATGGAGGAAAAAAAAATTTAATAACAGCTGGTAATCCCATGTAAGATTAGTAATAAAGTCACTTACCTTCTCAATTGAAGTACATAGGAAATCATTGGGAATGCAGTGGTGGGGGAGGGTTGGAACCCAGGGATCATACCAACAAGAAGTAGTAATCCCATTCCCAATCTTTCTCCACACCAAACGCTTCAGGGTGGGCAGGAGAGATGCTATGCTATTCCAGACCCAAGAACCACTTTTTTTTCAAAGTAACAGGGTCAAAAGCAGACCTTTTGGGGTAATACCTGGATTTCAAAACCTTTGCCCACAACGATGTTTCCTCAGTGAGTAATCTCCATCCTATTTTTAGAATGAGGGCTTTATTATAAGTAAGGGACTTGCGTAACCCTGAGCCTCCTTGCGGGGTCGGGCTACAAATCTTATCCCAACCAATCAGTGAGCCTGCTTATTATTTTTAGTATCATTGTTCCAGAATTTGAGATAGATGGAGTCTAAGGCTTGACAACTTATACATGAGATGTTGAAACCCTTTTTAACAAAATAAGTGTTAAATGGAAACTCTTAAGAGGTAGAATTTCCATAGCCTCCTATTGTTGGTGGACATAAAGATGTAAACCTATTTTTTTAAATGCCGATAGAATAATGTCTAAATTTGACCATCTCCTCTAAGATAAGTAGTAAACACAACTTGTGAGAGTACACGGTGATAGTGGGCATCATCCCTCGGTATATGTTTCTCTGAAATGATTGGTATGCACTTACTTATTGTATGCTAACCGATAGGAATGGGCACGACATTCACGACACTTAAGTGGCCTAATAAATTGGAAGTCTGATCTCGTACTTAAGACATGACAGACAGAGTAGTCTACTCAATCAAAATTTGTGCATTGACTCCCAATAGGAAGAGCATATGAGGTCTAAGGCATTCTAATTCATTTGATATGAGCTATGAGGAAAGCTTATAATGTGAGCAGTCATTGAATTAGATTCGCCCGTTTGTATTCAGTGGTTTTAATCATGCATTCTAATTTACAATTGTACATGTTTTTAGATTGACCATAATGACGAACTCGATTGATATTAACACCCTACTTAGTGAAAACCTACTAACTAGTCTACATTAGTCGGACTGCAAAAGAAACTTATTCTTGGTACTTATTGTAGAAAAAATCAACTCTGTTCTAGATTGAGAACCTCCTTCTCTACCACATTACAAAGAACTTCAAGAGAAATAGGCCTTCAAGAGATTCCATTTGAAAGACTCTCTAGCCAAGGTCTATATCCTGAGCTCCCTAGATAAGACGATTGTCAAATCATGTGATGAGCTACCTACGTCAAAGGACATGATGAAGGAGTTGCATGAAACTTTTGGAAAGAAATTGCTATAATTCTTCACACTACAAAGATGTCTCAAGGGACTTGGATCTTTGATCATGTGATGAAGATGAATAATCTTTTTTAAGAAATAGAATCCCTTGGAACAATTTATTATACTCAATATAAGGTTGACGTCATCCTTGCTTCCTTGCCTCCTGCATTTAATTCATTCATTCTAAATTTTAATATGAACAAGATTGTTATGAGTAACTCTAAACTCATGAACATGATGCAAGAGGAGGAATATTTACGTAAAGGAAAAGACACTGATGATGGCCATAGACATCAAGCCTATTGATTCTAAGTCGAAAGGTAAGAAGAAGAAGGAAGAGGTTGACAAAAAAAAGAGAGCAAGATTTAAGGAGGGAGGAGTTGATAAAAAGAACGCAAAAGTAGAGTGTTTCCAATACGAGAAATCAAAATAGTGGAATCAAAATTATCACGTTTACCTGACATCTTTAAAGAAGTCAGAAGAATGTATAATTAAAATTCGTTTATTATTTGAATCCAATTTATTGATTAGATCAACTGACTTATAGTTTGTGGACACTTAGTCCACTACCCATGTTTGCAACATGGTGTAAGGATTCAAGGTAACAAAAAGACTTTATATGGATGATGTGTGTCTCAAATGAAACAGCAGTAGAGGTCACGTCTGTGGCAATTGTAATTTTTGTTTTAATTTTGAAAATTCAGTTTTAGTTTTGAATAGTTATTATTATCTACTAAAGTTTTAAAGAAATATTATTTAAGTTTCAAAATTTAGTGTTGATGGTTATGTTTTTTAATTTGATTCTGAGCTAGTTATTCACAATAATGGTAGATTTGTTGCATCCAGAGTTTTCAAAAATGGATATTATTTCTAAAATTTTGTTTTGAAAATAAAGGAGGTTTGAAATGTGGATTTAAAAAGAAAGCCTACTCATGTAAACTCTACTTATGGCGTTTTAGATTATGTTATATTAGAGTAGAAATGATAAATATGTTAGTCGAGGATGGACCTTAAGATAGTTTGAAGGTAGAGTCTTTCTTAATCTATAAATCCTGTTTGCAAAGAAAAATGATCAAAAAACCCTTTTTCAAACACGGGTACAAGAATTGATGGTTTGTTAAGGTTAATATACTCTAATATTTGTGGTCCAATAAATATTCAAGTCGGGTAAGAGTATGTTATGACTTTTATTGATAATCAGTCTCATTATTGATACATACTTGATGCATCCAAAATCGAAAACCCTTGAAAAATTAAAAGAATTATGTGCCGAGGTTGAGAACCAGTCAGATAAGCATATCAAGTCCTTTACATCAGATCGAGAAAGAGAGTATTTGTCAAATGAGTTTAAAGACTACCACAAAAAGGAAGGGATTGTATCCTAGTTGACTGTCCTAGGGACACCACAACAAAACGATGTCTTAGAGAGACGTAATAGAACTCTATTAGATATGGCTCGTTCAATGCCTAGCTATTCTGAGCTAGCTTTGTCATTTTAGGGATTTGCCTTAGAAATTGCAATGTATCTTTTAAAGTGTCCCAACTAAGTCCCTGCTAAAGACACCTTATGAATTGTGGTATGAAAAAAAAGCCAAGCCTAGGATACATCAAGATGTGAGATGCACCACACATGTTCAGAAGCAACAAACAAAAATTGAAATCTCATACAAATAGATGTTATTTATTGAGCTACCCCAAAGGAATAGGGTTTTATTCTTATGACCATGCAGACTAGAAAGTAATTGTTCGCAAACATGCAACATTCCTAGATGATGATTATATCACTAGATGATCTAATTCAATGGTCACATATGAGGTTTCAAATGATCAAGCTCTGACTATACCAGTAGACCCTATTGATTGAAACTCTCATGATAGCGGAACACCCTCAGGAGCCGCAACATAGTGGGAAAATTATCAGATCTACTATACAGTACGCCATTCTTACAGAGAAAAAAGAAAAGGTAGAAGAGTTCTAAATAGTGTTTGATTCTTCGAAGTTGGATCCACATTCTTATTCAAAGGCTATAAAGGATGTAGACACAAATGAATGGTTGAAATTCATGGACTCTGAAATGGACTCAACGTATTCCAACTACGTTGAGACTCTTGTTGATCCACCCAAAGTGTAAATCTCACTGAATGCACATGGATATATAAGTGGAAGAGATATGTGGACGAAAAAGTACAGAGATTCAATGCAAAAATGGTTATAAAAGGTTACACCCAAGAAGAAAAGGTGAAGTATGATGAAACATTTTCACCAATGGTGATGATTAAATCCATCAGGCTTTTATTGTTGATAGTGAGACACTATGACTATAAGAACTGAAAGATTGACATGCGAACTATGTTAGACTAAGATGGTCATTGAGAGGGGGTGAATGAGTGGTGTCCAAAATCAATCCCTCAAACCTCACATTCTTCAAATGATGATTCTCACTAGTAGTTCATGACCATATAACCTATGCAACAGTTATAATCCACACACCGCCTTGCAGCAAACACATACACACATACAGATATAGCTATCACCAGCCACACATCACATATCTCATCTTCCTTAAACCATCTTACAATTGGATAATACAACAATGTAAACAGAAGCATACACCACAAAATAGAGATATATGTGGTTCAACGGTATGCCTATATTGTGTTAATCTAGCATCTGTATAATGCACAATACAAGTTCATGTCATACCCACGACATAGGAATACCAATCCTTTGCTTTGTGTAGTATCCACGACACGGAAGCACCAACCTTCAACTATCAAGCACTCATTTGATAACTCAAGAATACAAAAATAATGGGCTTATATGAAATGTCCTAGTTACAAGCTTATAACATATAAAGATTCACACCCAATAGAATACAAGTATTGACTCAGACAATATCACCAACACTTAGCCTATAGTAAAATACAATAAAAAAGGGATTAGCAAGGGTCGAGTTGGGTTTGTTATTTGCATGGCCCTGGCAGGGCCTGGGTAGAGGCCTTGACCCTGTATTATATAATATATATTTATACAAAAAAACCTGGCCAGCCCTAGCCCGCCCAAACCCGCCTTGAGCCCGGAGAGGGCTGGGTTGGGCTGGGCCTGGGGATAAGCAAGGTCCGGGCTGGGTTTGTTATTTGCATGGCCCTGACAGGGCCTGGGTTGCGGCCTCGACCCTGTATTATATAATATATTCATACAATATATAGAGAGTCTGTTTGGGTGTGATGGTCAAAGTTACTCAATTGTGACTAAGTGGTCACGGGTTCAAACCTTACAAAACCTTTGTGCGAAAAAACTCATTTTTTTTTATAGCTCGGGCTTTGTTAAGTGGGTTGTGATTGGGCTTTGTTAAGTACCACAACTCAATGGGCCAATATATTCAGGGTCAATCAAGGTCGGGCCGGGCTTGGAAAAACCCTGCCAGGGTCGGGCTAGGTTGAGGGTATGCTAGGCCCTGGCAAGGCCAAGCTGGGCTTTGGTTTAGGTTAAGGCTCCTAGGGTTAGGCTAGGGTTTAGGGCAAGCCGGCCCAGCCCGGCCCGTTGACATCCTAAATGTCAACTAGACGTCTCCAACCATTGATGTACTCATTTGTCTTCTTCCTTCTTCCCTTTTATTACTCTTCCTTTTTCTTTTCACAAAACCTTATTCTTCTTTTCTTCTCAAACCCTTGCGAGGTCTTCAATAATTTCTTCAACCACCAATCTTCTTACCTTTAATAGATCATTTAGCACTCAAGAGTAGTAGGTAGTAAAGTATTTGCCATGAAAGCTCAATCTTCTTCTCTATCTTCTCTCCACTTCTCTCATCAAGAATTTGTTTACATAGCTTCAAACCCATATAAAAGAGGCCAAAACAAAGCTTAATTTTTACCTCTAGTTAGACTGTGCGTGGTTTAATCACCTTCTCCGCAATGCTGGAAAAAGGTTATAACTCCTCTCTATGTGGATTGACTTGATTCGAACAACGTTAGACAGAGAACTCAAAGATATACAACTTTAATGTTTTGAGCTTCTATAGATACTTCAAATGGAATAGCTAAAAATTCCTATGAAGTCACTGCATGTGCAGAAACAAAATGTTGAGCATCATGCGCGACATTTGCATTTGAGATCATAACTCCCTTGTCTAAACTCGGATTGACTCAGTTCTTGAGGCACTTACTCATAAGGCTAAAGTCTTTTTGTGTTTATCTTTAACCCGGAGTTAGTGGAAGGGGTCTGAAATAAGGCTTGAATTCGCTAGACATGCATAAATAGTCTTCTAAGCAACTGTGCGACCTTAACTATCCAAGCCACTTTACATTGCCTTCACTCCAGGCTCTGTCCACATCAACATACCAGCTCATGACATACCTCGATACATTCCAATCACCTTGAGCTCGTTCACTACCACCTCCAAATGTCGGACACCTATTTACGAGTATGTTGTCTGACAAAACTTCTTAGATGTTGTCGAAGAGTCTACTTTAAATATTGAATTTGGTGTGTTCATTGTCAAAATTGGGCATTTACGCACTTCTAAGAAAATGGCCATAACTCTTTCTCCAGAGCTCAGATTGACTTGATTATTTTTTCATATGAAACTTACTCAAAGAAATGCAACTCATATGTTTACACCTTCAACTCAAGTTCAGTGCATAGGTTCCAAAAATAAGCTTGAATCTAATGTAAGTACAGAAATAGCTTCCTGAAGCACACACGCCACATCTTATGATGATCACATCATAATTTCCAACTCCAACATTCAATTGATCTGATTCTTGAATGTTTGGAAAGCTAACTCATAGATCTACATATCTCATGTTTTGAGCTTTTACAAATTCTGAATGAAAGATAGCTCAAAACCCCCCATAATTTTACTATCACAACATGAAACTTTTAGTCTGTAGCTTTTCAAAATTTCCTTGCAACTTGTGTTCTTCTTTACACTGGCCTCTCCTTCACGATAGACCATCGTTCACCTTTGGCAACATCACTTCATGCACTCAAGGTCTTGTACAATTTCCAATTAATTGCCAACTTTCCAACTAAGCCAATTGAGTCATCTCACTGATACTAAAATGTACATGATGCCCAAGATGACTACAACATCTTCATAGCTTCCCAAGTCTTCCAGCGTAGCTAACCATATGCAACATCATCAACATGTCTTGTCTGTCAACCAAGCTCAACCATGTCGTCCCATGCAATTTCAGTTCTTCTCTATTTTGCTCTTCCACATTAGTCTTCCCTTGAGCCCAGAAGTTTCCAACTGGCCAACTCACCTTCATCAAATTGCTCACCTCACATTGGTAAACCTCTCAATGCTCTTGCATGCTTGGCCAACTCATTGCACTACTTAATCAAACTTATGCATGCTCTGTTTTTGATTGGGTGTGTGTTGACAACAATGACAACGTTGTAATAAGGCAACCTGTGCTCAACAAACTACCTTCCTCAATAGATATCTTGATGAAGGTATCTATATGTAGCAAACAAAGAGTTTTACTCCTCCTATTGAGACCCATCGATGATCTCAACCAAGCTTTCAGGAGGTGGATCATCCATTTTGGTTAGACTTTCAAAACATTTAGGTTTGAACAAAACACAAATGAAACATGCATTTACAAAGAAGTTAGTGGGAGTGCAGTCTATTTTCTTGTCCTATATGTGGATGATACCCTTCTCATTGGGAATGATGTTAATGGTGTGGTTGTCAACGAACTTTCTATGAAAGACCTTGGTGAGTCCAGTTACATTCTTTTTATCAAACTTGTGAGAAATCGTAAAAACATGATGTTAGGCTTGTCGCAATCTAACTACATAGATAAAGTTTTGGCTAGGTTCAACATACAAGATTTCAAGAGAGGGAATATTCCTTTTAGGAATGATATATTTCTTTCCAATTTTAGTGTCATCAGACTTCAAAGAAAATTGAGGCTATAAAGAAATTTCCTTATGTATCGGTAATAAGAAGTCTCATGTAACCTATGTTGTGTGTCAGACCAAACATTTGCCAACTGGTAGGGAGTATGAGCAAATATTTAATCCAACCCTAGACAAGGGCATTGGATTGCTGTCAAAAGTATCCTCAAATATTTGAGAATCAAGAATTACTTCTTAGATCATGATTTTGACTTGTCAGTTGTGGGTTATACGGACTCAGAATTTTAGAGTGACAAAAATGATAAAAAAATCCATTATGGGTATGGCATTTTAGAGTGATCATCATATGGAAAAGTGTCAAGCAGAACTCAACAGCTGACTCAACGATTGAGGCTGAATATCTTGCAGCTGGTGAAATGGCCAAGGAGGTTGGTTGAGAAAGTTCTTAATTGAACTGGAGGTGGTACCTGAGTTCGTCAAGCACCTTATTCCGTTACACTGTGGTAATAGGGGAGTTATCAAACAAGCAAAGGAACCTAGACACATCAGAAAAATAAGCACGTGGAGAAAAAACATATCGTCTCATCTGAGAGATTATATATGGTAATGTAGCCATTGCTAAGGTTGACTATGAGGACAATTTGTCTAATCCCTAACAAAGGGTTTGTCATAGATTATATTTGTGAAACATGTTGAAAATATAGTAATAAAATACATGAGAAATTCGCTTTGGTGAACAAGTTGAAGATTGTTAGAAGTATGTCCATCAAATCAATTGTTAAAGTGTTCAATATATTTAGTTTTGCATGATATTAATAGGTTGTGGTTATCCATAGGTTTTAACCTAATTTTTTTTTTATGGCTAGGGATAAAATTGGATGATCTATTCATATGATCGTCACATTGTGTGCTCACACGGATATTGATCCCTAGATGCAAATATGAGTATGCATTAAACTGGATCACATGAAAATCTTGAATGAATTACTGTCAATTGTTGAGAAACAAGCGTTCTCATTAGCCGCTTACGATTGGTCCCTAGACCTGAGAGGTCTTTATCGTTGCAGCTTAATGTCTCTTGAACTTTATAACAGTGTGATGGATTCATGGTATTTAGCATTGAATGAAAGAGATACTTAACAAGGAATCCACTTCCTTCGGGGAGAATATCACGCATGCACACACACACACACACGCACACACTCACACACACACACAAATTGTTTGTAAATTTTTGTATGAATCCAAATCCGGTGGCACGTTTTATAAATCATTTACAAAAGTTTAAAAAATATATTAATTACTAATAATATTTAAATTTTAAATATTTTGGAAACGTTTTGTGATCCAATCAATGGTTTAGATTCTTTGTACATGAAATTGTGCTGGACTAGGGAGGTGATGGTAATTATTTCCATACCCTAACGTTTGTTATGATAAAATTGTCAAATGGAGGGACATAATCATAATTAACTACTTCTTTGGAGATATAAAAGTTATATTTTTCTGAGATGTATTTATTGATAAAAATTTAGAATTAAAGATAGGGAGAGGATTCTATGTGCAAGTAGCATAGAAGAGTGCATCAATGAGGTGCAACAGAACGGTTCCATACGTAGGAGGGCAATGAGATCATTTCATATGACAAGAAGAGAAATAAAGAGAGTGGGTGCTAGCATATCCACCTTTGGAGACTGAGGTTTGTATGGTAAAGTTTAAAATTGTTTCTATTGTTTTTATACTTTTTTGAAACAGAAATGATACAAAACCTGTATGTGGCGTTCATTTTTTTTATTTTTTTTATTTTTGGATTGATCCAGTAAAAAAACAGATATGACACAATTTTGAGAAACACCAAAAAGGAGCTCCGAAAAAACAGAAACACAATTTTTTTTTGGAATGAACCGGTAAGAAAACAGATTTGGCACAATTTTGAAAACACCAAAAAGGTACTCCGAAAAAATAGAAACACAAACTAAAAGCAAAAATGTTCACAATACAGATTCAATATTCATGAATCACCACCACCGCCGCCGCCACCACCACCTCCACCTGAGGGTGTCAAAACCAAACCAAAACCATTTACCGAAATCGAATCGAATCGAATCTTTTAAACCAAAACCAGCAGACCGTTTAGTTAAATGGTCCGATTATGATTTTAGAAATGACACCGTTTATTTAACCGGTTTGGTTCCATTTAGATCAATTAATCCAACGGTTTTAAACCGTGTAATCCAAGTAAAACCGATTATAACCAAACCGTCTAACTGTTTAAAAACCTAAGTTTTAGGGGAGCAATTGATTCGTATTGTTATGTGATTCTGAGTCTCTGTAATTTGAAGCTCTAACCATGGCTTCCGTTGTTCCTATTTCATTCTTAATTTTTATGCGTCTTCCTTAATAGTTATGTGCACTGCCAAAGGCCCCCAATTGTGAATGTTGGTGTGGTCTTTACATTTGATTCTGTCATCGGTAGATCTGCAAAACGCATCATGGAAGCTACAGCTGGCGATATCAATGGGGATCCAATCATTCTTAATTTTTATCTTCTTCTTGCCTCCAATTTATAGAGACCTGGTGGATGTTTTTTCAACAACTTCGTTTTCTGTTGTTATCATAGTTGATCTTTAAACTAAGTTTTAAGATTCAATTTAATTTTTTTTCCGTCCAGAATTAGAATCATATATTTTATCTTAGGTGTTCTAATGTATAAATATTACAGGTTCTAGGAAAGTTGTAGATTTTAAAGAAGCTATCAGAAAATAGGGAGATTAAAAGAGATGCACTATGTGGAATTTCTGATTGGAAAGATTAATAGAAAGTCAATTTCTATTAAAAAATGCAAAAGATAACCAGTGTAAATTAGACTTAGTAAATGATTTATGAAACCATTTAATAACTGTCTAACTGAAACCGTGTAAAACCATTCAAAAACCATTTAACCGAAATCATTTACCAAACGGTCCAAGTTTTGATTATGAGACCGTTTAGTTAAACGGTCTGGTTACAGTTTCTACACTCAATTAGCCAAAACGAACCAAATCGAACCGTTTAACTGAAACCGGACCGTTTAAGACCCTTACCTCCACCTCCACCTCCACCTCCACCAACTCTACCACCTCCACCGCCACCACCACCACCACCACTACCACTACCACAGAATAGAAGAAATTCTTCTCTTAATATGCAATCCACACATGTCTCTTCTTTTTTTCTAGTGACGGAAACAATTGTTTTCTAGTTTTACCATATAATATTTGTTGATACAGAATTACTCCAAAATCACAGAAACACAAAAAAATAAAAAAACCCTTTTACTTTGGAACAGAAACGTTGTCATACAGAGCCTTAGAAAACCTGTTCCTATAATATATATTCAATAGTTATCCCAAAGGGATCCTACCTCTTCCCAATTTGACAATCTTTAGACACCTTTAGTAACATTATACAATCATGGGATACTTTTGTTTTCAATCCTGATGTTCCAATCTTCTCTTTACTTTGTGGTCTTGCTAAATATATGTATGTTCACCAAGAGCAGATATATTTATCAACAATATTGTACAGTCGTTATCTTTTATTACTTAATATATACTTTCTTTTTCCATAAAAAAAATACATTATACAATTAGGAAATAAGAGAGAGAATAGAAGTATAATAGGATCCGGCTCCTCACCAGCAAGCACCCCACCCAGTGAGTGCCTAGTGAGCCATCCAACGGCAGAGCTGCTTCACACATGCCAAGATGCACACTGGGTTGGGGCCTGGCACACACAGAGCAACTCCGCACTGGGCACTCACCGGACGAGGTGCTCGCAGGAAAGGAGCCGAATACGATGTAATAGTATTAGAAAACTACTTTTATGTTCCCAATAAATTAAAAAGGGAAAGCTTGGACCACCAATCCATTCTCCTCTCACCTCCATATCTCTCCACTCACTCCCTTGTATGCAATTAGTTTTTTTCTTCCCTAGGTCACATTTTTCTCTCTTCTCTTGTGCAGGAATTTAAACCTTGGGAGTGAGAGAGTCAATGATCATGTCATTGTTCGTGCAACCATTGTCAATGTGTTCGTTCCACATGATATTTTAATAAATAATGCCTTGTTATATTGAGGAAAATATTTTGTAATCATACTTGATCATTATTAACTGACCAAGTCAGATAAAAAATATAATTCTATCATGCAACCAGGAAAAATGAAAAAGAAAAAAAATTCAGGCAGAAATTACAAACTTAAACATAAACTCTAAACTCAACGAGGCTTCACCTAATTCAAGGAGCAATGACGAATAGAGGCTGCAAGGAGAAAAATAGGAAATATAAGGAATAGGAATTAAGTGAGTAGCTCAAAAAAAGTAATGCCCAGAAAACATTAGCAAATCACAAACACAGAAGTGAGAATAATTTACCGTATCCATACTAACTGGTTTTCCATCCTGGCCGAGTATCTCAACTATGGTTCCTGATTGATCAGCCTGGTGCAAGAAAAAGCAAAAGGAGAATAAAACTACAGATTGTGTGCATCCTGTAGCACCATTTTTGAGGCCCTTGCAGTCATTGGAAGGAATAACAAGGGCATTTCTACTTTACTAGACACAAATTAATAAAATTGAATAGCAGAACCCTAGTTGAAGCTTTTAATGGCTCAACCCATTCTTTGAAAATCTCTACAAATGATTTGAATAGATCAAGTTAGACATATGACTCATATCAGCACTCAACGCAGATGCAGGATTTGTCTTGACTGGAACCTGATCCTTTAGTGTTTCGGCCACACTACTGTGTCTGGTGAATGGTAAAATGTGTAAAATAAAATATTTAAGAAAAAGTGTAGCATAATAGACACAAGTAAAATTTTAGGTAGTAGTTGTTAAGTACGATTCCAAGTAATTTAGTTGAAATTTTGGTTACCAAATTTAGTATGTGTTTTAGCACAATCATTGTTGGTTTTAGCTGAAGAAAAAAAAGATTCCATTTTTTTTTTTTTTGTTAGAACACTTTAAATCCAACCAGACAATTTTACAAACATGATTTAGTTGGGCTGAACATGCTGGAAAGACAGGTTTGGGCTGGTTTATGGCAGGCCTCATAGAGAAGAATCAATCCTCAAGTCCCAAACTAAACAAGAAAACAGATCACGTCAAGAATTGGGCTCCTAGTTCACTTGCAGACTAGTGAAATGCATATATCCGATTGAGGTTTCATTCAGTCATTCTCCAGAAGAAAGTTACACTGTCAAATCACTCAATGATTTTTACACACGAACTGATTCACCAGCCCAAAAGTCTCAACACGCTCTTCATGTTAAACCTTCCACACGGCCCTAGTCTAACAAAGAGAGCCATTTTCAAGCCTTAGTCATCTAGGGGGGTAATTTCCCTTGTGAAGAAAAGTTACATTTTCCTTTCCATGTCCCATTAGTTAAGATTACAACATCCAGGGGGGAAAAAATTAGGTTTAGTACAGGTTGACTTAATCCACTAGGCGGGTGGAAATCTGTCAAGTGGAGACTTGGTTGGCAGCCAGAGAAGTCCACATCATGCAAACCACTATCTACTAATGCATTTTTTTTCAACCAAAAACACACTATGCGTACACAGATAAAAGAAGTCATACCCTAAAAAAAGAAAAATCAAAGTTTTGGTGGCTAAAAAACAAATAGGAAGTAAAAGACATGACAAGGTAAACAGTTGAATAGGGTCAAAAACTTGACAGCTAAAAAAAGGGTGTACCAGTGCACGAGGCTCCTGCCACTGCAGGATCTGGGGAGGGTCATAATGTACACAGCCTTACCCCCACTCACGGAGAGGCTGTTTCCTAACTCGAACTCATGACCATTAGGTCACAATAGAGCAACCTTACCATTGCGCTGAGGCCCGCATTGGTTCACCCAGAATGACCCCTTAATTTGAACCACCTGGAGAACAGTTGGGCCAATAAGGAAGCCTCTGGAAAGTGGGAACATTAAAGTTTGGGACCAACCATGTGTTACAGCATATATCTAACTTCTTCAGCCATCAAAATATTGACTTTCAAGGTCAACAGACCTAAGAGAGAGAAATCATGGCTGGACCGCTATGAGCCAATATGAAAACCCAGATCGAGAAAAACTGGGTCCAAACCCGGTTTTTGGTTCCATAGGGATACTAAGGAAATTTCATTCTTGTTTGGGTTATTCTAGTAGTTTTTTATTTTATTTTATGGAGTTAGAGAACATAGGAGATGAGTCCAAGCTAATTTACAATTGGTTTTCAGTTTCAGAATATGGTTAGGATTGCTTGAAGTCTTTTTATATGCAATCGTATTCATCAATTAATCAGATACTGAATATGGAATGAAACTTGATATTTTCCCTCCCGGTTGTGAGTGGTGCGTGATGCTGTTTTCTCTCCTCTCTCTCATTCTCCCTGGCTCAATTTAGAACCTTCCCCCCCCCCCCCCAACCGGTAAGTTCTATCTAAACTCTTTTTCTTCTTCCTGTTTCTCCTTCTGTCCTTTCTTTACTTTCTAATTTCTTCTCCATTACTTCTTGTTAACCTTCTTCCTATTGGCGTACCCTGTTCTAGGCGGTAGTTGCATCTGGTTACAAGGAAAATGTTTGGTACAAGATCATACCTATGACATTGACCAATGTGTTGCTTGGAAGACCATGGATGTATGACAACAATGTGCTAGTAGCCAGTAGGAGGCATGAAGAATCAGTGCTTCTTGACTTCAACGGCAAACCCATGATTTAAATCCCATCAATGTAACAGCTGAGAAAGCAAAACTGCATGCTGTCTGGCAAAGAGAAAACAGATTCTACAGTCCTTGAACAAGGACCAGCAAGCAAAGAAGAGTGCCACCGGCAAAGGACCGCAAGAAAGCAAGAAGTTTAGCAAAGGACAGCATACAGACAAGAAGCTGTTGGCCCTACCACAACAGGAATTCCTCAAAACTATCAAGGAGGTTGCGTTGATATTGGCTTTGGTGACTAAGTTGATCCTATAACTGAACCTAAGTTTCTTAAGCCTATTCTGGATTTAATTTCTGATTTTGCAGACCTAGTACCGAAAGACTTTCTGGATGAGCTCCCACCTATGACAGACATTCAACACGCTATCGACCTAGTGCCAGGGTCGGTGTTGCCAAATCTACCCACTTATCATCTCAGACCTACTGAGCATGCTGAAATCAAGAGACAAGGGATGAGTTGCTGAAGAAAGGATTTATCCAAGAGAGCATGAGTTTGTGTGTTGTACCAGCCCTACTCACACCTAAGGAAGGTAGATCATGGCGCATGAGTATCAATAGTCAGGCAATTAACAAGATTGTTGTCAAGTACAGATTTCCTATTCCTCGACTTAAATGACATGCTTGACATGTTGACAGGAGCCAGAAATTTATCTAAGATAGATCTCAAGAGTGGCTACCACTAGATTCGCATTCGTCCCAGTGACGAATGGAAAACAACATTCAAGACAAAGGATGGACTGTATGAATGGAAAGTCATGCCCTTTGGCGTAACCTATGCCCCTAGCAACTTCATGAGGGTTATGACGCAAGTACTTTGCCCCTTCATTGACAATTTTCTTGTTAGCAAGGCAAAAGAGGATCACCTTAACCACTTGAGGCATGTGATGAGAATCCTACGAGTTGAAAAACTCTACATCAACCTAAAGAAGTGCTCATTTTTGTTGTTATCTTCATTGGTTTCATTAAGCTGATCCGGAGAAGATCCAAAGCATCGTCAATTGGCCACTACCTAAAACTCTCACCAAGGTTCGGAGTTTTCATGGCCTACCATCTTTCTACGATGGTTCATTAGAGGATTCAGCGCTATCATGCCACCCATCACCGAGTGCATGAAGCAATGCAAATGCAAGTTCAAATGGACCCAAGTTGTTACAAAAGCCTTAGACTCATCAAGAGGAAGATGACGGAGCCCCAATGTTGCAGCTACCAAATTTTGATCATATGTTCGAAGTGGCTACGGATGCTTCTCATGTTGGCATTAGTGGTGTCCTTATGCAAGGAAGCCGCCTTATCTCTTTCTATAGTGAAAGTAGAACAATGTAAAGAAGAATTACTCATACCTATGATCTTGAGGTACATGCTACAATACAAGTACTCAAACATTGAAGATACTACTTAATTGGCAAGGAGTTCATACTCTTTTCCGACCATGAAGCACTCAAGCAATTACACTCTCAAAGAACGGGGAGTCATAGGCACGCCAAGTGGGTATCATACCTCCAAGAATTCACCTTGACCTTGAGATTAAGGCTAAAACTAAGCGGCTGATGTATTGAGCAGAAAACTGTTTACCTTAAACACCTTTACAGCCCAAGGCATGAGAATCGATTATTTCAAAGATGAGTACCCTTCCGATGCTGATTTTGCCATTGTTTATTACTTTATTAGACCTTACAACAACGGGGTATTGATGCAAAATATTCATTATAAGATGGCTTTCTTTCTTTGGGAATTCGCTTATGCATTCCCCACACTTGAGAAAGTACCTCATTCAGGAGCTACATGGAGGACACTTTGGCAAGGATAAAACCTATTCTCAAGTGGCTGATCTTTACTACTAGCCACATCTTCAAAGGGACGTCCAGAATGTGATAAAGAAGTGCCGTACGTGCCATTTAGCTAAAGGAGCGAAGCAAAATACAGGACTATACTCCCGTTGCCTACCTCATGCACCATGGCTGCAAATCTGCATAGACTTCGTGCTTGGACTGCCCACTACTAGGGAAAAGCACAACTCTATCTACGTGGTGGTGGACATGTTCTCAAAAATGGCTCCCTTCGTACCTTGTCCAAAGACTTATAATGCCAGCCATATTTTTTAAAGAAGTGGTGCAACTACATGGACTGCCGGAATTGATTGTTTTGAATTAATTTTGAAAGACTTTATGGTTAAGGACAAACTCAAAGTTGTAACTTTCTACTGCTTTTCACCCACAAACGGATGGCTAAATGGAAGTAGTGAATCGAAGTTTAGGCAACTTTCTACGGTGTCTTGTACGAGATTACGAAAAGACTTGATTGTCAATTCTCGACATTGCTGAATTTGCCCATAATAGTTCCGTCAACCGCACCACAGGACACACACTTTTTGAGATAGTACTTGGCCTTCAGCCCAAAAGGCCCATCGATTTGGTACCTCTACCTCCTCATGTACAAGTTAGTGTCAAGGCCGATGAGTTCATATGACATCACTGATGTTCAGACCGATGTACACCGACACATTGCAACCAACAATGATGCGCACAACAAGGCTGTAGCCAATTGTTATCGCCATTTCGTGAAGTTTCAGTTGGGCGACATAGTCATGGTGGATTGCTCCGGGGAGAGGTTTACACCTAGTACCAACACAAAGCTGCACCCTCAAAAGATGAGTTACCACCAAATATGTCCATTACCAAATTTTAATGTTGTTGACATTACTCTATATGAGAGACATTACATTGATGAGGATGATAGCGAGCATACCCTTCGGTTGCTACAATTGCTTCAACAGATCAAGACAAGATTGAAGATATCGTCGGCAACAAGTTCACCATGATGCAAAAAGGAGACACTTATCACTATTTCCGTGTCAAGTGGATAAGTCAACCAACGCATGACTGTACATGGATTCATGGAGATGATTTTAAGTGCATCAACCCGAAACTTTATGAGCATTATATGTCCTTTTAACATTCATAGGAGTCAAATGCTTTTAAGTGGGGATGATGCAGCCTCACCTAGGCTACTTGAACAAAGGATCGGTAGAGTGAGCACAACTCAACTACAAAGAGGCTAAACAGGACAGATTCGAACCCCGTCAGTGAAATGGTGATAGCTCTCAACTCACAACTTGTTTTGAGGTGATTCAAATTGGAGATTCGAGATAAGAAAAAGGGCTAAAAATTTTATCAAGAAAGTTTCTTCAGATTTTTAGTGTAGGTTATCCGAAATTGTGTTACAAGTGAAGACAATTGCAAGGATAAAAGAAAAGGTAATTTGGATGGAGTGAAGGGTAGAGTGACTTATTTCTCTTCTAGGATGCAAATCAACTCTAATGGTGGCATACAACTCTTCTAGGATGTAGGTGAAGAATAAAACTCCTACTCTTCTAGAAAGGAGAGAAATTTCTTCAAAGTTTCTTGGTTGAACTCTTCAAGGTTCACAAGGGAGAACTCATCATGGTTATAACACATGCTCAAAGCAATTTCCATTCAAAACTCAAGCTGTTACAAATGACAATAGTGAAGCCTTTTATAGGCAAATACAAGAAATCCTAAAAGTTACTGCAACTTCTCAACCATTGATTCTAATTGAGATCCTAGTGATGCAGGACAAACCCAGTCGATCCGTTGATCCATGGGTTGGGACCCGAACCAGACCCGGACCCATTTTAATTTAGGCAATTACTTAACCGGGCCAATTTCTGTTGCACTTTTGTTCAGTTTTTGGTTCAGTTTTCATGAGTCTTATGTAATTTTAGTCCAAGCCCAGGCCCAAGCCCACTTGGACCAGTTCTTTAAGTTCTTTGAGTCAAAGACTATTGGGCTTTGTAATTTTGGTCCAGGCCCAGGCCCACTTGGACCAGCCCTTTAAGTTGTTTGAGTCAAAGACTAGTGGACTTCTTGGAACTTGTGCTCCATTAGTTTTAGGAAACAGCTCAGTTATTGGGTGAGTTTCCCTATGTGTTGGTCTCCTAAGGGGAGATCAATAATTTTCTATTGTTTGTTTCTTTATTCAAACTGTGTACAGGCCATTCGGCCATGTTAGGTGGAATGAAAATGAAAACTTTTTTGGGACTCTTGAAAGCTCCTCTTCCTTCTTGCATGAAGCAGTCTTCCCCCCACCCCTCCTTTTCTTCTTCTTTCTTCCCCATGGTTTCTTTCTTCTTTCTCCCTGCTATTCTGAAATTCTGATTTCTTTCTAATCCCCCCCTTCTTCTATTTCTTCTCAAGGTTTATTCTCTGCACCCCCTACAATACTGATTTCTTTCTATCATCTCCTCTCTCCTGATTCTGTCCTCCATTATGCCATCTATTTTCATTGTTCAACTCTTTGACAACATAACATGAAAAAACCAAAAGCTCTGTCCTCCCTCTCTATCTATCCAAGGGATGGAAGGGCAGAGGCCTTTGGTGTCCCCTCAAGTCAAGAATTGGGGCCTCACAATCACTAGCCAATATGCTTTTCTCTCATGCCTTTCTTCGTTCATGGTTCGATATTCTAGTGTCCTAGGCGTAGAGGAACCACACCAATCCATCCCGAACTTGGTGGTTAAACTCTACTGCGGTCTCTATAATGGAGGACAGAATCAGCAGAGAGGAGATGATAGAAAGAAATCAGTACTGCAGGGGGTGCAGAGAATAAACCTTGAGAAGAAATAGAAGAAGGGGGGGATTAGAAAGAAATCAGAATTTCAGAATAGCAGGGGGGAAAGAAGAAAGAAACCATGGGGAAGAAAGAAGAAGAAAAGGAGGGGGGGCGGAAGACTGCTTCACGCAAGAAGGAAGAGGAGCTTTCAAGAGTCCCAAAAAAATTTTCATTTTCATTCCACCTAACATGGTCGAATAGCCTGTACACAACTTAAATAAAGAAACAAACAATAGAAAATTATTGACCTACCCTTGGGAAGACCAACACATAGGGAAACACACCCAACAGCTGAGCTGTTTCCTAAAACTAATGGAGCACAAGTTCCAAGAAGTCCACTAGTCTTTGACTCAAACAACTTAAAGGGCTGGTCCAAGTGGGCCTGGGCCTGGACCAAAATTACAAAGCCCAATAGTCTTTGACTCAAAGAACTTAAAGAACTAGTCCAAGTGGGCCTGGGCCTGGGCCTGGGCTTGGACTAAAATTACATAAGACTCATGAAAACTGAACCGAAAACTGAACAAAAGTGCAACAGAAATTGGCCCGGCTAAGTAATTGCCTAAATTAAAATGGGTCCGGGTCTGGTTCGGGTCCCAACTCGTGGATCGACGGATCGAACCGGGTTTGTCTTGCATCAACTCTCCCGTGGTTAAGAAAAACTCGACCACAAGTTTTAAAGAAGGAAAGGATCAGCACCATTTGGTCAGCGTCCATGAACAACAACTTTGATGGAGCAATGATCCAGGGCAAGTCACGAACATCAACAATCAGTATAGGGAGAAAAGGATCGGCCGCTATGATCTGCTGAAGATCATCCATCAACTGTATTTCGTCGATTGGAATCTCGTCATGAGGGTTTAAACTGTCATTCGGACCGTCTATCTGTTCTTCGGGTTTGACCTCGATCTGACCATTGAGTTTATTCTTGATCGCGAAGTCATCCTCGGGCTCTTCGACAACCTGTGGGGGAATTGGTTCTTCATGCGACTGCGGTGTGGTTACCTTTGGCTTTAATCCTCTCAAATATGACCCTTGGTCAAATGTAATGGCCTTAGAATACAAGCGTTGTTGAGAAGGTCAACGTTGCCACAACGCTCATTCACCCAATCACGGCCCACATTGATGATGCGCCTTGAAGATGGAAATATCTGACACCAAGCCCCATCAAAGTATGTGGTATGAGCAAATTCGACGAAGTATTGATCAACAAGCTCGTCATAACATATCTCGCCGGTCTTCGACAACATCTCTACTACGGGTTGCAAGACGAAATTGCTACTTTGCTCATTATCAACAAGGAATATGACACCTTTTCCATTGGGCAATCCCAATCGAGTTCGAAAAATATGGGTTTCTATTGGGCAATCTCACGTATAAGGTGAAGGGCAAACTAGGAAAGGTACTGTCAAAACAAGTGAAAACAGTAGGCTATAACAGTGTTCCAGCAATAGAAAATAGGTAACAGTCCCAATATTAAGTTACTGGACTAGTGCTATTAGGACTGATGTAACCTCAGGTTTTAGACAAAGATACAACCACTGGAATACCTTACTACAGATGACAAATAGAAAGTGAAAACACTGCTCTCGGAAACTGATAAGCCTTCTTTAGATGAGGCTGAGTTCTGAAGAGGGCTTGAATAATAGAAACTAGTCTTCAAAATAGAAGGTCAGTGAGGAACTCAATCTGGCCAGCAGCTGGGGAAGCCAAGCAGGGTCGATTGAAGGACGGGATGTACTCCAAAAATGCTTCAAATCTAGCCTCAATAGGCTCAGTGGTTGATGAGTTCTGGAACCCTAAAGTTGCAGCAGAATCTGGGCAGAGAAACTGAGCCGCAGGTGTGCAGCAGCTCTCCAATTGGTGGTGTGAACAGCAGCAGGTCTATGTGAGGATTAGGAGCCGAATCAGGTCTTCAAAAAGTACTATTGTAGAGGATTGTTACAGTCTCACAGTAGCAGCAACAGCAGCAGCAATCAACTGGAGGGAGATGAAAAAGATAGAGAGATAAACAGAGTGAGGAAGAGAGATCACAAGGGAAGGAAGATGGGATCCTTCGGTCAGGCTTCGGCTCTGATACCAGATAATGGAGGACAAAATCAGGAGAGAGGAGATGATAGAAAGAAATCAATATTGCAGGGGGTGCAGAGAATAAACCTTGAGAAGAAATAGAAGAAGGGGGGTGGGGATTAGAAAGAAATCAGAATTTCAGAATAGCAAGGAGGAAAGAAGAAAGAAACCATGGGGAAGAAAGAAGAAGAAAAGGAGGGGGGGGGGGGAAGACTGCTTCACGCAAAAAGGAAGAGGAGCTTTCAAGAGTCCCAAAAAAGTTTTCATTTTCATTCCACCTAACATGGCCAAATGGCCTGTACACAGCTTAAATAAAGAAACAAACAATAGAAAATTATTGACCTCCCCTTGGGAAGACCAACACATAGGGAAACACACCCAATAGCTGAGCTGTTTCCTAAAACTAATGGAGCACAAGTTCCAAGAAGTCCACTAGTCTTTGACTCAAACAACTTAAAGGGCTGGTCCAAGTGGGCCTGGGCCTGGACCAAAATTACAAAGCCCAATAGTCTTTGACTCAAAGAACTTAAAGAACTAGTCCAAGTGGGCCTGGGCCTGGGCTTGGACTAAAATTACATAAGACTCATGAAAACTGAACCGAAAACTGAACAAAAGTGCAACAGAAATTGGCCCGGTTAAGTAATTGCCTAAATAAAAATGGGTCCAGGTCTGGTTCGGGTCCCAACCCGTGGATCGACGGATCGAACCAGGTTTGTCCTGCATCACCTAAGGTTGAGATTAATTCTTGAAAGAAGAAAAGAGAAAAAATTAAATGCCTACTACATTGGTCTACTTAAAGTATTAAAATTCCTATGCATGTATCCTTCCTTCAAAGTAATATCATAAATTCCCTAAAGATATGAGTTCAGTATCTTCAATTCCCATGTGTTGGGGTCTTCAAGAGAAGAAGATTAATTGCTTTGGTGAGACCTTCCAAATCTCTACTTTGAAAGGACAAGAGCAAGAAGCAAATTCGGATTCCCCACTCAGCTTTGACACACTTTACCAAGACGGCCATGACTTCTTGTAGAAAATAGTAAATCATGCACCGTTTTTTTTTGTTGGAAAGTAGACTTCCAGATCTTTCCATAAATATAAGGCTCATGGTCTGATTCCTTCACAATTGGTACAAGTGTCATCGTAAAGTTAACCCAAAATTGTTGACTAGAATTGTTGTTGATTAATAGCATGGGCTCCAGTTGCATGTGCTCCACTTGCATGAGACTTAAGATGGACTTGGACCAGTTTTGGTTTAAAGTATTTTGTATCTTATAAGAGTATGGCTATGGTCCATTTGAGTAGAGAGAGCTGGTTAGGGTCGACCACATGGGTGCGGGTGTGGCTTGCATCATTCTCCCCTTATTCAAAAGAATTCATCATCGAATTCTAGTTCCACCCAAAAGTACTCGAACTCCACCAAGATCAAATGGAAATTTAAGATCTCCATTTATGGCTTGTATTAGAATCAAAAGATGTTTCAGTATAGCTTTTGATTTGTTAATGAAAATATAATCAAAAGTTGTAATCAAATCTGATTTCTTGATGAGGTCCATAGCTTGCACGCGTATATGATGAGATGAGTGAAAAACATCTCCAAATACGGATCGTCAAACACCTTCTTCAAACTCTTGTATCCTGCAAAAGCAATATAAAAATTCCAAAAGAAATTGGAATCAAATATGTTGTAAGAGCTGATTCAAGCATGTTGAAGTCACCATGTTCATGGGGTTCTTCCGAATATTCATTGAACACCAATGGTTTACTCAAATCCAGAACTGATTCAAGTTCCTCAATACAACCACGTGTATCGATGGACATCTAGTTATTCATCAAAAATAGGATGTGGATTCAACTCAAGTTTCTTGGTGACAACATAAACGGTCGACTCATCTTTCATTGAAGAAGATAAAGCACATACCTCCTTTACCATCTCTAGTGGTCGTGGATGGCAAAAGGCTATTCGCAATCTCTTGATCTTGCAAGCTAACTTGGGAATTTTTAATGATGCAGGCCACGCCCGCACCCATGTGGTCGACCCTAACCAGCTCTCTCTACTCAAATGGATCATATCCATACTTTTATAAGATACAAAAGTGTTGGCAGAATCGTGGGTTAGAAAGAGAGAATGAGAGAAAATAATGTGTTGTATTCGTTGATAGGTAAGCCCCTCTATTTATAATAGAGGGGAAATTACAAAGAGATTAAACTAGGCGGTGGGACTAAAACCCACATAGTCCACTTACACTTAGTAACATAAGAAGAATAAAACTACCCCAAAAAGACCAGAATACCCCTACGGTATTTTGGATTATATATTCCAGCACTCCCCCTCAAGCTGGATTATACAAATAAGCAAAGAAAGAAGATCCAGCTTTAACTAAAGAAAAAATAACTCCTAATAATGCTAACACTCCCCCTCAAGTTTGCGCATACAAGGTACTAATGTCCAACTTGAATAAAAAAAGGGAAAAAACTAAGTTGTAGCAGAATCCAGCTTGACAGATGAATGCAGCTCCCAAATAAACCTTCAAGAACTTGAAAAAATAGGTCTTCAAAACCTAGGCAGACTTGAGCAGCAAACTTTCACCAATCTTTAACAGCTGTCCAGTGATGAATCTCTGACTGATAATCTTGAAGATAAGCAACTAGAGCAGCAAGCAGAGGAATCAAGCAGCAGAAAAGATCAAGCAGTGGAAAAAATCAACCCGACTATAGAAACTCATATAGGCAGGCAGTAACCAAACATCTTCAATACTTTAATACTTCAATCTCCCCCTTACGGCAAACTCAACCCAATAACAAAGGAGATACCCAATGGCAATGGTGGAAACTCCGATCTTCTATGTTTTGCACCAAGTGTTCCTGCAAGTTTTGCTTCTACAATGTCTGTAGATGTACTGTACATAATCTCCCCCTCACGTGTAGTACACATGGACATAGCAGAGATGATATAAGAGAAAGGCAAAAACATAATATTCCAGAATTTTCCAAGAGGTGCGAAGGGTAATGGAAAAGGAAGAAATGGCAAATTAGAGAATATCATTATCGTCCAAAATGGTTACGGGTATATGCCAAAGGTATGTTTTGGGAGGTGATGAAGTGAAAAGAGCAGCGGGATAATGAACCATGGACAAAAACAATGCAACAAAGTAATCTTCAATCTTATTCAATCGATCAAACTAATTCCAAAACACCAATCTCCAATGATCAGATCTGAATTATAAAAAAATAGGTCTGATTTTTAGAAGGAGAAGGCATTATTCTTCAAAAACTTGATCGATCTTTACACAAGGAAGAACAAGTGTGCAAAACTCCAATTTATAAACTCCCACATGCTAAATAGAATTGACGAAGATATTTGGACAGCAATGGATGCAAGAAGCTTAAACAAAAAACTTGGATCAGATCTGAATTTGCGAACAATGCTAGGATCAAACTCTCAAAGTAAGCCGGATATGAACCAGAAAAGATTCACATAACTGAATAGGTTCGTAGTTGCAACCAATAACCTTGGAACACACTGTTGCAATCCCAAATAAGCTGATCTCCAGGGTAGTAGATTTAAGTCTTCAATAATGAAAGAAATTCGATCTCCAATAGTAGGATACTCAGTCTCAATAATAGGGCAGCAGTAGTCCACATAAAGGCAGCAGTAACATGTCAACCAGTCATGCTTACAGAAGCCAATCAATAGAACCAGCAAGGTAGGTAGTAAAGCTCAATAGAACCAACAAATATAAGATAATCACTCAGTAGATCCAATAGGTAGTTGAAGCAGCCAGCCACATAAGAACAAGGAAAATAGGTTGATAATTGGAAAAATCGAGCCATAAGAATGAACCTGAATTTTTTCCAAAAATAACTGATGAATGATGCTGAAATATGGGTTGAATACTCCTCTGATATGTATAAGACTCTCCTCAAAATATGAGCTTGATAGGAAAACCCTAACCCTAAAATCGATTGTTGTCAGGGTTTTAGAAAACCCTGAAATTGAGATCGATTTAGGGAAAGGGGGTTGTAATTACTGATGTAGACATGTAATAGATGCTGACCAAGGCTGCTAGAATGGAACCTCCAAGGTGAACAATCAATCTCCAATAAGAGTGAGACCTGATCTTCAAAGGGGAGAGACTCCAAAAAATCGCAGAAGTAGAGCAGGGCAGAATTACAGCACTACACCAGCATAAAGGACCTTCTTCAAGCCTTGAACTGATGAAGGAGAGTTCTCTTTTAATGTTAGAACCACCTCCAAAGCACTCGAACAGCAGCAAACATCCCTAGCCCAAATCAATTTTTATCAGGGTTTTGGAAAACCCTGAAAAGAAGAGATCGATTGGGGTAGGGGTCTTCAAAAAACTTGGATAGGTGCAATATTGAGGTCGATTGGTCCTTGAAGTGGGAGTAATTAGCCCTCCAAAAATTAGCAAAAACTGAAACCTGAAAGTTAGGGTTTTTGGCAGGCAACCAAATTAGCAGGTTAAGGTGCTGTAGAAACAAATCCAGCCATCAGAAAGGGTCTAAACTTAGGTCGAGTAGGGCTTGTAGTAATAGGGAATCACCCCCAAAAGATCAGCTGCATCTGAAAAAGGAAACACCAAAATCGATTGGAGTCAGGGTTTTGAAAAACCTTGACAAGTTGAAATCGATTAAGGTATGGTGGCTGGAATTAATTAAAGCTCGGAGAAAAAGGAAATAGGGGATGAGGATAATGGAATAGGGTAGAAAAGGGCTGGAGAAGGGTGCATAGGGAGCTCCAATGGTGGAAGGTCAGCCTTCAATAGTAATAGGAAGTTGATCTCTAAAAAATTCTGAAAAATCCCAAATCGCAAAGATGATTCCAGTAGTATTTTACTATAAAAAAGTAGATAGAATGGAGGAGGGCAGCAACTAAATCATTGGTCAGGGATTTTACCTCATTAGTGCTGCCCCCTTACAAGGAGAAGAAGAAGAAAACCAGAAAAAGAGAAGCCGAGAGAGAGAGAGAGAAGAAGGAGAGGTCGATTGGAGAGATGGAGTAGGGTTTTTTCTCTTTTTCTAACCAAGATCAGACCAGCTTTGATACCATGTTGGCAGAATCGTGGGTTAGAAAGAGAGAATGAGAGAAAATAATGTGTTGTATTCATTGATAGGTAATCCCCTCTATTTATAATAGAGGGGAAATTACAATGAGACTAAACTAGGCGATGTGGGACTAAAACCCATATAGCCCACTTACACTTAGTAACATAAGAAGAATAAAACTACCCCAAAAAGACCAGAATACCCCCACGGTATTCTGGATTACATATTCCAACAAAATGACTTTAAGCAAAACTGGTCCAAGTCCATCTTAGTCTCATGCAAGTCGAGCCCATGCAATCAACAACAATTGCAATCAATAGTTTTGGACTAACTTCACGATGACACCTGTACCAACTGTGAAAGAATTAGACCATGAACCTTATATTTATGGAAAGATCTGTGAAAGAATTAGACCATGAGCCTTATATTTATGGAAAGATCTAGAAGTCTACTTTCCAACCAAAAAAAAAAACTGTGCATGATTAGCTATTTTCTACAAGAAGTTATGGCCTTTTTGGTAAAGTGTGTCAAAGCTGAGTGGGAAATCTGAATTTGCTTCTTGTTCTTGTCCTTTCAACGTGGAGATATGGAAAGTCTCATCAAAGCAATGAATCTTCTTCTCTTGAAGACCCCAACACATGGGAATTGAAGATACATGAACTCATATCTCTAGGGAATTTATGATATTACTTTGAAGGAAGGATACATGCATAGGAACTTTAATACTTTAAGTAGACCAATGTAGTAGGTATTTAATTGTTTCTCTTTTTTTCTTTCAAGGATCAATCTCAGTCCTAGGATCTCAATTAGAATCAAGAAAATGCCTCACTATTGTCATTTGTAACAGCTTGAGTTTTAAATGGAAATTGCTTTGAGCATGTGTTAGAACCATGATGTTCTCCCTTGTGAACCTTGAAGAATTCAACCAACAAACCTTGAAGAAATTTTTCTCCTTCCTAGAAGAGTAGGAGTTTTATTCTTCACCTACATCCTAGAAGAGTTGTAGGCCATCATTAGAGTTGATTTGCAGGAGTTTTATTCTTCTCTCCTTTAATTGTCTCTCTTTTTTTCTTTCAAGAATCAATCTCAGTCCTAGGATCTCAATTAGAATCAAGAAAAGGCCTCACTATTGTCATTTGTAACGGCTTGAGTTTTGAATGGAAACTGCTTTGAGCATGTGTTAGAACCATGATGTTCTCCCTTGTGAACCTTGAAGAGTTCAACCAAGAAACCTTGAAGAAATTTCTCTCCTTCCTAGAAGAGTAGGAGTTTTATTCTTCACCTATATCCTAGAAGAGTTGTAGGTCACCATTAGAGTTGATTGGCATTCTAGAAGAGAAGTCGCTCACTCTACCATTCACTCCATCCAAATTACCTTTTCTTTTATCCTTGCAATTGTCTTCACTTGGAACACAACTTCGGATAACCTAAACTAAGAATCTGAAGAAACTTTCTTGATAAAATTTGTAGCCCTTTCTCTTATCTCGAATCTCCAATTTGAATCACCTCAAAATGAGTTGTAAGTTGAGAGTTATCACCATTTTACTGACAGGGTGCGAATTTGTCCTGTTTAGCTTCTTTATAATTAAGTTGTGCTCACTCTCCTGATCCGTTGTTCAAGTAGCCTAGGTGAGGCTACATCAAGGGAGGTATTACGTAGATCTACAGAGGTTCTAGCACAAGTATTCATGCCAAAATAAACCCAAATCCAAGTCTAAGGGATTAAATAAGTAGCTTAGTAGGCTATATGGGTCATTGATGCAGCTCCAAGTAGGAAGAAGAAGAAGAAGTCCTGAACTCAGGGCTTAATTAGGGAGCCATAGATTAGGTTTATTTGCTAGTATTCTCCATACTTAGTTTAATTTTCTGTTTTTAGATTGAACCGGTTTAGAATTGGTTGTATCCAATTGGTTCAAGTGGTCCAATTTAAGTTATTTACCTAGTTAGTTCTTAACTTAAGTTAGTATGGGTATCTTGGTCATTTTCTGTTTTAATTAATTAGTTTAGATTTAAACCTCTCCTTTCCACGATTTTGTGAAGGAGAAGTCATTAAGTTGTATTAGGATTTGGCATAAAGCCATATTATAAATAAAGTAAATTGCGGAGGCTCCCCCACATTTGAATATTTGACAAAAACAAAGAAATTGTTGGCTAGCTGATTGCTGCTGCTGCTCCTCCTTTGGAGTGTTGCCTTGTGGTTCTATCAAGGAAGAAGGACAGGTGGATCTCCTATGACTCCTTACGCCGTGACGGCTGGGAGGTTCTCTCTCTCTAAAGATGGTTCTATCCTTCAACCCTTGTTCAGACTCGCTGCCAGTGGAGTTCTACCATAAGTTTGAATTTTAATTTCTGTTTCCATTCATTCTCCTTCCCCAATCAATTCCCCCTTTATTTTCTGTTTTAATTTCATAAACCCTAGAACATCTAAGTTCTGTCCAGCCCTACCCTTTCACCCAAATCCCCTCAAATTTCAGGCATAATATCCTTGCCATAACCCTCACACTTGATCCAGCTTTGAGCCCAATCTGATTAGTCAATCCCTAATTCCCCTCATCTCCCACAAAACCCAAAAAACCCTAAGATAGTCTAAATTCTGTCCAGACTATTCTAACCATCAGAATTGGCCAATATTTTGATCGAACCTTCCCCCCACTGCCAGTAAAACTCGACCAGAAACCCAGCCCAAAAATCCCATCCTAAACCCTAGTTTTCAACCTAGATTCTAAAACCTAAAACCCAAACCTTAACCCTAAAATTCTGGAATTCGAATTTTGATTCAAAGCTGATTCAAACCTGTTTTAGTAGCTTCCCCTAGGCCTGCCTATTAAAACCAGATATAAATTACCCCATTCCCCCATACCTAACCCTAGGAATTGACCAAAATTCAATTCTGTCCATTCGGACCAGCAGCCCCCCTTTTAGTTGATCATGTTGCTTGGCTCCTAGTAGGTTTCCTACCTATCTAGGACTACATTAGTCATGGGCTGGGAATTGTTATGTTTAATATTGTAATGAGCCTATTTTGAAAGCCCATTTATGAAGGATGAGTAGCCCATACAAATTTAACTAGTTAATTGTATCTAGTCCACTAAAGTTGTGAAGTCTTGGGATATCAATAGGTTCTTGGGGATGTCAATAGGTTGGTTTCATTATTGGTTGTGAAAGACCTTGAAATGTAAGGTTCATTAAATATCTTGAAAAAAGTCCCAATGTAAGTCCTTAGAAATGTACATGCCATCAACTCTAGGATGAAGTTCCAACAAAGGACTAGAACCCTCCCAACCTCTCTATAAAAAGAGTTGCTTGTAAGCATTTGAAATCAAAATTTTAATGGAATTGAGTTTATACAATTCTTCTGTGAGAAACAGAGTTACAATGAGACTTTTTTTCCTGGTGAGAGGCTGGGGTGATTGGTAAGATATTAGCCTAGGCTTGGGGTGAGAATCTTCAAGTTATATCCTTCTTCTTCTATCTTATTTCCTCTATTTTGTCCATGTGATATTGTAGAAAACCTAGGACCTGTAACCAGTAACTTGAGAGAGAAGAAAAGATGAGGAAGAGGAGAGAACTGTTAAACTTATCAGTCTCCCTCATAATGCTTGTATTTATAATCTCAAATTACAATAGAAATGGAACTCCTAATCAGATTAGGAATTCCTAATCATGATAGGATTCCAAGTTACAATAGGAAAAGAATTAGAACTAACAACTCAAACTGAAACTAAGACTAACAACTCACAGTAGAATTAGGACTCGACATAATTAGAAACTAGGACTCCAACTAGGACTAGGAAAATAGAAGATACACATATCAACCAAATCACTGTTCACGTGAACAGTATCACATGAACAGTACTTCAACACTCCCCCTCAAGCTGGATTATACAAATAAGTAAAAAAAGAAGATCCAACTTGAACTAAAAGGAAAAAAAAGAACTCCATAATAATGCAAGCACTCCCCCTCAAGTTGGCGCATACAAAATATTAATGCCCAACTTGAACAAAATGAGAAGAAACTAAGTTGCAGCAGAATCCAACTTGACAAATGAATGTAGCTCCCAAATAAACCTTTAAGAACTTGAAATAATTGATCTTCAAAACCTAGACAGACATGATCAGCAAACCGGGACTAGAATTTCTTCCAAAAAAAGGCAGTTTTTAACGATCTTCAATAGCTAACCAGTGATAAATCTCAGATTGTCATAATGACATAAAATCTTGAAGTCAATAACTAGAGCAGCAAGTAACGGAAACGAGCTGAATTAGGCAGCGGAAAAACATTGTATCAACCCAACTGAAAGTCCTCAAATAGGCAACAACCAAATATCTTCAATACTCTTCAATACTTCAATCTCCCCCTTACGCCAATAACAAGGATACCCAATAGCAATGGTGGAAAACACTGATCTTCTATGTTTTGCACCAATGTTCCAACAAGTTCTGCGTTCTGCAATGTCTGCAGGTGTACTGTACATAATCCCCCCCCTCACGTGTAGTACACGTGGACATAACAGAGATGATGTAAGAGATAGGGCAAAAACATAATATTCCAGATTTTTCCAAGAGGTGCTACGGGTAATGGAAAAGGAAGAAATGGCAAATTAGAAAATACCATGAACTTCCAAAGGGGTTATGGGTATATGCCAAAGGTATGTTTTGGGATATGAATTAGAATTATTGAAAGGGAACGGTGTTGGAAAAAAGGATGGCATGACTATAATTTGGTGGAAATCCACTTTTAAATACAATCCAAGCCAAAGGGTAAACTGGTAATAAACCAGAATTTTCAAGGGTCAATTGGGTAGTCAAATAGGAGAATGTATTAAAAAGGTAATGGCAGTTCCGTAAATAACTAGAATTTTGCAAGGGTAATGGCAAAATTCCAAATAACACAGTTGAAAAAGGGATGGCATAGCTGTAATTAACCAACCAGAGGAGGGTCTCTTGATAGATTAAAGAAAAGGATACAAAAGGAATTACCAATTAATAACTAGGGATAGACTTGAAAGGGGAAATAAAATAAGGACCAAAGTGAATGAAAGAAGCAGCAGAACTGGAGATAAGGAATTAACCAACAGTACCGTCTTCAACCTCATGACTCAATTGCATCAGAGAAAGTAGCGAAGAAATCGATCACATTAGAGGAAGCAATGAAGAATTCTTTTACTATTCCAACAGAAATACCATGATTCCAAGAAGACACCTTCAAGTCCATCAATTGAGCCAATCGAACCACACAGCAGAAGCGACAATGACGAGTTCGATCAGCATATAATCCCAAGATAAAAAAAAAAAATAACAAAGAAGGTTGCGTCTTCAACCTTGCAACCGAGAAATCTGGGAAAGAACGGCTTCAACCTTGCAACCGAGAAACCAGGGAAAGGAGGCATCAGAGACCAGATTCGAGACCGGCGGAGATCAGAAACCTCTAACAACCAGCGAACGAGAACAGTGAAGAAGATTTCGTCTTCCTCACGACAAGCAAAGAGAAACCGAGCAAAAATTGGGCAGGTCGTGAACTTCAGCCCCTCGATCACCGTCAAATCGAGAGAAAAAACAAAAGGGTTTGTAACTTCAACGAATGCAGGTTCTTCAAAAGCAACTACAGCCCAGAACCAGGTTCCTCATTAATCGATCAACAAATCAGTATGTAGTCTGCAACGCATTTCAGCAGAAGAGCAGAAATCAGATTCTAAATCTGATGTAGAGTTTTCATAATCGAATAAATCTTCAACAGAGATATTCAAACATCAACGATGGAACCAGCAGTAGCAAATCAATGATGGAACCAGCAGTAGCAAACCAAAGTAAAATCAAATAATTCAGCACCAGCAGTATACGAAAGTCATACGAACTCAGTACATGAAACCCTAGTTCTTCTTCTTCTTTGAACTAGGGGTTTCTTCTTCAAACCAGAAACCCAAACCGACTCTCAAAGCGGCAATCTTGGAGAGAATCAGTCACTGGTTGCCTAGCTCTGATACCATGTAGAAAACCTAGGACCTGTAACCAGTAACTTGAGAGAGAAGAAAAGATGAGGAAGAGGAGAGAACTGTTAAACTTATCAGTCTCCCTCATAATGCTTGTATTTATAATCTCAAATTACAATAGAAAGGGGAACTCCTAATCAGATTAGGAATTCCTAATCATGATAGGATTCCAAGTTACAATAGGAAAAGAACTAAAACTAACAACTCAAACTGAAACTAAGACTAACAACTCACAGTAGAATTAGGACTTGACATAATTAGAAACTAGGACTCCAACTAGGACTAGGAAAATAGAAGATACACATATCAACCAAATCACTGTTCACGTGAACAGTGTCACATGAACAGGACTTCAACAGATGTCAAATAAGTTTGAGGTTGTTCAGTTGTTCTATTATTTATCTAAAGTTTGTTGAAGATATTCCCTGTTGTGCATCATCTCTTAAACTAGTTCTGAAACTTATTGTAAGGCTAGACCAGTCTCCATTAGTCCTTGAATCTATTTTTTCTTCACTCATTGGTCTTGAACTTCAAAAAAATTGCAGAATTGCGACTACTCTATTGTATTTACATTTTTTAGCAGTTGAGTGGGCCTATAGCGACTCAAAAGCAGGGTTTTGTAACCAGAGGTTGCATAAGAAAGCTTAAGTTTCTTTAACCAAACAAGAATGTCATGTTCTTTATATTTACCTTCAAATTTGTCTACAAACTGTACATAGTGCAGCTAGTATCACCTTATTACTTTCATCTACTGGCACACACATGCATGCATGTTTTTGTGCACATATACATGATTAATATGCATTTCTATGACACAATATTATGAAGAGATCCCTAGAAAGCTATTAGTTAGTAGTTGTAGAATAGCAGTTATATACCATAAAACTGAATTGTCTCTTTAAAATATCATTAGATGAAATTTTTTTATAAGAGCAGATCCAGTAGAATTTACTTGAGAGAGAGATGGTTAGAGAAGAGAGACTTACTTCAATCTCATTCATCAGTTTCATGGCCTCAATAATGCAGACAACCTGGCCTTTCTTGACCTTATCTCCAACCTGAAGAACAGAGTGAAAGATATATGGACAAATTATCTAAAGACAAAAAGCTCATCCATGAATGTGCAAATGTACATAACAAAGTTAATTGAAGTAAATAGACACAAGAAATAAACCAATTTACCTTCACAAATGATGGTTCACCAGGTGCAGGAGACCGATAGAAGGTTCCAGCCATGGGGCATTTCATAGGTGGGTGCAACGGCTTGCTCAGCTTTGCAGGAGAAGGTAGGGCTGGGGCTGCCAAAGCTGGAGCTACTGGAGCAGGAGAGGTGGGGACAGAAGACTGAGCTGCTGGAAGTTGAGATGGCATATATTGAGGTGAAGCTGGTTGTGTCATGACAACAGCAGGTGCAGCTGGAGGCTGTGGAAAAGCTTCTTTTTTCCTTATTATGAGCTCGCAATCCTGTTGCTTCAGATGAAGCTCCATAATATCTCGTGAATCAACAAGCCTGCCCAAAAGGAAATGATATCAGTTTGGAATAAAAAATAAAAAACACTGCTGCATGTCACCTATGAAGTGAGCGTACTAAAAGAGTAACTGTAGCAGTTAACTAATAAACAGCAACAATTATTATGTTGACAAAGAAGTTATTTTCCACTCACTTCACAAGGTCAGAAACTTGAGTCATGAATGCTGAAATGAATGATGCATCTGGGACTGCGTTTTGGGTAGCAGATTCTCCTGGTTCATCTGTTGCCCCAGATGATGGAACTTCCAACTTGGTCTCGAGTACTGGAGCTGAATTTGATATGGCAACCTTGGATGCAGAAGTAGATTTAGCAGAGAGAAGAGATAGCACTTCATAAAGCAATAAAGGAAAAAGGAAGTGATTTGAGCACACCCTCCTTGATTTGAAAAAACAAAAAAAAGACACCCCTAGGGAAAATTCAAAAGAACCCATCTTCAAAGTGATTGAAATTATTCCATAGACAGCAAATTGTCATTTAATTAGGGGGAGTTCCTATTAATCAAAAACAGGGTAGACTCAGATCACTACCAAATTCCTCATTGAGCTGGAACTGTACCTTGCAAACAGCTGATCGTCTCCGCCAAGGCCCCTGTGGAAGACATAACCATATCATTAAAAATTTTAATTTTAAAATCCAAATTCAAAATGGGGAGGGGGGAAGCTGCGAGCTTATCTTTCTACACATTCCACAAACATATGGAGCAGAACATTGGACAATCAAGAAACTACTTGTCCGTAGAAGGAGCAAAGCTGATGGGGTTTTTGAGATGGATGAGTGGCAAGTCAAACAGCTAATCATATATGAGTCTATCTACATTTTTTAGAACATTTTTTTAACTGAAATATAAAAGTTGAAAAGTTTAATGGAAGAGCACTTTGGACTGACCGCCACCTGGTTCATCAATGTTTTAGCTGTACAACACAAGGATAGTTTACCAAGATGGCAAGTTTCACAACTCCAAACTTCTTGATATTTTGGTCACCTCAAAAAATAATAAACTATGACGATTATAATAGTTGCCATAATCTATGGATATTTGGCTGGGCAAATAGGCTAGCAATAAGTTCTTCTATACAAAGTCTTTGCTTTTGTATTTTTCCACATTGTTAAGGGAGGGTTATCAACTAAAAAAAGAACATTTTGAACTCTTATAACCATTTTCCTATATGTGTGAAATGCAAGTAGGAGATACATTGTGTAAAAGAATTATAGGACGGTTCTAAAAATGAAATTATGCAGGTGCAAAGCTCCACTTTTAGGCTCCAATTGGTTGCACTCCTCAGGAGTGATTCCTCTGATCTTCTCTGTGGGAGCAGATTGGGAGTAGAATTTTGTTCAGAAAATCTGATTTGATCTTATGTTCCCGCAGATCGGACCCGATGTAAAAAACCTTTGGGAGCAAATCCTTAGAAATTTAAAACAAAAAAAAAAAACATTCAAGACGGAAACCCTTCTTCTTCCCCGTTCCTTCTTCTCAAGACCAAAACCCTTTTTCATCCTCTGTCTCTCTGTAACCCTCCCTTTCACACTCTCTAACCTTCTCTCCCTCTCAGAAAACTAATATGATATTTATTTTAACATGCAAAAATATTATATCTAACAAACGACAATACAAAATGAACTCATAAGACAGATAGTCTTAGTTTTTCTTTTTCTTCTGGAAATACTAGAGACCTGCTTGACAAGATTACTAATCAAAATTGATTCACAATTTTGATTCAACCCAGTGCAAGCCCTACATAAAATAAGGAGGGAGAGGAACTAATACCACGTAAACCTAAAAACATGAATCACAAGTTTTGGCCCATTGTAAATTGTCATGAACTACCTCAAGTTAACATGGTCAACTAAAGCAGCGAAAATTCACAATACCCATAGACATAGACAATCGTAATATAACAGCAACAGATGCAAGCATCATCTACTGTCATGCAAAATTTACAACTTTTCAACGTTCACATAAAAGCTATCGCGTTTGATATTCCAATTAGAACTGAAGCTTTAGTAACCCACCCCACTCCCCCCAAAAGAAACTTTTACAATGTAGATGCTCCGCTTTTGCTAATAAAATGAAGAGTAAAGACAAATGGTCTCTTGTGCCTAGAGAGCACAACGGCACTATCATAACAAAACCCTGTTTATTGGTATTTGGCAACCAATAACCGCTGCCGTTACATCCTCACATAAGAGAGGTCTGTAGTGCATGCACTGTCATCCCTGGCATTTTTATGTCATCCAAAAACAGGAAGCATGCTGTTTGGTCTGGTTACAATTAAAGGGAAATGAAGGCAAGTAAAATTAATTGTTTTTAAAAAAATAGAAAATTTTGTAATCATTATTATGTAGCAAGCTTAATCTTACCAATATGGTAAAATTACACTTACAAAATGATTCATTACCCTATCATGTTATCCTAATTCAAATTCAAAAAATTTAATTTAAAGTTGAAGTAGATTTACTTACTATCTTTAGTAGGTTTCTGAGTTAGTTATGAAATCAATAGAAAAGTAAACCCCCCCCCCTCCTTTTTTTTAAGCTTCATTTCATTCCCTTTACTTAACTTACAACAGACGAGCCTAGGGGATTTCTTAAGTTCAAACTTGTTAAAGGAAGTCATCATATGGCGTCCAAACACTTTGACGAAGTTAAGTTGTCTAAGTCCACTAAATTTTCCATCAATCAAGAAGAACTACTTACAGAGCTTAAAATGTTACTTGTCATATCGATTAGAAAATGGTTAGTATGGTCCAACGAAGCATAATATCCTCCAACGAAAATTGGAGTTTGAAAGAAGACAAGTTCTGAAGCATAATCCAATACTTTAGGCGATCAAGACAGTATTCGACGATTAAAAGTGTAAAACATCATCAGCTGCACCACTGCAACTTAGTTAAGACTAGTAGCTCACAGAGAATGCTAGATAAACCAACCTGACGTCTCAGAGTCACCGAAGATCCAGCTAGCAATGACGACGATGGTGGACTTGATGTTGAAGCAGGAAGGAACGAGATCTTTGACTGCTGTGTTTTCTGCAGTTGCGATCCGCATACAGCAAATGCAGAAGACTTGGGGCAAGATACAGAGAAGGATGCCATTCTCGAACACACCAGAACCGCAATGAATGAGCAACAGCAATTTATAAATACAAGCTTCGATCAAGATGATCTCTGTATCTACTCTCAGGTCAAAGCACAAAGCATTCAGGAAAATGGCTGAGGGAGAGAGAGGGCGATGTTATCGAGAAGAGAAGATCTGACGAATCTGAATCTGAACAAATGAAGATCTCTTTAAAATTCCTATATGTCGTTTCGATACCTACAACGAACCTAATTGACTCCTACAACTAAAACCGAAACAAATCATCTCAGGTGTTCCTAACTGTAGTACCCTTCGGATACGATCTCTCTCTCTCTCTCTCTCGGAGTAAATACGGAATTCGTCTCTCACTTGAGAGTTCCTCTTTTTTTGAGTTTACTTATAGTTATATCCTCGGACTTCCTAAATGTGTAATTAAAACTTGAAATCGTTAAGTTAGAAATAGAAAGAGTTCAATAATTGTAAATAATTTAAACTTAGTTTATCATTATATTATGTACCGAGTTTTCCTCCACCCATGCTGAATGGGATCCCATTCACGGGAGGGTATTTTGAAACATACCAAAACCCTATGAGGGCTTTGTGAACCCTAGGAATGTGGTTGAACTGTCTTCCATGGGTGGAAGAAAACTTTGTCCTTATATTAAAAGTTGAAATTATTTTATAGGAGAAAAAGCATTATCTGGTGTTGTGCCTCGGCATGTACCTGCGCCCAAATACAGTCCAATGTGAAAAGACCGGTGCACCCCTAGTCCTTTCTGCCTTTCCAAGGGGTGCACCGATCTTTTTACATTGAGTTCTGTCTTGGCGCAAGTACACACCACACCGAGCAACTAGTTACCGTTCCTTTTCCCTTATTTAATTCTTTTTTTTTTTTTGCAAGAGATTGCTACCTAGTCATGTAGCCCTTGCACAAGCACAGGGCCAATGAGAGCAGGTGTAGGAACATCAATATGGATGGGTTTTTTTTATTTCATAGAGGGCGGGATGGTAAATTTGCACACTCATGTATCTAGACGTAGGAACCACACGAACAGGTAGTGTTCTTTCCCCTTTTTATAGTAACAAGTTAAATGATACTATTTGCCCTCATTTAAAAAAAAAAAAAAAAAAAAAAAAAGGATTTTGTTTTCTATAAGAGAGAATAGGGTACACTAATGCTTCTTGTCTCTCTATCTCTCTCCCTTCTCCCACAACAAAGGGTAAATATGTCATTTCATAGGAGGACAGAGAGAGGAGGGATGCACTAATGTATACTAATGCATGCCAAGAAAACATTATCCCAAAATAAGATTACAAATTATTTGACACATTATTAGGACATGCCCATCATGCTCCAGAGGTTAACTAAAGTTGCCGTCAGTTGAATCTTAAAATTATTCCTCAGCTTTATGTCCATATGAGAGAATCATATTGTTTTTTTTTTTATTTTTATAGATGATAAAGAATCATATTGTATTGAAGTTTGTTAAACTAGATTTTTTTTTTTTTTTTTTTTTTTTTGAAAATAAAAACAAGTTTAAATTAAAACTTATATAATATCCAACACCTCCTCAATATAAAATACCCTAATTCTATTAGATCTAGACTTCTCAGCAAGAGCTTTCACAAAATTTATGCGTAAGAGAAAGCAACACACAAGTGTTCCTTAAGAGCTTTTGTTTTATCAATTCCCTTTGGCAAAAGTTTTCATGTACGATCGTGTATGTACACGACCTGCATTAAATGCAGTTAGATTGGCATTTATGCCAATCTGAAATATCATAAAAACCTTTACACCCCCTATTTGATGGACTTGATGGGAGAATCTCTCGTGTATGAATACCTTCCCTATTCCCTTTTAAAGTTTATTTCAAGTCAAGACAACGAGAATCTCTTCGATCACTCCCCCTCTCTATGCCTCATCAGAATATTAGCTTTCCTTTCCTTGTCCTTGTATGGTAATTTCTCTATTTGGCTATTGTCTCACTCCATCTCCTCTCTTCACCTTTTTCCTTTCTCTTGGGTTCTTATGTCAGAAATCTATCCTCACTTCTATGTATTTACTCCCCAATACTATTACTTCTTTGAAGCCTTGGAGCAGTCTCCTTGCCTTTGTCTCCACCCTATCTCCTCCACCACCAAAGTTCATGCCCAAAAAAGCAAACTGGTAATGAAACAAAATGAGAGAGGCCCACCCAGCTTCACAAGCAATTTGATCATCCCTTCAAGCATTAACACAACATGATCCTCAACTGGGTTATTGGTAAGATTCACAGATGATTCTAATAACTTTGGGTTAAGAACTAGATTAGGACCAGAATCAAGAGCTACAGACAAGCCATTCAAGAAACCACTACATCATTTAATATATTACTTGAAGGGATGTACCTAGCTCTTAACACCAAAGCCCAAACATAACAAGGATTAGTGAACAACTGCCAAGCTAACTTGGTCAATAGAAGAGAGTTGTGGCAACTAACTGATCTTAATCCTAGGCCCCAAACTTTTTTGGACAATACAATTTTTCCCAAGCAATCAGGTGAGCCTTTTTCAACGAGATGATCTACACCAAAACTTAAAAGAAATTGAGTAACTTATGACAGACACTCAAAAGATTTAGAACAAAATTGATGTTGATGAGGACAACATGTCTAAAATTTTTGAACCCCAACAAAATTGTCATGTCCCAATTGCCGAACTGCGTAGACACAGCAAGTCGTGAAATGACCGTCTTACCCCTACTCAGGCAAGGCATCGGATAAGGGTAAGGTGGTCATTGTGCGCCTTATTGTGTCTGCACAGTATGGCGCAGGACGGACAGCTCGGCAGTGGAGGATCCAAATTGTTCAAGAAACCACGAGATACTAAATCAACAAAAGTTCGTGTACCTTCTAATATGCTTCTAATATGTAATACCATAGGTAATTGCTATCATTTTTCCTTTTCTTGTTTTATTTTTAATAATCAAGTGGCAACTTTGGATGGACTTTTACATCGGTGATGGTTCCTTTAATTAGGATGTTAAGAGGGCCAAACCAAAAGTATCTCACTTGAGTATTTAATCATCTTATCTTTTGGAGGTAGAACTTTTAATCATATAAATTGTACATGCATGTCCTCTTGATTTGCACCGTGAGATTCTGAATTGTAATTTCTTTTAATTGGACAAAGGGAAATCCCTCAAATTTTATTAGGGGTGTCAAATAATTGCTTTTGTCCTGTTTTTTTTTTTTTTTTCCTTTTTTTGTAGAAATAAAAAATCCAAAAACTGCAAAGAAAGAAAAGTCTACATCATCTACTACATTGCACTTGAAGCTAGATTATGGACTAAGGATGTAATACTATGGTTGTGTTTTACGATAGACACAATCGAGAATTCATTCATAACATTCTTAATATCAACGAGAAAAGTAAAATCTCCCAAGGCCAACATCCCAAGTTTTGTTGTAATAGATCCACCAAACTCTGACAATCAATCCAAACGCTTATGGAAGTGGCTCCCAATTGTCTTGCTTGTTGCATTCCCCATGGCTTCGATCTCCAATGCACTTCTTGTATAGCCAAAATTCATAGAAACACCAACAACTTTTTTGGCAAAAGCCACCGCAGATGCACATCCTCCTTCAGAACCATCAACAGAGAAACTCCCATCACAAATAAATATGAAAGATTCAAGTAAGAGTAGCTCATAGTAATCGGGTAGGGCCATCAATTGATTGAGCCGGAGATGGATCAAGAATAAGTGAGAATTGAAGCAAACCTAAATCCATTATCCTCCTATCAATATTTTTCGTAATGTTCATGGGTTTAGGTCGGTATTTTGTGTTTCTAGCCATCTATAGGAAATAAAAAGTAATAGAAAAGACTCAAATTACAAAAAACAAGTTTTTTCTAGAAAAAATGAAAGACAATAGATTTTCAAACAAAAGGGATAACTGAAGGGGATCTTTCTCCCTAGCAATTCCCTACCTGATCCAGTTCCCCTAGTGCCCCTAACAAGGGGGGCGCAATGACCGCTCCACCCCTGCCCAAACACTCTGTCCTGGTGGGGTCCATCCCCCCCCCCCTCCTTCCCCTCTTATTACAGGCACTAGGGAATTGGATCGGACAGAAAATTGCAAGAGATAATTTTCCTAACTGAAGGTTCTTGAAGATACTCTAATTTCAACCTCAAAATTCTTGCTACCCAAATCCTTTTTGAAAAATTACAGTACAAAAAAAGATGCCAGTCAGATTCTTTCACAAGTACAAGAAGTACATCTATCATCACTAGTCAGAAAATGACTCAAAGAGGCTTTTGTAATGACTCCCTTGTGAAGTATCTTTCATATAAAGAGTATAAACTTCGGATGGACCTTAGATTTCTAAAGAAGAGTCCAAATGACTTTATTATTCCTTTGTCAATTTGGAAGACCGAAGGTGTTGCCCTCAGCATATGTGCAGATAAAACTTGTTGCTGCTTTAATTGTCAAAATCCCATGTTTTTGTGAAAGGTGAAAAAAAAAATCTTCATGAACTGCAGTCAATGCAACATGAAGAAGGAAAAAGGAATTTATAACAGGAAAATTCCAACTCCTTCCAATTATTAAATCAGAATCTTGGGTCCAATTTTAGTTGATTTAGTTTGATTTTATGCATGCATTGGGTCACCAAACAGTTAAGGTATTGTTCGATTTTGATTAGTTGTACTTTCGATCCGATCGGTTTTGGGTTCTTATCGATTTTTCTTTACAGATTCTTATCAGTCTACTATGAGTTTGTTTATCGGTTCAGTTTCGATTTTTTAAATATATAGAAGAAATAGTGTAATAGGAAGATCTTAATGGTTGGTCTCTTTGTTTTGCCATGTTTAAAATGATGTTTTGTTTTTTAAAACACATTTATTTCCCAAAGTATTTCCATCTTATACGCAATTAAAACACGTTTCCTTTTTTTAGAGTTTTTAAGACCTTGAACGTATTGAACAAATGCATTTACATGTTATCCTTTTTTTGGCGTTTTTTAAGACCTTGGACTTGTTGAACACAATAGCTTACTAAGGGAACTCGTCACCTTAGATGCGTCAATGGCTCCACAAGTCTAAACTCGTGCGGATGTCTCCTTCATACGATGTGATGGTTGGAGACTAGTTTTGACTTTTCTCTGTTGTCTCGAGACAGGTCTATAATATTTCTTCTCCCCGGTTGGATCTGCAACAAAGCAAAGCTTGTGTTGTGCCGTCATTTTGGGTTCTCAGAGCAAAAACAGAAGTCGTCCATATGAAGTGATATGTGAATTGCTCAATAGTGCTTTGCCACTACCGAAGCTGGCGGAAGTAGCTTAATGGAAGTTGTGTATTCCTGAATAATCTAATTTTTAAATTATTCAACCATTTCATTTTTCAACTTCGCCAGATTAGTCAACATTTATATGTTTTAATGCTTAACTGACCATATCTTTCTCTCCTGAACTCTGATCAACCTGATTCTTTTGCCGATGTTATGCTGACTCGAAAGGCTACATTTCTTAAGATATCACTTTCAACTCAAGTTCAATGCACAAACCCCAAAATTGAGCTACAAACTGATGCATTTGTTGAAAAGTTTTTCTAAAGCGATGACTCCCAATACTAACTGAACATGCATCACTTTGGGAGTGCATTGACTATGTTGACAACAATGAACACCACTATAGCCACGCCACATTGCTCAAGGACATGTTTTTTTTATTATGGTGTATGAATTTGGAATGGATGTTGGATGATACGTCTTGAAACTTATAATGGGTTGTTGAATATATGTGCATTAATGTTAGTTGTTATAGTTGTAGGTATTTAGATAATAATTCCTTGATTTATATGAGTTTTGCCTAGCGTTTTTGGCTTTTTTTACGGTTCTCTTTTTTCTTCTTTTTCTTTTTCTTTTTTGACATTTTTTTATGGGCTCATGTTCTCTGTGCCGCAAAGCAGGCTGCGCCCAGATACATGGGCCTACCATTCAGAGGGCAAGGTGGTCATTGCACCCACCCTCATGTGTCTAGGCGCAGCCGACGCTCCCGGCGCAGAGAACATTCTCCCTTTTTTATTGTACCATACTCAAAACTTTACTCCATTTAAAACCCACATCGTCCGTTCCCTTTTTTTGCCAATTATGATCAGTTTCGATTTTCTGTCAGTTTCTGCCCCCAAACTGGAACGGATCCAGATCTCCTACGGCCTAGCTGCCCGTAGCAGCCTGTGCAACGTGACAGGGCTGCGTGCGCAATGACCGCCTTACCCCCGCTCGGGCAAGGCACTGGGTAGGGGGTAAGGCTGTCATTGCGCACGTGGCTCAATCTATGCCACACAGGCTGCTACGGGCAGCTGAGCCATAGACGATCTGTATTGCAAACTGAACACGACCAATAAAGAATTTGATCTGGTTCATTGAATTTTATTTTTTTTCAGACAGTTTCAATCGGTCCAACCATTTCGGTCTGATTTCTACCACCCGCTAGAATTGATGGTGAATACCTAGTGATCACCCTCTCTTTTATGGTTTTCCATTTCATATCTGTTTAGGATCAATGCAGTGCAACTACATTGCGTAGGATTAATTCCTGCTGCACCAATGAGAAAAAAGGCCAGAGCATCCTACCAGGTTCATGGTTTGATTTGGAGTTCAATTCATTTATATTAATTTGTATTTTCATCGTTTAATGCTTAGACTTCTTGGATTTATTTAGTTGAATATCATCTCATAAAAATTAATTCATAAGTTTGGAGAACAATCAACTCATTACGTATATGACCTTGACTCTGTAAGTTTACATTAGATTAGTTCTCTATGTATAATGATTACTGATTTCTATTAAAACGAGAACATATTAATCAGTTCCGCATAAACTAAACAATTGTGAAATTGATATTTCAGTTTAGTTTAATTAATTTGCAGTTCATCAAAAAGTATGATGAGTCCATTCTGCCCATTTAAGGGAGAGTATCCTGCGTCGATGAATACTTCTTTGGAATAGGGTACTACATCTTGTAGATGCTTTCCTTTTCTACCAGTTTTTCTTTCTTGTTTTTTGGGTACAAAGTTCCAAATCACATATTAGACCCCCGAAAAATAAATGAAAGAAGCCTCGATCCAAAACCAAATTCTATTTGAGATATATGAGAGATGACAGGGATACCGAAAACCACCAGACCACATACCATACACTACGCAAATTCTATTTTTTTTTTTTTTTTCCCTTTGGGATCACTACCATAGACTACATTTGGTTGCAAGGGAAATTAAAGAAAAGGAAAAGAAAAATTTTTAAACCTAAAAAAGAAAAAAAAATTATAATTATTACCGCATGAGATTGTTTAAACTACTTAAATGTCTTACTATATTTAATAATAATACATTTTATATATAACTTTTGTTTTATATTTTAAACCAAAAGGAATTGGATGCAAAGTAAAATGGAATTTAACAACCAAATATGTTATGATATGGAGTCAGTGATATCGTCATATAGAGAAATGATTATAAGTATGAAATTTTCATTTCCCAACCAAACGAAACCAATAAGAACTTCCTTTGTTGGGATATTCCATATTTTAACCAATGGAGCACTACCATAGTCCAAAATCGATATAAGATCCCAAACAGCCGTAGGCGGTGAATCGGGTTGAAACTGAAAGTCGCCATAGGAATACAGTTGAACTACCTGTCCATTTCAGCTCTTGCATTAAATTATGTTAGAAACTCAGAACTTCAGTGTCGGCACAGGTTCCTCCTCCCAAAGTTCAAATTACAGTGAGAGAGAGAAGGGAGGGGGGGGAGGGGGGGCTTTAAAGTGAGCAGTGAAACTTTAACCGTTTGTGTCCGGCAATGCAATACTGTTATTGGAAGACTACACAATTATTTTCTTCTCTTCCATCGAATTTAGAGATGTTACAAAAAGCAATATCTCAAAATACATAGAACCCAACAAGGGAGAAAGAACAAAAACCAGGCCCTGGAAGCTTGGGTTTATCAGACATTTGACAATGGCAGAAAAATGGATAACTTCATCACCGAAAACCAATAAAGTACCTAATACCGCAGCCAGTAAGTCCTGCGCCTGAACCAGTTGTAGTCAGGTAAACTTTGGATGGGTCCCATTGCCGCAATGGCGACGTCCTGTGCAGAACCAAAAGATATCAATTAAAGCAAATGGTGATAACTGAGAAAAAAACATATAGTCATATGCTCCAGTCCCTCCACCTACTGGCATGCAACAGAGTACTTACCCTGTCGAAGATAAATCTGTTTGCAACACGTTTGACTGTGCTTGCATCCACAGCATCAATCCTTGCAAACAACTCAGCATTTGGGATTCTCCGGCCATATGTTAGTAACTGCATACATGCAGACCAAGTGTGAAAGTTAAAGAGAGCATTCATGTAAGTGTCAGAACTCATTGTTGATGATGCTTGCAAATTTAAACATATGTTGGTCAATTTACGCTGACATAATTCCATATAAGAGTCAGGAATAGATTCAACGGTAATATAACAGCACTACATGCACACAATTATAACTGTTAATTCCATATATAGACTCAACCTCTTATCTGATTCAGATATCCAGACCAAACAGCCAATTGAGCTATTTTAACCCGAAAAGGCCACCTTTCCTATATGTTTGGACGCTTGTGAAAACAGGACATTTAAAGCACCAACCAGAACCAGAATGGTTTCCTTCTCAATATCTGGTATGAGTTTAAATTATGGTATGATGCATTGGACCAATAGAAGAACCCATCAGTAACCCCCCCCCCTGCAATAAAAAATCCAGACCATGTTGATGCCCCTGTGCGCGCTCTCATTGGCCTCTGCGCTGGTGCAGGGACCAAGCAGCGATCTCTTGAACTGTATCCACCCCCCTCCACCCATTTTACAAAGGAAATAGTAATGGCCAGACAAAGGAGGGCTGTTTGCTCGTATGTTGCCATGATATCAACTAAGGATGAGAGATGCATTCAACAAGCGTCTTTTAGAGAAAGTCTAAAACCCCTCAAGCAAGCCAGTCGGACCGAATGGCTAGAATGATCCAGTCAAATATTGATACTCAGGCTATAATATACTTGTTAGCATATATATTACACAGCCTGAATGACTTCACCATTGAGAACAAACAGGCAAAAGGCCCCTCACTGCTAATGGCCCATATTGTGCATGGCAAATGCTCGCCTTCTTTTTCTTAATGAGCACTGCTAGGAGGACTGAGTTGCAACTTAAAAGTAGTTGAAGACGACAAGAGAAGGGGGGAGAAGATGAGGATGAGAGATAGAAGGAGAAGAAGAAGAAGAGAAGGTTGGTGGTAATGACTGGGGGAGAGAAAATGACCGATCTCCCCTATATTCATTCACTTGCTGATATTATATGAGAAATTACATATACCCCCATGCTAAAATAAGGTAGCCTAGAGAGGTCAAAGGGACAAAGGAAAATACAAGAAAATAAAGAAATACCTAAAGTACCCTTATTACATAAACTCTGCCACTCACCCTCAAGCTAGAGAATAAATATACATTCCCAGCTGGCAAGGGTACTGAACTGGTAAGAGATGAGCCCTTTGGTGATATCAGCCAAATGGTCGCCTGTCTTCACAAAAGGAGTTGCATATGTGGCCAAAGTCAATTTTCTCCTTAATGAAATGACGATCCACCCCAATATGCTTTGTCTGGTCATGTTGCGCAGGATTATGGGCTATACTGATAGCAGCCTTGTTATCACAATAGAGCCACATATGCCCCTCGGTGTCAACCGCAACTTTTGGACCAACCTTTTCAACCATAAAGTTCACATACCCCATAAAATTTTGCCTCTGTACTTGATCTAGCCACAAAAGGCTGTTTTTTGCTTCTCCATGTAACCAAGTTACCACCCACAAATGTGCAATATCCTGATGTAGACAGCATCGGTGTGGCCTTCAATCTTCAAATGGTTGTCTAGTCAACAATAGTCCTTTCTCTGGGGTAGACATCAAATACCTTAGCATGCAATACACAGCATCCAAGTGCCCACTCTTGGGAGCATGAATAAACTGACTCACTACCCCAACCGCACAGGTGACATCTGGGCGAGTCAAGGAGAGGTAGATCAGCTTCCCCACTAGCCTCTGATACTTCCATACATCAACAAGGGACGGTCCACGGTCTTTTCCTAACTTGTAATTTTACCCAATGGGAGAGTTTGCTGGTTTACAGCCCAACATCACTTTTTATTTCAACAAATTCAGCACAATCTTCCTTCGACAAATATTTATTCCCTTCTGAGACCTTGACACTTCAATACCCAAGAAATATTTCAAGGGTCCAAGGTCCTTGATCTCAAATTGTTGAGCTAATTACAATTCGGTCTTTTTATATCCTCCATGTCATTTCTTGTCACCACAATATCCACATAGACAATTAGAGCTATGTACCCTGACCTCATAGGGTAAACAGAGTATGGTCAACATAACTCTGGGTTTATCCATTCTTTATAATAGCTTGTATAAACCTCTCGAACCAAGCCTATGGAGACTATTTGAGGCCATATAGAGCTTTCTTAAGAAGACACTTTCCCTTCAGTTGAGGGAAACTCACAGCCAGATGGAGTTTGCATATACATTTCCTCTTCCAAATCACCATGGAGGAATGCATTCTTCACATCTAGCTGATACAATGGCAAGTCTCTATTGGCCGCCAATGATAAGAGAACTCTTATCAAATTGTATTTAGCCAAAAGAGCAAAGGTCTCTTGATAGTCAATTCCATACATCTGACTGTATCCTTTGGAAACCAATCCGGCATTGTACTTCTCAATAATGCCATCTGATCGGTACTTGATTAAGTAGACACATCTACATCCAACCGAAACTCTCCCCTTGGGAAGATCAACCAGCTTCCAAGTACAATTCTTCTCAAGAGCCATCATTTCCTTACACATAGCTTCCTTCCACTTTAGGTCAGACATGACCTCAATGACATTCTTAGGAATGGGAGTAGAGGAAAGAGAAACAAAGAAAGTAACAGTTGTAGGAGAGAAAGCATCATAGGAAACAAACTTGAGGTACAAGCTCAACAAACTATAGAATTAGTACAAGCTCTCATTCCCTTTCGAATAGCAATCAGAAGATCTAACTCAGAAAGAGGGGAATGAGTATTATCAGATACAAGAAGGTGGAGCTCAAGATGTGGATCCAAAGAGGACTCTTGGCAGGTTCCCTTTCTTTTGTAAACAAATAACTCCTTCTCATTACCAGTTCCCCCTGAATGATCTAGAACATCAACAACATCCACCTTCTTGTGTTTCCCACAAAAAGCAAAAATGGGGGAAGAAAGGGGGTAACAACAGCAACCTCTTCACTTCCACTATTCTCCCCCTGAAGAGGGTGCAGATGGGAAGTAAAGAAAGGCATAGATTCAAAAAAATGACATCCTTGGAGAGAAGCCACTTTCAGGAACAGGGGTGATAGCACCACTTATAGTCCTTGGCAAAAGGGACATACCCCAAGGAAAAGACATTTGAGGGCCTTAAGATCAAATTTAGTTCGAGCAGAATTATTAACATAAACATAATACACACACCCAAACACCTTGGGATGAGGAGAGAAAGCAAAAACTTGAGGGGACAGAATTTCTAAAGGGGATTTGGATCACTTCTATCAAGTTTAGTTCAAGCAGACTTATTAACATGAACATAGTATGATTATGAGACATAGAGAGTGAGCTTCTTCTCCAGCAATGAGCCCTCTTGGCCTTCGGCCCTTCTAATTATTCTGCTTGCATTTCTTTCTCTCGCTTGTCTAGGGGTATGCTGCCATCCCCTAGAACCTCCCACTCCCCTCCATCATCGTCACCTCCCTCACCTCACCTCCTCCTCCTCCTCCTCCCCCTGCTTCATTATCAACCATCCCTAACCCGCCACCTCCTCCTCCTCCCAAATGGAGTGCTCTGTTCAATCCTGTTGCTAACTCGTATGATGGACTCCCCCTTCACTTTGTCGCCCCATCCACTATTGGTTCCTCCAAAGTTGCGCTTTGCCCTCCTGGCTTTCTTCAAAACAAAACCAAACTCTGGGAAAATTGTTTGGTAGGAAACTTGCTTCGTTCCAGGCCTCCCTTCCACACTGTCAAACTCTCGCTCTCTAAGCAATGGCGTCCTCGGGGGAATCTCGAGATTTCTCTACTGGATAATGGGTTTTTCATCTTCAAATTTTCTGTGGAGCTTGACAAGATTCATGCCCTTAAGGGCGGCCCCTGGTAAGTGGGAAAAAAGCCCATCTTCCTTCGGCAATGGCATCGTCAGCTCTAGCTACGACGAGTCGATCTTTCTTTGATTCCTCTTTGGGTCTCTCTCCCGGGTCTTCCTCTCCACTACTGGTGCACCGATAGTCTAAGCAATGTGGGCTCTATTTTGGGTACCCCTCTCTTTTCTAATCTCAGAACCTCCAGGAAAGATCGTTTAGCGTTTGCAAGAATCCATTTTGAAGTCCCAGCTGCTGATCCTCTTCCTTCCTTCATCTTGTTGCATGAAGGCGATGACTATTCCTTCGATTAAGAGGTTCATTACGACTAAAAACCCCCTCACTGCCATAGTACTAAAACTCGTTTCGTTGCGGTGTTTCGGTCAGATCGAAATTTTTGAGCTACCGAAATTTCGTTGTCGAAATATGGTATTTTTTCTGTGGGTGTAAAATACCAAAAATGACCGAGATTTCCGAAATTTCCAAAACGAGATGACCGAAATTACTGAGATTTCCGAAATTTCCGAAACGAGATGACCGAAATTTCTGAAATATTGCATTTTAATTCGATGTTGCATTTCGTTTCGACTCGACCGAGATACTTGAAATTCTCGAAATCTCGACCGAGATACTTGAAATTCTCGAAATCTCGACCGAGACGAAACGAATATTAGTACTATGCTCACTGCCTTGTATGCAAATCTTTCGGCCATGACTCAAGCCTCTGTACCCCAAAGAACTTAAACTCTAGTCCCAACTCCTCTGTTGATAACCATGAGAACCAGCCTCCTCTGTCTTTAGCTCTTCTCGATGAGGACCTCTCCCCTTCCCATGGTAAGTTAAGAACCAGGATTAAACGTTGGATCCATCACCGGAAAACTTCTCTTGCCGCTGCTTCTCCAAAGGACGCTGCTCACAAACAAAGGTCTTTACTCCCTGGAAACAACATATTTTCTGTCCTTTCCTCTACTGAAGATTCAGATGCTTTTGCCTGCCCCGAGGTGCTCCAGTTCCAAATCTCTCATCGCAGTCGATCGCACATGTCGACAAATCCTCCTTGTGAATCTTCCCTTACCAGCTTCTCTGGCGAAGGATCTCCTACTCCCAGACCTGTTCCGCTACTCTTGTCGCTAAACCAGCAGAGTTCCTTCTCTTGCACTGACGGCCATCTCCTCGAAATGCCCCCTCTCTAGGACCTTCTCTCTCGTTTGTGACTCCTAAAGGTTATATGTCTTTTTCTCTTTTGGAGTCTGATTCTCTTAACCTCATATCCTAGCCTAACTCTTCTCTCACCTCCACCTGTCCCCCTGTGGCCCCCACAATTATGCAAACCACTTCGCTTCTTGGTCCCATACCATGCGATACTTGGCATCAGAGCCCCTCTCAAACCACCTCTTTTGTTTTACCAGGTTTTTGGGTCGTATTTGCTGGCTGTCAGATTACCCGTGGCACTCTTAACCCTCCTAACCCAAAAACCAATCTCTCCTCTCTTCACCCATCTCCGCAATCTCCACTAATTCCAGCCAACTCTCCTTCTGACCCTGTGATCTCTTTCCCTGCCCCTCTATCTAGCCCTTCCCTTGCTTGCTTTTACCATCGCCGGCACCGAAGCTCCTCTCAGCCCAGGTCATTTATTTCTCGGCTCCATGGGGCTTTGCTGTCTCTCCACCCCGCTGTCCAAATGAATCAAGGTATCTTCTAGAACACAAGGGGCCTCAATTCCCCTTCTAAGCAAGCTGTTGTTAGATCCCGGATTAAGCTATTTCATGCAAGCTTTTGTTGTCTATTAGAAACTCACATTAAAGAGTAACTCCTCCCGTATCTTGTCTTCCATTGCCCCTGGTCGGTCCCTTCTCTCCAATTACTCCCACCACCCAAATGGCCGAATCTGGGTCTTATGGGACCCATGTAAATAAAATATCTCTCTCATTTCCTCTTCCCCCCAGTTCATGCACCTTAACTTCTTTGACAGCCTTACTCAATCTAATTTTCTATTCACTGTGGTTTATGCCTTAAATTGTCCTACTCAAAGGCTCTCTCTTTGGACTGATTTACGTTCCATTGCAATTCAGATCGGAACTGCCCCTTGGGGGCTTCGTGGGGACTTTAATGTCATAAGATACAGCCATGAGAAGCCAGGGGGGGGGGAGATCATTTAGACATGGATGCTATGAACTCTTTCAATGATTGTATTGAGGATATTGGTAATGTAGCTCTAGATAGGAGAAAAATCCCACTAGAGGCCAAGCAATAGGATCTAAAAAAAGGCTACTGGTTTGATCGGGCAGAATTAGGGTTTTTAGATTAAATTCTAGGGTTAGGTATGGGGGAATGGGGTAATGTATATTTGATTTTAATATGCAGGCTTTGGGGAAGCTATTAAAACAGATTTTAACAAGTTTTGAAACAAAATTCAATTTCCAGAATTTTTAGGGTTAGGGTTTGGGTTTAGAATCTAGGCTGAAACTAGGGTTTGGACTGATCAGAATGGGCTGCAGGTCTGGTTGAGTAGAGGGATTGGTATGGGGAGGCTGTGATTTGATTTTGGTGAAAAACAGATGTAGAATGAAGGCTGGACAGGTTCTAGGGTTTCACAGAGACAATGTCAGATTAGGGTTTATGGGGAAAATCAAATAAAAATAAAGGGGGATCGATTGGGGGGAAGGAAAAGGAATGAAAACAGAATTTAAAAATTCAAACTTACAGCAGGAATCCACCGGCAGCAGCTTGAACAAAGAAGGATGGAACCACCTTTAGTGAGAGATCCTCCCAGCCGTCACGGCGTAAGGAGTCAACCGATCCCTTTCCACCTTGAGATCCACAAGGATGCACACTCACAAGGAGCAACAGCAGCAACAAAGGCAGCAAGCATAAAGCTGAGCTTTTATTAATCAAAATTCGTATTCAATGCTGGCCTCCTTTACAAACTTACATAGAAGACTCAAAAATAGACTTAGACACTAAAAAAGAAAGGCCTAACCCTATCCCTAACCTATTAGGTAACTTAAACTGACTAGGAAACTAGAATACTAAAGGAAATAGACTCAAAACATGGCTGGACTTATAGAGTCTTAATCCAGCCCAACTTACATCACATGACTACTTAACCAAGTCACATGATCACTTAAATTGAACCAATTGGATGCAACCAATTTGAACCGGTTCAATTAAAAAACATAAAAATAAACTAAGTATTGGGCTAATCCTGTATGCAACCTATATACCCCTAGTTTAGGCTCATTAAAGTGGCCTATTACATAAAAAAACCCTTGGGAACAAAGGCCCAACATGTATATAACCCAACCCTAGGCCTATTTCTAAAGAAATAAGCCAATTGCTATGATGAACCTGGATCAATTGGGGTAAATGACCTTAGATGGACTGGCCCATCCTACACTTGGAACAACAAAAGAGCTGGCAGCGCTCGCATTACTTGCAAGTTGGACAGAATATTGGTAAATGAAGTCTGGCTTTCTTCTTTCCCATCCTCTCATGCCACCTTTGACATGCCAGGAATTTTGATCATTGTCCTATCACTCTAGCCATCCAACCCTACATTTCTTTTGGCCCAAAGCCCTTCAAATACATTGACATGTGGTCATCCCATCCTACCTTTTTACCCACTGTCCGGGAAGATTGGGAAAAGCCTGTCCATGTTTTCTCCTCGCCTCTTGTTGCTTTTTCCATGAAGCTCCGCAATGTAAGGATGCCGTCAAATATTGGAACTCCAACTCTTTTGGTAATATCACTCAGCAGGTTTTGAATTGTAAGGACAAGCTTTCTGTTATTCAGTTGCAGCTTCAATCTGATATCCTTAATGCCCCCTTGGCTGAAGAAGAAAAAGTGGTTTCCCTTGAGCTCTCTTCCCTGCTCTCCCAAGAAGAAAGCTTTCTCAAGCAGAAGTCTAGGATCAAGTGGCTGGAATTAGGTGACTCTAATACAGCCTATTTTCATCGCTCCATGAAAGCTAGGACAAATGTAAATTTCATTCTCCTGCTAAGGGCTCTTGATGGCTCTACTGTTACTAGAGTCAAAGACATTAAAGACATGGCTGTAAATCACTTCAAGGATATTTTCAATGGCTCTCTAGATGATCCTGGCCCTTTCCCTAGCAACTTTCTCAACAAGTTCATCCCCGCTGAGCTGCCCCCCCCCCCTCTTAGGGCTATTCTTGATGAAGCTGAAATTGAGGTTGTTAAGTGAATGGCGCTCCTGGCCCAGATGGCTTCAGCATGGGTTTCTTTTTAGCTGCCTGGGATATAATAAAGAATGACCTTATTAAAGCCATTCAGAGCTTCTTCTTCAACCCCCGTCAAATAAAAAGGGTAAACCACACTTTCCTTTGCCTTATCCCTAAAAAGGAAGGTGCTTCTATGATGTCAAACTTCAGGCACATTGCTCTTTGCAATCTGATTTTTACAAGTTCATTGCCAAAACCCTTGCCATCAGGCTCAAGGGTGTTGTCGAGCTCCTCGTCAGTGAAAAGTCAGCCTTCATCCCTAGGAGAAGTATCTCAGACAAAATTCTTCTTTGCAACAATATTGTCTGAGGTTTTGCTCGAACAAGCCATTCCCCCACTGCTCTTATAAAGATTGATATTCACAAGGCTTTTGATTCTCTGAGATGGGATTTTATTATAAATGTGATAACTAAAATGGGATTCACTCCTGTTTTTGTCTATTGGATCCACGATTGCATCTCTACCATAGTTGTCATGGCGTCTAGGTGACCCAAAGCGCCAGAGAGGGTCCAAAATCAAAGCGATACCAATTAGGCGATCAAGACGTCCAAGGCGCCCGCCTAGGCGACGACTAGGCGACGCCTTGACAACTATGATCTCCACTCCAAGATTCTCTGTTCTAGTAAATGGCAGCCCAGCAAGATACTTCTCTTCGGCCCACGGGAATCATACAAGGATGTCCCCTTTCTCCATATATCTTTATTTTGGCTTTGGAAGTTCTATCTAGGGATATCCAAATTTGCACGAATTAGAAGCTTAATTCCCCTATCCCCAAGTGTAAAACGCTCAAGCTTTCCCACTTGGCTTTTGCAGATGACCACATCATCTTCTCCAAGGCGTCCATCAGCTCCTTCGAGACTATTATATCTTGTTTACAGTGCTTCCAAAAGATTTCGGGTGTCTGTATCAATCCAACAAAGCTTCTCCTCTTTCTTGTTGGAGTTTCAGATGTGGATTAAGCTGCTCTTATTGCGATATTGGGTTTTTCCGTTGGCCAGTTCCTGGTCAAATATTTAGGTCTGCCGCTGATTCCAGCTAGGCTCTCTGCGCACCACTGCACACCAATGCTGGGTAAAGGCTGTACCCAGTGCACAAGCCTATGTACCTAGTGCATAGGCTGCACACCTATGCTGGATCTCATCAGGAAAAGGCTTCAACTCTAGAAAGGCAAGCTTCTTTCTTATGCAAGGCGCTTGGTTCTTATCAAATCAGTGTTGGAATCCTCCTACATTTACTGGTCGGGAATTTATGGGCTGCCCCAATCTACTATCAAGGCTCTGGAATCCATAATGGCCTCTTTTCTCTAGAAAGGCAGTGACTCTTCTAGATTCCTCCACCCCGCTAGCTTGGCTTCAGTCTATCTTCCAAAAACGGAAGGTGGTTTGGGTATTCGAAGAATCAAAGAGGTTAACTTGGCAAGAATCATCAAGTTGATCTGGAAGATTGTCTCCAGAAAGAGAAGTATCTGGGTTGATTGGATCTACTCAAGGCACCTTCAGCATGATTCATTCGGACAGTATCTTCGACTCCTAATGCTTCTTGGGTCTGGCGCCAGATTTTAGCTACTTGCTCTCTAGTTCAGGGAGCAATATGCTCTCGCATTGGGGACGGCAGTTCTACTTCCCTCTGGCTGGATCATTGGCACCCTATGGGCATCCTCCTCCACCTAGTCAGCCCCAGAATCATCTATAGATTGGGCCTTCTCAGGAATTCCCAGGTTGTTGATATCTTATATTCCCTTGGTTGGTTTCCGCCGCCTTCCCTCCACCAGACTCTTATCAACATTTGGGCTGCTCTTCCTTCCATCTCTAGAAGTCCCGCTGGGAGAGGTGATTGCGTTATTCGGTCGTCGTGCTCATCAGGTTCCTTTAGTACAAAAGTTGTCTAGGATCATATTCGCTTCAAGAGCCCTTTGGCCCCCTGAAGGAATCTTCTTTGGTTCAGGCATCATATCCCCCTTATTGCTTCACAGCCTAAAGAGCTCTCTCCAACTGTCTTCCAACGCAGTCCTTTCTTTGCCACTGCCAAATTGTTGTTCCTCCTTCATGTTGCCTTTGTTGGAACAATGCAGAAGATACTGAGCACCTATTCTTTGCTTGCCCTTTCTCCTCGACCATTTGGAAAGGTGTCTTAGCAAAATGTTGGCCTAGAAGTCGAAGAATTCTTCCCTTCAGTAGAGATTGGCTTTGGATTGATATGACTTTTGCTAGTTCTACTATATGCAACATAGTTGGCAAATTGGCTTTTTGTGCAGTTATCAATCATATCTGGATGGAGTGTAACATTAGGAAATGGACCTCCAAATCTCGGTCTCATCAGCAGATTTGGGACTCCATTCCCTTTGAAATCGAAGATAGGCTCTCTTCGGATGCTCCCTCTTTTTGTAATGACACCCTAAGAAATAGATTTATTGTTGCTTCCTGGGGCCTCTCTTCCATCTCCTTCCAAGCCTCTCCCGTTTGAGGCTTAGGTAGTTCCTTTTCTTTTTCCTCTTTCGTCCCTTAAGGGGGCTGTTGTAGTTCTCTCTCTTTGGTAATGATTTTTTTCATTCACCCAAAAAAAAAATGAACATAGTACATACCCAAACACCTTGGGACGAAGAAGGAAGTAATGAGAAGGGCATCAGATCAAAAGGTTTTAGGAACATGCATACCAAACAGTAGAATTCTAGTGACTTTCATTAAATGACGATTCTTCCGTTCAGCTACATCATTCTATTGGGGGGTGTCAACACAAGCAAACCGATGAACAATGCCATTATCGGTAGAAAAGATTAGGAGTACAAATTGAGTACAAATCATTTGATAGAAATTTTTGAAAACATTATAGACGTCACTTTTGTTTTATCAAAAACATCCAGGTGGTGGGGGAGCAATCATCAACAAATGAGACAAAATAGCGATAACCAAATAAAAAAGTGGTGGGAGTAGGTCCCCAAAAATTAAAATGCACAATATGAAAAGGAACAGTATATCTATTACCATGGTAAGGATAAGAGGAACATTAATGTTAAGCAAACAAACATGATTCACACTGACATACATGGGAAGTAGAAATAGAAAAAAACAAGTGTGGCAACTATTTTTCCATAACACCAAAAGAGGGGTGGCCTAAGCGTTGATGCCAAAGCATCACAGAATCAACAATGTTGTTGTCCCTACGCCCACACACATACGACTGAGAGGTAGTCAAAAAGGATGTTCTAGGTTCAAGGAGGAAAAGCACTTTCCCCACATTCACTACCAATAATCCTCTTCATCACCAAATCCTAAAAAAGAAAATGAGAAAGAAAGAAAGTGACACAACAATTCAAGGATTTGGCTAGGTGACTCACAAATAAGAGGTCAGTAGCTATTTAGAACACAAAGATCGGAATCAATGGAAATAGAAGAGGTAACATAAACGTTACCCCTACCAGAAATAGAGGAAAGAGAACCATCAGCAAATCTAACTTTATTCCCACTAGAGCAGACAGAAATACCAGTCATGTGATCGATAGCGCCAGAGTCAACAACCCAAGAAGAAACAATGGAAGCGGCAGATATAGAGACCTACAAGGCAGGGGCCGAAGAATCTGGCACTATGGTCGTACAAAAAGAGCTACCCAACTGTGACATACCCATCGAAAGGCTGCAAGATCTTCTGAAGTGAGGGAGCTGTGATCTGCATTTAGTCCAAAATGCCACACGGGTTCAGTTTCACCCGTCATGGAGTAAGTCTGGAAGGGTAGGTGTGCTCTAAGTCCCCCTCTCCTACCACCACGCATACTAGCAGGTGCAAGTCTAGAGGGACGCCTACTAAGCACCCAACACCTCTAAATAGTTTGCCCAGGTTTCCCACAATGATCACATTTGAGTCTTTATCTTTGTCATCCCCGTGGTATGGCACTGTGGCCCTTAGTGTCTTCCTCCATTGTGCCAATCTCCATGGGACTTGGAGGAAAGAGTAGATCTCTCAAGTGATGGTACACTTTCTATAGCCACTCTTCGGTTCTCCTCACTTTGCATGTAGCTACATACTTCATCTAAAGATGGAAGAGGTGACTGGCCCAAAATTTGCATCCGAATATTGATTCATATTCCGAGTGTAACCCGCCAAGGAGAATCAAAACACATTCCTTCTCAAGTGTTCTATATACCTTTGCTTCATCCTCAGGGTTGGATAGTTGGAGGTCCTTTAGTGATTATACTCCTCCCAGAGACCAATAATAATTGTGTTATAATACTCAAAGATAGTCCTATCTCCATACTTTATTATGGATAACCTTCTGGAAGAGTTGGTAGACCTTAGCCTAATCACCCACTCGCTCAAAGTCTTAGAGACACTATCCAAAATATTATTGGCAGTCTCCTTTCTCATTAACCTCCGATCGATCTCGAGATTCATAGAGAAAATCAACCAAGTCATAACCGAGGAACAAAAACTCGGAACTGGACCCTGGGAAAAACCAAGTTGTCTCGAGATATGTCGAGATCTCAGTCGAGTTGGTGCATTTTTTTTTCAACTCGAAACCTGGTTTCGGTGGGTTTTAGACCTAGTTTGGATCTGAAACTTGATACTCAGCCTATTTTAGGCCATTTAAACACAATGGCACTATCAGATTTTGCAAAAACAAAGTCCAAATAGGAGTTTCACTTTGGAACCTAGGTTGGTAGGAGACGATGTACTAAAATACCCTACTCTACACATAATTAGTAATAGAAAGCAATCAAAGCATTCAATTAATGTAAAACAACTTAGGGTTGTCATCAACATATGTCAAGTCCCCTATCTTAGGGTATACAAGAACCGGACCAGCCGGTTACCATGAGGCATGAGATCCACTGCTACTGGCATACTGAGGCATGTATGTTGTGGCTGGTTTGGGACTGGGAATATGTCCACAAAACCTGACCCAGTGCTTTGATTGTCGAACTCAAGTGTTGGCTGCCCAAACTCACCATAGCCACTATATTCGAAACCGGTGTTCTCCTGGCCATAATCATAGTCATGATGAGGGTGAGATGAATGCCACGACTGACACTCACTAGTAGTTTCTATACTCAAAAGTTCTTCAAAATTGATGAAAAGAACCGCAAATCATGCACTAATCTTGCTTTGGAGTAGCTGAATGTTACCGAAAAAATCCAGCCCAAAAAATGGTGAAAACCAGATGCAGCAGGAGTAGAGCAACCTCTCGGTCGAGATAACTCGAGATATCTCGAGTTATGGCACTTTTATAACCAAAGTTGGGTCGAGATCTGGGTCGACCCAAGATCTCAACCAGATATTGTAATTTTACAACTCGTATCCCATCTCGTCTCGAGGTCCAAAATTACCGAGATCTCGCAAGATTTAGTTCCTAGGTCATAACGATTGAGTTCTCAGTTCCCATTACAGATACGTTGGATCACCTAAATTAGGAGCATCAATTGTACCAATAATGTACCCTAACTTCCCCCCAACTTCACAGGAACAGCTTCACTGAGTCAGCATAGTCCAAATAGTTGGTGTTGTCCAACTTCACAATGGACATCTGGGTGTTGGGGTTCTCAAAGGCAATCAGACTGGGGTTGTTACTATTCGAACCACCAACCAAAGCTCTCATAGGTCCACTGACCTCCGACATAATGTATGAACACACTTAGAAAGTTGGTTGGCTATCCAAACCAAATGAGCAGTACACATTCTACATAGAAACTCCTTCCTAATACTCGGGAAAAAAATTCTAGCAAGAAGACAAACCATAAAACTTGGAGAAACCGAAATTAAATACATCTTTCAAAGTGTAGCTTCATCCCATGGCAACTCATTAGACCCACATAATGTAACTCACCAACACACATTATGTTAGAGTCTATGTAATAAGGGTAGTTTGGGCAGTAGTTTAGTATCTTGTTGTCTTATGCTGTAATTTTCCTTTTTTACCTTTTACCTCCCTAGGGAGGTGTTTGTAATACTTCATGTTAATAAATCAAATAGGGGAGAGGAATCTTTAGTCTCTCACATTCGGTTGCGGTTGCAAATCTCTTTCTCTCTTCGTCTCCTCTCTTCTCTTGCCCTCATCTTCTCTTCTTTTCTCAACTCCTACTTTCTCCTCTCCTCTCTTGAATCGATCCTTACATCATTTCCAACTCACCAACCGGAAGCATCTCAAATAGCATTTCAGATCAAAGAAAGGGCAAAAACATCAAGCTGTCAGTCCATGGAAAAATGAGTTGTGCTCCAACTACTCCTACTACATTCAGTAACCAAGGCCACCGGGGGTTGAAAAGAGACCCTTGGGTGATTTTAACAAGCCCAGTCCCACCTCCAACAGATGCCGGATGAGAGAAAGAATGGAACTGAAGCTCAGAGCTGGAGGTAACTTCCGCTACTCTGTCCCTCTTTCATTTGAACTCCCAACAGCCAAATCTTCATATGAGACCTCTCTTGATGTTTCTACAGTCTTCATCAAGGTTCATATCATGGTTATCTTCAAAGTTTGCAGACGGCAGCCTCTTCCTTGGAATCCCTTCGTAACCTAGGATTCCAAAGAGAGGAGAAAGGAAGCGGAGTAGTGTGACTCTCAAACCAGAACCGGAGGCTCTGATATCAAGTTGAAACTTAAAAGTAGTTGAAGATGACGAGAGAAGAAGGGAGAAGATGAGAATGAGAGGTAGAAAGAGAAGAAAAAGAGGATAAGGTAGGCGGTAATGACTTGGGGAGGGAAAATGATCCTTCTCCCCTTCATTCACTCGCTAATATTATATAAGAAAGTACATATATACCCCCATGCTAACATAAGGTAGCCTAGGGAGGTAAAAGGGACAAAGCACAATACAAGAAAAATAAGGAAATAACAAATACCTAAAGTACTCGTATTACATAAACTCTAACAGAATGGCAGGTCAAGTAGGGATTGGTCCACTTCATTATTTGGACAAGGCTAACTATTTAGCATAATCTTTTACTAGAAAATAAAAATAAAAGAAAAAGTACCAAGTGTCACTATTCAATTCAGAAGCCAGATACCATCCTCTAGAAGTTTCCCTTTATTAATTTATATTACTAGTAGTTTGAAAAGAAACAAATTATACCTGACGACCAATATCTTCTGCTGCTGGGCTGGTCCCATCCATGTGGAGTAGAAGAGAAGATTTTAACTGTAAAATAGCACCTTTGTCAGTGCTGATGTCTATAATTTACTGCAAATGATTGCACAACTAAATCAAAAGGAAAGACATTGATTTGTCAGCAACGGAAGTTATTACTATGCTCATTACAACATTAATTGGGAACAACAAAATACCCACAGGTACATAAGAAGCAACATAAAGTACACACTAGGAGATACTTGAATGGTTAAGATACTGAAATTTATAGACCAAACCAGCTAGTTCACCATATGTATATTAAGCATTTGTATGACACAAACAGACTGATGCAATTTCATCTCTCATCCATTAATCAGTGTCATAAATTTTACAGTAGCCAGTGACCATTCATTTGATCCTTGAATGATACAAAAAGCATTAATCTCTCTCATAATTTTCCTGATATTAAAATAATATAATGGTTCTGCAGTTAAATTTCAACGCATATTTAGCCATTTCAGCAAGCCAAGTTTTATCAAATTACCTTTAATTGATGATATCATAACCATATGTGATGAGACCTACTGAGTAATGCAAAAGTCGACCTCGAACCAGGGAAACCAGCGGGAGATCAATTGCAGCAGGATTGATACAATTAAAAGAACAAAAATAAAAACTGCAACTCTTTTTTTTTATTGCTACTTTTCTGTTACATATGAAGAAGAACATAAAAAGGATACGAAGAAAGGGATATAGAAGAGAAGGGGGGTAGGGGAATGGGCTTCTCACCCTGGGTCTTTCACCACAGCTATCCCAGCTGTTGAAACATGGAATTTCTCCCATAACTGATGGCAAGCTTGGCCACAAATTCTGTTCTCCAATTCTGTTTTTTCATTATAATGCGATGCCTATTAATAGCTTAGGCAAGCTTACAATGAAATAGAAATTTTCCAAAATAGAAACTAAACTAAAATAGAAACTTAAGAAAATAGAAACTACTAAATCCTAACTAAAATTAGAAACTACTAGGCTTTATAGTTCAGCCTTCTAAACAAGCAAGGAAACAAAAATAGAAACTACCTAATATACTTCTAATACTGAAAAAAGAAACTAAACTATGGCAGCTTTAGGATAGAATCTTTCTCCGCTTGATGGGCCCACAAAATCTTCAAAAAAACATCTCCACACACAGAAAATATGGGCTGTGACACTGTTCACGTGAACAGTGCCATGAATAGTGTTTTGATCTTTTATTTTCTTCATGCTTCACTCTGGGCTGGGGCCGCCTTAAGTGATGCTCCATCGAACCAACGAAAACTTGCCACATCATCAGACCAGGCTGCTTCTCACAGCAGTCAAATCCACAACCTTGCTGTGCTGGTTTTGGGGCTTGTTTCTTGCAGGTACATATGGACTTGTGATCTACATCACCGAGGCTACCTTTATTTGGAAGGTTCAATCTAAAATCTACTACTCATGAATCATGATAACAAATAACAAAATAAGAAGAGTACAAAATTATTTGTGTTTGCATAAAAGAAATAACTTAAGTCCTGCGTTTCGGTATGAGTTCCAACTTCTAACAAAAATCAAGACCAAGTCTCAAGGCCTTTTGTTAAGACCCAGAAACACAAAACTAGAAATGAGATCCAACGGAGCCAATAAGCAACTAGAGTAATTATACAAGGACAATCAACTGAGATTATGCAAGACAACTACTCGCAGCAGTGGCGTGAGGATTGTTGCACAAGTTAATGGATCTAAAAAGGTCGGGAAGAAGACCAAACAGATGGAATTATCTGCTGATCAAAGAAATAGGAAACATATATTTCTGTAGAAAATAGGGCCACAAAGTTAAGAGGGGATGTGTGGAGCAGCTAAACCACATATTGTAGAATTTAAGGCTTCAATGTTGCAGGATCAAAACTTCGAAACAGCCTCTCCGCCAAGCGGGGGTAATGTTGCGTACATTTGCCCCTCCCAGACCCTACATCCGCGGGAGCCTCGGGCACTGGGACGTTCTTTTTTTTAAGGCTTCAATGTTGATGGGATGATGAAAACTAGCTAAATCCAAATAATACCAAATCAAGCTCCACTTGCAGTAAAAAGCTTATCAATCTTCAAATCTTTCCAGCAAATATCACAATAAGAACCAGGAATGCAATAAGAAGTAGACGTAACAAAGAAGTCAAACTGTCAAAGTTGCTGAGGGAGACGAAAATGTTCAAGAGAGTGAGGAAGCTAGGTGATGAGTAAGCTAGGCTGAAACAAAGCAAACACTAGCAAACCTACAAGATGATGGCTAAACTCTCAGAAATTGCAGATATCACCTGAAAAGAATCCATGACAAAGAGGAATAGGTGCTGGAAACCTGCTGGGCAGAGATGAGAGAAAGAGGGAAAACAAGGAAAAGAAGAAGAGAGGAAGAAGTGAATATGACCAATAGGCTTCACCAGTCACCATCTATGGACTGCGGGAAAGGCTTCACCACCAGTCCAAAACCAAGGAGGATTCACCCCAATTAATAATGGGGGTAAACTAGGTCCCAAAGTTCCATGTCCAAGTAACACTTTATGTTTCATTCCTTGTTCACATTTTTATTTGTCCTTAAGTCCTCTTAACAGTCCATATAATGTTAAATCAGCACCTTGAACATCACATTTTCCTTTGGTATTTGTCCACTTTCATGTTGACAGGTCCTGCATCTCCTACCTTGCAATTGACCGACCCAGCATCTCTTTTTTTCAATAATGCCAGAGCTGATACACTACTGGTTGAAAAAGACACTACACTTGGGAGTAAACGAGTGCTGCGGTAAGGAGCCGTAAGAAAGAAGGGCATTCCTTCCGCCGTCATTGATTTGGTGAGATACATAGACGTCCAATCCTGCAGCAGCGTCTTGCTCGGTATGTCTGATCTCACACTTCACTCAAACGTCCCCTCTTGAACCGGCCAGTGGCAGCCACACCAACCCTTCTAATCAATCACCACCTTGGCTTGCCACTTGCTTCACCATGAGGGCTGCGACTGATTCACCACAATACACACACTCACATAGAGCATAATTTTATCTAACATCAAAATCCTAGTGTGCCCTTTGCTCTTAATTTATAATAACCACAGTTGATTACAAGAATAGAAACTCTCCTTGCTACTTGGCTTCCAAGCAAACACTATAAAAGAATCCTTCTAGAAAGGATCCTTATCAATTACAAGGAAAATAGAAAGCAAATAAAATAGAAACTAGGATGGAATCCTTCTAGAGGATCCATTGCTATTACAAAAATAGATAGTAACAAAATTAGAAACTTCTATTTAATATCTATCTCAACCACTAAGTAACTCAATACACAGAATTAGAAACGACCTACTTAATCTCATATAGGCCTTAAATACCTAATATTTGGGCTTACAGAATGGGCTCATAACAATAGAAAACTCAAAATTACTTAGCTCATGACCCATATAACCCATTGGGGAATTTGGACCTAACATATTGAATTGCAGGTTTAATTTGACCCAAAAAACTGAGCCAAACCCTGGACTGAAAATTCTTCTACACGGGATATGATATGTGTTACGAGGAAGTTAAGCATATCCCTGCTTTCTAACAAATTTATGTACACAAAAAACTTATTTCACACACCTACAGAACATAGCAATCATATAGAGCAACACTGACTTGTTCCTCAAGGACATGTATGACAAGCTTCATTTTGAATGAGTAGTTCAATCAAGGCCCAAATATAAGCAATCAAATAACAATGGAAGTATAACTACCTGATTACGAGCACGTGTAACATCAGCTTCTGAAACTCGATAAGATAGCTTGCTTATCTCGTACATAATTGCATATGCCAAATCATCCAAGCAATCAGGCTGAAAGCAAATGCAGGAGTCAATTTATTATTTAAAGAAGAGGTAAAATGAGGATAAACATTGCATAAATAGCAGACTATACTATTGAGGAGACCGCAGCAGAGCAAAAACAATCATTGCCTGAATTTTTTTTTCCCTTTTTTTTTTTTATTTGAGATAACGTCCCCTGAATAGTTGAATTTCACACAACAACAAAAAAAAACATATTAACAATACAGACATACTGTTAAGGGGTCAGTGGCAAACCAACCATGTAAATTAAAAAAAAAAAACCCATTTGGACAAGCTAGGTATGAAGCTAGAAGTGATCTAAAATAGTGTGAGAGGATGCAAGTAAATGACATGTAATGGACATCACAGGCATGTTTTGCACCCCGTTTCATATCACAGTATATGATATACAACAACATTTTTCATGTTTGTGTACAAGCAATTTGTTTAGTCAAAACTCAGTTTGAATATTTATTTCATAATATATTATTATTCATTATGATGCAACCCGCCGATCCTAATCCCAGATTAAGAACCAATGATTTGATTGGCTGGCACACAGGCCCAGGTTTAGGCTATTGTCATGACAAACCAGGGTCGGCGAAGCTTGCTGGTTTGAACATTCCAGCAGCCTGTGATGGAAGAAAAGGGGAATATGGTAGAAATTAAGGGAGAGAGAAGGGAAGAGAAACTGTCTAGGGGGGCAAAGAACAGTAACCTGAAGACAGAGAAAGACAGAGAAAAGAAGAAGCCTTCATGGCTACACAATTCAAATCCCAATTTCTTTGTTCCTTTTTATTATATATAAATATAAATACATTGCTCACGGTAGGGCTAGACTACCTAATAATGTAGTCCTAGGTAGGAGAAGTCCCACTAGGAGCCAGGGGAATAGGGTTACCTAACAAGGCTGGCCGATTAGGACAGATTAGGCTAATTAGGGCAGAAAATAGGGTTAGGGTTAAATAATGGTATTGGGGTTTATAGGGTTTTAATATGCAGGTTTAGGAGGCCTTAATCGCATAAGAATATTAGGGTTTGGAAGAGTTCTAAAATTCTGCAGTTGGGCAGAATCGAGTTGCAGGTTTTTTAGGTTTAACGGAGTGGGGGAGTGGAGGGGTTACAGTGGAGACTAAGGGCTAGGGTTAAGATCGAGTATGGGGAATGATGTGGGGAACGTAGGCTGGAAGTAGGGTTTGAAAGTGAAGGCTAAATCTGGAGTTATGGGGGAATCCTAGTGGAGGTAGGAATGCAGGTTTAATGGAGAATTAGGGTTTGATGGATGGAGGGGACTGTGGATTAGGTCTAAGGGAAGATAAAGGGTGATAGAAGAAGGTTTAAAATAAGAAAACAGGTTCAAACTCATGTATTGCAGGACAATGGCAGCAGCTTGATGATTTGAAAGAGCCTCCCGATCTTCACAATGCAAGGAGTCGCAGGAGTCCACCTACCCTTTACCACCTTGAGATCCACAAGGATATACACTCACAAAGAGCAGCAGCAATGGCAGCAAGCATAAAGCTAATTTTTATTAATCAAATTCGTATTCCCTACTTGGCCCCCTTACAACCTTATATAAAAGACTCAAAATTAGACTTAGACACTAAAAAGGAATGGCCTAACCCAATCCTTAACCTATTAGCTAACTTAAACTGACTAGGAAACTGAAATAGACTCAAAATAGAGTCCTAATCCAGCCCAACTAAACAATTAAAAGAAAAACTAATAAAATCACTTAAATTGAACCATTGGTTGAACCGGTTCAATTTAAAACCCCAAATAAAAAGCTAAGTATGGGAGCTAATCCCATATGCAACCTATTTACCCATATTTTAGGCCCATAAAAGTGGTCTATTACATTAGAAACCCATGGGATCAAAGGCCCAACATGTATGTAACCCAACCCTAGACTTAATCCTAATAAAAGAAGCCCAATTTGGTGATAAATCTGCATCACCTAACCGTGAGCTCTCTCTCTCTCTCTCTCCCTCCCTCCCTCTCCTTCTTCTTCTTCTTCCTCTTCCTTGCACAGGTGCTGGTTCTAGTGTTTTTGGAATTGCAACATGGTATCAGAGCACTAAGATCCAGTGTCTGTGATATTGTTTCTGCTCTAAGAGTCCATTTAGAGTTTCAGTTTGTGATTCACAGCAACCTATGTTGTATTTGTTTGTTCTGAAACCCTCGCTGACGAACTATGAAAAATTAAGATTCCCTACAGTGTTGAATAATATTTCTTTGGATGCATTGCTGCTGATGTCGTATGGTTATTGGTGCCCTATTGGTGGATGTTGACTATCTGCGTCTACTTACTGACGACTGGCTGGCTCTCTTCTTCCATATCTGCATATGGTGTTGCGATGATTATGTGAAGATGTTTTGGTGCCCCTTTGGTGATCAGATCATCTTTATACTCATCTTCCTGCAAAGTTCTTGGTAAATTAGGGTTTTTCAAGAAAACCACTTTTGCTAGACTGATCATCTTGCAATGTTACAGTAGTGTTCTCTACATACACATCAGTTCACAAACAAAATTTTCAGGATATTCTGAGGCTCCCTTCTCTATGCGGTTTCAATTCTCTGTTTTCTCAAACCGCAGGCTGTTGCTTTCTCCTGTTGAAAGACTGGTTGTCTGGTATTGGTGCAATAGTTGATACTGTTTGTGCAGTTTATTGGTATTTGTTGATTTTCTGATGTGATATCCTCCTGCGGTTCAGCCCTGTCATCTATAACTGACTCTGCTACTGCCTTGTGGCCTTCTGAGTTGCTCTTGGTTTGACATATTGTTGTTGCATCTAGTTTTCACCTGCTGGTTATTTTATCTTCATCAGTATGGCTCATCCTAAGCCCTCTGTAGACAATGTTAATGACTAATGTCCAAACCAATTCTATCAAACCAAGTGGTGCTTCAAATTATCTTCTTTGGGCACAGGCAGTTAAGGTATACATCAATGCAAAAAAAAAAAGACTGTTTATTTGATTTCTCCTCCACCATCTGCAGACTCGAAGGACTATATAGAACCAATGAATGAGAATGATACATTGCTAGTCTGGCTCTGGAATAGTATGGAACCTTTTGTGATTGTCAATGTCATGTTTCACAATACTGCCAAGGATGTTTAAGATGATCTGAAGGAGAGTTATTCTTAAGATACGAATATGTGCAGAATGTACGATCTCTATCAAAGATTATTCTCCTTAAAGCAGAATGGCAAATCTATTGATGATTACTATAGTGCACTCAAGGGCATGTGGGAGCCTAGGAGGAACTTATGTGTTTACCAGCCCTTTTATACTGATATTAAAGTTACTTAAATCACAGTATGCTGATTGCGTAATTTTAATCTAGATTACACTCTGATCTGCAGCCTGTCAAGAGTAAAATTCCTTTTAGCAAGAAAAATCCCTATATGAAAGATGCATGTTGTCAGATTCAACAGACTGCATCTCCCTCCCTTTCTAAACCTGAATCCATTTCTTCCAATGACAAATCTGCCTTCGTTGTGAGCAGTGGCAGACGTGGTCGCGGCTCTGGTTTTCTAGGCAGAAGTAGTGGTTCAGGGGAGGACGAGGACGTGGTATGGGTGGTCGTGGCAGACAGCAAACCGATCAGTCCATCTGATAGTGCACACATTGTGGCCGCACTAATCACACAGTGAGAAGTGTTGGGTGAAGCATCAGTGGGCACAACAGTTTGTTCATACATCAGTGACTGACGGGAGTGCTGAAGTAGCATCGGCTCTTCATATGAAAGTGGCACATCTTCTTATGTGTCTCGTGATGAGTTGGTTAATCAACTACTAAAACGTGCCCAGCAGCTTGAGACATTCCCTTCCACATCTATGGCTACATTGGCTCACTCAAGTATACACGCATGTTTAACTTCCTCATCTCCCACTCCCTTGGTCATTGATTCTAGTACTTCCTCTCACATGACTGGTAAGTCGAATGTATTTTCTTCCTTTCAAAAGTCTAATTGTCCATCTCAAGTTATTCTTATAGATGGATCTTCTACTCATGTTTCTGGTCATGGTGTCATTCCTCTTTCTTCCTCCCTTTTATTATCTCATGCGCTTCATGTTCCTCAATTACCAGTTAACCTTTTTAAGTCAATTTACACAGCATTTTAATTGTTCTATCACTTTTTAATCCTTCCTATTGTGTATTTCAGAATCTCAAGACAAAGACAGTGATTGGTAGAGGGCATGAGAGGGATGCCATGTATTACTTTGACGTTGCTCCTTCATCTACGGCCGTGTCTGTTACTTCTAATGGTGCTTCTCCACTCCATTAGCATTACAGGCTAAGGCATTTATCTCTTTCCAAGCTGCAGCATATAGTCCCTTGTTGCAAGTCTATCTCTCAAAGTACAGTTTGGTGTTTGTTTTTGCGTTCTGATAATGCTCTTGATATTATTCAACGTGAAATTTCATCTTTCTGTTATGAGAATGGGATTATCCATCATTCTAGTTGTTCATATACACCTCAACAGAATGGTGTGGCATAAAGGAAAAACCGACATTTGTTAGAAATTGCAATACTTAATGTTTCAGATCCTATTTAGACTGCTTGGTATTTGATTATCTTATGCCCATAGTTATTAAGGCGTCGCCAAGGCGATTGGACGCCTTATGGTATGTTAGTAAAGCAAGCGCTTTGGTCTCTAAGGCATCACCTAGGCGTAGCCTTAGGCGCCTTAGGACTCCTAATTCTCTGAGCGGTCGCCCTAGTGTCTTTTTTTTTAGAACTCTGTTTTTTACTTTTTTTTATGTTGTTTAAGTTATTCTAATTGCCATACTGTTATTGGTTGTATGGTTTGGCTCCATGCTCTGAGAAGCATGGAATCATATGTTAAAAAAAACCAAAAGAAAACAAAACCTAAATCGATTTCAACTCACCGTCTCACTCTCACTCACCCATAACCCATTTGACCGAAAAGAGAAAAAAAAAGAGAACAAGAGAAAGAAGCAGCGGCGACTCACGAGTCACAACTCACGACCTCACTCCTCGATCCCTCTCAGTCCCAGAAGGTATCACCGACATCCGACGACTCTGGCGAGGCAGCAACATCTCCAGCCTTGTAAGCATTGTGCTTTTTTTTCCTTTTTTCCTTCTAAACCAAAATCCCTTCTAACCTCTCCAGTCTCCATCCTCCATCGACGTCTCCATCTCCAGCCGTCCAGCCTTAACCGACAACTTCAACCTCCACCGACGTCCGGCGAGGCGGCGACATCTCCAGCCTTGTAACTTGTAAGTATTGTGCTTTTTTTTCTTTTTTTCCTTCTAATTTCTAAACCTAAACCCCTTCTAACCTCTCCACTCTCCAATCTCCATCGACGTCTCCATCTCCAGCGGTCCAGCCTCAACCTCTACCGACGACATCTTCAACGTCCATTGGCGACATCTCCAGCCTCAACCTCTACCGGCGACATCTCCAGCCTTGTAAGTACTGTGTTTTTTTTTTCTTTTTTCCTTCTAACCTCTCCACAGTCCACAGTCCACAGTCCACAGTCCACTCTCCACCGACATCTCCAGCCTTATATGTTCTTTTGTTTGTTTCTGAAGAGGATTGTGGAGTTTGTTACCACTTACCAGTTCCTTTAACTTCATTGAGTTCATTCGATCTTGTCTTTCTTTCTTTTCCTCCTTTTTTTCACAGAATTGAATGATTTCTTTATTGGACTAAAATTAAGTGATCACAAGACCAGAACTTGTAAATATTTCATATTTATGAGGTTTTGTAGTTTTGTTGCATGATTGGAAATTGGAATACTATTCTAGTATTCTTTACTTCTATTAGTTTCTATTTTTAATATATTCTTTACCAGCCCTTTATTCTTTATATTTAATAATTTATAATGTTGTTTCATATTTATATGCTATATTGCTATGATAATATGATGAACTTAGTTTGTTAATTTGTTTTGTTGATGAATATCTTGCATTGATTTGACTCTTTAATATTTATTTGGCAAAGAAGTAGAAATATATAATTTTTAATATGCTATTTGTGCTAAATAAAATGGTTATATAAAAAATTAGAACACTTGAACGCCTTGCGGTCGCCCTATCGCCAAGACGCTTAGGAAGGCCCTCAAACGCCGCGGTCGCCTTGCCGCCTTGATAACTATGCTTATACCCTCTTCTGTCCTTCACAATCAATCCCTCTTTTTTGTTGTTTATTCAAACAGCTCTTTATTTTCTCTACCACCACGTATTTTTAGGTGCCGCGTTTTGTTCATAATCTTTGCATTCGCATTGACAAAATTGTCTCCACATGGTGTTTTCCTTGTGTATTCTCACACCCAAAAAGGATATCGATGTTATGACTATGTCACTTGTCAACATTTTGTCAATGTTGATGTTAGATTTTTTTTTAAATACTCCATACTTGGGACTGCAATTACTGACATAAGACCTGCCTCTCCTATTCCAAAGTTAATTCCTCTTGGGAATCCGACTCCTATATCCAAAGGAGTGCCATTACAATTAGACAAGCTCCGTCCCAAGCCCTCACCACCAATTGCAGCCACTCCTTCATTGCCTTCCTTACAGTCAAACTCTTTGCCTGGAGGAAAGGTATTCGTTCATGTACTCAAAAATCTTTGGTTACCTATTCTATTGTTTAATATATTTCTATTTCCCATCTTCCCACTTTTCTTCACAATTTTGTTTTATCATTGACTTCTCACTCTATTCCTAATAAGTATCAAGATGTTTTATCTAATCCTGGGTGAAAATCAGCTATGATGTGGAGATAATGTAGTCCTAGATAGGTAGGAGACCTATTAGGAGCCAAACAACAGGATCAAATAACAAAAGGGGCTGCTGGTTCAAATGGACAGCACTAGGATTTAGGTCAATTCTTAGGGTTAGGGTAGGATAATGGGAATATAGTTTATACGATTAAACTAGGCAGGTTTTGGGGATTTTAGAAAGCTAGATTTGGTTAGGTTTAGATGAGAATTCAAAATTCCAGAAATTAGGGTCAGGGTTTCAGGTTTTGGGTTTTAGAAATTAGGTCAAATTTAGGGTTTTGAAAGACAACTAGGGGCAGCAGCTTGGGTCAAGTGTAGGGGGTGTTAAGGAGAGGCTGTGGTTTGAATTTGAAATAATTCTAATGGTTAGATATGGCTGGGCAGCAAGATCTATGGTTTAATGGAGTTAGGGTTTATGGAATTCAAGCAAAAATAAAGGGGGATCAATTGGGGAAGGGAGTAGAGGATTAGAAGAAGAAATTAATAAACAAGTTGCAGCAGAAATCCACTAGCAGCAGCTTGGACAAAAGTGAAGGGTAGAACCACCTTCGAATTGGGATCCTCCCGGCCGTCACGGCGCAAGGAGTCGATCGGATTCCACCAATCCCTTTCCACCTTGATAAAACCACAAGGATGCACACTCACAAGGAGCACAGGAGCAACAACAATGGCAGCCAACAAGCAAAAGCTTTTTTCATTAATCAAATTCGTATTCAAGGCTTTGCCCCCTTACAACCTTATATAAAAGACTCAAAAATAAACTTCTACTCTAAAAAGGAAAGGCCTAACCCAATCCTTAACCTATTAGGTAATTTAAACTGACTAGGAAACTAAAATACTAAAGGAAATAGACTCAAAACATGGCTGGACTTATAGAGTCCTAATCCAGCCCAACTTACATCACATGACCACTTAACCAAGTCACATGATCACTTAAATTAAACCAATTGGATGCAACCAATTTGAACCGGTTCAATTAAAAAACATAAAAATAAACTAAGTTTGGGCTAATCCCGTATGCAACCTATATACCCCTAGTTTAGGCTCATTAAAGTGGCCCATTACATAGAAAACCCTTGGGATCAAAGGCCCAACATATATATATCCCAACCCTAGACTTATTCCTAATAAAAGAAGCCCAGTTTGGTGATAATTCTGCATCAGGAGATGGATGCCTTGCTTTCTCCCAAGACTTGGACTTTGGTTGACCTACCTCTCAGTAAGGGCATTGTGCGATGTCGTTGGGTGAACACCATCAACTATAATAACCCTGATGGATCTGTTGGGCACCTAAAGGCTCACTTGGTTGCTAAAGGATATACTCAAACCTATAGTATCGATTATTTTGAGACCTACCTCCTGTTGCTCGTCTGAATTCTGTGAGAGTTTTGATTTCCTTGGTTGTTAATCTGATTGGCCTCTATTTCAGCTAGATATCAAGAATGCTTTTCGGTATGGCGATTTGCATAAGGAGGTACACATGGAGCAACCTCCTGGGTATGTTGCTCAGGGAGGAATGCACAGAAAGCTTCTAAGCTAAAAAAAAGCCTATTTATTGGTTGATAAGTCCCCCAAAGCCTGGTTCGGTAAATTTAGCAAGTTGTCAATAGATATGGCTTCTCCCAACATTATTCTTAACATTCAATTCTTGCTCGTCATCAAGGCTCTAAGGTAGTGATGTTTTTTGTGTATGTTGATGATATTATTGTTTTCGGTAATGACTTGTCTGGAATTGAACATGTTATCTTGTTTACAGCAACACTTCCAAATGAAAGATTTGGTAGTTCTCAGGTATTTTTGGGAATTGAAGTTAATTGCAGCAGTAAAGGTGTTAGTTTGTCTCAGAGGAAGTATGTTCATGATCTTTCTACTAAGACTGGAATGAGAAGCTATAAACCTGTAGATACTCATATGGATCCTCATGTAAAGCTTGGAGTTTCTGATGATAGAGTTTACAGACAAATATTAGTATAGGATGTTAGTCGGCAAGCTCATTTACCTTACTGTTACTAGGCCTGACATTTCTTTTTTTGCTGACGTGATTAGTCAATTTAGGGCAACACCCAAGCAACCTCATTGGGAGGGAGCATGTCGTATCTTAAAGTACCGCAAGGGTTCTCCCAGAGAAGGACTTATTTATCGTCGTCATGGACTCATGGTCACAATGATAACAAACAAACAAACAAACAACTCAGCCTTATCCCAACTAAATGGGGTCAGCTACATGGATCCTTGCGAAGACAAAATATTAATAATACAAGTAAAAGAAAAGGAACACAACAACTCCAAATCAGTCTAACACAAACTAACTGGGGTCGGCTAATCGGCTATACGAATCGTTGCCCTCCAATCAGCTCTATTCGACGCCATACTTGAAACAAGACCTAAACTATGCATGTCCTTCCTCACTACTTCTCCTACGGTCATTTTAGGCCTGCCCCTAGCTCTATTATTACCTTCAATCTGAATCCACTGCTCCGAACTGCAGCATCTGAAGCCCTTCGTTGAACATGGCCATGCCACTTCAGATAACTTTCTCGTAGCTTATCTTGAATTGGGGCTACTCCCAAACCACCTCCCATCATTCCTTATTTTATCCATCCTAGTTTTGCCACTCATCCATCTCAACATCCTCATCTCCGCAACACTCAGCTTATCTATATACCGCTTCTTAACTGCCCAATACTCCGTGCCATACATCATATCCAGTCTTATGACTATCCTGTAAAATTTTCCTTTTTAAGTTTTAAAGGAATCCGTCAATCAAAAAACACTCCTGATGGTTAGCAGAGATCTATTACTAGCTACTGTACGTTTGATGGTGGTGGAAATCTTATTACATGGCGAAGTAAGAAACAGACTATGATCTAATGCTGAAGTTGAGTATAGAATCATGGCTAATAATGCAATTGAGTTGATGTGGCCGAAGTCTTTCGTTCAAGAACTTGATTTTTCAGTTGATATCAGTTGATAAACTCAAGAATATGTATTGGGATAACAAGGCGGCTCTCTACATTGCAAGTAATCTTGTATTCGATGAGCAAACTAAACAAATTGAGGTTGACTGTCATTTAGTGCATGATGTTGTCATGAAGAAAGTGATTTCTACTCTATTTGTTAGCTCTGGGAATCAATTTGGTGACATGTTCACCAAAGCTGTTTAGACCTGCCTTTCTTGGTGGTTGTTCCAAGCCGGGCATGGGTAATATATATGCTCCAGCTTTAGGGGGAATGTTAAGAATATCATGTCTATAAACTACCGATAAACTACCGGTAGAGGTAGTTTGGGAATTCTTTCTTTCATGTATTGTATGTGTAGGGGTATATCTGTAATGGTTCCTTATAACCAGGCGGCGTATATTTGTCTCTTTGTTCATTTTTATTATATATATATATACACATTGCTCACAGTAGGGCTAGAGTACCTATCCATGAGCTCTCCTCTCTTCCTCTCTTCTTTCTCTCTCTCTCCTTGTTCTTCTTCTTCTTCCTTGCACAGGTGCTGCTTCTAGTGTTTTTGATATTGCAACGACTACGATTAGATAAATCCTAAAGTAATCTCTAATGGGCCACTTGATGCAGGAGAGCTTGCTTGGACTGGCACAAACACATTTAGAAGTCCAGACGGAGATGAGATGAACCAGGGTCCAAATTGGGCTTTGGGTCTAGTACGATATTTAGGGATTTGTTTGCTAATTTGAGATAATCTTGTAATATTTATTTTATGGAAAGTAGGATAACATAGGAGATTGGTCTTGGTTTGAGGTAGTTACTTAGTTTACTACAGTTTCTATTTTAGAATACGTGTAGGAGTCTTTTTGTTCTTATTTGTATAAATGTAATAGATAGAGGTTATAAGAGAAGTTGAATGGCATGAAATATTGAGCTTTTTGGTACGAGTGTGCCTGCATGGCCGAGGCAGCTTGGCTGTCATCCCTTCCTCCTCATCCCTTCTTAATTCTCCATCCTTTTTCCCACTAGTACGATTCCTTCCCTTCTCTAGTTTCGTTCTGTTTCTTCCTGTAGTCTCTTGTTCCTTATTTCATCTTCTATTATTCCTCCCCACCCTGTTTCTGATGACTGGATGGTCACTCTCGGTTGGTAGCTGTTCTCCTTCACATCTTCTTTTCCCCTCCTGTTCTGAGGGTAAGATCATCACCCTAGGGCGAGCTGAACCTTAAGTTTCCTGCCCTAAAGTTTCATCCCTGTTGTAAGATATCCATCTGGATCCATACCTGAACCTGCCACTCCCACTGGTTCCTGTTTCAGCAAAGCTCTATATTAGTCTTCAAGTTCTTGAATCAATTTACTGCCTGATGGAAATCATAGTGCTGTGTCTCAGAAGCCTTGTCCTGAAGTTTCGAATCCATAGGTTCTGAATCGAGTGAGTTCTTCACTCAATATCAAATCTGGTTTCCGCCTTAGTATTCTGGTTTCTCTTCCTATCGTAAGGTTGAAGGAGACTTGTGAAGTGAATTTAAACACCATAACCCTAGTCTTCCCATATTATCCCTCCTTTCTTCCTTTAATCTATTTAGTCCTTATTTTTATCTTCATTCCAAGTCTATTGTTATCCAATAAATCAACTTCCCTTGGATCCCTACCTACATATATCTTCCCAAGTAACCCTTCAAGATTCTGCTTATTTACGGTTCTGCCACTCCCCCTTGTACACTTGAGGTAAATTACAGAAATGCCATTATTATTACACAGTGATCTCTTTAGCACTTGGAGGCTCATAAGTGATTTGAACCACATTTTTTGGATCCCCGGATTGCAATACCACCACTAATTAAAATATTTATTTTCGTAACCCCTTTAGACCCCCCCCCCAAACTTTTGGGCCTAATAACTCAGCCCATTACAAATAAAATCCAAAGAACTAAAAGCCTGTAGTCAATGGATATTAAAATAGGACCAATTTTTTTACCAGTTCTGCATTAAAGTAAAGAAGAAAATGGGAAGGCATTGAAAGCAGCCTGTGTTAAAAAATAACCAATAGGCAAGATCTGAGTGACCCTCACCTTGGCGATAGCATAAACACCAAACAGTCCTGTGTCCTTATAGTTGGTGTTGAAAGCCATCACGCTCTCCGCTATTTCATTAATACCAACCCTCTGAGCAAGCTCTGAACTGTTCACAGATTGACAAAACCAGTGAGCAGCTTCCCCTTTGGGAAGTGAAGGGGTTACACAAGAACACACAATAATATTAACCATAGACACATACCCCATATGCTTTCCCCCGCCTGCACTTTTATTCCATGAACCCAGCATAGATTGCATGACCATCAATGCAATTGAATCTGGGTCCGTCCAAGATGCACCATTAAATGCAACAGCAATTTGTGCAAGAGGAACATCATCATCAATTATACGGACCTGTTCAACGATGGAACACAAATACACAATTACCACAAGGACAAAATTGGCTCCAGATGAAAACACCTCTTATAAACAAAAGAAATAGAAAAAATGCATCCAGTTGACTTTCTTTCATTCTTTTTTTCTTTTTTTTTTTTTTTTTTTGGGGGGGGGGGACAAATACATTAGATTGAACATAAAACTGTTTTAGCATACCTCAGAACCAGTAAAAATTGCTGGCTCTTTTGCAACCAACTGAGTAGCAGTGGTTGGATCTGAAGATAGCTTTGTAAAAAGTTTCTTCACTTGATCAACAATATCCTCATGCTTGACAGCTCCAGAAGCAGAAATAACCTGACATAGAGCTCCCATAGAATAACAGTGGAAATAAATTTAAACACTCCAATTCATCCAGCTCAGCATATGAAGAGATAGCATCATAAGGTTTTTTTTTTTTTTTTTTTTGGGGGGGGGTTGGGTTGAGGGATGTTCCCTCACTGAATATAGGCAATTACCATTCTTGGAGCAGTGTAATGAGTTGAAATGTAATTCTGAAGATGATCTTTTGTGATTGTCTTAATATTCTGAGCAGGTCCCAGAATGGTTCTACCCAAAGGGGTGTATTGGAATGCAGTAGCATGCAAATGGTCAAAAATAACCTCCTCGGCTTGCCCCTCCACCTACAAAGTAGAACAAGAAGAAGAAATTTTCTGATTTAATTATGACATGGTAACCAACTACAATAGTTATTTGTTATTTAAAAGAAGTGAAAAGGTAACAACTTCCTTGATTTGAAATATAAAGAAGTAAAATGCCATTTTTCCTTACAAAAACAATTACAAGCAACTGATGCTGTAACCTTCCTCAAAAAAAGGGAAGAGAGAGAAAATTACAAATGTCATTGCCTGCCAGTAACCACTACATTTAGACATTCATAACACAAATTAATGCAAACTAGGAAACTCAAATATGAGTTCCTTGCTGGAGCATAGGATCCACTTGGGACTCTGAGCAGCAAAAACAATGAGGGAGCTAGGTCAAATTGTTTTTTTTTTTTAACTTTGACTATTTTTTATTTCTCGTGTTTTGGGATAACAAACGTGTTTTCGTAATCTGGGCTTTGTAGGTTGGGTGAATATAGTTAATTTTTAGAGATGTCACCCTAAGCGCAATCGTAGCTTTTAATCGTTTTATTTTTCAGAAGTTGAAATTAAGTCTTTGTACCATAGTTGTCATGGCATCGCCATATCAACGCCATGGCGCCGCCATGGCATCATATCGCTGGAGAAGTGGGCATATCGACCACCAATATGGATGATGTAAGAATATCGACCAATATGGCCTCCATGTCATCGCCATGGCGCCGTCATGGACGCCATACCACGACATATGGCCATATCGGGCGACATGGTTCTTTCAAATTATAAAATTTACTTTTTTAACAATAATTTCTTTTAACCATTTTTTATTTTAATGCTTTTTCCTTAACATAAAAAAAATTAAAAAAACATCAAACAGAAAACACTAATACTCTATTGACTAATACACAATCACATATTCACATCAGCAAAAAAAATTTTATTTAGATGGGTTGTTTATTAGCTTTATTCACTCAATCTAAATTACGTTCTTGTAATTGTTTTTTTGTTTTGTTACTTTTGTAGTCACTTTCACATGAATCATATCTCAACTCTCATGATTTTTCAACTTTATTATCAGCAAGACTATTGCTATCAATTATTTGATAATCCATGATTTCATATACACTAATGGATATTACACTTTCATGAATTAAACCATAATAGATTAGTAGTACACTTTCATGTTAATTTTTATGTTATAAGGTATATATTATAGCATACTAAATGACATTAAAAATAGAGAAAATAAAACATAAAACATGGTTGATATGATCGCCATGGCAGGCGACATGTCAATATGTCGACATGACACCCCTCCACCGACTTGGATCGCTGTGATGACATGACAACTATGCTTTGTACTATTACTATCACTTTTGTTTAGGGTAATCTTGGCCAAAACTTTGTTTAATTTGTATGATCCAAGCCTCTTTTTAAAGGGGTTCCATCACCTTTCCAACATCTTGCAAATTAAATTCCATGCTCCTCTTTTTTTCTGGGTGGGGGGGGGAGATTTCAGCATATCTCCAAATTTCCACATGGAGTTCTCCTCATGGTGAAGAGATTCCTTCCTCTCTTTCTCTTCTTCTAGTTAATGATTTTATCTTACTTCTGTATCCATGATTCTGGATCTGGAACAACAGATCTCAATCTGTTCAGAATTAATCTGAAATTTGAAACATGATTCTTCTTAGAAATGGACAATCAGATCGTCTTCTAGGGCCCATCACCTGCAGGTTTTGAAACCCTCCAGCATCAGGGTTTCTTGAGAATTCTTGGTGGATTCCATGAGCTCAAAATATTGATTTCTGCAGGGACCTACTCTTTCTCCTTTCTCATATCCTAATAATTTTCTATTTAATTGTTTCAGAAGATTTGGATATCTTTGCCCAATTTGATGTTGTCATGTTGTTTTACTTGAAATCCTAAACTCTTATTCCATCACGAGGCTCTGGCATCAACATGGATCTAATTCATCCCATCATTTCCACAGGAAAATTGAAAGCAAAAAAGATAAAATAAGAAAGTAACACAATAAAAGTGATTTAGGAGTGGCCATGATAGGTGAAAAGCTGAAGAAGAACCATTTGAGGTGGTTAGGGCTTGTACAAAGGAGGCCACCGAATGTACCGATAAGGAGTGACAGTTTGCAGATTAGCAATGCTAAAAGAACAAGAGGTAGGCTGAAGTTTACTACAGAGAAGAGGTGAATATAGTCATAAGGATGTAAATGGATCGAATTCAGTCGGATAGTGGCATTATCATATTTGAATCTGATTATTTTCTGATGGATTCGGATAATATCCTATTAGTTTTCGGACGGATTCAGATAATCCTATCCGTTGACATCTTTACCGTTTTGTTGATAAGGGTTAGAGTTGAGACTTCAGCAAATACCCTTTCTTCTACTCTTCTTAGTCTTTGATTTTCTTACGTTTTCAACTTTTGATTATATCTTGTATTTATGTTAATAGATATGTGATTCCATGTATCCCAATGCATAAAACAATATATAAAAACCAATAGAAAATCTAGAAAAAGAATCACATTATCTTAACTTATAAAATTATAAAAATAAAAAAACTTAATCAGATAGACAGACACAAAGATATATTTCAGAGATTTTATTACCGTCGGATTGTTAAATGAATCGGATAATAATAGGTCGGATAGGAGGATTATCATATTCGTATCCGATTAGTTTTCGGAAGGATTCGGATTCTCCTAAACGGATACGAACACGGATCGAATACGGATTTCCAAATATCCGTTGACATCCTTAAAAATAGATAAGCATGCCTTAGGTTTAACAATAAAAAGGTCTTTAAAGTTTAAACTAGGTCGAACAGTGACAAGTATTCATGTATCCCACCCCCATTTAATTGAGAAAAGCTTAGTTGAGTTGACATGCAAAGTGGCTAAAAATAAGATACCTATCAGATTTATGTTTTTGGAGGCCAAAATTAAAAAAATAATTACAGGGACAGGAGAGATATTTTTCTGAATCTGTGAGGGAATTCAGGAATGTAGCATTTTTTCTCTTTTGTATTTGATTCAAACTGGTAGTTTACATGTTATTATTGACCAGTTTTAAATTTTGGTTTGTTATACTCAAGCTTCAAGTGGTCTATACCTTATTTTGAGAAAACTAAATCCAACCCCAAATCTAATTCACACTTCTCCTTACATCACTTTTTTCGGGTTTTATTGGGGGGAGGAGAATGGGTAGGGATTGCCCATTTTGCAATATTTTTTGGTTCTCAGAAGCTATCGAGCAAACCCAAAATAGCACAAATCTGATACAGCTTGTGAGACTAATGGAAAAAAAAAATGGTGGCAGTGTATTCATCTATGATGGAATTTACACATTTTGAAGTTCAAGAAAAAGAAGGTCCCATGAAGTCAATGTAAATTACTGCTTCATTATTCCATCAAAATCCCTACATGGTATGATGGTTAGAGATCTATTCTATCGGTGTAACTCCAATATAACCAGCCACTCCTCACCCTAAAACACCATAAACCCCCACTAGTAAATTCAAACATTTGCCTACATACTGGTAGTGATCAACCAAGCTTTAGACATTGATTTCCTCAACCCATCTCTTCAATCAACAGCCATAGATCCTCCACCGATACAATGTCCCCTCTAACCCTACCATTTACCTAATTGGTTCATCATATTTCTCACTAACAAAGACACGGCATCAGAGAATTTAGTACAATTGGTAGACTTGAGATTGGTCTTTTAAGACCCCGATTTGATCCATCTGAGTTGCTCAATCACTAGGTCAGTAGGTTGGACAATATAAGGATAAACTTGACCAATCAAAAGGACGAGGTGAGTCAATCAGAACCTTAACCAATTTAACCAACCTAATTTATCATTGTGGTTGCATCAAACTAGGAGTACAAATAATTTTCTAATCCTCCGACAGAGCCATAAGCCTACCGTCCCCCAAAACCCAATAACAGAGCCCACACTCCAACCTACAAGTATTACTCATATTGCACTCAGATTATCTACCAAATAACCACTTAGATTCTTCCTGATCGTAATTCTTTTTTTTTTTTGGTGTGTTGTGTGTGTGTTTTGTAGGATAAGTCATAAATATAATTCACTTGTCAATATAATCATATAAACATAACCAATCCTGGCTCATTGCTTTCTGGGGCTGAATAATGGGTTTGTATTGAAAATAGACGAAACAAGAACAAGATGTGGATGAGACAACATCATTGGGATCCAATATTATAGAGGGGGGGAAAATAAAAATACATAATTCCACTGCCAATAAACTCAACCCTTCACAGCAACCTAAACAATATAGACAATCGAAACACCATTATCACAATGAAAAACACACACACAATTAGCACCCAAAAAAATCAGTATGTTGTCTATATAGACAATCGAAACACCATTATCACAATGAAAAACACACACACAATTAGCACCCAAAAAAATCAGTATGTTGTCTAAACAAATTGGAAGGTACTACACTGACAAGTGTAAGGGCACATAATTCATTGGGATCAAATATGCTGATAAATCAATCCCATGCCAAATCAAAAGGCATCTTCACAATGCTCGTAACACTCAAAGCGATGTTTCTATTCACCCAAAAAAAAAAACACTCAAAGCGATGGCATTTTTTAGCATTCTACTATTTTTAGAGCCCCTATTGTCCTCGTCTATTGGATATCCATCTTCAGCCACTCAATTTTGTGCTTTTGCCTACCAGTTTCGGGAGTAAGTTCAACTCATCTCCAATCATGTCTTTCCTCGTTTTTCCACATCCATATAAACTTCCTCACCATGCAATTCATTCTGTGCTTCATTAAACCTATTTTCAATAGGCGAAATTAAGAGAAACATCTCAAAAATGCAACAAATGTTATATCAAAAGCAAGCTCAATGCAAATCATGATTGAAATGCCAAGAAACAACCTTCAGGAAACAACGCTTCAACTTTTTTGCTCTCTATTCCCCCTCCCCTCTTTTCTTTTCTTTTTTTTTTCTTTTTTTTTTTTTTTTTTTTTTTGGCAAACAGCCAAAACACCAAATTGATCACGAAAAAAATCATCCAATATATGAGGAAAAAAAAAAGTAACAATCACAATAAAATTCCCGCACCTATTCACACCCCCCCCCCCCTTTAATTGGCAAACAGCCAAAACACCAAATTGATCACGAAAAGCATCATCCAATGTATGGGGAGACAAAAAAAAGTAACAAGCACAGTATAATTTCGCACCTCTTCCATCTCACGGAGAATGACGTTACGCTCGCGGTTGATCCGATCCTCACTAAAGCACGAATTTTGTAATATATCCGCGAGAATGTCAAGTGCCTTGGGCACATCGTTCTCCATGGCCTTAGCGTAATACGTGGTCTGTTCTCTCGAGGTATATGCATTTAAGTGTCCTCCCATGTTCTCGATCTCCTCCTCCAAAACTCTGACAGACCTTTTCTCCGTACCTTTGAAGATCATATGTTCAAGGAAATGCGCAGTACCGTTCGTCTCATCGGTCTCAAACCTACTCCCCGCATCGATCCAGACACCAACCGTGGCCGTCTGACACGCTAGGTTCGACTCCGTTGCAACACGGAGACCATTGGGTAGAGTCGTCACGCGAGTTTCAGGGGCCGATAGGATCTTCGTGTGATCTACGAGCACGGGGTGAGGCGAAGCGTACTTGAGAAATCGAGGATCTGAGTTCTCTAATCGCTTGAGCTTCGATTTAACAGCTTCTGCAAGTCTATCGTAGATCATGACATTGGGAGGTGGAGGTGATGGAGGATATGTTGGAGATGGTGAAGTCTCAACCGCCGGAGAATTGGAGGAAGATCGAACGGATTGCAGGAAAGAGCGACTAGATAAGGATGATGGTTTATGAGACCTGCGAGCTAGGGTAAGAAGCTGCTTAATCGCCATGGCTAAAGCTTCTGACGATTCTAGGTTTAGGGTCAGATATCCCCTTTCGGGCTCCGGTGAAGCAGGTGGTGGAGAATAGTCGATGGGAGGTAGAGAGGAAGCCCTGATAGGAGTCGAACTGTACAAAGAGAACGCGATGAGAAAATTAAGGGCGATGAATCTCGAGTTAGTAAAGTCTAGAGATTACTTGAGTGTGCCAGGTGTGACGTACGCACTCTACCTCTACCTTGTACGTGCTACAATTGGGAAATTTACTTTTTTTGTTAGCTACAATTGGGAAATTTACATGATTACACAATGTAAGGTTTGCTCTTACAAAACTACCCAAAACAATGTTCCTCCCTCAACTAAAGACCTTTTTTGACAGTTTTACCCCCACCTCTGCTTCTCTGTAAAATCACGGTTCTTCCGATGATGTAAGACCATTTATGTGGCTTTTGAGTTGCTTATTTATTAATTGGTTTATTATTTACACTCATTGTAAGACCATGTTTACGAGTATATTCTGTTTGGAAAGTAATTTTCTATCCGGGAGTGTGGCCTACACCAATACTCTCATATGTCTATCTCTCTCCTCCTTAAAACAAAGGGCAAAAATTATCTTTTCATCTAAAGAGGAGAGAGATAGACTCATGGGAGTGCTGGTATAAGCCACACTCCTGGACAGAGTTCTCTTTCCCATTCTATTTTTAATGGTATATTTTCTCTTGTTCCATACTTTTGTCGATGACAAAGGGGGAGACAAATCTATGAGCTAAAAAAAGCTACAATGAGCAATGTGTGAGCTGAAAAGCTATATTTGTGTAAGAATATTTGTGGATAAAATGGCATTATTTGGTATAAATTTGTGGCTATTAAAAGAGCCAAGTTTGTGTAAGCTAATGAAACTATTTTAGTAATATTCAACCATCTCAACTCCCAAGCAATCACACCAAAGACTTGAGTTCCTTCTGGATTTACTTCTTGATCAATGACAATTGTTGCATTGTCATTATATCGTATTATCATACCTTTGTCACATTTGAATTCTTTCTAAATATGATGGCAAATCATGTGTACATATTCTTAGGGGGATTAGGGGGAATGTTTATTTATAAATATGTCTCATGTGTGAATGTTATGTTTGCCCTTAAGAAAAACAAAGTGGGAGAAGCTCTTAAATGGAATATGTATAGGTAGAAAGAACGCTACATGGTCGTGTGAAATTCCTGTTGTACCCCATGGAAAGGCGGACATTCTTGAGGGTGCGACGGTCATTTCATGCGGTCCTGTGTTTAGACATAGAGGCCATATGCCGCATGCAACGAAGCAACGTTCTCTTTCCCATATTTATTTCTGCAGTATCTATTAGCATACACATTTTTTCCCATACTTGGGCACTTGTACATTGTCTGAGTGAGAGTTATATGATTGAATGATATATTGTGGTGTTTTTTCAATAATAGCTTATCATCACCAAAAAGGGGGAGATTGTTGAGGTAAAGGATGTCATGAGTAAAATTTGTGCTTTTTAATAGCTTTTACGTTTTGGTGATTACATTATGTTTGTGTATGAAAAAAATCTTGCTCTTCCAAGTGCTTTGACAAGTATATAGGTTCTAAGCATTGTGAATTGTGTCCTTGAATCTAAGTATAAAACTAGAAGATATCACGTTGCTCAAAAGATTTTATCATGAAATAGTAGAGACAAATGTGAAGATTAAGTCAAGCCATCCATAAGGATTCAAGCAACTCGAGCCAAGATTGAAAGAATTATTTTTGTTTGCTTAAATGTAATCATATGCTATGGTTTTCATCTTATATTTATCTAGATTATCCTAAGATGTATGATCCCATGTGCTTAGGCTCAGCTTATCACCTATGACCGTAAACTGAAAAACCTAAGTTAGCTAGTCATAGTATAGACTGACTAAGCCAAACTGGACCTAAATGGTTGACATTAATCATAAACCTTGACTTACCCCTTTTGGTAACCTAAATGAACCTTATATTGGTTCATTTAGCGTGGCATAAGAACCAACCAGAAAATATGTCTAAGTGATATGATTTAAAATTGATGAAGGTCATTGACAATATTGGCTGTCTATTGAGTAGCCAACCGGTTTTGAGTGGAGTCGTCCATCGATGAGTATCATAGCGGTCAACGACTACATGATCTGTTGGTTACCAGGAGCATCTATAAGCAAACTGACATTGAAATGATCGACCGGTTCATCCACCAGTGGAATTCGAAGAGGTGCTTCTTTGTAATCTACAAGGTGGCAACTGACCGACTTTGTATAGCGGTCGACCGAAGTTTAAAAGTTAGATTTGTTGGAAAACATAACGGCTAGTACTTTGACCATTGGAATTTGCTCTATAAATAGAAGAATAGTCCGAGTTTCAAAATGTTGACGAGGGACAAAATTGTGTGAAAAGTCGGTTGGGCTAAAACTTGAAAATCCCATTACCGACCTATGTGCTTAAACTTGTAAATCAAGCAGCCATTAGTATATGAGCTTTCAGCGTGCTTATTTGTCTGTAAAAGATGTAACTTGTGTTTTGGCCTTTGAGCCATTGTGTATCACTTTCATAGTGATTGTGTGGTGAAGGGTATTGAGGCCCTGATCCTTGTGTGTGAGTTGTTTCTCTACCTTGCAAGGATACTGTGTTTGATCTTGGGGAGATCATTGTGCGCATGTGTTGTTTCTCCTACCCTTCAAGGAGATTGTGTTAGTGGAATTCCAAGGGGCTTTGGAATGGACGTAGAACAGTATTGAGGTCATGCTGAACCACTATAAATTATGTGTGCCCTCTTCTCTTCTTTCTTATCTCCTCCATTTACTTTATTGAGTATTTGTTTAACTAACGAATCATTGGAGTTTTGAGAAAGCGCAAAAATAAATCAAATTGAATTAAGATTCCGCATTACCCAATTCACCCCCTCTTAGGTTGCCTACATGATCAATAAGAAAAAATAAGATGATTGAGAATGAAAAATACTATATAGGTGACACATGCATGCATGTTGTCTTAGATTTTTTGCAGCTTGTAAGTCTTTACTTGAACTAATTTCCCACTCCCCCCTTATGCCATTTTTTATAACTCGTACCATTTTATAGGTGAACATGTTTCAATTTCTTGTCTCATGTTGCAATACATCTAACTGTTTCAACAAATGCAATTACATTCATTGCTTACGAATGGTCAAGGATAGAAAAGAATCAATATTCTTTTTGAAGGGGAGGGGGAAGCTGAACATCTACGGCCTTTTCTAATGTTTGGTGTTCACCTTTTTCTCACTTGTAGCTCTCAGTGTTGGTGGGCATAGATGCTAATGTCATTCCATGACATACATTTGATTTTCTTGTGCTGAGGAATGTGGAACTTCGGCTCTCTAGGAACAGTTGGATGTTTCAGAGACCTTCAAAACAAAACCACCAAAAAAGCAACAAAAACATAAGAATGAGAACTTTTTTCTTCGAAGTTTGTGAGTAGGCAGAGCAATAGCCCTCCTGGTTTGAAACATGAAAACAACCACGTAACATCTTAAATGGTATGGAACATCACCCCATATAACATTTGTGGTTAACTACTTACCTTTTCGGGATGAAAGGCCTATCAAAGTAGGGCATGGGTTGAGCTTTTGGAACAAGCTCTCTTCTCAGCCTCCTGATCTCTTCTTCTTCTGCCAACTACAGGTCACAAAAACAATGTTGGATGATTATACATAAAATGAAACCAAATGATGCTGTTATCATGATTCAGTTTTATCTTTATTATTTCCACTTACCTTCTGCTGTCTTTCTCTTTCTAGTCTATACTGCTCAATAAAGTTCAGTTTCTCGGAAACCTGAAGATTGAACATTTTCTGTGAGTGTTAGGGGAAAGTCATATATTCAAGTACAACAAAATAGAGGAATAAGCTAAAAAGTTTAAGACTGAGAGTTAGAGGAAATTCATATATTCAAGTATAAAGTTTTGGTGCAGATCCAGTCATTTCCTTATCATTGGGAGTTTGATAGAACCATAAATGGATAACAGAGAGTTTCAAACATAAGAAATAAAGGATAAGTCTCCAAAACTTCCTTTGTCATAAGAGCAGAAGAAACTTATTGTTGCGATCATGTCTACCTATTTGTCTACTGTACTGGACTCATCTTGCAGCACTACTTAAAAAAAATTACAATTCCATGTTTATCATCAGAAACTTACATGATGATCAAATCCAGCACGTTCCACTGCCCTCAGATCACTATGAAGCTTCAAGTCCATTGGATTCGTGCTTTCTTTTACTGGAGGCTTCACTAAGCACTGTGATTTCAATAAATCAGAAAATGGAGATATCAGTAAACACAAATATTAGGACATAGAACTTACATTCAGTAAACATCAAAATTTTATATTTCCCACTCTTTTTGATAAGTAAGAGTTATTTTTGAGCACCAAAGAAATCCCAAACTTGATTACTTAAAATTCTTTGATATCCATACCAGGATTGACCTTAGCGGTACACAAAAATTCCTCCCCCCCCCCCCCCTCTTTGATAAGCAACAATCATTCAGTGGACAAGACATCCCCAACCTTGATTACATAAAACTACATGACTAAGGTCATTTCCATACCAAGATTGACCTTAGTGGTAAATACAAATAGTTCCCTGTCCAAATGATTCTGGACTAATCACTAAATTTACAAAAGTTTTAAGACTTTTTTTCTAAAGAAAAAAAAAGGAGAAAACTCTAAAATATAAACAAAAAACATATAAGTATAGGACTGCGTGTGGTATATGAGATAAGATGCTGGATACATGATCTCTGCCAAAAAAAAAAAAAAAAAAAAAGGGAAACAGCAGAAAGCAAATCTGAAATATCATCGTCAAGAGACTTGAAAAGAATGATGATTTTTAATCATTTTGACGGAACTGTGAACACAGATTTTTGACTTTCCTCATCATATCTATGACCTGTTTTTCAATTTCTGGAAGAAGATCCCACTAAAACAGATTTTACCTCTAGAGGAAAATTTTAGTAAAAGGAATATAGCAGCAGTTTTCCTATCTAAAGAATTCTGTCAATTAGAATGTGTCTTGCCATCATAAAAACCAGAGAGTATAAGAAACTGAAGATGCCAAAGCATTCCATAATGTTTTGTTGATAGTCTATCGCAGAAATAGATTGAGGAAATATTTTGGGGGTGCATCTGAACAGAAAACCTCACCTCTGGTTCATCTGTTGTCCAAGGGAGGCCTTGTGCGATTGGAATCCGCTGTCTTTCCTCCTCCATAATCATATCTTGCACCTTCTTGAGAAACTCTTCTTCTTTAGACCTCCCTCTTTGCTGAAATGTGATACCCACATTTATATAATTTCATGTTAGATGGAGCCATGATCGAACCAATTGTAATATGTCCTACTCAACAGAACTAAGATGCCATTCACACCTTTGAGAATACAATAATAATATTAATTTCAAGGTCACCGAATTTTTCAATGTCAGACTACCAAGTCTAGAGTAATTATTTTTCTTTTTCAGCAACAAAAATGAAATCATCAAATAAATTTTAAAGATGAAAAGTTGGGGGAAATAGAAAATCAGACTAATTGAACAGGTGGTTGTATATTTCAGAAATGATGAGATTGCTATTTACAGTTAGGGCAGTTATTATCTATGAAGCTTTCATTACATATCAGTGCAATTTGAAGTCCCATTTCTTGGAAATCACAGAAATCAAATTTGATCAATTTAAAACCAACTTTCTTTGGCTTTTGGGTCATTCATGACGATGGGTACCTCTGTTTTTAGTTGAAATGGTTGTAGACTGGTCACTTTGAGCTGCTGCTTCTTCCACTTTCTTCCACCAAGTGATGTTAACGACTCAGAGCTCTGAAAATGCATAAATGTTTAGCTCTCGAAAGATAAAAAGCTGATAAGATTAACGATTACAGACTGAAATTGTTAATTCAGGGGCAGTGAATTTCTTACATTCCGCCTGCTCCTACTCCTTCGGCCTTCCCCTTCCCCAGATGTCCTGCTTGTGAAAGTAAAGCTTAACAACAGAAGGGAAACGCATAAGAGTCAGTAATAATCAAATAAAAGTGGACCAAAAGATATCGCTTTTATGCCTAGGATTAGGTCCTAACTAACCTTCCTTGGCTACTGTCCAATGAAGAAGAAACCCTAGAATCCAAACGGGAATTCTCTGCAGTGAATAACAGCTCTGATAGATGGAAAGAAGATGAAGAAGCTTCTGTTTCAGGGGCCTTAGGTTGCAATCCTGGTAATGCCCACTTCGATGGTTTCTTAGCACTTTCATTCCCTGCGTCTTCATTCTCCTTCGAATCCTTGGAACTCGGAATTGACAGAATCCTCTCAAATGCTTGTACCAAATGCAAAACTCTTCCAGAACCCGCTTCGGGAATACTGTTCCTGGCTTCCTCGAGCAATCTGTTCCTCCTCCTCTTGATCTTTAAACTAACCTTTTCATTTGACAATTCCTCCTGATCGTAGTTAATTGACTCATTCGGTGAAGACCCATTACCTTCCATAGATTTTTCATCTGAAACTCCAGGAGTTTCGAAGTTCTGAATAATCGGGTTCTTATGCTCATGTTCGGTATCAGCTATCTTGCAGTTCTGCAACTCATCCAAATCAGGATCCCGTTCGACGCTGCCCCTATTCTTGAAGAAGTCTTCTTGAGACGCTCGGAGATTCTCGTAAGCAACACAGGGGCATTTCTTGAGATTGCCACCCACCTTGTCTTTGCATTTGCAGGTGACGGTTGAAGCAGTCGTCTTCGATTTCTTCTTGGCCACTACAAATTTCCTTTCTTGAATCTTGGTACGGGGAGAAACGATCTGAAAAGAATGTTTCGGGCCAGATTTCTTCGATTTCTCTGATTTGACAACCGGAGACTCTGCTTGTTTCTGCAGAGGACTTCTGCTTGAGCGATTGGGATTCGAATTTTCAATCTCTGAAGCTTTGACCCGAGATCTGTGTTTATCTTTTGCAGGAGTCGTCATGGTCGCGCAGTTCTTTCCGCCCAAATCCATCAGAAGTGATGGTCGGAAATCGCTGAATCAGATTCTTTAATGGTACGAAGAGGGTTTAGAGTGAGCTTTTGGATTCCTGATCGAGTTTTTGTGTTTTCGTTGAAGGTGTGAGGAAGATGACGAGGCCGCTGGCTGAAAGTATACGTTAGGTCCGACACTCTTGTAACGGCTAGTTTTGTGGGGAGTTGTTTGCCAGCGTTGGATGTTTATTTAAAATTTTGTTTCATTAGGAACCGTTGGATTCGAGTGATAATAAGGCTTAGAGTGGTGATTTATATAATTGTTAACCGTTATGGTTCCTTAATTTGTCTGGGGAGATTATGGAATAATGGAAATACTCACGTTTTGATTGGATGAATTATGAAATAAAACAACTCATCGACAATTGTCTGGTGTCTCGTTACCTATGATTCTCTGTTTATAAATCTTTGATATTAGCCGTTGATTACTAATGAGGGACAGATCCACACCCTCGGCTGTGGGTCCTATAGCCCAGATGTGGGTTTCGATCTCTCCCACTCGTCCCAATGTGGGGACAGGATCCAAACTCAAACAAAAGAAAAAGGGTGCATACCCATGCGGCCATGCTCACTAGAAGGTACCTTACCCCTTCCCTCTTCCATCCCAAATTTTTATCGTATGCGGTTCCCGATTGGTGCGGTTTTCTAGTGCCTCTCACAAGAGGAGGGTGGACCCCACCCGGGCGGAGTGTTCGGTCAGGTTCCCCGGGTGGTTCCCACCCCCTCTTGTGAGAGGCACTAGGGAACCGCACCGGTCAGAGAACCGTAGACGATAACGATTCATTCCCCCCCCCCCCCAAAAAAAGTAAAAAATATATGGGCTCATGTTCTCTGTCCCGCAGCGCAAGCTATGCCCAGACACATGGACCGGCCACTCAGGGGGCAGGGTGGTCATTGCACCCACCCCCATGTGTTGGGTGCAACCTGCGCCCCCGGCACAAAGAACATTCTCCTAAAATATATATAAAAGTTCCCAATTCCTAAAAAAGAAAAAGGGTGCATGTTTACATGGTTGTACCCCCTCTCACAATAGCGGGTATCATTTTGAAACAAAAACCGAAAATCGATCTCATAGAACCATACCAAATCGTACCATTACAAATTCGGTACAATATGATATGAAAAAATGGTATCGACCACGGTATGGTATCGGTTTCTAAACTGGAACCGTTTGATATGTACCAATACCGTACCGTATTACTGTATGGAAAATGATCACCCCCAGTACTGGGGACGCTGCTGTGCGCATCGTACGGTGCAGCAGCACCCATGTGTGCACAGTGGGCCACACCGTGCACACATGGGCGCTGCTGCGCCACACAATGCGCAGAGCAACGCCCCCACTACTGGAGGAGATAAAGATCCATTACCGTATATGAAAAAGAGTTGGAAAACAACACCTTCTGCTTCGCAATCTTTCTCTGGCGTTTTCATGGTTTTGTCACAGAGTTCAGTGAACTCCGATTCTTTTGGTGGCGGTGGCATCAGCGTAAGAAATGATTATGGTAGGGTAGAATCACTTATTAACCCAATGGAAAATTTTACCGTCATTTGGAAATTCTTGACTATGCATTAAACCTTGCACCATGGACATCTTCTCTTCCTCCTCCACCTCTTCTTAACCTCCTCTGCCGTCAATTTAAGGTAATTACGGAGCTCTTCAAATAAGTTGTTTGCTATTCTTCATGGCCTCCTTCCTCAATATGGATCCTCTACTGTCGAGCTGCTCGGCACGACCGTGCTGCCTAGACACAGTGAGGTGTGCAATGACCGCCTTACCCCTGCTCGAGTGGGGGTAAGGTGGTCATTGCGCGCCTCACTGTATCTAGGTAGCTTGGCAGCAGAGGATCTGGATCCCTCCTTCCTCCGTACGAAATGCTTTTTTCTCCTGGCCACCCCATTTGCTAAATCTGTGGCGAGCTCAGCATCACTGATGCCTTTGGCGCGAGAAATCACGATCTTCCCTCGTGTAACAGTCATTGAGAAGCATTATTGAAGGAAAGAGGAAGAACATGATTGGTAATTTGTGAGGTTGGGGGAAGATTTGGGGCGAAAAGAAAGGAGCTTAAAGTCTATCGGAGGTGGTGTTGATCGATTTGGATTTGATTTTGATGAGCTTTGAGTGAGGGAATCAATCAGGTCTTATTTGCTCTGAAGAGGTGTTTCGACCTTCCAGCCAAGCAAGAAGACTAGTGAGATCAAAGATGAATGAGATCTTTCTGCAATGACATTGAGCATACTTTTTTGAATACTGGTTTCAATATCGAATTTATATTGTTTTATGGGAAAAAGATCTCTGTTCGGGAGTGTGGCCTACGCCAGCACTCCCATGAGTCTATCTCTTTCCTCCCCATGTGAAAAGACACCTCTGCCCCCTTGTTTTAAGGAGGAGAGAGATAGACACATGGGAGTGCTGGCGTAGGCCACACTCCTGGACAGAAAACTGCTTCTCTTGTTTTATATACCATATATATATCGTACCGTAACCGTACTGAATTGATACGGTATTTTTCTGCAACGACAATAAGCATATTTTTCTGAATACCGTTTTCAATATCGAATTTATATTGTTTCATATACCGTATATATATCGTACCGAAACCGTACTGAATTGATATAGTGCTAGTATTAGATATGTAGACATTATGCGATACAATATGATATTGGTATCTAATACATGTTTTCTGTACCGTACCAAAAGCGTACCGATTGACATCTTTTTTTGGGGGTAAATTACACGTCACCCCTGGTTTTCAAACGAAACTCAAATCACCCCCTGGTTTTTGAAAAAACTCAAATCACCCCTTTACAGTAACGGTGTTAGTCTGTTGTTAGTTATTGGTGTGAAAGGACTATTTTACCCTTGTACTAAACCATTAGAATTAAATTTACAATACTACCCTTCCTTCATCTTCAACATTGGTCAAGGATAGTTTAGGGATTTAAATTTATTTAACTGGCTGACATCATCACTTAACAGCATAAAACTAACAGTGGGGACTAATTGTCATATTGGGGTCAAAATCAGGGGGTGATTTGAGTTTTTTCAAAAACCAGGGGGTGATCTGAGTTTCGTTTAAAAACTAGGGTTGATGTGTAATTTACCCTTTTTTTTGTGGTAGGAACCGATTGACACCCTAGCCGCCCTTTTGGGCTGTCACCCCTATTGGCCTATGCGCCCTCAGTAAGATGTTATCAAAAAACAAACAAAAAAAATCAACGGCATAGAGCATCCATAACATCAAAGTTACTCCTACAAAAAAAAAATTTGGGGGGTAAAAACTCCTCCAAATTTTTTTTGGTAAAAGACAGACTTATTTATTAAAGCGTGTCTAGCGCCAGGAATCCGAATTACAGAGATCCGAAATTCAAGGAGTGGAGATAAGCCAAATTGTCTCACACGCTAAAGACAGAGCCTTCCAAGCAAGAGAATCAGCCACACTGTTAATCTCTCTTGGGATATGATGAAAAGAGCAAACATTAACATACCCTACAAGAGCCTTAATATCTTGGACATTAATGCTGAAAACCTCAATAGGGGGGGGGGGGGCTTGGAATCATTGAGAGCGGTGATGATGGTCAAGCAGTTCGACCCCACTTCCACCCCCTCGATGCACTCCGATATACAGTATAGCAAGCCATCATGAATGCCCAAAGCTTCCCCTTGCAGAATGGAAGAGAAGGTCACTGGCTTAGAGACAGCTGTGACGAGCTCCAATGAGTGGGAGCAAATCACCAAACCAAGACCCCCTTTAGTCGCATCACCCGCTGCGTCCGTGTTAAGCTTGAAAGCAGGGAGGGAGGGAGGTGACCATACAATACTAGCAGGAGAGGGAGAAGGCGAGCGAGAGACAACTCCTTTGAGACCTCCAATCGAAGAGATGAACTCAAAAGAAAGGTTCTCGGCATGCCTGATGACTTCTTCAGGGGATCTATTAATACCATTAAATCAGATCATTCCTAGAGCACCAAATGCCCCAATAGAGAAAAGAGCTAATGTAGGAAGTCTCCCTGATTGCTTGCTTGCCAGTGATACCCCATTCTACCCAATGATTTATAAACCCAGACAGACTAAGATCTCGTCTTGGAGGAGAAAAGGACAGTGAGGAGCCAAACCAGATTGCTCTGGCATAGGGGCAGTCCAAGAGGATATGATTGAGTGATTCCAAGAGGGCTCCACATCTGTGGCAAGCAGGATCAGTAGGAGAGTGACGACGCACAAGAGTCTCACCAATAGCAAGGGCATCATTTGTAGTTCTCCAGAGGAAGTTCCTGATCTTTGGCAAGGTGTGGCATGACCAAATTTTTTTCCTCCTACAAATTAAAGTACAGAAAGACATGAAATCCCTATCCCAATCATACCATTATTACTACTAAATGTTACATTCAGTGTATGCACGCATCTTGTAAGAGACCCGAAACCATTAAATAGAACTCCAAACATACTAACTATTCTAGCCGGTTCATAGAGACTGTTGTTCTGTTTGTTTTTTTTCTATGTCATAATGATGATGTGTCCAGCGAATAATTATCACCTCCAATTCACGGGTACCTCCAATTCCTCTAATAGGGGGAGTGGACCCCACCTTGGGTAGTGTTTTCAGGCAAGGGCTAGGATGGTCATTTCTACCCCCATGTTAGGAATTGGAGGAATTGGAGGGGGTAGCGAATTGGAAGGGACAACGATTCAAGTCCAACTGTCGTCTGAGATCTTTATTATTGGGGAAAATTACGTTTACCACCTCTGTATTTTGAATCTATTACGTTTATCACCCCTATAAATTAATCTATTTCAAAAATCTCCCTGTATTTTGAAAAAACCTTACAACTGTACCCTTACCGTTAGATTAGAATAGTCAAGTGATGATGTCATTACCCAATTTTAATCTAATTGCCCATACCACCCTTAATAAATTCTCATTCCTTATTTACCCCCACTTGGAATAAGTAATATCATTTTTTTACCCCTAAAACATCATCTTCTCTAAATGAAACAAAAAAAAAAAGAAACCGAGAGAGGACCTTCATCGCCTTTGAACCTTCATCCCATCTTCGATCAACCGACGCCACCATCGCCAACCGTTCCCAACAACGACGTCGCCATCACCATCGTTGAGGACCGCCACCGTTTTTCCCCTTACACTGCGCCATGGCTACTCTTCCTCTGCTGATTTGAAGTGCTCACTTACCTAAGTCGCCATAGCTCAACTTCCTCAACTCTCCTGAAACTGTAAACAATTGTTTTAATATTTGGGAAAAAGATCCTCTTTTCATTATGCAAATTTCCATTCTCCATGTAATCATAGATTGCGATTCTCTGATCTCCAGCTAAACAATATCCTGTCAAGGGAACAAGATTTGGATGTCTTATCCGACCAAGGTATTCGAACTCCCTTGCAGTTTCTTGGTCAGTCATGGTGGATCCATATACCAAAATCTTTACAGCTACATGGATACCTCCAAGTAGGAATCCTCTATAAACAGGCCCAAATCTCCCTTCTACCAACAGAGTTCCCCTATCCAAATTTGAAGTTGCAAATAAGAAGTCTGCAAAGGTGAAGTTCAGCAAAGGTTTCTCAAAAATTACTACGGGGGCTGATGTCGCAACCTTTACATCAGCAACCCAAATAGTTGAATCAGTCTGAGTTCTGAAATGAGAATGGATCGGAGATGTTCTGATCTTCTTTGTATGATTGTTGCTTAACTACCCACATTCTAGATTTCCTTCTACACCCAAAGGCTAGGCAGAGCAACCCTACCAGCAAACAAACAAGGGCAAAGGATATAGCTAGACCAAGCTTAAGTCCATTATGTGTGGTGGTTTTCCTCTGAAGAGGTTTGGGTTTGCAGCAATGGGGCAGCTGAGTGATCCAATGAATGCAGACTCAAGGGTCTCAGGAGAAAACTGTGAAGTGCAGAGAGTAAAGTTTTTGTAAGAGAAGTTGAATTTCTGCATCTTGGGTAGTTTCAGCAGTATAGAATATGGGATTTCCCCAGTTAAATTGTTTTGTGAGACATCAAGAACTTGTAGAGGAGCACGGAAGCGATGAAAGCATGTCCACTCTCTTCGGCTAACACAATGGATCAATGCAGGGGAGAAACACCGAGAAGCCTAAGCTAGCTATCAGCTGCCGTACCCCAGCGGAGTGACGTCTTCTTATCGAGATGAACATGAGTAGTCAAGCCCTCCAATGAGATCATGCGCCCTAAGCCTGGCTACTGTTGTGTGTTCCGATCCTTCCAGTGAGAGCTTGTGACCATTGCAATGACCGCAATATGCTTAATCGACTGTCTCTCTTGCCTATTGGATCAAAGGGTGGTCGTCGTCGAAGCAGCAGGTGGTCGCCTCGCCTGAGCAACAAGTTCTTTGAAATCCTTCTCGCTCCAGGTAGTAGGTATGCAACGGTAACGAAGGGTGGGGTTAGTTTATTAATAGAGAATAGGGAAGGGCAAAACTGAATTTTCAAATTAATAGGGAATATGGAAGGGCAAAACTGTGTTTTCAATTTAAAATTAATGGAGTTAGCATTCAAGGGTATGGATGTAATTAATTAATTTATAGGGGTGATATATATAATAGATTCAAACTATAAGAGTGGTAAACGTAATTTTCCCTTATTATTGTATTGTTTTGGATGTTTGGCTCTTTTGAGGTTGGACTTGTTTTGAGACTTGCTTCTTTGTTCATTTTAATAAGACATGATTTGGTATAATTTCTATTTCAATTTTATTGGGTGATTTCTGTTTAAAAAATGAGAAAGCATTCTATGTGGGGGAGAGAGTAGAGATCACGCGTTTGCAATAGCCAATAAGAGCGCACGCATTGGCATCTTGAGGGCAAAATTTCTGCTTTTCATGGCGTGCAGGGTGGTCATTTCGCCCATTGTGTCTCGGCGTGGTGAGTAGACCCCCCAAAGAACATTTTTCCTTTAAAAAATGTTTGACTTGATTCTTAAACTTTGTTTTGGAGACATGGAATTCAAATGAAATAGTGTTTCAATTTTGAAATTGAAATTGATTTCACTTTTGCTTTTTAACAAGCACATAGTTAATTTGATGGGTAAAACAATAATTTTATGTTAAAAATAAAACAGCACCCTTCTTCTTCTCCCTATGGTCTTCCACCACCACCTTCCCAGCTCTACCCCCTCCCCTGCCACCCTCTCCCAAAGAAATATAAAGAAATTGAATTACCAAATGAATTTCTTATTCTTGAAATATTTCTGATTAATGCAATCAAAACAATTACAATTTTTTGACCAAAAATCTATTTATTTCCCCAACTCTACCTTTCTGCAAGCTAAGTGTCCAGCGAATGCTTCATGAGGTTGGAAATCGGTTTGTTCCACCCGAGATCTTCTGCGGCTTGGTATCTTTCATCAAGTGGGTAATGGCAGAGACATCAATCCATGGACAAATTTTTGGATTCCTTCTATCCCCCCTCATTCCCCATGCACCTTCATATGTTGACTTCTTCATTGATCCTCATTCCCGAAATTGGATCAAAGAGAGGTTATTCCACTGGTGGCCCCCTGACGTGGCTTGTAGGACTCTATCCATCCCAATTCCTATTTTCCAATCTGAGGATCACATAGTATGGCAAAGTACCTCATCAGGAATTTTTTCAGTAGCCTCAGCCTATTCATTGGCGCTCGATAAGGATTCGCAGCCAATTGACAAGATGTGGCTAAAAGTTTGGCACCTCCCAACGGCTCCTAAGATCCAGCACCTGATATGGAAAACACTCCACCAGAAACTCCCTCTTCCAGATCTCTTAAATCTTAGAGGATTCAATCAAAACCCTCTATACCATATTTGCCAGCAACAGAAGCAAAACTCCTCTCATTTGTTCCTCATGTGCGACAGAGTATGGAATATATGGAGACAAGTTGGCCTGCTTCATCTCTTCAATAACGTCGACATTCGCTCTGGAATTATCTCGGCTCTACACAGTCCATACAAGACTAATAGAGACAACTGGAGTCAAGTATCTCTCTTTTGTAGCATCATATGACATTTATGGACTGTATATTGGGACTTAGTCTTTCGCCAGGTCCCTTTCAATCCTGCAGCCATTACACTCAGAGCAATAACGACTGCTAGGGATCAGGAACAGAACTACAGCGAGCCCCGGAGGCAAGAGGTAAGATTGGTTCAATGGCTCCCCCCGACAACACCTTTTATGAAGTTCAATGTCGATGGAGCAAGTCAAGGCATGGGTGGGGTTTGTCGATCATCCACTTCCTCTTTCATTTGCAGTTTCTCTCAAGGAATAGGATGGAGCTTTGCCTTGGTTGCAGAAGCATTAGCAATACACAAAGCCATGCGAATAGCTCTTCAAATGGGTATCTCCTCCCTCATCGTGGGAAGTGATAATCTCCTAGTGGTTAATATTCTACAGAACAATACTCCAGAGACACCTTGGAAGATCTCTTCTCATTCACGACTGCAGAGTACTAGCCTCTTATTTTAATCAAATCTACTTTGTCCATACTCTTTGTGAAGCTAATTCGGTTGCGGACATGTTAGCTACCGTTGGAGCCTCCTCTCATAATAGTCATGTTTGGCTTGATTCCCCTCCCCCCGAATGTATTCTCCCTTTGTACTCTGACTCTTCTGGAACGTTGTTCCAACGTTAATAAAGTCTTTTTATAAAAAAAAAACCAAAAATCTATTTATTGATTATTTCATAAAATCAATCCGAGATTGAAATAGAAATCATACCAAATTTGGCCTAAGTTCCGAAATGTTGTTGTCCATTCTATTTCCAATTGGGCGGTCTATTGGCCTCATAAGGGGTATTTGGAAGTCTTTCTTTCCTAGGGATCTTCTAAATCTTGTGCATCCGTTTTTGACAATTGAGACTTAATAATTTCCCTCACGTCATGGGGTGTTCACATAAAAAATTACATAAATAAAAAATAGGAAAAAAGAACGCTACATGGTCGCATGGCCCCTGCGCTCAGACACAACCCCCTGAAACGACCACCCCACCCCCTACAAAATGAAAAATCCTCCCGATCGATCCCCCTATGTGTCCCCTCTTTGACCCTCACGCTATTATTGCAAGGGCCACGTGACCGAGCAACATTCTTCTTACCTAAAAAGTATATGTCCATTTTATTATAATGAAATTAACAACCCACAACAAAGTTGGTGGGTTGGCACATTATTTTGTCATGTGAAAGAGTGATGTGATATTTCTAATGCCTAACGGTATCATAATTAAGAAATAATTTAAATAGGCCACTTGTCAAAATTCAGCCTCACATTCTATTATTTACCTTCCATCTACTTCCATGTGTTTTTATCAAAAATAAAATAAAATGTACTCCCTTTGTTTCCACGTGTCCCTTATAACCCTAGATTTTTTCTCCATGATTTGTTTTGGTATGACCAATTTTGATTGAACTGAAACTTGACATGTATGCAAAAGTTCTTGAGATCCACCTGTCTACAAAGTTTCTAAAAGTTTCTACCCTAAACAATCTAAGTAGATCTAAAGCTTACTTGGACAATCCACCAAAATAGTTCTTTTTTTATTAGGGAAAATTACACTGTCACCTCTTGAGGTTTGTATTAAATACAAAGTGAACCCCTATGTTTCTAAATTATACACCCCCCCCTAAATTTCCACTTTGTTAATTAAGTGTTACGGAATTGGTTAAGTTTTCCCTCAAATGATTAATATACCCTTAAGAATGTGAGTTTATCATTTTGCCCATAGGGCATGCCTAATACCTTAACGAAGGTGTTTGACCCACCCCATCACGGTTTCTCCTCCCTCCCCTAACACTTAACTAACGGAGTGGCTGTATAATTTAGAAACATAGGGGGTCGCTCTGTATTTAATACAAACCTCAGAGGGTGGCAGTGTAATTTTTCCTTTTTATTATTATTATTTATTACATTCTCTTTTTCTCATATTTCAATTTTGTTAGTCACGTGTTGTCCTCAAATTTAAAAGGTAAAATTAAACTAACAATAAGAGTTTTTTTTTAGGCACAAATAATAAGAGATTAATGGGGACATTTTGAGGATTTTATAATGAAATTAATGATGCTAAGTCTACTATTGTTATTGTATTAGGGAGAGGGTTCTCTGAGGAAGGGCATAAGAGAGCGCACCAATGAGGTATGATAAAACAATACACTACATTTACCCCCCAAAAAAAAAAAAAAATCAACACAATACATAGGAAAACAGAGGTATCACTTTATGTGTACGGGAAATAGATAAAGACAAAGAAGACTAGTATACCTTCCCCCAACGGCTCAAACAACCTTTTCACATTTTGATTATTAATTGAACAATACAGGTTTATTTCCATTATTTCAAAGCCAGAAGGGTCCATCGTTCCTCAGTTGTTATTAGCAAATAATTGGGTCACCTGTAAGCCACATTTCAAATTTGGAATCGTATTGTTGATTTGGATTGGGCTCAGTTCATCCTTAAAATTTTTTTTTCTGGCTTGGTTATCTCACTTAGCTGAGCCATTCTCTTGATGATACCGGCAAGCAATACCAATAGAGAAAGAAATCTGTTTAGAGAGCAAAAGGAGAGAGAGGGATTCAAACCCTCGATAGTTTTGAAAAAAGAATTACACCGATTGTCAAGACTGGAGCTATCAACCACTCAACCTCGATTCTAAGGTTTTTGGGATCAGATCGCTAGGTTTCGGATCTGAGAAGCCGATTCTAGGGGTTTTGACACTGATTCCAGATCAATATGGACCAATCCGGAGTTTAAAATCCTTTCCTAATCAATTTAACGAGGAGAAATAGAACCCAAGAGCATTTTCATAATAATGCTTACCCATCAACCCTGAGTCCGGATCCTCTACTTCCGCCTGCCCCTACTTCCATGTGCGCCTCACACAGAATAGGATGCACAAAGACCGCCTTACCCCTGCCTGAGCGCCTTGCCCGAGCGGGGGTAAGACAATCTTTACGCACCTCGTTGTGTGTAGGGTACACATGGAAGTAGGGACAGGCGGAAATAGAGGATGTCGATTGCACCAACCCTCGTATTGTTGACTCTATCTCAGGATTAGTACTAGACCCCTAGCATTTGCCTTGGCAATTTTGCCCTTCTTGAGAACTTCTCTTGACGGGTTTGACTCTGGACCATTGAAGTGATAAAAAACCGGACAATGGGCCAAGTGGCAACCCGCCGAACCACACACCGCCATTATTGACTCCAAAAGACTTTTGCATAAATATCAAGGTATGTTCTTTATTCGTTTTTTCTGGGCCCCAGTTTCTATTTTTTTGTTTACTATAGGCAACTTTAATACCCAAAAACCCCTCCAGCTCACCACTATACAGTGGCATGACGAATGAAGGGTATGATCTACCCTCCATTTTGATGCTAATCCTACGGGTAATATCACCGACCTTCGTTGAAATCAATACCCAATTCTCAATGGGAAAGAATAAGAAAAGGACTGCAACTTTTTCTACTAACCTAACGATAATATTACCTTTTTGAAGTCTTCCTATGAAGGGGTGTTTGGATTGAGGGAAAAATCCTTGTCATGTGTATGACTATGAAATGACCGTCCTATCCCTTGAAATGAAAAATCTCATCCCATTAGTTAATCTAAGTTGCCGTTTCATAGGCCAAAGTTTCCTTCCCCTGTTGAAATGAAAAAATGGGTCAAGAATTGGAATTGGTCTCGGCCGATTCCTATCTGAATTGACCGGTGCAATCTCAATTTTAAAAAACCTTTGGTACAACTGATTTGTTGGTTTCTATGGGTTTCAAAAACAAAAGTCGTATCTTGCTTATTCTTGCCTTTTAAAATTAATTTCCAATATTAAAACCTAAATGAATTATTAAGTGGTGATATTATATTTTTAAGACAAAATTATCTTTACAGCTGGCAAAACTAGTGGTATTTTTATAAGTCTTGGTCACATTGTCATGTATCACCCATGTTTGTCATATGGCAAGGAACCATCGTTTGGTAATACATAAATTTGGGTGATTATTAAAAAATTTGAATTATTATTAATATTATTTAAAGTTAAAAATAATTTCATTTCATTCAAATATTAAACTACGTTCAAAAAAGAAACGTTTGTATTCATTACTCAACATGATTGTATAAACTACTTAAATTTCTTATCATATTTAATAATGATGTTTTTTAGATATAAATTTTATTGGGTGTAAGGCCACTGCGCACACAAGGGTGCCAATGAGAATGCGCACAGAAGTATCATGGAGACGGGACTTCTGCCTTTCATAGAAGCAGGCTGGGTCATTTCACCACCCACACGTGGGCAATATAAACCCCCCTCCCCCAAAGAGTTTTTCTTCAAATTTTATTTAACTTTTCAAACCTAAGGGATTTGAATGCAAAGTAAAGTGAATTTAATAACCAAATCTAAAATGATTTGTTGTTAGTGATATAATAATATGAGATAATTATTATAAAAATTTATTTATTTATTTTTTAAGTTTAAAAATTTCTCTTCCCCTCCTTTTAATGTCTCTTTGAACCAAACACAACCTAAATTAGTGACAAGATGCACGTTTCAAGAATAGTTTCACTCAAAAAAACATTTAATTGAAAAAATGGTAATTTCAGTAACAATAGCTATAAAAGAAATTTTTTTTTTTAATGAAAGTGTAATCACACAAGCCAGACACCAATCCCAAAGGTTAATCGACTTTTTGAACCTCATGATGGATGGGGGTGAGGGTAGAAGTGTGTGCGTGTTTTTTTGGCACAACAATAGTTTTTTCAATACATTATTTTTCTCTACTATCCAATGATTGAAGCCACAATAATGTATTTACAAAGTTGTGCATAGAACTTTTGTCAAAAGTATGGAAAGCAGTTTTTTGTACTGGAGTGTGGCCTACGCCAGTACTCCCATGAGTCTATCTCTCTCCTCCCCATGTGAAAAGACACCTTTATCCCCTTGTTTTAAGGAGGAGAGAGATAGACCCATGGGAGTGCTGGGGTAGGCCACACTCCCGGACAAAAAACTTTTTCCCCAAAAGTATTTACATTCTACCAAAGATAAAAAGTAGGGGAACTGCCAGAGTGCCCAACATGTGTTATCTTCTTTCCTCTCCGTTTGGAAAAGAAACCCTTACGTTCGCTTGTCCTACCCAATGATTGATGTATGTCCTTAGCTTATCGAAAGCTGGCGGCATGCCAAACCCACTCACATAAATTAATGATTTAGAAAGTTTACCGAAAAAAAGAGAGCAACAACACCAAATGGGTTGTATATTTGATTTCATGGAGGGTGGGTTGGTAAATTAACCCACTCCTGTGTCAAGGCGTAAGGGTCACGGATCAGGAAGCATTCCCAAAAAAAAACAAGTGATGGAATTCAGTTGACCTAATATATAATTAACCGAGGGGAAAGAGAATGCTACCTAGGCACGTGCAGTACGCTATCCCTACTCCTAAACATAGGGTTGGGCAAAATGACCACCGTGCCCCTTGGCAAATTCCGCCTTTCCATGGGGTGCGTGCAGTACGTTACCCTTGCTTCCATACATAGGGGTGGGTAAAATGATCGTCGTGTTCCTGAGAAATTCCGCCTTTCCATTGGGGTGCGATGGTCATTTGCCTGCCCCTGTGTTTGGGCGCAGGGGTAGCACATCGCACATGCCCAGGTAGCATTCTTTCTCCCTTAATAGGATGAGTAGGGAGAAATTGAGATTATGATTCTTACGTAGGGCTGCAATAGGGTTGGGTTGGGCCAGACTTTTTAAACCCCTAGCCCAACCTTGAGTCCCCTTAGCTGGGCCTAGGCCTAGCCCGACTTTGACTCATGGCTTAAAAAATCCAACCCTGACCCACCCTGAGGTCATGTCATGTTACGCTGATTGGCCATGATCATGGGAAGGGGGAGAGGGAGGGGGAGATGAATGGGTTGGGTAGGGTCAGAGAGAAAATGATGGATTTTACATAAAGTAATACTATAATAAAAATGGGGAAAAGAACCTCCATCCGAGAGTGTGGCCTACGCCAGCACTCCCATGAGTCTATATCTCTCCTTTCTATGTGAAAATACACCTTTGCCCCCTTGTTTTAAGGAGGAGAGAGATAGACACATGAGAATGTTGTAGGATACAATCCTGGACAGAAAACTACCTCCCAATAAAAATATGGGGAAAGAAAATGCTACGCAGTCGCGCAACGCATCCCACCCCTGCACCTTGACACAAGGGCACGCAAAATGATCGCCACACCCCTTGGAATTTCGAAAATGACCAGGGGTGTGGAGATCATTTTGCACACCCTTGTGTCAGGGCGCAAGGACAACATATCTAGCACTCGATATGGCACGATCGGGTGATGTTCTTTCTCCTTATAATATATTATATCATTTATTATCTTCATATATGTATATATATATATATATATATTATAACTTAAAATCGAGTCAAACTCACCCCAAGGCTTCAACCTTGACTCGACCCGACCCTAACTTAAGATCAGAAATTTCTAGCCCTGACCCGCACTCAGGGTCAGGGTATCTCAATCCAAAGTTCCAGACCCTTATCGAGCTTAGGGTGGGTTCGGACAGACAGGGGACGGGGCCAAACTTGCACTCCTTTATTTATTATTTATGAGTCGTGGTTCCTTGTGGTGGCTATTGCTAAGGGTGTCAAATGGGATGGTTTTTGATATTCGGGACTGATCTGTATCGATACTGGTATCAAAAGTGTCAATCCCAGTACCATCTCATTTAGTTAACGGGACCAAATCTAGGTCCCGATCCTGATTATCAATGGGACAAGATAGGACGGTACCCGTTCCTATATTATTCTAACCCTGATAGGAAAAAAGATAAAGAACTTTAATGGTTTGTAATGAGATGATTTAATTAGTAGTGTTGTCGAACTTTTCACTATTAACCCTTAAAAATCTTAGAAAAACTGAAAAAGTTTTACCACAAACCTTAAAAAAATCTCTGAAGACAAATGGGATCCACTAACCAAATAAGGAAAAAAACAAAAACGTAATTTATTCGCTCTTCCTTTGTGTCTTCTTCACGATTGCTTCATTTACTTTGTTTTTTTATTTTGGGGGGGGGGGGGGGGGAAACAGGTCGTTCTTTCTTTATTTTCTTAGAATTAGGGTTTCTAACTGTCGCTTTTTGTCTTTTTCAAATCGTTGCCTTCGACTTTACTCAATCCCACTAGAGCCCATCCATCAATCACGTTCTTTCTGAATCCTTAAGTTTTCTTCTAAATTCTTTTTACCAGAACAGGTAAAATACTCGTGCTTGGTTAAAACCCTAATAATGTACTTCAGTTGAACTTATCATATACGTTTTATAATTTTATATTTTTTCTCTTGGAATTTTGTTTGTTTGCATATTCTGATAAATGGGTATTAATTGAAGTGCACAATTCTAGAATCTGATCTTCAATTTATCTTAAATTGATTCTTTTATTGTCGAAATGCAATTTTTTTTTCACAGTTAACTGAAGAGGGTTTAAGATAAGGGTGTCAATTGGGACGGTTCTCGGTACTTGGGACGGGACTGTATCGGTACCGGTACCAAAAGTACCGTTCCATTTACTTAAAGGGACCAAACCTAGATCCCAGTCCCGATTACTAGCAGGATGGGATGGTACCGGTTCCTAAATGGTTCTAGTCACTGTAGAAAAAGGAAGAAGTTTAATTGTTCCTAATGAAAAAATCCGATTGTGTTTTCCTCTTTGATTTCCCCAACAAAACCTTATTATCACACATGTTACTGTCACATGGTACTACTGAGTGGAAAAAAGAAAAACCTGGTACATGAAGTTGCTTGCAGGAAGAGAGAGAAGCACTGAACCAGGATTTTGAGAGGTAAGATTTCAAGAGCTGCAGTTGTCCCGTCTCTTATGCATCATAAATATAATTCTTATATCCTATTTTTTCTCCCAAAAAAAAAAAGATCTTATATATATATATTTTTTTAAATGGTACTAGTATGTTCGGTACCATTCCGGTACCTTATTGGTATTTCGGTACTGGTACCGTTGGAAATCCCGTCCCAAAACTGTTCCGTCCCATTTATCATTCGATACCAAAATCAGATACCAGTACCGTCCCATTTATTAATGGAACGATATGGTACCGGGTTTTAGTTGGACGGTATTGGGACGATTCCGGTTCCTATCCCAAATTGCCACCCTTAGTTTAAGAGTCTAAAATTTGGGATCCCATAATCTATTTTAATTTTAAAATTTTTTTCCCCCTTTCTTTTGGTTGTAAGAATCTGAACTTCTTCTGAAAACGCGTCAAAATATTCCAATCTCATTACACTGCCTTAATCCTGCCATCTTTTTCTGTGAACTGGAATTTTGCTGGAACATGGGTTTGACTTCATTCTTCACTTTCTTGTAAAATTAGTTTTTATGGATTTTTTTCTGAAATGAATTAATAATTCAGTTTACTGTTAAAGAAAGAAAAGGAATAACAGTTGTGTTGAAAACGTGTTGAACATTCCAGTTCAGCTGTTAAATCTGACTTTGCTTGGTTTGCTAAAATCTGAGGTGGGTAGGATAGATGGTTTTTTGGGTATTTAAGGGGGGTTCTTGCTCTCTTTTTCCTGTAGGAGAAACTCAGGTTTTCCGTCTCTCTCTCTTTCTCTCCTAAATACCTTTTTACGGTTCTCCAAGAAAGGAAAGAAAAGGAAAGTTTATTCAGGAGGTATGCTGATCTGAACTTCAGAATTTGAATTAATATCACAATTCTTGTGTAGTTCTTCTGCATTTGTACTGTTAAAGTTTCAATTTGAGGAGAATTTGGTTTTTCCCTTTGCTTTGGTGGCTTCTTTCAGTGTCAATTGGTGTTTGAGAATTTCCAAATATACTGGTTTTATATGCTTCTCTTGTGATCTGAAATGGGTTCCTCTTGGAACGCACAGATCGGTTGGTAGTTGTACATTTTACAGTAGATCTGAAACCTGCGACCATTTCCGGGAATGCTAGTTTTTCATAAGTGATCTCGTCGGTTTCAATAAGTAGGAAGATAACCGTTTTTGCCAGGATTTGGTGGAAACCCATGGAAGTACTTCGAATACTTTAGCAATTTCGGGAGCTTCTCTTTTGAACTCTGGATCTGTTAAGTCAGATTATTCTTTGTAGCTAACTGTCCTGTTTGAATTCAACCTTCAGATCCGTGCGTTACATGTAGTTCTGTAAACAAGTACTGTTTGAAATAACAAGATTTTTCTCCGGTTTCTTCATTTCTGTGAATAAAAATCAATTTTTTTGCTTGCATGTTCTTCTAGGCCACATGCTTTAACATGGGTTCTGCAATTTTGTTCAACCCTCCCCCATTTCTTTTCTCTATACTTTGAAATCAAATTCATTTTTCTGTTCTGCTTGAAGGATTTTTCGCAAATAATTTGTTGAATCAAACCAATTTTTTTTTTCTTTTTTTGGGGGTGGGGTGGGATTTTGTAATTATTTGCTAGATGGACTGTATTCCTGTTTTTAGATCTATTACTGTTATGATCAGAGACTATTTATCAATCCAAATTGCTCAACTCTATTTCATTTTCCTTTTTCTCTCAACTGTTACACGGAGATCTGTATAGGTAATTGTTTCCAATGCTTTCTTCATCATAAAGTTTAGGTTTTTGTTATTGCAGGTTATCCATCCATAACAAAGAAAAATGGTGAAGATCTGTTGCATTGGAGCCGGGTATGTCGGTGGACCTACCATGGCTGTGATTGCTCTCAAGTGTCCATCAATTGAGGTGGCTGTTGTGGACATCTCTGTAACTCGCATCAATGCCTGGAACAGCGACCAGCTCCCCATCTATGAGCCAGGTCTTGATGGAGTTGTTAAGCAGTGCAGAGGAAAGAACCTCTTCTTCAGTACCGACGTAGAGAAACATGTTTCAGAGGCTGATATAGTCTTTGTTTCAGTCAACACCCCAACTAAAACTCGGGGTCTTGGAGCAGGCAAAGCTGCAGACTTGACTTACTGGGAAAGTGCAGCTCGAATGATAGCAGATGTATCAAAATCAGACAAGATTGTTGTTGAGAAATCAACTGTTCCGGTGAAAACAGCTGAGGCAATTGAGAAGATTCTGACCCACAACAGCAAGGGTATCAACTTCCAAATTCTCTCAAACCCAGAGTTCCTTGCCGAGGGAACTGCAATCCAAGATCTCTTCAACCCTGACAGGGTTCTTATTGGTGGCCGGGAAACTCCAGGAGGCCAGAAGGCGATCCAAGCTTTGAAGAGTGTGTATGCTCATTGGGTGCCTGAAGACCGAATTATCGCCACCAACCTCTGGTCTGCTGAGCTTTCAAAGCTTGCTGCCAATGCTTTCTTGGCCCAGAGGATTTCATCAGTCAATGCTATGTCAGCTCTCTGTGAGGCCACTGGAGCTGATGTTTATGAGGTGGCTCATGCTGTTGGTAAGGATACAAGAATTGGGCCCAAGTTCCTCAATGCCAGTGTTGGTTTTGGTGGTTCTTGCTTCCAGAAGGACATCCTCAACCTGGTGTACATCTGTGAGTGCAATGGTCTCCCTGAAGTAGCAAATTATTGGAAACAGGTCATCAGCATGAATGACTACCAGAAGAACCGTTTTGTGAACAGGGTTGTCTCCTCCATGTTCAATACAGTTTCAGGCAAGAAGATTGCAGTGCTTGGGTTTGCATTCAAGAAGGACACGGGGGACACAAGGGAGACACCTGCCATTGATGTGTGCAAGGGACTGGTGGGAGACAAGGCCCAATTGAGCATCTATGATCCTCAAGTGAATGGAGATCAGATCCAGAGGGATCTATCAATGAATAAATTTGACTGGGATCACCCTCTTCACCTGCAGCCAATGAGCCCAACCTCTGTGAAGCAAGTGAGTGTGAGTTGGGATGCCTATGAAGCAACAAAGGATGCCCATGGTATCTGTATTTTGACAGAATGGGATGAGTTCAAAACACTTGATTACCAGAAGATCTATGATAACATGCAGAAGCCAGCCTATGTGTTTGATGGGAGAAACATTGTGAATGTGGAGAAGCTGAGGGAGATTGGTTTCATTGTCTACTCCATTGGTAAGCCCCTGGATCCATGGCTCAAGGACATGCCTGCTGTGGCATAAAAGGGTAGGGAAGGGAAGAAGCCTATGTGGGTTATTAGAAGTTGAAAATGTTGATTCTTTAAATTCTTTCTCCCCTTTATATTGCTTTAGTTATGGATGTGTTCAGATGTTTCTTTTGCTTAGTTAGCCTGAGTTGAGTTACCTTATACCTCCATCCTTTGGGATTTTTAATGTTTTACTCTGTAGTGAATGCCTGAATCGCTGTGTTTATCCTATTTCACTTAATATTGTACTAATATAAATTGGATTCGGGTAATTTATGAACCATTAGTTTGCTCAAAATTTTAATTGCTTTGAGACAGAGAGAGTAGCTGTATTTGCCATATGGATGATACATGAGGTCTTTTTACTCAAATAAATAGAAATAAATGAAAAAATAAATGGGGAAAAAGATCTCTATCCGGGAGTGTGGCCTACGCCAGCACTCCGATGAGTCTATCTCTCTCTTCCCCATATGAAAAGACACTTTTGCCCCTTTATTTTGAGGAGGAGAGAGATAGACACATTGGAGTGTTGGCGTAGGTCACACTCCCGTACAGAAAACTGCTTCCCAAATAAATAATAAAACAAAGGGATGCACTTTCTCTGTCCGAGAGCATATCTAGGCACAGGCTGCCCCAGACATATGGCGCAGGTTTGAGACATGGGTTCATTTCGTCCACCTCATGTATCTGGGCGTACCCTGCGCCCCAGTGAAGAGAACTTTATCCCCATAAAAGAATGAGAATGGGTATTCCATGAGATGAATGGTGAATTTTTGGGGCTTGTTGCTGCCGGTGGCTTTGTTTTGTTTGGTCCGCCGACAATTAGGGGGAGAGGAGGAGAGGGTGTGACCGGGTGACCGAGAGATTGGAGTGCCGTGTAGTTTAGCTGAAGACTACGTCGTTTGTTTGAATCTGAAGAGTCATGACCGTTTGGTTGAATCTCACAATCACAAAGGCAGTCCAGCGAGCAGTCCTGTTGAAGTGACTGGTGACAACCGAGTCAATATTTTCTATTTTGGCAGTTTCTGTACCAACACATTAATAAGACAAGGAAAACGAAAATTGGGAGAGGAAAAGAATTTACCACCCACTAGTAGGGATGTAAATCAATGGTCGAAATCCATTTTTATATTTGAGTTCGTATCTGTTTAGTATTATTCAAATCCATTCGAAAATTAAACGGATATGGATACGGATAGGTTATAGCTATTCAAAAAACTATATTTACATGTAAATGGATAAAATATTTGATCCATATCCGGGTCTGTATTCATTTAGCACTATTCGAATTCGTCCGAAAGCTTATCAAATGTGGATGCTGATATAACATTATCCGAGCTGATATAACATTATCCGAGCTGAATCCGATCCATTTACATCCCTACCCAGTAGTGAGTGCTGAGTCCTGTCATGAGTAGGCTTATGGTCCATCAAAGGTCCATGGTGACTTGGTTGGATCCGGTTCCTCTCTGGGGAGCTCAGCGCCAAAGGAGTGCCAGGAGACATCCAAGGGTTGGGTTGTGCCGGATACATCTTGGTGTATGCCTAGGAATGTGTGCGGCACACGCAATGGTTAGATGACCCTGATCGTGCTGGGCTCCCTAAAGAGGAGCTCATCTGCTTGGCCAAACTGCAAGTTAATTAATGGGTAAAACTAGTGATATCAATAAGTTGGTTTAGATTGATTTCGGTTTGAAAATGAGCAAGTTCAAAACATGATCCAATAAATTTAGGGTGCACTTTGGTTTCAGTTCGATTTCAATTTCAATTTCTTATTGGTTTACTATCGGTTTGGTTTTGGTTTGATAGGGATTGGTTTCGGTTTACAATGTAAATATATTTAAAAAGGGAAAGAATACTATTGGTCGCATGGCACATGTGGCTCTTGCGCCTAGACATAGAAACGTACGAAAGTACCACACTGCCCCTATGGAAATACAGAAATCCTATCTAGGGCCATTGCACGCATGGAGGCTCTAGAGGCCCAAACAACGATATCTTGCCCTATTTAAAATTATGAAATAAATGTGTTTTTTCTTTTATAAATTTCAAATCGTTATCGATTTGGGTTCAGTTTTAGTTCTGTTTTTAAGTTTGGTTAGATGTCTTATCGGTTTCGATGCAGTCCAGTTTCGTTTCGATATAACAAAACCCCAGCCCAAAACATGATAAACTTATATCATTTTCAGTTCAATTTGGTTCAGTTTCAGCCACCTCGGATTAGATTTTGACACCCCTAGAACTGGGTGTAGAACCATAGAAGTACCACTTCCACACTAGAGGTTTTGGGCTTAAATATTATGCCGGTTTAAGCTTGGATTGGGTTAGATTGGCCCTTTCCTGAAATCCCAAGCAAGCTTTGAACTTTGGTTGAGGCTTGCAAATGATGGTGATGGTCATCTGACTGAATCACATATTGAGAAGCCTCCATGATTTTTTTTTTGATGAGGAAAGAAAAAAATATATATTAAAGTAAAAAGTCAAAATGTAAAGATGTCCTAAAATGAACAAAAATTTGCTTGTGCCGAATAGCTAGGAGAGTTAGCTTCCTAGTTAAAGCAACAATGTTAGTATAATCAGAAAGTTGAAGTAGGGATGAGAGGAGGTTCCATGGCCATGTATTGGCTAATGGGATGGTAAGAGGAGACATATATCCTTGTTGTTAAACCAAATTTCTTTAATATTGAGATGTATTGTATGCGCATGCTTCAAGCCCTGCAAAATTCCAAATAATTCGACCTCCAAACTATCTGTTGAATGTAAACACCTTGCAGCTAGCTATCAAAACAAAATATCCATCTAATAAAATACACATAGCCAATCCAGAAGATTTTAGGCTTGGGTTAGATGCTCCTGCGCAGATTAAAACAGAAAAATTTAGCATGGTGTTAGGAGAATTCAACATAATAGGAGAAGTAATAACTGGATAAATGTTACAAAGATCATCTTGCAAAAGTTGGGACGAAAGGAGACAAATATTTAGATCTGAGACCCATCTTAGTACAGGCTGAAGAACTAACTTAGGATCAGTCTTGGCTAATCCTTTGACAACCTTGTTTCTGATATGACATATAAAATAACAAGTAATAATAAAGATAGAGAAAAACCAAGTATGGGATTGTTTATCAAGAGCAGCCCAAAAAACAGAGAAACACATAGATGAGCCAGTGAAAAGTTGAAGAGAAACTCAGTTCTTAATCCCAAAGGGCTTGCAGTCCAGATACGCTTAGTCCATTCACATTATAGAACGAGCTGCCAAGTGGAATCAGCTCTAGAACCAATAAAAAAAGTAGGATCGATCGAGATCCATTTGGAGAGAGTTGCATTGACTGGAATTCCTGCATGTAATACACTCCAAAAGAACAATTTAACTTAGGATGTAATTTGAATTTCCAAAGAAAACGCTAGCACTTAGAGAAATTGAGATCATGACATGGCGGAATTGAAGTCCTAAGGTATTTGGCAGCCGATCGAGTGGAGAAATTGCCATCTCGAGACAAGGAACACCAACATCTATCCTCACATCTTGAAATAGATATCTTAACAATTTCTTCAACAAAAGCAGGTGAAAGTAGAGAGTATGTAAAGTAAAGCTACATTCCAGCTGAAATTAGATATCACATCACATACAAGAAATATTAGTATTTGGCTTGGGCTCCAAGGGGATGGAAAAGCTAGGGATAGAGGAAATCCAAAGACCCCCCCTCCCATAAGAGAACATTTTTTCGATTCCCAAGTTTTAAGTACACAAACTATTTGAGTAATGAGAGTATATGGTCAATACTATTCCATGTCCAAGATCCATGTTTGCGCATAACTTTTGGATCAAAGATGGACTTGTTATGAAAATACTGGGCTTTCAGGGTTTGGGTCCAAAGGGCGGAATCATCATTTAAAAGTCTCCATCCAAGTTTTAATAATAAGGCTTTATTACGGGTAGAAGAAGTCTTACAAAGACCAAGCTCTCCATAATTGATGGGGAGACGAACCTGGTCCCACCCGATAAGATGCAATTTTCGAGGACCCTCATGGTCACCATTCCAAAAACGAAGACAAATAGAATCAAGATTACGACAAATCTGCAAGGGAAAAAAAAACCAAGACACTATATAGGTGGAAGCCAAAACGATTGTATAAGGACTCTGCATCCTCCATAAGAGAGAAGGTTCGACTTCAAAGATGAAAGTCTATTATTAAGTCTTACAATCATAATAGGAATTAATGGAAGCCTCCGTGATTTTGACTATAACCCTACAACCATCCAAATAAATTTAAATTTTATATGTTGTCATGATGCACAGGGTGACCAAGAAACCTTGCTAAGTTCCGGTGAAGCCGTATATTAGTCGTAGTCAATTCCAGTTCTGGCTGACCCAAACCCAAATTTAACATGAATACAAAAATTAACAAGCATCAAAACCTTCACATGAAAGGAGGGGAATTTCGTGTGGGATAACAAATCGAAATAAGTCGACAAATGTGTGTTTCAGCTTACCCAACCACCTCTAGGAAATGAGGTATATATGGAGTTGGACTGAGTGGATGATAGATGAATTTCGTGTGGGATAATAACTTGGAAGAAGACAACGTAAGTGTGTTTCAGCTAACATAGCAGAACATGTCGACGTATGACTCGACATAGCAGAAATAGATGGCCCACTTAAAAAACCCTCTGAGCAGACCCGCCTAAATTTTTTTTCAATCATATCTTTTTTGATAACCTAAGTTCATGTTAAGGAAAGTTATGTTCGGTAGATTCATTTTTCTTGTTTAATTGTAAGGGTTAAGTTTATTGTAATTTGACATGATAAATCATAGCTTCCTCTTGATTTTCATGTGTATGTAGACAATTCCTCAGATATTTATGAGAAAGCATATTTCAAAAAGGTCAAAAGAAGTCGTCGTCCGTGTTGTTCCTCCAGGTGTGAAGACATGAGTGGTTACATATGATGGATACAGGAGTTATATATAGAGTTGGATTGAGTGGATAATGGATGAATTTTGTGTGGGATAAGAACTTGGAAGAAGGTAACGTATGTGTGTTTCAGCTCACCCAACCACCTCTTACAAATGAAAAAGTTGATTTCTTCGCCATGGATGTTAAAATATTTAGAGTCGCCAAAAAAAGACCAAGTTGAAAAAGGTCACTCGAAACCTCCTCATGAAAGACGGGGAATGCAGCACAAGAACATGATCTCTACTTGCTTCAGGACATGACTATATTGTTGAAACTAAACCAGTTCAATTTCAACATATATAGTCATATCCTGAAGAAAGTAGCGATCATGTTCTTATGTTGCATTCCCCTCCTTTCATGAAGAGGTTTCATGTCACGTTCAACTTGGTGATTTTTTTATGACTCTTAATATTTTATCATCTGTGGCGATGGTCTTGAGTTTTTCATTTCCTAGAGGTGGTTGGGTAAGCCGAAACACACATTTATCGCCTTATTCCGAGTTGTTATCCCACATGAAATTCCTATAGGAACAACACGGAGGACACATTTTTTCTTGCTTTTTGGAATATGTTTTCTCACAAATGTCTGAGGAATTGCCTACACACATGGAAATCAAGAGGAAGCTATGATTTATCATGTCAAATTACAATAAACTTAACCCTTACAACAAAACCTGAAAAATGATTTTTTTTTGTGTGCTAAAGAACAGCAATGTATTGATTATATGAAATGTAAAAGAATCAAATTACAAGAATTGGTAAAAGTAAAAATCAAATCTGAAGCCTAGGTGAGAGCTAAGGAGCTCTCGACCTAGCCAACAAGAGGGAGCCGTCCCTACTATTAGAAATAGTGTAGGAAATTCTGAGAGAATCTATAATAAGGATGGCCGGATGCTTCCCCGGAGATAGCATGGGCAAGGAACCTCGGAGGAGAGCTCCAGAAGTTGGTTGTTTGTTCTTTTGCTGCTTAGTTTGCTAGCTTATCCGCAGTCACATTTGCCTCCCTGAAGCAGTGAGTCATGCGCCAATGGATAGATCCAACAAAGGGTGAAAAATGAATTTACCTAACATAACTTTCCTTAACATGAATTTAGGTTATCAAAATAGATATGATTCAAAAAAATCTTAGGCGAGTCTGTTCAGAGAGGTTTTTAAGTGGGCCACCTATTTCAGCATTGTCGAGTCATATGTCGACATGTTTTGCTATGTGAGTTGAAACACACACACGTACATTGCCTTCTTCCAAGTTGTTATCCCACACAAAATTCATCCATCATCCACTCAGTCCAACTCCATATATAGCTCATTTCATATCTAACCACCCATGTCTTCACACCTGGAGGAACAACACGGAGGACGACTTCTTTCGTATTTTTTCAAATATGCTTTCTCACGAATGTATGAGGAATTGTCTACACACACATGAAAATAAGAAGGAAGCCATGATTTATCATGTTAAATTACCATAAATTAAACCCTTGCAATAAAACCTGAAAAAATGAATCTACCAAACATAACTTTCCTTAACATGAATTTAAGATATCAAAATAGATATGATTGAAAAAAGTTTATGCGGGTCTGCTCAGAGAGGTTTTTTTAGTGGGCCACCTATTTCTGCAATGTCAAATCATACGTCGACATGTTCTACTATACGAGCTGAAACATACATACGTCGCCTTCTTCCAAGTTATTATCCCACACGAAATTCATCTATCCTCCACTTAGTCTAGCTAACTCCATATATAGCTCCCGGCCTCCTGTATATATCATATGTAACCATCCATGTTTTTGTAATGAAATGTATCTCAACTTTATTAATGAAGTGTATCCATATATATATACACAGTGTGTAACTTAATAACAAAATACAGTTGTTACACGTGTCTATTCCTTATCAGTTTTCACACCTAGAGGAACAACATAGAGGGTGACTTCTCTCTTGCTTTTTAGAATATGCTTTCTCACAAATGTCTTAGAAATTGTCTACACATTTATGGAAATCAAGAGAAAACTATGATTTATCATGTCAAATTACAATAAACTTAACTCTTACAATAAATCTGAAAAAATGCATCTACCAAATATAACTTTTCTTAACATAAACTTAGTTTATCAAAATAGATATGGTTGGAAAAAAGTTAGGCGAGTCTGCTCAGAGAGGTTTTTTAAGTGGACCACCTATTTCTACCAGCTCAAGTCATTATCTAAAAATTCCAACAGTTGGATATTGAGTGAGTGGTTTGGATTTGTCGTATGTCAATTTTCATACTAAAATTCAATCAAATATTCTCCCGTGTATTGTCACGCATCCTTGTATATGTCCATGCACGTCTATTAGTATTATTACCACAACTAGATCTCTCTTATTTTTCAATCATTGGTTTTGATACTTTGTGAACTCCATTTGGGCTAAAACTTAACATGTGAGCAAGATCCATGAGATCTAGTTATCCACAAAATTTGAGTATTCTTTGACCTACCACATGGGGGAACCAAGGCCAGCCTAGATAATCCTCTCCAAACCGGCATACCTAAAAAAACCGCGTCATTTACTATAAGTCAAAGATGAAGAGTTAAAGATTACTAAAATGTCATTTCATATATTTATATTCAACCCTCTCCTATGGCAAATTTGAAATTATAGAACTTTAAATTACATTGTAAACCATTTTCTTCATCATTTAGGTTGAAGCCTAGCTTTATCAGTGAAATGGTTGAGTGATCCATATGGAATGTCCCACTACTTTACAGGTTGTGAAACGTTAAACAATATTCTGCAAATTGATGATTAGAAACTCCGAAAAGAAAGACAATAGTAGCAAATAATACACTATTTTTCCTATTTCCAATCACACAAACCCATATCATCTAATGATAAAGATCAAACTAAATATACGAAGTAGGAACTAATTTATCCAAAATATGAAGAAATTTAACTAGGAATTATGCATGTAGGTTAAGTTAGTTGTTCAGGTTAATTACCAAGAAGATTATTTTGCAAACATGGGATGGTAGCATGGAAACAGTGAAACTTGAATTGGCTTGCTGTTGATGGAAATGCACAAACCAGTGGAATGGTTGAGTGGTTCCCATAGAATGTCCCACTACTTGACAGGTCGTGATATGTTAAACATCATTTTGCAAATTGAAACTCCGAAAAGAAAGACAATAATAGCAAATAATACACTATTTTCCCTATTTCCAACCACAAAACTCATATCATCTAATGATAAAGATCAAAATAATTGTAAGAAATAAGAACTAATTTATCCTAAATAAGAAGAAAATTAACTAAGAATTATACATGTAGGTTAGTTGTTCAAGTTAATTACCAAGAAGATTCTTTTGCAAACATGGGATGGTAGCATGGAAACAATGAAATTTTGCATGCTGTTGATGGAAATGCATAAGCCAGTTGATGGGTTTTCTCGTTCTCTGATCTAGATACTGGTCTTCTTCCTATCACAGAATACATGGGATAAGTCTTCTCTAGATTGATGACCCTTCTATCAGTATCTAATTATGCTTGTTTCGATGAGATATAAGTAATTCAGAAAAATTCGAACAACTTGAGAAAAAAAATATTGAAATGTGTTTACACCCTATTTCGATCAATAGACCGAACCTATTTCAGTCCCTATTGGATAATGACCGATGAACAGTTAGTCAGTGATCGATGAACGATCAACATGGTAGTTATAACCAAACCTCAAGAAGTGGGTAGTTGCGTAACTATTAGAAACCCCCAGAACTACCAAAAATGCTTATAAAAGAGTAATTTAACAAAAAAGGAAGGATCTCGGATCAACACAACATTCTAGACATTGCCTTTTATCTTTTATCTTTTACTTTATAGTTGTAGACTTTTAGATGTAGAGTAGTTGGCCTTGTACTTCAAATACACACATCAACATTCCAGAACTGGCATCATGTTATTAACATCAGTAGGCATTGATACTATTTTATTAACATCAGCAGGACATTGGTAACCATGTGATCTACTAACATCAATAGGCCATTAATTGGCACCATGTTATCAACATCAGCAAACTAGAAACAAAGACATCATGTTATCAACATCAGAACCATTGGCATCCATGTGATCTACCAACATCAGTAGGCCATTGGCACCATGTTATCGACTACATTCATGACTCCTCAGATTCTATCAAAAGAGCCCCCTCTCTATCCGACCAATTGTTTCAGATATATCCTTCTTATTTTTTTTCTTCCTTAAATGTAAGTTTTGTCATGTTCCTAGAGAATCCAATTGCCTTGCAGATACCCTAGTAAGGAAGGTTCTGTTTATTACTTGTACGATAGTATGGCCAAACTCCACTACGTGGCTTAATGAGTCATGTACTTCATTTACCACATGTTCAACATTTAATGAATAAATCTCTTTATAAACCCCCCCCCCAAAAAAAAAAAAAAAAAAAAGAAGGTCTCACCACCACCACCACTCCCTTCCCATCTCCGCCCTGCCCTGTCCCCGTCACCACCATCCTTTCCAAAGAAATATAGAGAATCTATTCTCAAAAATTGAACTACCAAATGGATTTTTTTTATTCATGAAATATTTTATATTGATACAACCAAAACAATTTCAACTTTTTGATAAAAATCTATGTATTGACTATTTCATGAGATCAATCCAAAATTAAAATAAAAATCATACCAAATTTGGCCTTGGTAACAAAGGACATATCCTTAAAAGGAGCTGCAAATCATATCCTTAAAAGGAGCTTGGGTCGCTCGTCTTATCCTTATTCCATACCATATATGGCGGGAACATAATCGACGCCAGTTTGATGAACAAGGAAGACATGTGCAACATATCTTTGGATCAGTTTTGAGAAATATGAAGGAGTTATTCAAAGGTTGGGACGGTTCTATTAAGAGTGTACGTTGAAGAGTGATGACAACATGTCGCCTAGGAATTACTGTTCGGCCAATGCCACCAAGGAGAATTATTGAGGTTTTTTGATGTAAATCAAACTTAGGGTGGTAAAATTGAACATTGATAAGAGCTCCGTTGGAAAACTAGCTAGGTTTGGGTGGTGCAGGTTGGATTTTTCGTGACCATAAAGGTGCTGTCCATAATTCGTTTTCAAAATTTTTGTGGCACTATACTAATTATGAGGCAAAGTTTTTAGCTTTCGTCCATGGCCTCAACAAAGCCAGGAGATGAGAATACCAAAAATTTGGATTGAATCTGATTCTACTGCGGTGGTGACTTTAGTTAATTATAAATCTATTCCATAGTTTGTGAAGCAACGATGGATTGGACTTCAACAATATCTTTCTTCAGTGGAAAAGAAATTATCTCATTGTTATCGTGAAGCAAATCCAGTGGTTGATTACCTAGCAAAAGGAAGCAATGAAGCATAGGTTCTCTTCTGAGTTGATAGATTTCCCAAGTTATATTAAAGAAGATCTAAAAATAGATGCTTTAAGTAGATCATGATTTCCTTTTAGTTAGTTGAAGAATTTTGAATCCAGCAAATGGCTTTGCCAAAGGTAGGAATTAATGTTCCATTTTGTGTATGCCTAGATGTTAATTTGTACATTCTTCTTTTTCTTCTTAATATATTATTTTTGGATCTTCTAGCAAAAAACAAAGGACATGCATTGTCGTCCACCTGAAAAGTTAAAACACTATTCCATCTTTACCCATGAAGAACTCTCTCGAAACACTGATACATTGTTGATATCACAGCTATATACATATTTCAAATTCAATGTTACGAAGTCTTCCTAGTCTCTCTCTCCGTGTGTTTGTGTGTGTGTGTGTGTCTAAAAGTGGTGTTTCCTCTATAACATAAATAAAATTTTTCTTCAAGCAAATTTATATGTGTCAGTTTTAAATAAAATTTAAAAATAATGAAGATTCAAAACACTCAATCATCAAGCCCTCTTGAGCGTGCAATGTATTGTTACTCATACTTCTCTTGATTTTTTGTTGAGTTTTTCATGTCCATACTTGTGAGTGTTTCTTTTTAGTTTTATAGTATTCAAAGGGGTCTAGTATTAGTTGAGTGCACGATTACTAGGGAGTGAGTGAGCTATTTTAGTTTGGAGGCTGATTCACAATACACTTGGTTGCACCATAGGGGGCTTCTACGGTCTTAACAACAGTGTCAAGTGATATGACTCAATTCGTCAGTTTTTTCTAACATAATTTTGATTACAGCTTGCTTTCTGAAAGAGACAACGCAAATGATAGTTTGAAAGCTCTTACCATAAAAGCAACTTTCTACTCATTTAAGTTTGATCTCTCAATAATCTGACATATAATTCTTACAATATCTCATACTTCATCTCTTGTCCATAACCATGAATTGAAGGAGCCAAGGAGAGATGGTGAACGTGGCTGGAGGGGATTGATTGCAAGGGGCAGGGAAGGGGCGGGTGGGGTATTGCAGTAGGGGTGGGGGCGAGAGGGTGGCAAAGGTGGGAGCTGGATAGTGGGGGAGGACTGGAAGTTTTAGGGGGTGGCAAGAGGGGTGTGGATGGGGATCGGAGCTTGGAGGGGAGTGGGGGGGGCGCTGGGAGAGGAGCTTTAGGGGCCGTCTGCTGATGAGTTAGGCTCATGTTCACGTACGTAAATGTACGAGAACGGTTCACAGCCGTCAAGATGGAATCTACTCCTGTGGGACCCACATGAGGTGGATTCCATCTTCACGGCTGTGAGCCGTTCTTGTACGCTCCCGTACGTGAACGTGAACAGGACTCGTCTGTTGATGAGTTGGGGACGACACGGTGGTGGCCAGTGGTGGTGACAGGTTGGTAAAAGGGTGAGAGAGGGGCGTGTTGTTCCTGCAGGGAAGATTTTTTTTAAATAAAATTATTACGTTAAGCGGTGGTGGCCAGTGGTGGTGATGGGGTGGTAACATCTGTTGCTAATTAAGGTATTTAATAATAAAAATAAAATCATTGTAATTATGAAAATATTTTCTTTAATAACGGTAATTACCGCCACTAAAAATAAGTACTAAAGAGAATTTTAACTTGTACAACAAGGGTATTACGCCGCGGGAATTACCACCGCTTTACATTTTTCATTGCTAAATGTGACAAATCCAATCGGTTTCACAAACCGTTTACGTTAAATAACTGCGACACAATTCACAATGGATTCCCGATTGGTAAAAAAAATCAAAAAAATAATCTTCTCCATTTCCTTAAAAGTGTGCAGTATAGTAGTGCTAGGTGGAGATGTGGATACCTAATAGCTCGGACATTCAACGGTCTGAGCTCATTGACTTCTGTTGTGCTTGGACTGTTGGATGTCTGAACTGTCAGGTGTCGATATCTTCACCTAGCACTGCGACACTACACACTTTTAGGAATTAGAGAGTATTAAAAACCATCGTCAGTTCTATTACTAGTGGGTTTTCTGGTATTCGGCGGTAATTATCGCTACAAATAAGTATTTTTTCTTGTTATAATTTTAATTTTTATTTACCTGACCACCATGTCAAAGGATTAAAATCCTCTACAATTCCTGACATGTGTAAGGTGGTGCAGTTCGGGGGTGGGATGTCGCCACCTGGCAGGTGCAACATCCAACAGGCTGAGCTCAATTCAGCCAGTTTTTTTTTTTCTTTCTTCTCGAGCTCAAACCATTGAATGTCGCGCTTGCCAAGTGGCGACATCCCAACCCCTAACATTTGCTTGAGACGATCGGTTGAACCATTTATTAGGATCATAACATCCCATAAAAAAAAATTGACCCCTCACTTCAATCTCCCATTAGGAAGATATTAATGCCTTACCAAACGAAGCATTCTTTTTTATAGTTTGATAAATAAAATATATCTTTTTCTTTTTGGGTAAACATAAAAAATTTGTTGTTTGCTTCTATGGAAAGTGGGCATGAAAATAGAAATCTGATGCCCATCAATACATTCAGCCATGGCTTTCAAGTAAGGGTGTCAATTGGGACGGTTCCCGGTATTTGGGACGGGACGGGACCGGTATCGGTACCAAAAGTGCCAATCCCAATACTGTCCCATTTAGTTAACGGGACCAAACTTAGATCCCAGTCCCGATTACTAGCGGGACGAGATGGTACCGATTCTTAAACGGTTCTAGGCACTGTAGAAAAAGGAAGAAGAAGTTTAATTGTTTCTAACAAGGCGGGTTTATTAGTGTTGTGGAATTTTTTCACTATCATGAAATTCTACTGCTTTTTATAAAGCAACTTAAATTATGAAATCATAGTTTTACTTTTTCAAACTCCCTAAGATCACATGTAATAAGTTTTTCATTTTTTTAAATCTAGAGAAGTCCTACAAAATGGAAGAATCCCTTTGTGTTTTCTCTTTGATTTTCCAAAACAAAACTCTATTTATCACACATGTCACATGGTAGTATGGTACGAAGTACGAAGTGCAAAAAGGAAGAACCTGGTAGATGTAGTTGGTCGAGGGAGGAGGGGGGAGGGAGTGGCACTGTAGCAGGTTCTGTGAGGAGAGATTTCAAACTACGGCTGTTGACCTATTGTTCCTCTTCGTATTCAAAAGGCAATTAGTGAAACCCTAATGAGTCGTAATTCTTATACCTTTTAAAAAAAAAAAAAAAAAAAGAGATCTTATATACTCTTTCTTTTTAAACGGTACTAGTAGTTTCGGTACCATCCGGTACCTAATTGGTATTTCGGTACTGGTACCGTTGGGAATCCCATCCCAGAACCGTCCCGTTCCATTTATCATTCGGTACCAAAATCAGATACCAGTACCATCCCATTTACTAATGAGACGGTCCGGTATCGGGTTTTAGCGGGACGGTTCCCGGTTCCGGTACCAAATTAACACCCTTACTTTCAGGCTCCAACAAAGTCAATTAAAGGTCTTGCACTGAACAAAGCTTTTGACATATAGCACCTCTAACCATAAGTTATAGATTCATGAATAATTCGGCCAATATTCAATCAAAAACAATTTGGTTCTAACTTAAAATTAGTTTGAAAATTTCTGAAAAATTAGTGAATCTTTGAGTCCTATAAATAGACAAATAATATGGGAAATTCCTTCTGAAAATTTTAGACTTAAAATAAACCTATCCATATGAATAACTCAATATGAACAATTTGGAAACTGAATAATCCAACCTGACAATTTTTCAAATTTAATAAAGGGTTTTCTTCCCCATATGATTTTGATAATAAACTCACAACTATCCCAACAAATCAAATCAAAATTGTTCATATGACTGAATCACATATATAGTCATAGTCATGTTCCTGTGCTGCATTGCCCTTATTTCAAAAGGAAGTTTTGAGTCACCTTTTCCAACTTGGTAATTTTTTTGACAACTCTAAATATCTTGACATTCATGGCGAGGGTAGCAAGTTTTTCATTTCCTGCAGGTAGTTGAGTGAGTTGAAACACACATACATCACCTTCTTCCAAGTTATTGTCCCTCACAAAGTTCATCCATCCTCCACTCAGTCCAACTCCATAGCTTCTATAACCATTATATGTAGTCACCCATGTCTTCACACCAGGAGGAACAACTCGGAGGACGACTTCTTTCGTGCTTCTTGGAATATGCTCTCTCACAAATGCTTGAGGAATTGTCTACACACATATATGAAAATCAAGAGAAAGCTATGACTGATTCATCATGTTAAATTTACAATAAACTTAATCCTCACAATTAAAGCCGAAAAATGAATCTATCAGACATAACTTTCCTTAACATGAACTCAGGTTATCAAAATAGACATGAATGAAAAAAAAAAAAAAAGTTTTGGTGGGTCTCGTCACCATACAATAAATTTAATCCTCACAATTAATTAACCTGAAAATTTAATCTATCAGACATAACTTTCCTTAACATAAGTATTAAGAAAAGAAAAACTCTTACATGTCACTATACCCAGTGACTTTAAGCTTGTTGGCAGATAAAATTTCAGTCTAAAATGAATAGATGAAGTGTATAAAATTACCAAAATATCCACTTGAGAAATTATGGATATAACTACAGAAACCCATATCATCCAATGATAAAGATCAAATTAATTGAAAGAAGTAGGAACTAATTATTTATCCAAAAAAATTAACTAGGAATTATGCATGTATAAGTTAGGTTAATTAATTACCAAGAAGAATCTTTTGTAAACATGGCATGGCAGCATTGAAACAATGAAACTGGGTTTGCTTGTTGGAAATGCACAAGCCAGTTGATAGGTTTGCTCTATCTCCGATATAGATACTGGTCTTCTTCTTGATTTGAAATATGTGGAATAGCTCTTATCTAGATTGATGACCCTTTTACTAGTACCTGCAAATTATATATGTTTCAATTAAATGTTAAGTAAATCTAAGACAATATAAGCTTAAAAGGGTTCAAATAGAAGAAGATTGTTCACCTCTTGAGTTAGTCTCTCTACAAACAGATTTACCCTTACTAGTGGTGGAGGCACGGGTGACTCTAGCCATCTTCTTTGGTGGTGGAGTGTCATCATCTTCACTTTCTGTTTCAACCTTAATTGTTGTTTTGTCACCTTCTGATTGTTCACTCTCCAGACTAACTCTGTAGGATTCATCAGAAGAAGAAGAAGAAGAAGAAGAACCTTCTTCATTGGAGTTCATCCCCCTTGTTTGCAAGCTTGGTGGGAGAGCTTCTTTCTCATAACCACTCTCACCATCAAACATAGAAATGGTGAAAGTGGAATCCCCTCCATACTGAAATGTAAGTATATCTCCTTTCTTCAAAGAGTGATAATTGATAAAATCAACCCATCCATGTTTAAAAACTAAGTCTCCATCTCTCTCTTCTAGTCCTATTGTAAATTCTTGACCACTTAGATTCTTCAGAGTTGCAGTTGTTACAAATTGTTCTCTAAATTTAGAGACAATTTTTCTTGGAATAACCTGAAAATGGAATCACAGTGAACCCAAATGATTAATTTTTTTTAAAAAAAACAAAAAAAACCTAGAAGAATGTAGAACTGATCAAAGGGGGATAAAAAAAACAACGATGGAAATGAAACTAACTAGAGATTAAGTAGATAGGAAAAAAAGTACCATTAATCCTTGATGGAATCCATCAGTGAGAAGGCTGGAGAAACGAATTTTAGTTGGTTCAAGGTGGTTCCAGTACCAATACTCTTGCCACCTTTTGCAGTCCTTGCATGTATGTTCCATTTCTGCAGCCAAGAAACCAGTTAGCTAGTGAGGAACTCAAATAAATCATGAAGAGAGAGACAGAGAGAGATTGAAGTGGGCGGTTACCTTTGGTAGAGATGAAGTAGGGTTTGTAGGGGTAAGAAGCAAAGGGAGAGATGATAATATAGAGGAAATTAATTAAAATTTCTTGTGTTTCTGCTGCTTCACTTTGAATCCAAACAGCGAAAAAGGAAAGTTGAGATAACAGTCTTTGGTTGGTGAAGAGACGCTAGTACAACCCATGCCTGAACGAGCTAGAAATGGGTCAATAAATAAAGAGGAGACATTAAAGAAGAAACCGAAAAAAGGAAACCTTAGATGACAGAGAGGTGGAGTAAGTAAGTTTGTATCATAAAGAAAGATTAAAGGGTTTAATTGCAGAAATATCACCGGAGATCACATGTACCAATTAAGAGAGAATTCTATTTATTGAATTAATTTAAGCTCAAAACTAAACCCAAAATAAATAAATAAATAAAAGAAAGGGAAAGGGAGAAGGGTTTTTTAGGGATATAGATTTTATCACCTCTCTCTCTTGAGCATGCGAGCTCAGAATAAACCCCCCATGAAGATGTCCACACTCCACAACTGAAGCTAGCTTTTGAAATCGCAGTGAGAGAGAGAGAGAGAGAAGTTGTGGAAGAGATGGAAGGTGAAGTGGGGGAGATGGTGAGTGAGATAATTTAACAGTGGAAATTAAAACCTCTTCGATCTTCAAGAGCGGAATTAAGCCTAAAAAAGGAACTCTGAAATTTAAAACAATCAAGCAAGGGTCGACATTCAAACAACAAATAAGAAATATTGAAGTCGAAATGGAGAGAGAGAGAGAGAGAGAGAGAGAGAGAGAGAGAGAGAGAACACTCGATCGTAAGAGTCTGAACAGATCGAGCAGAAATGAAACCTCAGGCCTCGATCAGGGATGTTGAAGGAGGGAGGGAAGTGGGGGACTGATTTGAGCGATTAGTAGCCACTTAGTACTTGCGATAAATTAAAGCTGCTTGTTGATTCTCCAACTTCCAGAAATCGTCAGAAATGGAGGCTGATCCAGAATGATATGGTGGAGAAAGAAAGAGTTGTTGGCTGGGTTTGGATGTGAAGGACTGGAGGCCGGAGATCAGCAAGGAAGGGTTACAATACAAGACTATATATATATATATATATATATATATATATAAATGGCACAGGTTCAGGTTCAGGCCGGTTTTATTCTTCTTTTTTTCTTTCTTTGCCTTAAAACAGAAATCCAACAAACAAATTAATTTAATTAAGCTCTCTCCTTAGCTCCTCCCATAAGTGAGTGCCGTGCAGGTAACCTTTTCTTTCCCATTTAGGGCATCATCCCTCATCCCCATCTGAATATATACATGCAGTACTTAATTAATAAGTTGGTGGGTTTTAAAGAGTTGAAGACGATGGCTAGAGCTAGCTCTAATAATCATCATTATCGATCCCCAATTAATTAATGTTACTTTAAGATAATCTCTCAAACAAGAGAAAGCTCCTTAATTTGAGTTTAAAAACTCAACCCACCAAGATCGGCACCACTTCTCAATTGGCCGATTTGTTCACTAAGACCTTGGGCCGGATCTAGTTCCAGTTTCTGACATCCAAGTTGGGTGTTCGCAATCTCCACGTTCCAACTTGTGGGGGAGTATTATCTCACCTTATCCCTCCACGCATGCATAGCTGTACATTCCATCTTTACCATTATTCTTTCCTTTATATCCCTTCCTTGTATAGTCACCTCTATATATTGTACATTTCATGTTTAGTTGTAAGATTGTATTTAAATTGATATCAATAATATCAATGAAGATAAGAAAGTTTACCTTCAATTATCTTATTCTTGACACTTTCCTTTCCCATGAGGCCGTCAAAATGACAAACCCCTCCACTCATTCAAAAACAAAAAAAAAAAAACAGACAAACCCCTCCTATGTATGCATCATAATCCATTTCTTCTCTCCATCATTCGCCATGAATCAAAACCTTCCCCAATTAAAATTACATGGATCTCCCTATACTATACTCTATACTCATCCTAGCTCTCAGGTTCTTGCCCGGTACAGTTCGTACTGTTCCTCTCATAACTAAGGAGTGAAAATGACCACTTAATGTATTTCCTACTCGAACACACTGCTCGGGTGGGAATGAAGGAGGAGAGCAAGAAAAGCATCGTTCAACTTTTTTTGTGTTTTTTTTCTTTCTTAAAACAGAAATGAAACAAACAAAGCTGTCCATCCCATGTGAATACATGAAGTTAAGTTGGTGGGTTTTAAAGGATTGAAGACGATACCTGAAATGATCATCATTACCAAAGTTTTTTTGATAATAAAAAGAAAAAAAACAAATTAATTAAAGCTTATTAATTCGAACCCCAAATCCTAACCTTAGTGGTGACAAAGGTGGAAATGCATGCGTTCGTCCGCCTGAAAAGTTAAGATACTATATATATATATAATATATTCCATCTTTAGCCATGAAGAACTCCGACTTATTCTATGACATTGTGACATATTTAATAATGGATGAGGACATTATTGTCCATCCAGAACCAGAATCAGAACCAGAACCAGAACCGGGCTTCAAACTCTAAAAAGGCTAAAACCATCACGTACCCATGTGCTGAGCTGAACAGAGATATATGGACTGCAAAAGTACTACTACTTCATCAATTAATAGACGCAGTACTGATACATTCTTGATTTCACGCCTATATACACACATATTTAAAGTTTAACGTTGCTAACTGCTAATTTCTTCTTCCTAGCCTCACCACTCTCTCTCTCTCTTTCTCTCTCTCTCAATTCAGATCCTCTAGGGCATCCTGTCGTAACAGTCTGAGCGGCGCACAAACAAGGCTCATTGCAATGACCGCTTTGCCCGAGCAAGGGTAAGGCGGTCATTGCAGCACGCCCTATTTGTGCACCGCTCAGGCCACTACGGGCCGGGCACCATAGAGGATCTAGATTCCCTCTCTCTCTCTCTCATCTCTCCCTCCACGTGTGTGTGTGTATGTTGCACAACGTGCACCATAATATTAATAAAGTGACAGCCTCATCAGGGGAGACACTACGCAATAGCAATCTATTAATTAAATAGGCTGAGGTAAGGGGGTCCGCCATCGGCTGTTTTTCCTTACGATCAGGAATAAAATCATCGGGAGCAGGGAGAAGAGCCCTAGCTGCAAATTGGTCCGTGCATGGTCATGTCCCCTCTCTCTCATGAGACCGTCAAAATGACAAACTCCTCCTATGTATGCATCATAATCCGTTTCTTCTCTCATCGGCCATGAATGAAAATCTTTTCTGATTAAATTTTGGGTAAATTACATGGACCTCCCTGTACTATGCCTCATACTCACAACACTCCTTCGATTATCAAAAATCACTCGAATCACTACCCCTACTTAAATGGGTTTATTACAAAATGGTCCACTCCGTTAGTTGTTGTGGTTAAGTGATGATGTTATCAAGTTTTTTTTAAAAAAAATTCTTAAAACTACCCTCAAATAAGGGTGAACTTACTGTTTTACCTTTGTATCGAAAAACTCCCAAAACTCTATTAATGTTCTTGGTAAAGAAGTGCTCTTAAGACCGAGTTGTTGCTTCCATCTCCAACCGATCTGAAACTTCAATCTCCGACCGATTTGCTGCTTCAATCATTGGTGAAGAATCGTAGATCCTTGTCAACCCTTCTGCAATGAGTTGAACTATTGTGATTCAACCTGCGGCAAACCCTTGATTTCAACATTCAACACAGATGCAGTTTTGAATGCTACATTGTCAAACATCAGGCCATGCAAATTAAATGACCGTTGTGCCTCCTGGGATTTCTGCCTTTCCATGGAGTGTGATGGTCATTTTACACGACCCCGTGTCTAAGCGTAAGAACCGTGTGTCGTATGCAACTAAGTAGCGTTCTTTCTCTCTATACACAAATGCTAAAAAACATTGATCAGCTGAGACTTTTTCTTGATAAAAACATCTTTAAGAAAATAGCATAGTTTCAACATCCCTAGTAATTGAGGCCCGAGAACTTGTATAACCTCGCCCTTACTACCCATTAATCTATGACCAATAGTCACCTCTTCCCTATTTTTAACAAAATCTACAGATTCAAACTGTTGGTTACATCATTATAATAAATTAAACATTTTCCAAGATTGTACCCTCCCAAATTTCCTTGCTTTAATCATTCTATTACTTCTTGACAGCCCATCCAATCTACAACGTGCCCACCCCTAATTTTTTGTTCTTTGTAGTCCTTGTTAAACTCTTCATAGTTCTGACTCTTGCAAAGTCTCTGCAAATTAAAACCATTATTCATATATACTGCAATAAACAAAAAATGAGAAAACACTAATAGAGCAGCCTATCATGCTGCCCCTTTTGAAGTATCATAATTTCCATCACAAATGATAATACATGGTACCCCACGGCACAACCTATGATAATCATCAATGCCTCTACGGGTGTTAAACGATTCGGTTTCGGTGCAAGAATTTTTAAGTGAAACCATAACCAAACCATTTAATAAACGGTTTTAGTTATTGAAACCAAAACCATTTAGTAAATGGTTTCGATTTATCAGCCTTAATTAAATGGTTTCGGTCACAGTTTTAGATTCTTGGCCTGAACTTCAGAATTTAAAAAAGAAAGAAAGGGAGATTTTCAAACCTAAAAAAAAAAACTTTTATAATCACTATCACACATGTTGATATTATTAATTCCATATCATTCTATATTTGGTTATAAAATTCACTTTACTTTGCATCTATCTTACAACTACAATAAAATAATTAGGACATGTAGGAGGATGGGTAGGCGGGGCAGGCATGTGGGGCGAGTACTGGGTATGAGGGGGTGTTCATGTGCATGGGCGCGTGGGGTGGATAGTATTTTCTTTTTTTTCGAATGAATGAAAAACAAATTATATATAGGGCCCAACCGGGTTCGAACCGGTGACCTCTTGATCTGCAGTCAAATGCTCTACCACTGAGCTATGGACCCGTTGATGATACTGTGGATAGTATTATTACAATAATAGTTAATTTGAAATTTAAACTTCAAAGACTCAATTCTCAAAAATAAAGACATTTGAGTAAGAAACTGCAAATACAATAGCTCAGATGGTTGAAATATGCCATTAAATTTGAGATGTGGTCCACTATCTATGGCTGGAATGTTGAGATCATAATTTTTACCTAATAGAAACAGGTGAGAGAAATGGAAAGAGTTAGAAAAATGTTGAAACTGAAGGTGGTTCTCTTTTTCCTTCTTTATTTGCCATCTCTATGACTATCAAATAATGACCATTTCTAAATTTGGAGGGAGGGGCAAGTGGAGTTGGTGGTGTATCTGATTTGGTTTATTATAAGCAATTTATAGCATCAAGAATAAAAATGGGACATTAAAAGTCTTGACATTTCTAATAGTAGTTTCATGTCAATTTCACCTGATAGCTAGAAATAAATGTTATACTTTCTGTAATGATGTTAGAAAATTAAGGAACTTGTTTGCTTGGTCTCTACGGCTCTACCAATTCAAACGTGGACATGATATTTTTAAACTAGTTTATTGCAGAGTGATGAGTAGAAGGGGGAAAAAAGGAGTGCTGAGTTGCCTAACTGAATTGAGATATTTTGAATATTTGAGACATTTATCATTTAGGCTATGTTTGGTTGACAAGAAATGGATAGAAAAAAAGAAAGAAAAAAAATCATAGCCTTAATGGGAAAGTTTTCCTTCATATTACTGAAACGGAAGGAAAACTAGGTCCTACATTTATCGTTACAGAAAAATCTCCAAGGCTGGGTTTTTTTACAAGACTTTAGTGCCTCCCCCCACTCCTTTTTTCCCCTCGGATAATAATACATAATAAAAATATAAAGAGAAAATTACTTGGACACCCTATGTATTATGATTTAATTATTTATTCTTCCTAATTTTTCAAATAATTACTTGAACACCCCTTAAGAAGAAGGAGGAGAAGTGAAAGTTGATACAGAGAGCATTTGACACAGTTAGGGTTCCAATTCCCTTTTTCCTTATTTCAATGCCCATACAAAACTGGGAAACAAACAAATCCCCATTAAAATAAAGAAACAGAAACCCCCCACCCAACCCCCACGCCAGAGATTGAAACAGATTGACAGAATACAAAGAAATAAAAAATAAATCCTATTCTTCAACTGTTCCCAGTGACCAAATTGACACATCTTACTCTCACACCTCTAATTTAATTGAAATTTCTCTCCATTCTCCACCACTCCACATCTCTCTCTCCATCTCTTTCATGGCAACGTTTCTCTCTGAACGATACATATCCAGAAAGGAAAGAAATTTGGTGTTCGGTGATTTGGTTAGAAATCCTTTTGTTACGATGGTTGTTCAAGCGCAGTAGTATCCAGAGAATCTGGGTTTTACTTTGTGCGGTTTGCAGGAATGGATGGATTCTTGTGGTGGGTTTTATGAGTTATATATCAATCTTCAACAGCAATAAAAGATGCAGCAGTTACAGAATATCAATCAATCCAGAAATCACAATCTGGGTTTTGAAAATAGTCCCCTGGTTTCTTCTTCTTCATCATCTCCAAGTAACTCTCTGTCAATGGCGTTTTCTGAGTCTTTAGCTGCTCAGATTGATAAGCAGGCATTGCTTACAGGCAAGAGGACGGATTAATCTCAAATGGGTTTTTTTCCCTTTCTTTTTCCTTAATCTTGTGATTTATCCTCATTCTCTTTTTCCTTGTTCCTACGTTTTTATGGTTTACAGGATAAGGATGAGGGTAAAATGGACATTTCCATTTAAACACTAACAGCAGAATAACACCGTCAAGTTTCAGGGGGTGTCAAGTAATTGATTGAAACGTTAGTGATAATAAGCAAAATGGCCACAGTCTAAGGGGTGTCTAAGTAATTTTCTCAAATATAAGTGGTAAATACCTACCACAAAAATTAAAATACAAAAAATGTCATTTAGTCTACAAAAAAATGTATTCACATCCTTTGCCTCTTTGCAGCATCCTAAGATCCCCCTGTTCTCTTAAGATGTGTAGTTATCAACCCCTATCCGCGCATACTTGTCCACGAGGCATGATCTTTGATCCAGCTGCATAAATAATGTACTTAGTAATTCATTCAATTAAAATGGGCATTAAATAATTATTAGGAACATTGAAATGATTAAAAAACAATTAAAAAGTGTCACTTATAATCATTTTCTTCCACATTTGCTCAGAAAAACTAGCAGCCATGAGTAATATTTGATTTTCATAAAAAATAAAAAAGTGAAAAAAAAAAGTCTCATGCACTCCTTTGTTGCAAGTAGAAGCTCATGATAAATAACCAACCTAGGGAGCACCTAAGGAGTATAAGAGGAAGAAAAATTGGTCACCAATAATTGATATTCACATTAGGAACTTTGAGTTACTTTTTCTCATTAAAATCATCTGGAGATCATTAGATTTCAGCATTCTTATTTTAGAATATTGTCTCAGAAATAAAGGTGAAGAAATATGGGTTTGTCATTATATTTTTTGGTCTATCCTAATCAAAGGACAAGACAACCCAAGAGAAACCTACAACTATCAAGGGGGAGGGGGAAAGGGTGCATTTTAATGGCACAAATGTGACCAGGAGAGTCGAACTCATGACCTCCTGGGGACATGCACTTCAACTGGCAAGACTCCAACCAACTGAGCAAGCAGTTGTTCACGGTTTTGTAATTAGGGCTGGATACTTGCTAGGGAAATTAAGGACTCGAAAAGACTCCTATAAAAAACAGATTGTTAGGCTTTCTTTATAACTTAAAAATAACTTTTAATATACATATTTGTTTGATGGGCAGTTTAATTGGTTGAAAATTTTCATTCAGGATTATGGCAGTTTGGTTATTTCAAGAAGAATAATATATCATGTACAATCAGACATGCTTTCAATTGCAGCTTTCCACAAAAAAGTCATCCATTTACCTGAAATATTAAGTTTTCCTAGGATTCTACATCCAGGATTCAGATCCTCTACTGCCGAGCTGCCCGGCAGAACCGTGGTGCCCAGACATGGTGAGGTGCGCAATGACCGCCTTACCCCCACTTGGGCAAGGCGCTTGGGTAGGGGTAAGGCGATCATTGCATGCCTCGCTGTGTCTAGCCAATACAGTCCTGCCGAGCAGCTCGCAGTAGAGGATTCATGTTTTTAGGGCAATTTTTTACCAAATGGTGTAAGCAAACCACACAAAGTCCATGAAACATGCTCTTTGAACCAAAAAGCAATCCCAATGCACTGGTGACCATCTTCACTTTGTGTTGTCCATCCGTTTCAATTATTTATGTAATTCCATGTGTGTATGAGAGAGACAGAGAGAGAGAGAGAGAGAGAGAGAGAGAGATGTGTGGATAAAATGAAGCAAGCCTGCAAGATGGAAGAAATATCAGGCCATCTGAAGGCTTCAAATTCTGCTCATCTTCTTCCCTTCTATCTTGAGTCTCATAAAGACCAACACCAACAATGGAATTGCATTTTTGGGCTTCGTTGCATTCACATTTCGCATCCCCCAACTCTTTCATCCATGAACACCAACCTAACATTTTATATACCTTAGTTGCGGTTATAGATCCTCAATCTCTAGGACATCATCAAAGAAGCTTAGTATTGGATATCATCATGATTTTACCAGTCTTGAATTTGAAAAATGAACACTCATGATTGAACTATAATCCTGCTTCTCCATCAGATAAATATGGACATATCAACAGGTAAATTCCAATTCAAGACTCCAGATTTTAGAACATCGGATCTTTAACAGGCAAGAGTCTAGAATTGATAGATTTTATGAAGAGAAGAAGGATTAACATAGCTTGTATTCAAGAGACTAGATGGAAGGGTAAAAAAATCTAAAGAGTTGGACGACTTTAAACTTTGATATATGGGAATGAAAATAATAGAAGTGGAGTAAGTATAGTAATGAATAAAGATTTAAAGAATGATGAGGTGGATAGTTCGTTCCATTGAGTTCAGCATCAGCCAACCACTTATTTGCAGCAGTAATCTCAGTCAGTTTGGGAATGACACCAGTCAAATTTCCCAAAAGATTATTACCTCAGATAGTGAATATCTGTTTTTAAAAGGGGAACCAAACTACAAACACCCAGGAGGGAAACCGGGAAAACCAAATACAAACATTACAAGAAAGGCAACTTAGAGCAGCCTAATCTGAAACCCCCAAGAAGAAACTGTGTCGATTCCGTGTAGCGTTTGAATCCAAGGCATGAAAGAAATCGACCTTAATTTTTATGTCGACGTTACGAGAAGAGGATGTCCACCTTCGCAAATTTCTCTCCCACCAAATGTAATACATTGTAGCACAGAATTCCATCTTGACAGCCAAGTCACACACATTGAGTTTCCTTTAAAATTTCTTTTGATCCATTTCCATTCTTCTTCAAAGGAAGAAAAGGGAATACGGGAAATGGAACAAATTTTGCAGAACAAGAAGAAAGGACAACTGAAGATAAATGATCAATATCCTCTACTGCATTCCAACAGCGAAAACAGTTAGGGATACAAATATTCCTGTACAGTGAGTTGGCAAATGAAGAAACTATGTCTGGGAATATGGTGCTTGAACCAGACAACAAGCCACCAAGGAACAGAGGTTCCTTTGGACCCAACCAGCTACCAAGCAGAGGCAGAAGTAACCTCCTAGGAATCAAGTGCAGTTGGTCCTAGACCAATGCAAGATCAAAAGAAGTTGGAGGACCCGGACTCCAACAACCATTAAAAATAATTGAAGACACCAAAGTCATTCTTTGAGACCTTGCATCATATCTGATTCTTTCCCCACACACAAAGGAGGACTCCGCTGGGGTGCCAATTATCTAACCAAAGATTTGTAGAAGATCCATCATCAACGTTGCAATTAATTACACTTGAAGCGAGGGATCTAACTTCGAGCTCGAATCCTCCAAGTCCAACAAGCATCAGGAACACAAGAGACAGTCCAAATAGAGTCAACCTTGAGATACTCGGTGTAGATCCACTTCACCCACATACTATCCTTCTTAGCTGCAATATGCCAAAAACGCTTCAAGAGACCGGCTTTATTCACCTCTTTTACCCTTCTAAGACTAAGCCCCCCTCTTTCTTTGGCAAACAAACTGAATCCAACTAGAGGTATGTCAGAATCTATGTTGTCACTACCTTTCCATAGAAAGGCACTCATAATGGCTTCAATCTTCTTGATGATCAAACCAGGAATCCCAAAAACACAGGACCAATAAATATAGGAAGCCTGCAATAAGTGGTTTTTTTTTCTTCCTGAACTTGCATTAATCCGGGATATCTGTCTAATTCTTCAAATTTCTAAAGTTCGGATCCTGGTTTAAGTGTGGTTCCAGCCTTTATGCCCTCTAGATTCTATTCTAGAACTCTGAACCATGCCACTTATATTGCTTCTAAATAGAAGCCCTTTAAAATAATGAAGTCAAGTGAGCAATGGAAAAGGTAAAACCAATTATCATATATGAACCAGAAGATAAGCAGTAGAAAATGACAAGACCTTAAGAGTTTCAGGATCATTTTGCTCCAAAAGCTTTAAATCTCTGAATTGCCTCCTCTGCATATGCAACAGCTTACATCAGCAAAGAGCATATTGATCTGATAGAAACATTTGATTCAATATCAAAGTTTATACTTTCCACCTTCTGAGACAATTTTGGGTCTGCCAACTGTGAATACAAATTATGGAAAGTCATTTCCACAGAAGTTCTCAAATTAACAAAGACAGCTTTTAGAATCTTAAAGGTCAACAAATCAAAAACCACACACACATCACTGATCAAGATCGTACCATTTTAGTAACTATCCAGAGTATATTGTACTCTTATTTATTATTCATACGGTATGCATGTTTTTGTAAATTTTAAGGGTGGAAAAACTCCTCAAACCATCATCACTGATCAAGATCGTGCCATTTGGGACGCCATTCAGATTGTTTTGCCTGGCACAAAGCATGTTTTGTGTATGTGGCACTTAGGTAAGAAAATCCCAAGTTGGGTGGGTCCGAGGTTGGGTGCAAAGTTGAATGAGTTTCATGCTGTCTTCCACAAATTGAATAAGTTAGAAACTGTTGAGGAATTTGACATTCAATGGCCTTGCATGCTTGAGAACTACGGTTTGAGTTCGAATAAGAGAATGGAGAAGATGCATAAAATCCGTAAGCAGTGGGCCAAGCCATATTTGAAATCTTATGTTTTTGCTGGGATGAGGAGATCTAATAGATGTGAATCAATGAACGCAGCTATTAAGAAATATGTTAAATCCCAAACGTTATTACAAGACTTTATTGGCCAAGAACTTATCCGCCTAGAATACTTTTACAATTGATATTTATTATTACGTATGAGATATGGTTATTTAGTTTACTTAATGTATAACAACTAATGTTGGTATATATATATATATATTGGTAGAGCTGTTGAATTGTTGGACCAAGTAGGAGAACATAAAACAGTTCAACAGAAGGTTAACGACATCAAGTTCTTAACCAAAGCTCCAATTGAAAATCAGGCACGCAAAACCTTGACTCCGTATACTTTCGATCTATTCCAGAACCAACTATTAGAATCCTTCCAGTATTCATCTATCCTCACAGAGCCTGGTGTATGGCTGGTGAGCCGACATGGAACATTAGTGGGGGTTCGTCCTGTTATTCATTTGGAAGGATCTAACTTGATTTTTTTGTACTTGTCTGGAATTTGAGTTTTGTGGTATTATTTGTCGTCATGCTCTTAGTGTGTTCCTACGTAGCAATTGTTTCGAAATTCCAGATCAATATCTTCCACAGTGTGATTGTGATAACATACACACTGTAGTTTTTCAGCTTGTTTTGAAGCAGGGAATCGGGCTCTGTTCCCCTAGCTTGTTGATCTTGCTCTTCAATAGGAGTAGGGGAGATGTAGTTGATCCCACAGCCACAGGACTTGAGCCATTGTAGGGCAACGTGATGGGTGGCATGGTACCACTGGTGGATGAAGCCATGGAGCCGATTGAATGCCTTGGACTTGAATTGTTGCAGTTGCATGAGGCATGGAAAGCATGCGCTGCATCAACTGCTGGCTACACGATCTAAACGTAAGCTACTAAGCATTTGGTCTACTAGCTAAGAAGTTAAGCTTTCAAGCCCAGTTGAAATGCCAGTCAGGAAGGCTCTTGGAAGGTTAGGAAGGACAGTAAGTAAGCTCCTCCTACATACCTATAGTTGTAGCCGGATTGGCGGCATGAATCATGTGTAGCACTATCCCATGTTCGAATTTCAAATTGGACCGGAAGGCCGACGTGAGAGGATAGATGCATTACGGTTAGCCACAATACAACTAATTAAAGTGGCTTGTATGACCGAAGATCAATTCACTGTTGCCATTGAACATCAATAACAATATTACTAAGTTGAAGGGAATGGCGTGTACAACCAATGTAGAGCTATGGATGATTATGAATTCTATCCAACAGTGGGTGGACCAGATGGTGTGATTGACGAAGTTGGAATTGGCGACGAACATAAATATGTTGATAACCCACTTGATTGTCAAACTAAGAGAAGACTGAAAGAGAAAAGGGGCAGGTCATGGTTTGATAATATTCTATAATATTCTGCACATCAGATTGCTCCATTGTGACCTAGTGGTTTGACTCAGGAAACAACCTCTCCATGAAGCGGGGGTAAGGCTGCCTACATTATGGCTGATTGTGACCTCTCACTCCCCAATATCCACATGTCTTCTATTTTTTTCACTAAATTCGTGTTGGGCTTCATTTGTGACTTTTCAAACCATGACCTGTCCCTTTTCTCTTTCGGTCTTCTCTTAGTTTGACAATCAAGTAGGTTATCAACATATTTATGTTCGTCGCCAATTTCAACTTCTTCAATCACACCATCTGGTCCACCCACTGTTGGATGGAATTCATAATCATCCACAGGCTCTAAATTGGTTGCACATGCCATTCCCTTCAACATAGTAATATTGTTATTGATGTATTCAATGGCAACAGTGAATCTATCTTCGGTCATACAAGCTACTTTAATTAGTTGTATTATGGCTAACTATAATGCATCTATCCTCTCACGTCGGCCTTCCGGTCCAATTCGGAGTTCGAACAGGGGGTAGTGCTACACATGATTCATGCCGCCAATCCGGCTACAACTATAGGTATGCAGGAGGAGCTTACTTACTGTCCTTCCTAACCTTCCAAGAGCCTTCCTAACTGGCATTTCAATTGGACTTGAAAGCTTGACTTCTTAGCTAGTTGACCAAACGCTTAATAGCTTACTTTCAGATCGTATATGCAGCGCATGCTTTCCATGTCTCATGCAACTGCAGCAATTCAAGTCCAAGGCGTTCAACCGGCCGCATGGCTTCATCCACCAGTGGTACCATCCCACCCAGCACGTTGCCCCACAATGGCCCAAGTTCTGCAACTGTGGGATCAACTACATCTCCCCTACTCCTACTGAAGGAGCAAGATCAACAAGCTAGGGCAACAGAGCCCGATTCCTTACTTCAAAATGAGCTGAAAAACTACAGTGTGTACATTAGCACAATCACACTGTGGAAGATATTGATCTGGAATTTCAAAACAATTGCTACGTAGGAACACAATAAGAGCATGGCAACAAATAATACCACAAAACTCAAATTCCAGACAAGTACAAAAAATCAAGTTAGATCCTTCCAAATGAATAACAGTACAAACCCCAACTAATGTTCCATGTCGTCTCACCAGCCATACACCAGGCCCTGTGAGGATAGATGAATACTAGAAGGATTCTAATCGTTGGTTCTGGAATAGATCAAAAGTATACGGATTCAAGGTTTTGCTTGCCTGATTTTCAATTGGAGCTTTGGTTAAGAACCTGATGTCGTTAACCTTCTGTTGAACTGTTTTATGTTCTCCTACTTGGTCTAACAATTCAACAGCTCTACCAACATTAGTTGTTATACATTAAGTAAACTAAATAACCATATCTCATATGTAATAATAAAAATCAATTGTAAAAATAATCTAGGCTGATAAGTACTTGTCCAATAAAGTCTTGTAAAAACGTTTGGGATTTAACATATTTCTTAATAGCAGCGTTCATTGATTCACATCTATTAGATCTCCTCATCCCAACAAAAAAAAAAAATAGGATTTCAAATATGGCTTAGCCCACTGTTTACGGATTTTATACACGTTCTCCATTCTCTTATTCGAACTCAAACCGTAGTTCTCAAGCATGCAAGGCCATTGAATTTCAAATTCCTCAACAGTTTCTAACTTATTAAATTTGTGGAAGACAGCATGAAACTCATTCAACTTTGCACCCAACCTCGGACCCACCCAACTTGGGATTTTCATACCTAAGTGCCACATACACAAAACATGCTTTGTGCCAAGCAAAATAATCTGAATGGCATCCCATATGGCACGATCTTGATCAGTGATGATGGTTTGAGGAGTTTTTCCACCCATAAAATTTACAAAGACATGTATACCGTAAGAATAATAAATAAGAGTACAATATACTTCGGACAGTAACTACAATCCAAAAATTAGTATTTGACAGGATAAAATTTGATCATTTACCTTAAGTGTCCAATGGAAGGACTCGATTGTCTCATTTTCCAGCATACAACAACCAAGAACACAACTTGAACCATGATTTGTTACACAGATCTAAATACCTACTGGCATTTTGTATATGTTTAACTTGTACGTCGTGTCAAACACTACGACATCTCCATAATGTTGATATACATATAGAGACGCCGAATGTGACCAAGCAATATGCTTCTATCGATTATCATCATCGATCACATATTCATACCGAAAGTCATTGTCTTTTTCCTTTAAAACTCTTGCAAATAAGCACAAGTCTATCTGCATAATTCTTCTTCTTGATAGTTTTGACAACCCGCAAGAAATTATAAGCATCCCTTGAGTTAAAAGGAATTCCACCAACATTGAGTTCCTTTTCTAAAATCAATATCATTGCCTAACAAGAAACCGTGCTTCACTAAGGGTGAACAAACAATCTCTCATTTGTTCTGATATATGACAATACGAAGCTAAATGACGCACTTCGTTCTGGGTCAAAAGCTCATGATTGTGCTCATTGTTGAATCGATACACCCTCCAAACCCGTAAATCACCATCCTTTACCTCTCTCACACTCATGTTGGCAGGATAATTGCTTCTCTTAGATGTCTGTTTGCTATTCTTCTGCTTCTGCAGGTAATTTTGGGGATTTTCAAAACCATTATTTTCATTGACCAGATTCCCCAAAGCATCATTGTCATTACTACCCCCATATTATCATCATCTTTATGTGTTATTTCATTAGTTGGATGAACACTATCTCCATTAGAATTTACCTTCTTCTGTCTACTACAAGCTCTAAAACATACAAAGTCCTTACTATATACACCTCTATCACCCCAGTCCCGATTAAAAGTGTATTATTTCCTAACAGCAAACCCATGAACTTTTGCATACCGCACATAATGCTCAAATGCATCTTCAGAATTGGGGAAATCTTGACCTTCAGTTATATTGTACTCTACCGCATCCAACCCAGTGACAATGTCATCCAATTCTTGATCACTGTCTGATCCAAATCTAGAAACATCAACATCTTGTTTCCCACATTCTAAAGCCTCCCCTTCTTCATAAATTGGTCGTTCAATAAAAAGTTGTTCCATCTACAAATATAAAGCATCAATAAAATACCAGATTAGTTTAGAATTTCCAACAAATCATCATATACATATGAACAGTATGTAGTTACAATGTTTTCTTGGAAACACCTATCAATCATACAAACAGTAAGTGACAAAAATGTAATTTTAAATGTCAATTAATGAGATTTTAATAAAAAAAATGTCATTTCCTAACACTCGGGAGAGTTGTGAATCAGATTGACAAATTATGTAGACGTAACTCAAACTTTTACTTTATATTCAAACAAAAAAAAAAAAAATATGGTGGAACTACATAAACATACAAATTACAAGGGAGTAGATTTGGTTAACCATGATATGAACTCTCATACATAGGGAAACTCCACATGAAAAATTAGAACATCTAAAGTATTAATTAATGTACTATTATCATTCTCTAATAAGAATTGTCAATTCCCTTTAGATACAATAAATGGATAAAGGTAATTATAACCTAGGCTTACCTCAAAGAGGCATTGGACAGCAAACGAGAGTGAGAACTAGAACTCCCTCCTCTCTAAGCTACAACAAAGGCTTGCATTTTTATTTTATTTTTTTTGTGATAAAAGAGGCTTGCATTAATAATACTGGAAATTATGATCCATTCATAATCTCCTCCTACTGAACATCTCACAAAGGAGGTTCAACATTGGATCCAAGTCCGTTAAATGACATGGATTTTTACTCACAGATTCTATGATAGTTTTGGTAAGCATTTTTACATAAAAATCATCAGATATGCAGACCCAAAATCTGGTCTCAAAATGATTCTTCAATCTTTCCTTGTTATAAACTAGTTGAGTAAGTGTGGTCTTCCCAAGACCACCAATTCCGATTATTGGATAACCCAGGAAATTTGGGTTGTTACCGTTGTCTAGCAATAGTTTAATTATCTCTTCTTTGTCCTCTCCTCTGCAGACTGAGTTATCAATAGTTAGAATGGAGTTAGTCCCTCGTTCGCTGGTTTCAACATTCCACTTTGTCCTCTTTTCTAGTTTTGATTCTTACATTCCATATAAGAATTAAAATATTAAAATTAGATTTGAGTTACCTTGTTTATTGTTCGAGAGATTCAAAGAGCTAGAATCCGAGAGGGAAACAATCTCTTCTATTTGCGGATTCCAAAAGAGAATCTAAAAAAAATAGACAGATTTGGGATTTTCTTGCTGTCCAATTGCAGAACCATGTAAGAGGAGATTGACAGCTCTGTTAAAAAAAAAAATCTATAGCGGAAGTGTGTGCTCACCTCCTGGGTAGCCGATTGAGAAAGGGGAATAGTAGTTCAAGAGAACTGAAATAAGAGAGTTACTGCTGCTGAATCGTTTGTTCCATGGAGTTCTTCAATGTGCTTTTTGAATAGATTGAAGACAGAAGAAGATACTCTCGGCTGATGTTACTGCTGCTTCACTCATGTTAACGGAGATGCTGTTACAAGGGATTATTTTCTGAAAATATTGGTGCATATCGAGTTCAGCATAGTTCAAAGATTGACCAACGTAAATCTGAACGAGTTCATCACTGTGTGAGTTTTTATATTTCTGCAAAATGAATTTCAGTTTTCGGATTTGATCATCAGTTGTTTTGGTTGGTTAGCTTGATCGTGAAAGAGGAGGTGTATCAGATTCGGTGTCTTCAATTATTTAGCTTATTATAACTCAAGAATCTATCTTAGTAAATCTTGTCAACAAACCTATTCATCAGTGTGCAATGACTGATTTTAGAATATCTGAGATATGATGGAATTCTTCTTTGCACAAGAGTCCATTTGAAAGAAGAGCAGCAATATACTTGGAAGGAAGGTACAACATGTGCTATTTTAATAAGGTGATAATTTGAGATTCTAAGTGCTCTGTTTGCTACAATGTTGATCTGCACGTAAGAAGACCGCTGCAATGATGATCTACCATATCTGAGTTATTGGCTATGTTGATGATTTTGGTAGTGTATGTTACTACCATGGTGTGCTAGTTAATTGCTGCAAATGTTGGAAACAAAGGCTGCTGCCCTATTTCTTGTGGTTTATATGTTGCTGTTGAAATCAACTGTTCAATCAATATTTGAGGAGCTATATCAGTTGTGTTGATTCCTATGATTTGGGGGAATACTATTCTAGGCCTTCTCATCTCTCGATCAACTCCCCATACAAAAACAAAACTCCTTCTGCAGTAGGGACTTAATGTTATGAAGAACTCCAAGAACTGCATCAACCATCTTTTTGGCAGCCTTCGTGTCTAATTAATCTAAGTTGTTTAGTCTTTGAATTGGAAGGAAAATCTGAATCTCGGAATGGTGGAATTATGATTGAAGTTTAAACTAGACTTCGATGAAATGCTTTTAAAGAGAAGTGCACTCTAAGTATTTCCTCTTTTCCTTTGTTCATACTACGTTAAAGTGCACTCTAAATATTTCCTCTTTTCCTTTGTTCACACTACGGTAAAATGCACTCTAAGTATTTCCTCTTTTCCTTTGTGTGTCTAACACATTTTCAATTATTGAGAGAAAATCACTCGCCAACTTCCTCCCTTCCAAAAAGAAACCTGATGTCCCTTTCCTCTTGGACTATTAAGTCTAATCCAAAGAAAACTTTTTGGTTTAAAAAAATAAAGGGTATTACCCATTGCACGAGGCTCCCGCTACTGTGGGGTCTGGGGAGGGTCATATGTACGCAGCCTTATCCCTGCTTTCGCAAAGAGGTTGTTTTTAGACTCGAACCCGTGACCACTTGGTCACAATGGAGCAACCTTTACTATTGCACCAAGGCCCACCCTCACAAAGCTTTCCGGTTTACAAGTTATGTTAATAGAGGGTGGGTAACCTTAGTATGTGAGATGTGACCAATCTGAACAGCTCTCTCAGATGCGCCTCCATGATCAATACTATTAAACAGTTTATAGAAGAAACAAGCCTCGCTCATTAGGATGAAATGACGTACTTGTAAATTATCAAAGACACTTAAAAAAACCACACGTTCAACTCCAATTTTCAATAAAGAGGCTTGTTTTCAGCTAAACTTATAAAGGATTAAAAAATAAACTAGCAAATTATACAAACGTGTATTTAAAAGAGAGCTGCAAACAAATGTTTTCTCAAATAAATTTGGCACTCAATCTCAAGTCTTTCTTGATTCAAAGCATAGGGAATACTTAATGAAGCCAGTGAAAATCAAAACTAAACCCCCAAGCTAAGAAACAACTCATCTAATGAGAATGGATGCGATCTAACAAGCTGTTTGTTGATATAAACAACCAAAACTTCAAAGGAAGAACATCAACGTTCAACTGCCAAACTGTAATGAAAATCAGGGTACATCAATGCAGATAAATCGTAAAAAGAACAATAAAGTAGTAACCATGAGTAGTGAATTCTTGTCTGTAACAGATACAAAGCTATCAAAAACCCTAGATAAAGCTTAATTCTTATCTCTGAGTTCCATATTCACCAGAGAAAAAATGGACATAAAAATATTGGGAGCACGAGGTAAATATGGTAGTTGCAGAGACAGAGGGAGTAAAACCCAAATTTGTACTCCCGAGAAAACCCCCAAACTGACTAAGCACTCTAAAACCAGAGGTAATACAGAGGAACTCTAAGAAATTTCTTACTGAAACATTAAATTTAACAATGGCAATGGAGGATTACCTAAATCAGAACCTTGGGAATGCGGCTCGCATCCTCTGATTCTTCGATATGAGCAGGTCAGAGAGTGATTGAGAGTGTTATCGTAGCACCAGAGAGAGAGGAAAGAAAGGCGGCAGAGCGAAGACCATGGGCGCTTCTTCTGATTTTTTTATTTGAGCAGATAAAAAACTTGGCCACTTTTTCTGATTCATCGATGTAAGAATCAGAAGAGCAGAGAGGAGAGAGCCAAGACCTTGGGATTTATCGTATGATCCTTTGATTCTTCGACCTGCTAAGGACAGCTCACACTAGAAAGAGGAAAGAGAAGAGAGAGAGCGCGAAGAATTTGGGATACGATCATCTTGTTTGAAACGACAGACGGGTAAGGCATGTGTCTTGTTAAATGGCCAAAATATCCTTTTAAAATGTCATTTTACATTTTTTTTTTTGGTAAAATGTCATTTTACAATATAAATTGGAGATTCTAATTAAAAAAATGAAATGTCCTACCTAATTGATAGGTATTTGTTTTATTTCATATTATGTAATGGTCTTTTCACTAATTTGTTACTTTTCCAAATATAACCCACATTCTTACGTTAAAAACAACCCATTATTTTAATATAGTAATAAAATAAAACACTTGTTGTAAAATTCTCTACAAAACAATTATCAGCCCTTGGATTTCAACCAGTCACAGTTAGACAACTCTCACTTTTAGATGTTTTCCCTAAACAGGCAGTGGAAACCTTATTAAGTGTCATCCTCATCATCATTTATATCATGTACGCCAAGCTATCGGTGTATAGTCATTCCTATCGGCAGATATCAACCATTAGCACACCACAGATGCACACAACACAAATGTAACGATAAGTGCCTCTTAGGTATGACAAAAAGGTAATTACCAGAAATTCTTGTTGCCAAACACAATTGGCGATGAACCATTCGAAAATTTTTATGGATAGTGTTCAACATGTTAAAGTGGATGTACCTTATAGTCACAGTTTTTTTTTTTTTTGGTAGTAGAAATGTACGTCTATAGTTGAAAACAAATAATGATATAATTGGGCTATTGCACAAAAACATAACAATTATAACAAGCACATAATGAAAAAATAAAAAAGTAATTTAATCCAATTAAATTTGTTTGATAGACACAATCAAATGTCAAAATATCCATCAAATAGAGATAAATAAATTTACACGATTGACGGGTGGAATGGATGGGAGTCAAACAAATTGCATTAGCAATGTAAATGGGGGAACGATAATGCACAAGATCCACATTCCAACTGTTATCAAACATTAATTCGTTAACACAAGAGAAGTTAATGGCAAATCTATAAATGAATAGAGCATGAAAACCCGATAACGTGGGAATCCATAGTTCAATCCAAATAGAAAAGGTAAATGAATAGATAACCACACCACAAACCAATTGCTTGACAATAGGAATAACATTACACAGACCAATCCAAATAAGTGAATTTTTCTGTTTGGAAACATCAATATCCAACAAAGAGGAAGTAGGGAAATATTTAGCTTTAATAAGTTGAACCCATGGCTCGTGAGGATTATTTAAAATCCTCCAAGCAAGTTTGACTAAAAGAGCTTTATTATGGAGATAACAACTTCGAAAACCAAACCCCCACACTTTTAGGAAGGTACAATACATTCCAAGAAATAGGATTCCAACATTTATACATATCCACCATACCCTTCCAAAATATAGCAATTAAGGAGTCCAGCTAAGAATAAACAGAAGTAGGGAAAGGGAAAACAAACATCCAGTGAATGGGGATTGAACTAACAACAGATTTTACCAAGACAAAATTCCCAACATGGGAGAGTAATGAAGATTTTCAAAGACCAATATTATTCCGAACCATAAAAAGAACAATATTCTAGATCACATTATTCATTTTTTTGGGACTGGTGGGGTTCCAAGGCAAGGAGAGTCGTCAGCCATACGGGAAACACCAAAAATTCTAATAATATTGCTCCTAACATTATTTGGACTACCTTTACTGAAATGTATGCTACTCTTTGAAAAATTAATTTGTTACCCAAATAAATGTTGGAATATATTTAAAATTAAATGAAGAGACTGGGTATTACTCTCAGAAGCGCGACATACGATAATAAGTGCATCACCAACAAACAAAAAGTCAGTTCTTTTAAGAGTAGAGCGGCCTACTTTAATACCCTTAAACATGTTAAGTTCAAGATGGACTTGGAGAAGTCTAGAGAGGCCTTTTCACAACCATAATAAATAAGAAGAGAGTTTAATGGAAATCCCTAGAGTATATCTCTGGATGACTCTAAGATTACAAAACTACTAATTCGCAATTTAATAGAGTAAGAACAAGTGAAAAGTAGATAACTCACCATATCACACCACTGATGATTGAACGTAAGAAACTCAAAATATCTCCAAGGTAACCCCACTCTATCATGTTAACGACTTTAGATATGTCAAGTTTCAAAGTCATCCAACCCGGCTTACACTGACATATCATATGTATATATATACTAGCAAATATGCACGTGTGACCATATGATCATATGCTCGGGGAGAAAGAAATATGAGGGAGGAAAATTGTGGAGAAAGGGAATTAAGAAGCTTTTTCAAACATAGAAAGATTTTCTAATTATAAAAAACAAATAGAAGAGAGAGACACATAGGAGGGAATCTCGATCAGAATAATGAAATATTCTAATCCACATTGGCCTTCCTGCTATGTGCTCGAAATACTTCAACACTGATAATTTAGAAATCTCATAAACCAAACTCAAAATCATCCATCATAACCATTTGTATGTACTTCTAGGCTGCCTTCTTTATATTTTTCACTTTGGTGCACCGTCTTTATCTTCTTTAGTGGAATCAAAACCTGCCGAGAAATTGCCCCAATGTTACTATTATCGAAGGGAAAGTTTTCTTTCCCCAAAAAAAAGAAAAAAAAAATTATAAGGGAATGTTTTGTGTAATCCTTTTGAAATAACTAATTGAGGGAATGTTTTGTGTAGTCCTTTTGAAGTATCTAATTGAAAATGAAGAAAATTTTATTTTTTGTTGCCATCAGTTAAACCATAGCCAAACAAAAAGAAAAGAGTGTGTGAATTACCTTATAAGGTGTTTCAATCAACTTCCAGTTGAAGAAGAAAATGTAAGAGACCTCTCAATGCAAAAGGCAACTTTCTCAGTGGAGATAGAGAGGAGCCCTGCAATAGGATCAAATGTTGTTGATAAATAGCATTGTGAGGCCTTCAATAGCTTCTATCCTTCTGTAGCACTGAAAAACTGTTTGAATACCTTCTCCATCCCACCTCCTTGAAGAATTCTGGCCCCACGCTCAATTTTCCCTTCACAGTTTCAGACATATTGAATCCCAATCTTACTGTATTGTCCAACTAATAAAAAAAAAAAACATTGAGATACTTTTCTTAGTAATGTTCATGTAGATGAAAAAATGAAAAAAATAATAGGAATCCAAATGCTAAGCTCAGATCCTTCGAAGACAAGGACTTAGTTTCCTATGAAAATCTATACATTAATAATGAAAGGAATTCTATTCATACATTTTCAATTAAACACTTGAGAAGCAAATTCCTTTGATTTGAACCCTCTCATCCTGTAGCATTTACCTTTTAAAAATGAATGGTGAAGTAACATATTATTCTATGAACAGCTACTTCAAAGAAACGCTACATTGTACATATTACATATAAAAGAAGTAATCCTAAGAAAAACATTAATGAGTACTAATGTATTTAATGAGTGCTTTTGGGGAATTAAACAATAGGGTACTAATGTAATTGATGAGTGCTTGTGGGAATGATTTTGAATAATGATACATAACGAAATTCTAAGACACTACGCATGTAGATTGTATTCACATTTAGGTGTAGCTAAGAAAGTAAAGAAGCTTAGCATTTGGAAAATGCTCACAAAAAATTAAAACACATACCTTATTGTTGGAGTAATACAATGCCGGAGAAGTGACGGTTGGTGGTAGTGGGTCCTTGTTGCTCGCCTCTCTCTGTTCTGGTTCAAGCTTCACACAACAAGGATAGTGAAATTTAAGAGAGCCGTCTAGGAAAGGTCAACCGAGTCACTGAAGTAGTAGGTGTAGGTAAAATATTTATACAGCAACCACCGAAAAAGAAGAAGCATGACTAACGAGAGAGAAGAAAAATCCCAAATCAAAAGGCCATAAAAATAAAAGATGAAAAGAAAACCCAAATCACAGGTCAACATTGAAGAAGTAGAGAAAGAGAGTGAGAAAGATGGTACATGAGATTTGAGATGGAGAAGAGAAGTAGACAACCTGCAGTCAGATGGAAAAGGGGAAACCATCGGTTGTTGAAGGTTTGGACCGAAGCTCGCGACGAGAATCGATAGGTAGAGGAAGAAACCGGCCACGCGGGGACGCCATTGGTTGATTAGCCAAAGCTCCATAATAAGGCTTGAGTGAGGCCTTATTCGAGTGATTTAAACACAATCAAATAAAGAGAAAGGATAGGTCGTTAGCTTGAAGCATCTTTGCCATAACTTTGGTAATAGTATCTGTTCCAAATAAAGACAACAGTATATGACGTTGTTCTGCAATCTCCACTGATGTCTAATGGCATGTTCTAATCCATAGTGCTGAAAGGGCAGGGAGTGAAATTAAAGGCTAACCCCAAGTCCCAACCTGCAGAGGTTAAAGGGTAGTGGAGCCGGGGTGGTGGTGATAATTTTCTATAGGGGATGTCACCGAAGATGGTTGCAATCAAGATCCTGGAGATGGTGGGGAAGAGATAGAGAGAGAGTACCATTTTACAGAGATTGGGGAGAGAGCAATGGAGACACGGCGGTGGTGATGGCGATCTACGGAAGGAAAGAGTCACGGGAGGGAATTTAGAGAGTGAGTGAGAGAAGAAGAGAGAATCAAGGAAGAATATGATACTCGACCCAAGAAAAAGAGAGAAACTTTTGGTAACCAAATAAGAGAAAATCTCGTGTGAGATGGTATTTAAACAAAGAAGAGGGAAAAATATTTCATGAAATAAATAAATAAAAGGTACCAAAGATTTAAGAATAATTGAAAAAAAAAAAGAAAAAAAGAGAGAGAAAGATAATGATGAGATAAGATGGTATGAAGGAGAGAGAGCAGTGAGAATGTGAAAGAGAGGGAGAGACTCTAAGGTAAGTTTAGAGTTTTCCTTAATTGAAAGGAAAATTTTATTTATTATAAAAATTAAGATTAAGGGTACTATGAATCTCTAAAAAATAGAAAAAAATGAGAAAAAGTACAATAAGAAAGAAAGGGTATTTAAATAAACAAGAAGGGTAAAGTAATTAAGGAAAAGTTTTGCCACTGGTAGTGTGGGAAGGAATCGACACACTGCCACTAATTAGTGGTCTGAAAAAGTATCATCCAAGTGGACCCCATATTTTTAAAACATATAAATAAAATAAAATAAAAATACATGTGTGGGACCATCATTTTTTGTGAATGACCATGGGAAAGAATCCGCAAATAGACAATGTGTGTGTGTGTGTGCGTGCGTGTGCTTGACTGAAGGAAGGTGTTTGGTAAAATGCCTCAATCATTTTTGTGCTTTCATTGGGGACATTTTGTATGCCATATTGATTGTACTCTTATAAGCTATCAAGTGAGTGCTTGATGGAGGGGTTGGTGCTCCTTTGCAGTGGGTACCAAGGTTCTAAAACTCGGGTTTCGACCAGCCAAAAATTGAGTTCGTCTCAGTTTCGACCATATCTCAGTCGAAACCTGAAACTTTCTCCAGGTTAACTCGAACCTTGGTTTCGAGGCCCAAAAGTTATTTTTTTGCCCTGATTATTGTTGTGCTGCCTATTTTTTACGTTTTAAATCCAATCCATGCATTAGTTTCACATAAAGAACACTAAAAATAATACTTGTAGTTGTGATCCAAATTTGATACTGTATATTGTTCTTGGACATGGTATCGAATAAGGTTTGACCGAAACATAACACCTTCAATATAACTCGGATTTAAGCAATCTTTGATTTGTTAGAAACCTTTGTTTTGATAGCTTTCCTACAAGTCCAAGAGTGCTTAAATCTGATTTATATAGAAGGAGTTATGTACCAGTCAAGCTTATTTTGGTGTGCGCAAATATTGTCAAAATCCTCTGAATGAAAAATATTTTTTTGGACATCAAAACAAATGAATATTTTACCGCACTTTTGGGTTTTAGCAATGTTTTACCACATTAAGTTTATGGAATTTTTAGATTTGACAAATTGAAAATTGCACCTACAGTCGAAAATTCAATTGTTGTTCTTGAACTAGGGGGTTGATTTTTTTTACTTTTAGAATTTGATTTTTTAACTATTTTTATTGGATTCAAATAAGGGAGTATTTGCTTATTTATGAATAATATCTTAAGTAAATGAAAACATTTACTTAAATGATATTAAGCATAAATAAGTGTTTGTCCTGGGTTCTGGCTTGGTTACTGGCATACTTAAGTATCTATACTGGTTTCGAGCCAGGTTTTCCCACGTTTCGATGGGCATAAGTGTCAAAACTTGCGTAATTACCAACATCTCGGTCGAAATTGGTCGCAACCATCAAATTTTGATCGAAACCCTGGATTTTTTAAAATCACCCCTCAACTCGTATCAGAAACCTGCGAAACCGAGTTAACTCGGTGGTTTCGACAGGTTTCGGTCGAATTCTTCTTCCATGGTGGGTACTACATAAACTTGGGGATTGGTTCTTCCTTGTAGTGGGTGCTACATAAGCTTAGGGGGTCGGTGCTCCTAGTAGTAGGTGCTACTAAACTTGTATTGTGCATTATACTTTGGCTAGATTTGGATCCAAGTAGCCATTTGCTCCGTGGACATAGTTTAATTGGTGAACCACGTATATCTTGTCTTGTGGTTGCTTCTTGTGGATTGTTGCTAAGTTATAATTATGATTAGTAGTGATTGGCATGTGTCGGAGTTACTCCTAAATTAGCTCTAATTTGTTTTTGAAGGTGTTTGCTTGGCCTATAAGTAGGAGACTGAGATATATTTCTAAAAGACTCTGTCACACAACTTGCACATCATTTAGTCTTGGTTTAAAGCTTTATGAGAATCACATTTGTGCTTTAACTTCCATTCTATATTTTTGAGATTTTAGTTTTGTATATTTTGCTTAGGAGAAAGTTTTCCTCCACCCCATAGAGGAAAGTTCACCCACCATCCTAGGGTTCACAAACCCCTGTAGGGTTTTAGTATTTTCCCAAAATACCTTCTTGATGCCCTCTCTCATGCCACGATGGAGGAACTAGGGTCGAGGAAAACTCGGTCCTTTTGCTTATAAGAGGCTTTGCATCTTGAGTGAAAACAACTAAACATTCTTTAAAGAGAGTTGTAGTTGGAGATAGAATATCTCCATTGTTGTAAGGTTTGGGTGTGAGCCGATACACTTGGGTTTAATGTTTTACAGTGAGCTATGAGGAAAACTGCATATAACTATATACGAGTATTTATATAACATTTGGAAAACAATTATCAGAAGGTTTGATCAATATTATTTGGAAATTGATCATTAGTGGAAAGTTAAATGTATGAATATCACTTGATAGTGGATGTAGACAAAATACTAAATTACTCTAACTCTTAGTGCTCTTCATTATATCTTTCCCCTTTCTCTTAATTTTGAATCAATAGTTTCCTTACAACAATTGCATTCATCGGTTGATTTTGTTAACAAATTTTTATTTTAGCATTTCATTTTGTAGCACTCAATTCATCCTCTCTTGGGTTACTTGCCAATTCTCATAGAAGTCTTAATTGTGGGAAAATCCTACAGAATTTGAAACTGCACATCTTGAGCTGAGAATGTCTTTTTTATCCCAATTTAGAGTAAAATCAAAGGTATATTTTTTTTTATTCATTATATTTAGGGAGTTTTTTTTGTAAGTTTTCTTAACGATCAAGAGTATTATGTCACCATTGTTACGTTGTTCTATGTAGAATAATGGTAATATACTTTCGGCTCCATTTGGTTGTAAGGAAAGGTAAGTGAAAAATTTTAAACCTAAAATGAAAACTTTGATAATCATTATCCAACATGATTGTATAAACTATTTAATTCTTATCATATTTAACAATAGTGCTTTTTAGATGTAATTTTATGAGAAAAAGAAAGCTAAACAATCGTGTGGTTCTTATGTCCAAACATAGGTTGCGTGAATTTACCATTCAATCCCCAATGAAATAAAAAATCCCCATTCATACAGAGGAGATCCCCTGTGTGCATTGTCATTGGCCCCCATGTTAGTGCAGACATTACATGAACAGACATAGATCGCTGGCCCCCAATTTTTATTGAGAATGAATCATCTCCACGTACCAACAGGTGAACGTATATGTGAGAGCCAATCATATTTTAATTTTATTTTCATAAATACCCCTTCTCCCTCTCACAAATGGTAAAAATAGGACAGGTGGTTGGAATCGTTATTCTCTCCTGTTACAACACGGTGTTGTAACGCATTGTGTGATGTTGCAAAGGCCATGTGGCACAACAGGCCCCACATGATGCACATGGCCTCTGCAGCCACCGCATGATGCGTTAGAGGATAAAAATTGCAGGTGGTTGACTCTCACATGTACGTTCACTTGTTGGTATGGAATGGGCAAAGGAACCGACCTCTTTTTATTTTACTTTTTTCAAATACAAGGGAGGTAGCGTTCTCTTTTCTTTTTGTGAACACGTGGCCTAATTATATACTTACACGTACCGAAGTACCTAGAAACGCCAACACAGAGTCCGTGGTTTGTACCCAATCTACCCCTCCGAGCTTTCGTGTTTCGTCCAAATGTCCAATCCGTTTCATTTTAATTACAATCTTATTTTATTTATAAATTTCCCACGTAAGCAATTGCATATTACAGCGCAGCAAAAGCGGAGCGTAACGCCCACTGCCCCCTTGTTCGTCTTGTAACGACGACTCTGAAATTTCTTCCAGTCTGAACTCCAAACCATAACACCCTTCTTCCTCCTTCCTCCAATTCAAATATCCAGTCCGTAATAAATAGCTGTTTCGTTCTCCTGAATTTCATGGTTTCAGGAGATCGAATGGAGCTCTCAATCTGATTGATCGTTTATTGAATTGGATTTAAGGAAGGGGTTTGAGGATGGGATGCTGTAACAGTAAAAGTGCTGATTCGAGCGCGAATCGGATCGCCCGATGGCGAGCCACTGGCATCGTCGCTCTTAGAGACTCCAAACTGAAGGTTGCTCCGCTTTTCCTTCTCCTCTCTCTCTCTCTTTCTCTATGGATTAGTATGTGTTTGTTATTGTTTTTCGTTGTTCATCTCTGATTTTTTTTTTTTTTTTTTAATTTAAGTACTTAGATCGGAGAAATAAATTTTTACAATTGGAGTGAGTTAGAACCGAAATTATGGCGGGCTTCGTTGGAGTCAAAAGGTTTTGATAAAAGCGACATTAAAACAGTACACATGAATGCAATTTTAGTAGAAAATATGAGTCGAAATGAAAGAAGGGTGAGGCTAAGATTGATGATCAAGAGATACCTTGGAATAACCGTTTCTTTTACAGTGAACAAATAAAGATGGAGAGATTGAAGAGGATGTTGCTCATAGAATTAGAGTGGCAAGAATCAAACGGAGAGGAGCTTTTGGAATGTTCGGTAATCAACATATTTCTTACTAGTAAATAAGTTTTATTAGACAGATTGAAGCAACCAATGTTGCATGAAACTGAATGATGGGCAACGACAAAAAAAAAACATTTATGTCAAATGGGTGTGATTTAAGATGAGGATGTTTTTTTTTGGGTGAATAAAAGAATTCATTACCAATGAAAGAAAGGAAAACAAGGGGCCCCCAAGGGGGGGAATTCATAGGTTTTCCACAATACAGACAACTCAGATGGTTTGGCCATGGACAAAGAAGGCCAATGAATTCACCAGTAAGAAGGAGCAATGTTGTTCAAATTGGAAGTGATAGAACGTCAAGAGAAAGGCCACATATGACCTTGGTTAAAGTGATCAGAACAGATGTGAGTATTAATCAGTTAACAGCAGGTATAGCTTTAAATAGTGAGAACTGATGAACACAGCTTGTATATTTGATATGAAGTAGATAGGATCTGGCTTAGCTGAGTTGAGTTTTTTGTTACTCTTTTTGTATGTTTTTTGTACACCAGATAGTTGGGGGAAGTGATGTAGTAAAGGATCCTACATTATGAAGATATAAAAATTAAGGTAAAATGGGAAAAAAAGGGGAAAAAGATGACAGACGAACTGTCAATGCTCCTACATTGCCACTGTAGCATCCATGTTCTCTCTCCCTCACTCATATAGATTCTACTTGTTTTGCCTTTTGACATTTAAGCCTATGACTATAACTGCTTACCTGTCCAAAGGGATAATGTTTCTGCTTGTCATCATTCTGATTCAATTGTTTGTGCTACCATTCACATGCGTGCATTGTTCTCTTGATATGTGCCTCCTCTCTCCACCCTGATCACTGGCACACACACATGCAATGTGTAATATCAATTTCTGGAGAGAATGTCTGTATTATGGAAAACCTATGAACCAACAGATTTGAATTTACAAGTATTTTATTTATTTTGTTTATGTGCTCATTTAACCCCAAAGATGCTTTAAGGAGAATGAACGTAGGCAAGGCATTAGGCCCAGATGAGGTCCCAATAGAAGTGTGGAAGAGCTTAGGAATCTGTGATTTATCTTGGCTAACCAAGTTGTTTAAGATTATGAGCACAAAGAAAATGCCATATGAATGGAGGAGAAGCATTGTGTAATGTAAAGCTGGATCACGAAGGACCTAGCCCCAGGGAGGATCTTCTTGAACAAAGTTTAATGCTAATTTGGTCTTCAAAAAACTGGGCAACAATTGAAGAACTTGTAGCAGATCACAAAATGAAATCAATTGAAATAGAAACAAAGAAGAAAATAGAAAATAGAGAATAAGGATAAGATTGGATCGAGTATCCCGCTCTCTCCTGATTCTCTCACCCACGGCCTCTCACTAATGGCATCTCACCACACTCTCACAGAGCAAAACACAAAGCTATGTTTCTCTATCTCATTAATCAAATTCGTGTACAAGGTTGTAGCCCCTTATAAACTTATATAGAAGACTCAAGAACAGACTTAAACACTAAAAGGGAAAGGCCTAACATAATCCTTAACTAATAAGGTAACATAAACTGACAAGGAAACTAAACAATGAAAGAAACAGACTCAAAACAGGACTCTAACTAAACTAATGAAGTAAATCCCGTTTTCCTACTTTCTACCCATATTTTAGGCCAATTACAAAGTAAACACATAGAATCAAAGGCCCATTACATATATAACACAATTCAAGGCTTATTTCCACTAAATAAGCCCTCTAGGAGACTTATTTGCATCAGTTCTCCCCTACTTAAAAAAAAAACTCATCCACAAGTTTGATAGAGATGCTCCATCGAACCAACAAAAACTTGCCACATCATCAGACCAAGCTGCCTCCCACAACAGTTGAATCCCACAATAATATTGGGCTGGAATCTACATCAGTTCTCCCCATCTTGAAAAAAACTCGTCCTCGAGTTTGGTAGAGATGTCGAATTTGACTTCAGTGGAAAGTCTCTGTCTGCCATCCTTCAATGGCTCTGACACCAAATAATGCAGAGCTGGATCACGAAGGACTTGGCCCCAGGCAGGATCTTCTTGAAAAGTTTAATGTTGATTTGGTCTTCAAAAAACTGGGCAACAATTGAAGAACTTGTAGCAGATCAGACAATGAAATCAACTGAAATAGAAACAAAGAAGAAAATAGAAAATAGAGAATAATGATAGGATTGGATCAAGTATTCCCACTCTCTCCTGGGTCTCTCACCCATGGCCTCTCACCAGACACCAATGGCATCTCACCATACTCTCTCACAGAGCAAAGCGCAAAGCTATGTTTCTCAATCTCATTAATCAAATTCGTATACAAGGTTGTAGCCCGTTATAAACTTACATAGAAGACTCAAAAACAGACTCAAACACTAAAAGGAAAGGCCTAACACAATCCTTAACTAATAAGGTAACATAAACTGACTAGAAAACTAAAATAATGAAAGAAACAAATTCAAAACAAGACTCTAACTAAACTAATGAAGTAAATCCCGTTTTCCTACTTTCTACCCATATTTTAGGCTCATTAAATTGGCCAATACAAAGTAAACACGTAGAATAATAGGCCCATTGCATACATAACCCAATCCAAGGCTTATTTCCACTAAAATAAGTCCTCTAGGAGACTTATCTACATCAAGTTCTGATTTTCAAAAGTAAAGATAATATTCAGATTTACAATAACTATAGAGGAATAAAACTAATGATTCATACTATGGAATTACTAGAGAGGCTTATTGAAACCTACTTGAGATAAGAAACTATTATTACAGAAAACCATTTGGTTTTATGCCAGGAAGATCCATGACAGAAGCTATTTACTTACTTTGGAGACTTATGAAAGGATTTAGAGATTGCAAGAAGGATCTCCACGTGGTCTTTATTTACATAGAAAAATATTATGACAGAGTCCCTAGAGAGTTAATTTGGCAAGTACTAGAGAAGAGAAGTGTTTCAAGTAAATATGTGGATATAATTATAATTAAAGCTATATATGGCGGTGTGGTGACTAGTGTAAGAACTTTGGGGGTAGTGAATTCCCAATTACAATTGGGTTACATCAAGGATCAGCTTTAAGCCCTTATTTGTTTGCACTTATAATGAAAGATTTAACCAGAGAGACTCACAATGAGGTTCCTTGGTGTATGTTTTTTCCTAATTATATTGTTTTGGTGGATGAGACAAAAGCAGAGATTAACGCCAAGTTGGAGTTTTGGAGATCGACCTTGGAATCAAAAGGTTTTAAGATGGGCAGAACAAAGACGGAGTATATGGTGTGTAACTTTAGTTGCACTAGAAGGGATAATGAGGTAGTGAAATGATGAGATGGAGATTCCACAAAGTGATTATTTTAGGTATCTGAGCTCAATCATAAATAAAGAAGGTGATACAGAGGATGATGTTTCACATAGAATTAAAAAGGATGGATGAAGTGGAGAGGTGTGTCCTAAGTGTTGTGTGATCGACGTATTCCTTTAAAACTTAAATGAAAATTTTATAGGACAGTCATACGACTGGCTATGATGTATGGTATGGAATGTTGGGTAGTTAAAAAGCATCATGCAAATAAACCCAGTATAGCGGTGATGAGGATGTTGAGATGGATGTGTGGCAAAACTAGGAAGGATATGGTAAGGAATGATCATATTAGAGCTGATTTGGCAGTAGCTCCAATACATGATAAGCTATGAAAAAGTCGTTTGAGGTGGAACTAAGCCAAGGGAAAACCTAAAATGACCCTAGGAGGAGTGGTGAGGAAAGACATGCATACCTTAGGCCTTGTATCAAGTATGACCTCAAATAGCTCTGGTTGGAGGGCAAGGATCCATGTAGACGACCCCATTTAGTGGATACGACTGAGTAGTTGTTGTTGTATAAAATTTTAATCAATATTGGGTTGGGTTGAGTTGCATTGCATAATTGAATTTGATGAGAAGCCACATGGATTGTTACTTCCACTTGGCTCGTGGTTTTGCTGCTGGTTAGTCAAGATATACAAATGCAACCCTGGCAGTTTTATGTGTAAATTAGTATCCCTATTCAAGGTATCTCATTATAGTTGTGGGTGGAGTTCGATTTAGTAATAGTATCCATGGTTCTAAGTATTGGTATCGTATTGGCATATTGGCTGCTCAATACCGACACAGATGGGGATGTATTGGCCCCAAAAGTGGAAATTGGCCCGATACAGCCTGATACCACTCGATCTGTATCGGTATCAGCCGAGACAGATACGGACACCGATACTGATACTTATAACCTTGATCATATCACAGATATTAAAATGCACACATGAAATTTGTTAGATATAATGATGTTAACTTTCACCAATTTATGTAGTTTAGATCACAGTTTCTGAAGTGAGAAGGGAAAACAAGAACTAGGCACAATAAAAAATAGTGACTTGAAATTAGTTAGAAGTGAAAAGCAACAGTTTCTCCACTGTATACCAAGCTTCTTGGAACTATGATTTAGAATTTTAGATCTTAGATTCAAAAGCTAAGTTGTAATTATGATTAGTAGTGATTGGCATGGTTATGGTTTCGATTATTTGGCATTTAGTCATCTTGGATTTTTTGTCAGGGAAACATAATTTCATTTTCTACTAGTGTAAGGATACTTCGAATTTTAAGTGGTAAAAATTTAAGAGATGTGATAATGAGAATAACTTTCTTTGAACTTTTGGTTGAAAATATTGGTTGTCTGAGGGAAAATCACATTTTCTGGAAAAAAGAGAGTACTTTTCGATGCTCATCTCTTGGTGGGCTAGCTATGTTTAAATTGACATATATTCTAGGGTATCTGAGTGCTAATTAATGGGGGGTTACTCTCCTCATATTTGGGGTTTGTTTGCTTTCATTTGTTTATCCTTCTTTCATGGATATAGGCATTGTCTTTAATTTGTTTTAAAGATGTTATTTATGGAATTTGAATTGTGAAGAATATGATTTGTTCATGAAATTTTGGAGAGAAGGATTTGTTTGGTTGTTCATGGTAAGTAGCTAAAGCATGGTTGAATTTATTTTTCACTATGAGACTGCCAACATGGTGTTTTCATTTTATACAACTTCTCACTGTGACAGAGAAGATGAACTTGATTTCAATTTTGTTTTATTATTATTATTATTATTTTTTTTTAAAAATTTTTTAAATAACTTATCTATTTGTTAGTAAGCTAACTAAGCCAACTGCAACACTTTTGTTTGCACAGACGTTGCCGGATGAAGTTCTTGACTTGGAGAAATCTATACGAACTTTGGATTTAACACACAATAAAATAGGTCTCTCTCTCTCTCTCTAAAACTGTTTTAGATCGCTAGATTTTTGCTTCCGGAAAATGAGACATCATTAATTGCCAAATTGATGTGGACCACTCCCTTGTGTGTGAGTATAAAAATAAAATTCATAAAATTTCTTGGGTGGATGGGTGCAGTTTTGCAGAAATTTAAATATCTGTACTCAATCATATGAGGTTGTTTACACCATTAGCCATCCTCTCTAAACTACTGGAAATGGAAATTGAATCTGAGAGGGTTCTTTCTTTGTGAAGGTAATGCGGATCCGGGGTTCCGAAACCCGACTTGGATTGCTTATGGGCCCACTGAATAATACACAAACTCAAATAGTCAAAGTAGATGACAGAGAATGTTCCAAATTTCAGGGAGGGTGGAGCTAATCAAATCAGTCCTCCAATCTTCCTACAATTTTTGGTGTGGCATTTATATGCTTCCAAAGTCTACCATCAAGGCCTTGGAATCTCTTTTATGCGCTTTCCTCTGGAAAGGTAAAGAATGGTCCAAATTTCTCCACCCCCTCAGTTGGAAATTCATGTCTCCCCAAAAAAGAGGGCAGTCTTGGCATCCGCAGAATCCATATTTCTAATATCATTGGTATTCTCAAGTTACTCTGGAAAATCTCTACTAAGCACGACTCCATCTGGGTCAATTGGGTCTATTCCTACCTTCTTAAATCTGAGTCAATCTGAACAGCTCTGATTCCTGCTGATTCTTCCTGGGTCTGGCGCAAAATCCTCCATCTTCGCCCCCTTGTCCTTCGAGCTACCATTTCCAAGATTGCTGATGGGAATTCTACCTCCCTCTGGCTTGACCACTGGCATCCCCTTGGAGTTTTCCTTCCAGTTGTTGGTGCCAGCTCGGTCTACTCCTCGGGTATTCCAAAATCCGCTAAGGTCTGTACAATTATCTCCCATGGCTCTTGGTCCCCCTCTCTTTCCCCTCTCGAGCCTCTCCCCGGTCTGGGCCTCCCTCCCCCCGTATCCCTCCACCTCTGACTTGTCCCTTTGGCTTCCATCCCCTAATGGCCTTTTCAGCTCTAGATCGACTTGAAACTTTGTTAGACATAGTGGCCCCCTTATCCCTTGGCACAATTTGGTGTGGTTTAAAGGTCACATCCCCCCATCACAGTTTCACTGTCTGGAGAGTCTTTACCCAAATCCTTCCTACCCGAGATTTCCTTCTTCACCACCACCTTTTTGTTTCCCCTTCATGTACCTTTTGTTGGAATGGCTTTGAGGACATTGACCATCTCTTTTTCTCTTGCCTTGTTGCCTATTTAGTTTGGAAAAAAACCTAATCCTCCTTCTGGCCCCCCGCCGTAGCAGACCCCTCCCCTTCAACAGGGAGTGGCTTTGGATGGATATGGCGTTCTCCGGTAGTACTATCTGTGATGTGGTCGGCAAGCTTGTTTTTCGGTGCTACTATTTCTCACATTTGGATGGAGCGCAATCTTTAAGATGGACTTCCAACTCCCACTCTCCTGACATGATTTGGAATGCCATCTTTTTTTTTATTTTTTATGTTAGCTCAGGTTACACTTGTTACCTCATCGTTTTATTGTTGACTCCCCAAGGAACAGGCATATTGTTGTTACCTGGGGTTTATCTATTTCTCTTCTTCTTTCTTCAGGCCCCTCCTAGGGCCTTGTCTTGTATACCTCCCCCCCCTTTTTTTCCTGCTCTCCCTTTTTGGTAATGAATTATTTATTCACTAAAAAAAAAGTGGATGGCAGAATGTAAATAGTGGGACTCAAGCTAACAAGGGAAACAAAATAAAGTGGAATAGTGCGTATGATGGGAAAAGGGTAAACTTGGAAGTAAAATAAAAGTATGGAACATGAGGGAATAAATGGTAAAAGAAAGGGTATATTTGGTAATAAAGCAATAAATACCAATTAAGTTAAAGGGAAAAGGAATCGTGAGGAAGGAAGAGTCGTCTTCTTCCTTGAGACTTCTTCTCCAGTGGTAAACCAGAATCAGTTCAAGTGAGATATCTTCCTTAATAGGACTCCAAACCAAACGAGATTTTGGGGAGAGATTCCCAAGCCTTAGGCCTATTGAATCGATTCAGCATCACCCAAGTTATCAAGCAGGAAAATAATATTTAATAGCTGAAACTGAACCTGGCGGTAGATATAGGAAGGTGCAAACTGTGATAGAAATACAAGGAGCACTAAAGGAAGAAAGGGAGTAGAATAATATTGAAGCGGGAGAAGTAAAGAGGGGGATGATAGAGGTTTAGAGAGAAGATCAGAAACGAGAGAGAGCACACACTCACAATGGTAACCCGCAGGTAATCCCTTTCTTCAAATTCATTTCAATCCAAAATCTAAATATTGTGTAGGTTGCAACCATGTACTTAAAAGAGGAAATAAAGACTCCTAAGTGAACTTTAAAACTGAAATTAAATCCTATATCAACTCTATATTTATTTAGCCTATTAAAACATAGAAAGGACTCTACCACTAATAAGTAGCCTATTCAAAGTAAAAGATTACAAGAGAAAATCCCAATAATAAACTAAATAAATAAATAACTAAATATCCGCAGGTACCCAAAAACCCAATTAGACATGGTTCATCTTCATATGGGTCCCCCAACGGGTTTGGGCTGGGCCGAAGGATTGCTCCTGTATCAACTCCCCCAGTGTTGAGAAAAACTCGACCACGAGTTTTATAAAAGGAGAGGATCAGCACCACTTCATCGGCATTCACAAACATCGCTTTGATGGGGCGATGATCCAGAGCATCTCACGATCTTCTGATGGTTGTTAGCAAGCAACATCTCTTCGATGGGAATCTAATCATGGGGTTTCACAACTGAAATCAAACCGTCGATCAATTCTTCAACTACAACCTTTATCGGATCATTCTGTTCCTCTTGATCATTACTTTCGTTGTCCACCTTTTCTATTACCACTGATCCGTATCCTGAACCTTCTATCATGCTTGACACCTTATCATAGGAGGTGTTAGTATCAGCATGCTCTTGAAAACCTGATCAAAGATCCCAAGATTCCGATCAGAGTTCCAACAAACTATCATCAAAAGATCTTCTTAAGCCTCTCCACAAAAGTTATAATTTCAGGGTCAAACATCATTCAGATTAAAGGACTTTGGTTCTAGTACCAATTAATGCGGATCCAGGGTTCCGAAACCCGACTTAGATCGCTTATGGCCCCATCCAAATAATACACAAACTCAAATAGTCAAAGTGGATGGCAGAGTTGTAAATAATGGGACTCGAGCTAACAAGGAAAATAAACTAAAGTGGAATAGTGCATATGATGGGAAAAGGGTAAACTTGGAAGCAAAATAAAAGTATGGGACATGAGGGAATAAAAGGTAAAAGAAAGGATATATTTGGTAATAAAGCAATAAATACCAAATAAGTTAAAGGGAGAAGGAATCACGAGGAAGGAAGAGTTGTCTTCTCCAGCGGTAAACCAGAATCAGTTCAAGTGAGATATCTTCCTCAATAGGACTCCAAACCAAACGAGATTTTGGGGAGAGATTCCCAAGCCTTAGGCCTATTGAATTGATTCAGCAAGCACCCAAGATATCAAGCAGGAAAATAATATTAAGTATCTGAAACTGAACCTGGCAGTAGATATAGGAAAGTGCAAACTGTGATAGAAATACAAGGAACATTAAATGAAGAAAGAGAGTAGAATAATAATGAAGGAGAAGTAAAGAGAGGGAGGGATGAGAGAGGTTTAAAGAGAAGATCAGAAACGAGGAGGGAGGAGAGAGAGCACACACTCACAATGGTAACCCGCAGGTAATCCCATTCTTCAAATTCAATTTAATCCAAACTAAATATTGTGTAGATTACAACCTTGTATTTAAAGAGGAAATACGGACTCCCAAAGGACTCTACCACTAATAAGTAGCCTGTTCAAAGTTAAAGATTACAAGAGAAAATACCAATAATAAACCTAAATAAATAACTAAATATCATACTAAACCCCAAAACCCAATTATACCCGGTTTGTCTTCATATGGGTCCCCCAACAGGTTTGGGACGGTCCAAAGGATTGCTCCTGCATCAGAAGGTAAATAACTTCTCTGTTCATAAGTTTGATAAAAAATGGCGTACCCATTGCATAAGGCTCCCGCCATTGCGGGGTTTGGGGAGTGTCATAATATACGCAGCCTTACCCTCGCTTCACGGAGAGGCTGTTCATAAGTTTGATATGCAACAAAAATTACCTTGTTGGAAGAATGGATGGGAGTGCATATTTTTGCCTTGGCCATTGGATTGGAAAATAAACTGTTGTTTTCTACTTCTCTTTAACATTGATTTGGTTTTGTTAATCATGATCTTTGTGAAGCTAATACTGTGCTTCTACAGTTGACATTCCAATGGGCATCAGCAAATTGATCAACATGCAGCGCCTGGTAAGAATTTGACAAAAAAAAATTTTGGTGAATAAGAATTTGACAAATTTATAATTCATGCATCTGTAGTCTTGCAAGGAATTATTACATCAGAAAAGGAAAGATGGGAACAATGCACCATTCTGCTTTGAAATGAATGCATGGTACACATGCACTATGGGCAAGGCCTTAGGAGTCTTGGATCCCCCCCCCCATTTGACTGGTGACTGAGATTCCCCAAATCAAAACATTAAATTATCTGTACCATAACTTGATTCTCAACCACCAGCTGATCAGCTGATCTATAGATTTTTTCCTGTTTACCCTTCTTAATATCCAAGGAATGAGTATCAGTTTTTGTTAGCAGACCTGAAGTAGAGCATAGTGCTTGGATGATCAAAGACTGATCCCAAGCTTTGTATTTATAATCAATAATCACAAGTATATGGACAGAATTGTCCCTAACACATAACCAACTCTATAATAGAATCAATACAAAGCATAAAATATAGATAATGACAAGAATACCCCACAGTATTCTGTCCCTTACATTCTAACACTTCCCCTTAAGTGGGTGCATATATGTCACACATGCCCAACTTGACTAGAATAGGATGAAATAGTTTGCCACTCAACCCCTTAGTGAACACATTGGCTAATTGATCAGTAGACTTCACAAAGGGAACACAGGTGAGTCCGGCTTCAAGCTTCTCCTTGATGAAATGTCTGTCAACCTCCACATGTTTAGTACGATCGTGCTGGACAGGGTTGTGAGCAATGCTAATAGCAGCCTTATTATCACAATATAGCATCATAGGAAGATGGACAGCAACCCCAATATCTTGCAACAATCCTCTAAGCCATAATAATTCACAGATTCCGTGTGCCATGGCACGGAACTCTTCTTCAGCACTGGACCTTTCCACAACATTCTGCTTCTTGCTACGCCACATGACAAGATTTCCACCCACAAAAGAGCAATATCCAGAGATGGATTTTCTATCGGTAGAGCCAGCCCAATCAACATCAGTGTAAGCTTCAACCTTTAGATGACCATTGGGAGATAAGTATTCCTTTTCCTGGAGCAGACTTCAAGTATCTAAGAATGCGAAGAACTGCCTCCATATGAGAGGAATAAGGATTATGCATAAATTGGCTTACCAAGCTCATGACATTAGCTATGTCAGGCCGTGTATGAGAGAGGTAGATTAGTTTGCCAAGCAATCGTTGATAGCGACCTTTGTCAACTGGTTCACCTTCTTTCTCCTTGAGTCTTGTAGTAGCTTCCATGGGAGTGTCTGTAGGATCACCCTAACAACTCAGTCTTCGACAATAGATCTAGGATATATTTTCTTTGAGAAAGCAAGATGCCCTTTGAAGATCGAGCAACTTCTATCCCCATAAGATATTTTAGAGTTCCAAGATCATTTATCTCAAATTCACGGCCCAGAAAGTTCTTCAATTTGTTGATCTCATCACCATCATTTCTGGTCACCACAATATCATCCACATAGACTATGAGAAGGGTAACCTTATCACCAACTCGTTTGATGAACACGGTATGATCAACATTGCTTTGTTTATACCCAATCGAAACCGTAACCTTGTGAAACCTGCTAAACCAAGCCCTAGGTGATTGCTTCAACCCATAGAGAGCACACTTCAATTTACAGACCTTGCCCCTGGTCTTGTCATCAGAAAAGTTTGGTGGAATGTCCATATATACCTCTTCCTCTAGTTCTCCATGGAGGAAAGCATTTTTCACATCTAGCTGTTGAAGACCCCATCCAAGTTTTACAACACAAGATAACAATACCCTTACAGTATTGAGTTTCGCCACTGGTGCGGTCTCCTGATAGTCAATCCCATATGTCTGAGTGAAGCCCTTTGCAACCAGACGTGCCTTATATCGATCCATTGTCTCATTGCTTTCTGTATAACCACTAACACCCATTTACATCCCACTGGTTTTTTCCCTGGAAGAAGAGCCACAAGATCCATGTAATATTTTTCTATAAAGCTCTCATTTCTTCCAACATTGCTGACTTCCACTTTCCATCTGTAGAAGCTTCCTGCCAATTTTTAGGAATGGAAACAGAAGAAAGAGAGGACACAAATGCACGAAAAGATGGAGAAAGAGAAGTATAAGAAATAAAACGAGATATGGGATGTTGAGTACAAGTCCTAGTACCTTTGCGATGAGCAATAGGAAGGTCGGAAGGAGAAATCTTACCAGTAGAAGCAGGATCTGGATCCAGAGTCGGCAACTGGATAGGTTCTAGTGCTACAGTGGATTAAAGCTGCCCTTTTTTGGAACATCCTCTTTGATAGGTTAAAATGTTGGAGTTGTCAATCCTCTTCTGAAATTGACCAATGGTTCTCCGTATTGGGGTCAGCTCCCCTTGAATAGGAACTTCACCATCACTATTTTCCATGATCTCCCCCTGTATAGGATTCTCTTTGGCCAAAGAAGTAGGGGTAGCAGCCAAAGGAATAGGGGCAGCAATCAAAGGAGTAGGAGCAGCAGCTAAAGGAGTAGGGGCAGCAGCCAAAGGAGAAGGAATCTCAAGTGAAAACTCAAGAGAAGGAGACACATCTTCACTAGAACTCTCCCCCTGAAGAGGTGGTGAGGAATAATAGGAAAGATTTTCATGAAAAATGACATCCATACTCACCAGGGTGCGACGGGAAGGGAGATGGTAACACTTATAAGCTTTCTGGGTCGGAGAATAACCCAAAAAAATACACCGTAACCCACGGGGTTCAAGTTTGCAAGGGGTCTTGGTATCCCTGGCATAACATACACAGCCAAACACTTTGGGTGAAACCACAAAGTAAGAATTCCCAAGTAAAACTTTAGCCGGACTACGGGAATCAAGGACCCTAGTAGGTAACCGATGAATGAGATAGGCTGCAATGAGAACAACATCTCCCTAATATTGGGAAGGAACATGTCGAGCAAACATCAATGCTCTGGCCACTTCTAATAAGTGGCGGTTCTTCCTCTCAGCCACACCATTTTGGGTTGGGGTATCAACATAACTGGTCTGGTGAATTATACCGTGGTCATTGAGATACTTTTGGAAGGAAGATTCCTTATACTCTATTCCATTATCACTTCTCAAAATTTTGAGAGTAGCCTGGAATTGAGTTTGGAACATCTTATGAAAATGCTAAAAACATGAAAAAACCTGTTTTTTGTGTGAATAAGATATACCCATGTGTTTCTAGAATGACAGTCAATAAATGAAACACACCAACGATGCCCAGAAAGGGAAGTTTTATGACTAGGACCCCAAACATCAGAATAAACAATATGAAACAAAGAAGAACTCCTTTTATTTGAAATAGAATAAGTTGAACGAGTTTGTTTGCCAGAACGCAAGCCTCATTAAAAAAATTCATCCTTATTATAACTTTTTACTAAAGTAGGAAATAAATGAGTTAAAATTCCTAATGGGGGGTGACCTAATCTAGAGTGCCATTGGTAAAGTTCCGAAGAGACCAAAGAGTTCTGGTGGAGCGGAAAAGGACTTCCATCATCAAGCAGGTACAATCCACTTTGCATCTTACCCCATCCAATTGTCTTCCCAGACACCAGATCCTGAAAAACACAATGGGAAGGAAAAAATGTTACTTTGCAATTAAGATCACGAGTAAGACTACTAATGGAGAGAAGATTAGTAGTAAAATTAGGAATGTGTAAAACAGAAGATAAGGTAAGAGAAGTAGTGCAGTGATGGTTCCTTTTCCAGAGATGGCTAACTTTGTCTTTCCTAGAAGTGGGAGAATAGCGATGAAAAATGCTAGAGGAACCTATCATGTGATCTGTAGCTCTAGAATCTATGATCCAAGGATGAGAAGCTACTGAAGCATAGTGACCACCAAATGGGATACCTGACCGGCAAATTTTGAACCTGAAGGAGCAGAGGAATTGGCAGGAGCTGATGTAATAGAGGCAGTAGCAGCGGAAGACTTCAGCAAACGTAGGAATGCCTGTAGATCATCCTGGGATAGACCAATGCCAATAGCCGGGGCTGTGGTAGCAGTCTTAGAGTGATTTGCTTGTTTTTTATTTTTTTTTCTTGGCAGCACGTTTGGCCTCAAAGTCCGCTGGTTTCCCATGAAGCTTCCAACATTTCTCTTTGGTGTGGTAGGGCTTGTTACAGTGCTCACAAGTAACAATGCCCTTGGTAGAATCACCAGAAGAGGAGTTCCCAGCCGTGACAGGAATAGCTGTGGAAGCAGTCTGGAGAGCTGATCTCTCAGTAGGTGTAGGATGTAACATAGCAGCCCCATGGTTTTCTTCAGAGGAGACCAAGGCATAGGATTATTCAAGTGTGGGAAGAGGAGAGTGACCCAATACTTGGACACGAATCTGATCATATTCCACATTTAATCCAGCCAAGAAGTCATAAACCCATATCTTGTCAACATGCTTCTTATAAGCAGCAATATCAGAGGTAGTAGAAGGATGGAAAGCAGAAAAATGATCCAACTGTTGCCAAAGGCTGCGTAGGGTAGCATAATATTTGGAGACAGATAATTCCCCCTGAGTGGTATGAAGGACCTTCTTCCGGAGTTCATAAACCTGAGCATCATTACCAAGCTGTCCATATGTTTCCTTGCAGACAGACTATATCTGAGCAGCTGTATCAAGGAGTAGAAACCCATCGGCTAAGTCTGGTTGTATGGAACCAATCAAATAGGACATGAGTACACCATTATTGGAGAGCCACCTTTCTTGAAGAAGACCAGGATTAGTTGGCATGACAGTGGTGCCTTTAATATGCCCAGTAAGTCCACGACCAACAGCTGCAAAGGAAGCAGATCGAGATAATAGGAGGTAATTGGAGCCATCCAGTTTAATAGGATTGGGTGGAAAAGTATGGTTCTCAGTCTTACCATTTCCATCTATGCCTGAAGTTCTAGTAAAAATATCAGAGTCACCCATAAGTGTAACAGAGAAACCCAAATCGCAGAGAGGGGCTGTTGTGATGAGAAACCCAATAAATACTCCAAGATAAGGGTTAGAAATTGGAGGAGAGACCCCTTTAAATATAGGAATAGGTGTCTCCAAAAATCAGCAGCAGCAAACAAGGCAATCCCCTAGATCGACTTTTTTAGGGTTTTGAAAAATCCCTAATTTTGGTGAGATCGATGTAGGGGAGAATGATAGCAAAAATTCAGTGGAATGAGCTGAAACTTGGATCGGGTGGGCTTCTAGTAGTGCTGGATCACCCTTCCAAAAATCAGTATCAACAGAGAACAATAACCCTAAGATCGATATTTACAAGGTTTTGAAAAAAACCAAGATGAGAGCAAAATCTATCAGGGAGAGATTCTTTAGTATGGCTGGAGATAGAACCTTGTCCAATAAATCTGCTGCAGTTCTTGATCTTCAATAATATGGAGAGATCCCTTGGAAGATTAGATTGAATCAGTCCAAAAAAAAATTGAAGTCTTCAAATTTCACAGGCAGAGTACAAGCTCCTATCGATCAGAAAATTTTATAACATCGAATGAGGTGATGTAGGGCAGCAACTGGATCTGTAGATCACCTCATCAGTGCTGCCCTAGTGGTAGAATGGAGAACAAAAGGGGAAAGAGGGGGGAAGAAGAACTCGAGAATGAAAGAGAGGAGAAGGGGAAATCAAGAATGGAAGAGAGGAGACTGCCCTAATTCGAAACCTGCTCTGATACCATGTTAGCAGACCTGAATTAGAGAATAATGCTTGGATGATCAAATACTGATCCCAAGCTTTGTATTTATAATCAATAATCACAAGTATATGGACAGAATTGCCCCTAACACATAACCGACTCTATAATAGAGTCAATACAAAGCTTGAAATCTAGATAATGACCAGAATACCCCCACGGTATTCTGTCCCATACATTCTAACAGTTTTAGAGCAGAAGTTCATATACGTATAACTAATTCATTGCTGGTCCAACACATGGACGACATTCACTTCTTCTGGGGTAGACACCAACAGGGGTTTCTTCCTGTTTTCTCCAATGTGTTGAAAACTAAACAGGATGTAGTGGTAAACCTTTCTGGAATGGCAGCCCAATCATATTTGGCAAGGCATCCAGACGCCTTGGTCACCTTGCATCCAGGCCCCCTCCAAGTTGTGTAGATGCCGTGACGACTATGCCCAATGGTCTGGGTGGACCAGTCAGTCTACATGAAATACAATTGAAGAATTTAGGCCTTATTTGGCATCACTTCTGATTTTCTAGAGTGAATCTTCCGGGAAGCATTTATTTTAATATTTACAATGATCTTATAGTAAACAACTATAATGTCCCCCTCCAAAAAAATGCAAAAGGGATTGTTAGTTGAGAGAGGATTTTTTTTTTGCTTCTAGAAAACCTCCAGGGCTGTCACATGGTGCAGTTATAACAGCTTGGGCTGCCGGCTTGAAGATGTGGGTTTGAGTTAAGTACAGCCACTTTGACCATGCTGAAGGTTAGAAGTTAGAACTGACCTGGGACCGTGCGAAAGCGGGATTAGCAGTGGGATTGCAACCTTTTTTCTAGATACCACTCCAAAAAATAGCATAGAATGAGAGAATCACTCTGAATAATCAAATCTGCGCCAAACATAATTTGAGTCAGAACTCAGAAGTACCCAGGAGAATAAAAAACCCTCAAAATCACTCCAAAGGAGTGATGTCAAATGCATCCTTACATATCGTATGTGAGTGTCTAGCTTATAAATAGCATGCCTTAAGTGGTGCTAGGTGCTTGAACAATTTGTAATTGTTATTGAGTTTGAATATATAGTGATGCAAGTGTTCACCCTAATTTTCCCATTATGATTACAATAATAATGGTCCATGCCCTGGCGGTTTGAATGATCAAAATGATCCAAAGTTTGAATCATTGTGTCTGTTGACCAGTCAATGGCTATTGGGCTGTAAAACTGTTTTGATTTCATGGGTTGGTCTGACCACCTGGTCCTTTGGCCTGTGGCAACAATGACTTTATCATCCTGACATAAACACTCGTTCACGCATCACATACTTGTAACTGATGTTTCTCATATGAAAGCTGTTTTTGGTCACTTATTGAACTGAATACCTGATAAAGTTATTCTTTGCTTACAGGTCTTAGCTGATAATCTCATTGAGCGCCTCCCAATGAACCTGGGAAAGCTCCAGTCTTTAAAAGTTCTCACACTTGATGGGAATCGAGTTACTGTTTTGCCTGATGAATGTAATTTTCTATTCTAAAATAGGAAAAGGAAGCCCATACATAAATATTATACTCTGTGCAGTATCCTTCTCATGAAATATGTTGTCGTCAATGATCCTAACTACAGGCATGTTTCCTTTGTCCAGTGGGCTTGCTGGTGAGGCTTGAGAGATTATCCATATCAGGGAATATGTTAGCTTGCTTGCCTGAAACTATAGGTAGCTTGCGCAATGTGAGTATGCATTATCTAGTGAACCATGAGTCAATGTCCAATTTTCTGCAGCCTCTGGTCTTGGAGCATATTGTCTGCATTCAAGCCAGGAGGTGTTAGTAGTACTGTTACAACCGTAGAAATTGAAGTTAACCTGGTTATTATTTTTTTTTCAATTTTTGAGTTACCATGGCTTCTAGATTCACCAAGTGTGATGCATGTCTTAATAACCAGCAGGATAATATTTTAACTTGTTTACATGTCACCTTCAAGTGCTGCACAAGCTAAAAATATTTTGGTTTGTTGTTGGGATTTCTATGCTTATTTGTTAAAATTATAGATACCTTTGGAGCCCATACTTTTTAGATGACCTTGTACAATATCAACATGAGGTAAAATTCTGCAAAGACACAGATGATTAACTCAACTGGACAAAAGTTATGTCTTCAGTTCTTCTATTCTCATTCCGCCCTATCATGGTTCGTATCTTCCATTAAGTATTAATTCCTTTTGTCTTCTTTTCACCACCTAGATTGATGTTCCTTTTGGTGTTTTCATTGTTCTTTTAGATCCTTCAATTTACACTATGTCGCTCCGCATCAGCGTAATCTTTGGTCTTTGTTGCGCTTGACCAAACCATCTCAGTTTCCTTTACTCATATTTTAATGCTACCCTTACATCCCTAGAATGCAATAATATCTAAGCCCTGCTTTTTGTCCATCTCATCGTTCTTACCGTAGCTATTCTCATTCCACGTGTGTCTTCCCGGTTTTTCCCATCATCTGTCCATAAAACATGGTTGGTATTATTGCCATCTTCTAAGATTTCCCTTTCAGTTCTGTTGGTATGCATCAGTTCATTTAGTTGAACAACTCTTCAGGCATGGGAGTAGCTAGGGATTTCCTGTTGGGAAATGAAAGCAAATGCAGAAGGGAGGAATAAATAATATGGTTTTACTATACCCTCCTTCAGAAAAGGGGGAGGGGGGATGGCACAGTTCCTATGTCCTAAGATCTGGGGAGTGGCTCAAGGGAACTCATGATTTTTTCATGCGCCTCACATTCATTGTAAGCGGATCCACAATTAGAAGAAAACATCCTAAACATTGTCCAGAGCCAAAGTTAGTAGGATCATGCAATCTTTAACTAGCTGATCTCTAGTTTCTTTTTAGAGTTCTTAACTTCATTTATTTATCTAATAAGCAACTCAAATCAGCCTTATCCCAACTAAATGGTGTCGACTACATGTATCCTTTTCTTCAATAAGCTCTATTCAAAGCCATACTTGTTACTTGTCCTAAGCTATGCATGTCTTTCCTCATCACTTCTCCTAGAGTCATTTTAGGCCTACCCTTAACTCTTTCAGCTCCTTCAGTCTGAATCAAATCACCCCTCCATATTGGGGCATTCAAAAGCCTCTGTTGCACATGTCCATGCCACCTCAAACGACTTTTCCGCAACTTATCATGTGTCGGAGTTGCTCCTAAATTAGCTCTAATTTGTTTGTTCCTTATTTATCTTTTCTAGTTTTACCACTTATCCATCTCATTTCAGCTACATTAATTTGGTTTATATGTTGTTTCTTTGCTGCCCAACATTCAGCTCCATAAATCATTGTTGGTCGTATAAATGTCCTATAAAAGTGTCCTTTGTGTTTTATAGGAATGTGTTGGTCACACAACACTTTGGACGTACTCCTCTACTTCATCACCCTATTTTTCTTTGTGCAACATCATCCTCTATTTCTCTTTCTTTATCATTGAACCTAGGTACCTAAAATTTTCACTTTGCAATATTCCTTATCAATTTTCACCTCTCCACTTTCAGTTCTATTGTTATTAAAGTTACACACCATATACTCTGTTGTTATTCTACTTATCTTAAAACCTTTTGATTCCAAGGTTGATCTCGATAATTCTAACTTTGCATTTATCCCTACTTTTGTTTCATCCATCAAAACAATATCATCAACAAAATGCATACACCAAGGGATCTGATCTTGAATGCCTCTAGTCAGCTCATCTATAATTAGCGCAAACAAAGACAGGCTTAGAGATGATCCTTGATGTAAACCAATTGTTATTAGGAATTCACTACCCTGCACAACCCCCTCCCCATAGTTCCTGCACTAGTCACTGCACCCTTGATGTAGATACACTACCTTGGACCGACCCAAACCCAGTTGGGTATCCAGATGGAGATGAACTGGGTCCAGTTTGATTTTTTTTTTTTTTTGTTTTGGAATCTAGTAGGAGTTTAGGAATTTATGTTATTTGGGGAAATAATGTCATTTAGTTTATTTTATTCTGTTTATGTTAGAAGTTAGCTATGTAGGATATTTGGTTTCCCAATTGTTCTTAGTTTCCTAGTTCGAGAGTCCGCCTTTATTTTTAGGAGTCGTTTATTTCTCTTTATATATGATGTAATTCCCCATCGTTGGAGCTAGTTGGATACAATGGAATAGTTGAGATATGGTTTGAGTAGCCTGTGTGGTTGTGCGTGTGCATCTTCTTCCCCCTTCTTCTTCTTATGTGTTTTCCCCTCTCCCCTGCAACTTCTTTCCTACCGGCCCTCCACCAATTTAGTATCAGAGCCAAAGGATCCAACTCCTTCCCCTAGCAACCTCTCTCATTCCCTTCTCCCAAATCTCTTTCCCGTTAGTGCTCTAGGTCAGTAGCAGTAACCAAAAAAAAGTCTCCTTCTCAGAAGCCTCACCCCCACCCCCATCCCACCACTGCACATTACTGCAGCAACCCATCGACCCATCCCTCCTGATTCCCCTAGTAAAACCCCAACTCACCGACTCCCAACATCCATTGTGACTCACAAACCCACCCACCACCCCACTGTACCTCAATTGAATCCCTTTCTAGGGTTCTGTCAACCAAAAAAAAAAACCCAAACCAGAACCCAGACTTCGATTCTGCCACATCCCACATCTGCCAGCGACCAACACTCCACTGCTCCCCTTCATCTCCGTTCTAGGGTTCCGTCAGTGAAAAAAAATTATAGAATAGAAGAGAGAGCGAGTGGCAGCAAACCAAAAAAAAAAATACATACCTGGTTTTTGAAGCTCCGGCCACGAGTCGCCCTCTTTCAAATCGCACTCCTCCCATTGAAATCCCCGGTGATGGTTTGACGTCGAACTTTCCAATCCTGGATCGACTCAATTGAAGTCGAACTTTCCAACCGTAGATCAACTCAAACTCCTTGCCGAACTCCTCTGTCACAGATTGCAGCGGCTTCCTCGGTAGTTTTCCCTCTCTGGTTCACCCCTAGTAGAAGACAATATCCCTCCCACGATTCCTTTGTTTATTCTTTCTTTATATTTTTTCTTTTTTCCTAAATTGCCCTTCCCTCATACGCACTATTCTCTTGTGCGATTCTAATTGAACTTCATCTAATCACGGTAGTGCAACCATACTGTGCGTTCAATTTATTTACCATTCTGCCATTCTTGTTATAAATTATTTTATCTATGGATTTTGCCATTAACTTCTTGATTAGAGTATCCTCTTATTTGTGCGGACCCATACTGATTCCAAATAGAACCTTGGTCATGGATTCCTTTGTGTTCAAGTTTAGAGTGTGTTTGCCCAACGGAAAACTTGCTGCTCTGTTTATTGATAAAAGGCAAAGAGACAATTTTGTCTTGCGATCTGTGGTCGAGATGCTCTCAAAGAACGACCAGATCATTATTCAATCTGAGGATTATGTATTTGTCGAATTCTCCAGTTCTCAATATTGTGACGGTGCATATTGTGAAGTATTTGATTCTCCTCGGCGTATTATTAAATTGGGTCATGAATGGTTGGAAGAATGAAAAGGCATCTTTGATCGTGACGGAAACTTGTGCACCCTACAGCCTTTTTATATGCGCCAGACATTCATTCTTCATGTGTTAGTTGATGAAGTTTGCTCACAGCCACAAGAGACAACACCAGTAATGCAGCCTCAACCAGAACAACAAAAAGTGGCAACAGAAGATGAGAAGATCGTGGAAGAAGTACTGACGGAAGCCAGTGTAGTGAAAGCTATACCACATCATGAGTTTGTTCTTCCCCACGATTTTCTAACCATGGATGCAACCCCATAACTTCATATTTTGGATTTTCTGCAAGTTGCAGACATGGAGCCGATGGCACCCGCTCGTGAATTTTTAATTCTTCCATTCTACAAAACTTGAGGTCGAGTTTTTCTCAACACCGGGGGGGAATTGATGCAGATACACTACCTTGGACCGACCCAAACATAGTTGGGTATCTAGATGGAGATGAACCGGGTCCAGTTTGAGTTTTTTGGATCTAGTAGGATTTTAGGAATTTATGTTATTTGGGGAAATAATGTATTTTAGTTTATTTTATTCTGTTCATTTTAGAAGTGAGCTATGTAGGATATTTGGTTTCCCAATTGTTCTTAGTTTCCTTATTTGAATTAGTTTCCTAGTTAGAGAGTTGGTCTTTATTTTTAGTAGTCTTTTATGTCTCTTTATATATGATGTAATTCCCCATCATTGGAGATAGATTGAATAGAATGGAATAGTTGAGTTATGGTTTGAGTAGCCTGTACGTGTGCACTCTTCTTCCCCCTTTTTCTTCTTATGGGATTCCCCCTCTCCCCTGCAACTTCTTTCCTACTGGCCCTCCACCAGCCCTTATACATATCTTTAACGATGTCCACATAGTTACTTGAAACACTTTTCATCTCTAACAGTTGCCGAATTAACTCTCTAGGGATTCAATCATAGACCTTTTCTAAGTCAATAGAAACTATATGGAGATCCTTCTTACATTTATGATCCAGTTGATTGATAGTTTAAGTAATATTTAGGTGGGGTCCATGTAATAGTTAGTCTTAATCTTCTCTACATGATACCTTTTCCAGGAAAAAAGAAATCCTAGATTGCTTTATCAGCCTCATGTCATGATCCTTAATTTTGCATATTTAACAAAGAAGGAAGTGAAAGCAAGATGTGATGCAAAAGTGAGAAACCAAAAGTGAAAGATATGCATCATAGAAGCTAAAAGGAAATGTTTATAGAAGCTCAATGGAATTGATTGAGAGGTGAAAGAGAAGCATATTTAGAAAATAGTAAATTGACATCAAATCATATTAACAGGAAGTTCCCCCTGGGACAATTAAATTAGCATAAAATCATACTATGCAATTAAATAGTAAATACTAAAACTTCTAAAATAAAGCATAACTGAGTCTTTGTTGAAAATAATGAATCGTGTACCCATACCATAAAGCTATAGAGAAGAACAAAACCTGATATTACCAAACTTTGAATTTAAAAAGTACAGGAGAGCATTCCTATTTTTTTTTTAAGAAAGCGAGAAACATAAGAATTGTGTGATACACAAAAGTCAAATATTTGCAGTTAACTTACTAGGATTTAGTTCTACTTAAAAAATATTAGAAATATATGTACTTGGACGTGCACATTGTCCATCACCTTGAGCTGCAAGTTGAAGATAATCAAGATCATAATTCTGTGGTTTGAGAACTCAAATGTGGCAAACAGTGAGTTGGGATATTCATTCTTTTACCATTTTTATATGACAATGTTCACTACTACTTAGAAAAGCTCATCTTGTTCCTTTAAATTATCCTTTATGTGGCCAAGATGTTAGCCATGCCTTCATATAATCAATGACCATATTGATCAGTAAACATAATTGTCACGTATTTTGGTTTAGTTATTGCAAAAGCCAATTTTGCATTGTTCTAAATTTCATTGCGCATATGATTGATCATTTAATATGATACTACTGGCTACACCCTATGATTTCTTATTGGACATACTTGTTACCTTCTCCCAGACATTTATTGGATGTGTGAAGCTGTATGAACAACAGCGGTTTCAGATGCTTGGAGTAACTTCTATGAGCTGTATTTTATTAAATATGACCCTGTTTGTTTTGAGATCATTAATTTTACAATTATTGACATTATGAGCTTCAATGATCTTTTGTTTACATTGTGATGTTCTAATACTTAATGGAGATTGTTTGACATTGCAGTTGTTGCTATTGAATGTGTCAAACAACCAGTTAAAGTCCCTTCCGGAATCAATTGGGAGTTGCTTCTCCTTGGAAGAATTACAAGCAAACGGTACTCTATGTTTGGATTTTCTTCATTGTTTAGCCATTCAATACTACTTTTCACATTGTTTCTACTTTCAGAATTATTACCATCTATGAAGCACTCTGGTTATATTTAGTATAGAAAAGTAATACAAATGACCTTCATTTGGGTCTACTTTTTCTGTACATACTCTGCAATGCAATGGAGTCGAAACCCCTTATCTTGATGGGTCCAACCAGGGTTTTAAGTATTGGTAGGTATCGTATCGTAGTGGCAGATACGTATCAGTAACGATACGATACTTACCGATAAGATAATTAATTTTTTTTAAATGTTTGTATCGACCGATACAGTCCTGTCAGTTGGATTTTAGGTTAGGGAAGCTAGTAAGAAAGGAAGGAGATGATGGAGAAGGAAGAAGAAGAAGAAGAAGAAGACAAGAGGGAAGAGAAGAGTTTATTTCGGTGGAATGTGTTGTGTGTGAGAGTGAACTCTCCACACCCATATTACTTCATTAATAGACTTTGAGAATATTACATACACCTCCCTGGGGAGGTAAAAGATAAGAAAGGTAAGAAATAGAAAATACATAATGGGGACACTAGATATAAGACTAGCTACCAAACTACCCTTATCACATGAGTTCTAACAACTCTAACACTCCCCCTCGAGCTAGAGAATAAATGTCATGCATTCCCAGCTTGCACAGGAGAGTACCAAACTGAACAGAGGTCAGAGCCTTGGTGAAGATATCCGCCAGTTGGTCACCAATCTTCACAAAAGGAGTACAAATGCAGCCAGAGTCTATCTTTTCCTTGATAAAGTGTCGATCCGCTTCAATGTGCTTGGTCCTGTCATGTTGCACTGGATTGTGGGCAATACTGATGGCTGCTTTGTTATCACAGCAGAGTCTCATAGGGCCTTCAGTGTCAAATCCCAGTTCCTGAACAAGCCTTTTCAACCATATGAGTTCACACACTCCATGAGCCATAGCTCTAAATGCTGCCTCTGCACTGGATTTGGCTACAACATGCTGTTTTTTGCTTCTCCATGTAACCAAATTACTCCCACAAAGGTACAATAACCTGAGATAGATCTCCTGTCTATAATGGATCCAGCCCAATCGGCATCAGTGAAGCCTTTCACACTCAAGTGATTGTGTCTAGCATACAACAGTCCTTTCCCTGGAGAAGACTTCAAATATCTGAGAATACGATACACAGCGTCCAAGCGGCCACTCTTGGGGGCATGCATGAATTGGCTGACTACTCCCACAGCATAAGAGATATCAGGGCGTGTCATAGAGAGGTAGATAAGCTTCCCCACTAGCCTTTGGTACTTTCCCGCATCAACAAGAGAAGAACCACAATCTTCTCCTAGTTTGTGATTCTGCTTAATAAGAGAACTTGTTGGTTTGTAGCCTAACATCCCTGTCTCTGTTAGCAAATCAAGCACAAACTTTTGTTGAATATGTTGATTCCACTCTTGGTCCTTGATACTTCAATGCCTAAGAAATACTTCAAGGAACCCAGATCTTTGATTTCAAATTGTTGAGCCAAGTAGGTTTTCAGTTTATCTCTCAGCCATATCATCTCCAGTGACTGCAATATCATTAACATAGACAATGAGGGCTATGATGGTACCGTTACCCCGATTGGTAAAGAGAGTGTGGTTAGCTTGACTCTGGGAATATCCATTCTTCATAATAGCCTATCGGAAGTGCTCAAACCATGCCTTTGGTGACTGTTTGAGTCCATATAGTGCCTTCTTGAGGAGACACACCTTCCCTTCAGCTGAAGGTATTTTTTAAGCCTGGTGGGGTTTGCATGTACACTTCCTCTTCCAAGTCACCATGAAGAAAGGCATTCTTCACATCTAACTGAGATAATGGCTAATCTTTATTGGCAGCCAATGATAAAAGAACTCTTATAGAGTTGTTCTTAGTCATAGGAGCAAATGTCTCCTGATAGTCAATCCCATAGACTTGACTGTACCCCTTGGCCACCAACCATGCTTTGTATCTCTCAACAGTACTGTCAGATTTATACTAGATTGTAAAGACCCATTTGCATCCAACTGGGACACGTCCCTTGGGAAGATTCACCAATTACCAAGTACCATTCTTTTCTAGAGCCATCATCTCCTCAGACATAGCTTGTCTCCACTTTGGGTCAAACATAGCATCATTAACATTCCTGGGAATAGAAGCTGTAGAGAGAGCAGCAATAAAAGCAAGAACTGTAGGAGAAAGAGCATCATAGGAAACAAACTGGGCTATAGGATTAGTACAAACTCTTTTCCCCTTTCTAACAGCAATAGGAAGGTATAAATCAGATGGAGGAGAAGGGATATCACCTGATTGAGGAGAATGAATCTCAGGATGTGGATCTGGATCCAAAGAGGACTCTTGGCAGGTCTTCTTTCCTTTATTATGTAAACCTTCACCTCTCTTGTATTTAATGTGGTAATCCTTCTCCTTATCAAAACCAATGTCAACAACCAATTCTGTATTCACATCCACATCCACAACCCTGTGCTTTCCAATGTCAAGCATAAAGGGAGAGATAGGAAGAGGATAATGAAGGAAATCAGCAGCCTGTTCACTTCCACAATTCTCCCCCTGAAGAGGATGTTGAGAAGGTGCAAAGAAAGGGACAGACTCGAGGAAAGTGACATCTTTGGAGATTAGGCACTTGCGAGAAGATGGGTGATAGCACTTGTAACCTTTGGTAGTAGGGAGAGATAGGAAGAGGATAATGAAGGAAATCAGCAGCCTGTTTACTTCCACAATTCTCCCCCTGAAGAGGATGTTGAGAAGGTGCAAAGAAAGGGACAGACTCGAGGAAAGTGACATCTTTGGAGATTAGGCACTTGCGAGAAGATGGGTGATAGCACTTGTAACCTTTGGTAGTAGGGAGAGATAGGAAGAGGATAATGAAGGAAATCAGCAGCCTGTTTACTTCCACAATTCTCCCCCTGAAGAGGATGTTGAGAAGGTGCAAAGAAAGGGACAGACTCAAGGAGAGTGACATCTTTGGAGATTAGGCACCTGCGAGAAGATGGGTGATAGTACTTGTAACCTTTGGTAGTAGAAGAGTACCTAAGAAAGAGATACTTGAGAACTTTGGGATCAAGTTTAGTACGATGTGATTTGTTAACATGCACATAACAAACACAGCCAAAGACTTTAGGAGGAAGAGAGAAAGCAGAAACCAGTGGAGATAAGATTTCTAAGGAAGATTTGAAATCAAGAAGTTTGGTAGGCATGCGATTAATGAGAAAGGAAGCAATGAGAAGAGCTGCAGACCAGAAGGCCTTGGGAACATGCATGCCAAACAAGAGACTACGGGTGACCTCCAATAAATGACGATTTTTCCTCTCAGCAACCCCATTTTGTTGGGGTGTGTCAACACACGCGAGCTAATGGATAATGCTATTATTAGTAAAGAAGGCTTGGAGGCCACCAAACATGTATTCTCCTCCTTTATCAGACCGAACAATTTTGATATGAGTATCAAACTGAGTAAGAATCATCTGATAAAAATTCTGAAATGCATCACAAACATCACTTTTATGTTTTAGAAGAACAGTCCAAGTAGCACGAGAAAAATCATCAACAAATGACACAAAGTAACGATAGCTAAATAAAGAGGTAGTAGGGGAAGGTCCCCAAACATCAATATGCACAATATGGAAAGGAGCAACAGTTCTATTACCATAATATGGATAAGAAGAACGACAATATTTAGCAAACATACATGGTTCACATTGAAAAACATGAGATGAAGCCCATAGAAGAAAATAAGTGAAGCAACTGTTTCCTCATTACAGCAAAAGATGGATGGCCAAGACGACGATGCCATAACATAACAGACTCCACAGAACTACTATCATTACATCCACACACATAGGACTGAGCTGTAGGCAAAAAAGGGTAAAAAAGGTGAAGGTCCTCCTCACGTCCACTACCAATAATCCTCTTCGTCACCAAATCCTGAAAAAGACAGTGAGAAGGATAAAAGGTGACACAATAGTTTAGAGATTTTGTCAAATGACTCACAGATAAAAGATTAAGAGTAAGATTAGGGACATGAAGAACAGAAATAGGGATACTGCCCTTACCAAAGATGGAGGAAAGGGAGCCATCAGCTACCCTAACCTTATCCTTACCAGAACAAATGGTATAGGAATCATAATAATGGGACATATCAGTCATGTGGTCAGTGGCACCAGAGTCAATGACCCAAGACTGGGCTGCAGTAGAAGCTGAGGATGAAGAGGAGCTAGCCACTGTGGGTGTAGGAGATGTGCTTAGCTATGACATGACCCTGCGAAACACTGCATCAGCCAAGGTGGAGTCATCCTGTGTAGCATCTGTTTCAGTCATCACAGAGTGTGCACCTCGAGCTCCCCCTTTATGGTCACCACGAGCACCACCCCGTGTACCAGGAGGACGGCCATGAAGAGTCAAACATCTATCCTTGGTGTGCCTAGATCTCCCACAATAATCACATTTAAACCTGTTCTGCCATCGCCACTAGCACCACCTGTCTCTACTGCTCTGTCTTCCCAATGGTTAGGCCCCTGGCCTCTACCACCACCATGGGTGGCCCGTAAAGAGGAAGAATTGAGAGCTTATCTCTCAAGAGATGATGCTGGAGCTGGTGCCATAGCAACATGCCGAGTCTCCTTACTCTGTAAATAGCTACAAACCTCATCAAGAGATGGAAGAGGGGACCGGCCTAAAATCTGGATCCTGATTGGCTCATAATCTGGGTTCAGGCCACCAAGGTAAAGACACTCCTTTTCAAGAGTGCGACACACCTTTGCTTCATCCTCTAGGTTGGTCAACTGGAGGTCCCTGTAGTGATCATACTCCTCCAAGAGACTAATATAAGCACTGTAGTACTCATAAATGGTACTATCACCCTGCCTCATTGAATTAATCTTTTGGTGAAGCTGATAGACCTTGGCAGAGTCACCTACCCTATCATAGGTTTGAGAGACACTGTCCCAAATTGCCTTGGCAACTTCCTTTCGCATAAACCTTCTCCCAATCTCGGGCTTCATGGAGAAGATTAGCCATGTCATGACTATGGAATTTTCGGTCTCCCATTTATCATAGCCAGGGGAGCCTTGCTCTGGGGCTTTAGTAGCACCTGTAATGTACCCAAGTTTCCCTTTGCTCCTAAGGGAAAGCTTCACAGAGTGTGACCAATCCAAGTAATTAGTACTATCAAGTTTCACGATGGAAATTTGAGGATGTGAAGTCTCATACACAAACTGAGGGGCGGTGAGTCAGCCGAACCAAGTCCAGAGGTTTCCGAATCAGCCATGATGTAGGGGAAATGGTACTTGACCATAAAAAAGAGTACCAACAACAAGTGGGGAGTACACACTCAACCCAAATATGGAACCCAACACAAAAAACCGATTCAGCAAGGAAGAAAATCCGTGAATCTTGATAAAAAACTTCACCCTAACATTCTCCAAAGGAAAACATCAACTGAAACCAGCTTAATCACTTCACACAAGTTGTTTCTATGCATTTCTCAACCAACATAGCAGCATATTGCAGTCCAAATACAAGAAGAACAAAAAATCTGCAGTCTCGATTTTACCTGGGCAGGAAATGAGATTCCACGAAAATGAGTACTGCCCAAGTAGGTCTTTCAAGCTGCAAGGAGGAACATATGGGACTAAATGAACACTTTTGGGCGATTCTAATGAGCCAATCCATGGCTTAAACCCATGCCGATAGAGAGAGATCCAGGAACTTCAGGTTGAGGCTGGCAGTAACTCTAGCAGTGGCTGGAATGGCTTCAAAACTTCAAGAGAGCTTTAACAAAGCTCAAATAACATCTTCATACACCTGAGTAGGTTATTTCGAACCTATTTCATGCTCCTATAACAGATTTTTTACATTGGTGTCTTCTCCTTGAAACCCTTTGAGCCCTAGGATTTCAAAGAAGAATAGGAGAAAGAGGCTGAATATGACTCTCAAACCTAAAGCTCTGATACCAAATTGGATTTTAGGTTAGGGAAGCAAGTAAGAAAGGAAGGAGATGATGGAGAAGGAAGAAGAAGAATAAGAAGACAAGAGGGAAGAGAAGAGTGTACTTCGGTGGAATGTGTTGTGTGTGAGAGTGAACTCTCCACACCCATATTACTTCATTAATAGACTTTGAGAATATTACATACACCTCCCTAGGGAGGTAAAAGATGAGAAAGGTAAGAAATAGAAAATATGTAATGGGGACACTAGATATAAGACTAGTTCCCAAACTACCCTTATTCACATGAGGTTTAACAACTCTAACACTGTCTTCTAGAAGATTTACTGGTTTGGAACTGATTTGATCTAATGTCACTTGCAGTACGATGAGCCCGTCTTCTTTTTTTTCCTTTCCCCCCGGTTGGATGTTGCTTTATTTAGTACCATTTATATGAAACACAATGCCTTGTCTTGATCACTAATATATTGTATTGCAAGATTTTTTTTTTGGTTGTTAAATACTCTGATAGTAGGATTTTCTATTATATTTTCCTCAACTTGTTTTAGTAAACAATGCATTAGCAGTTCTAGTTGGGGTTGAATTACTGGTAGTGTACTTAACTAAAACCAAGATTGCACCTACTGGATGCTTCTGAAAATATTTTTCCATCTTGACTCGGGAGAGCCATTACAAATTTTGGACTCTAATTGATAGAGTGGCAAAATAAGCAATTATTGAAGGTACTAGTTTGGCAATATTTTCAATCATCAGTCCTTCCAACTGCTGGCTACGGATTGAACAGCTGGGTTGATGGCACAAGTACTGATTGGCTGGTAACAGGATATTTTGGCATTTGCTAAAACCTTATATTGTTCTTCCTTGATAATAATGATGTGCTTCTGTTTTGCATGCATTCCAAAGCAGCAGTTGATGATGTAACAATTTAACACTTATCAAGGTTTTGTTTTGGTTTGTGAATACAATTTAGCTACATTTTTCAAACCTAAACTGTTGGAATATGTACACTAGAATACCATGGGGGTATTCTGGTCTTTTGGGTGTTTTATTTATTCTTTATTTATGTATTTATGAGCAAGGGTAGAAATGTAATTAGGGTTGTGACACTGTTCACACGAACAATACATGAACAGTGTCTTGAATAGTGTTTCCCCTTGTAATCTCTTTTATTATTATAAATAGAGAGCTTGACTAATCTCATTGATCATTCAAGCCATTCTCCCATTCTCGGTTCTGCTAACATGGCATCAGAGCCAATTCTCTGATCTAGGTTAGAAAAAAACCTTCTTTTCTTCCATCACCTTCTCCCACCTTTCTCTCTCTCTCTCTCGGCTTCTCCTTCTTCTGTTTTTTCTTCTTCTCATCCTTGTAAGGGGGCAGCACTAATGAGGAAAAACCTAATCCAATGATTTAGTTGCGGCCCTCTTCCCAATCTGTTTTTTTTTTTCATAACCTAAATTCTAATTGATACTGCTGGAACCATACCTGTGATATTGGAGCTTTCCAGAATTTTGAAGATCAGATTCCTCACATGAAGGCTGATCCTCCATTGTTGGAGCTCCCTCTGCTTTCTTTTCCAGCACCTATCTACCTCTTCTATCTACTACACTCTCTTTTCTTTTCCAGCTTGGTTCACCCAATCGATCTCACCTTTTTAGGGTTTTTCAAAACCCTTACTCCAATCGATTTTAGGATTCCTCCTTCCAGTTGATGCTGATTTTTTGTGGGTTGTTTTCCTCCAATACAAGGACCACTTGACCTCAATATTGCACCTTTTCAAGTTTTTTTGAAGACCCCTACCCCAACCGATCTCTACTTTTCAGGGTTTTCCAAAACCCTGACACAAATCGATTTTTTGGGATAGGGATGAGCTGCTATAGTGCTTTGGAGGTGGTTCTAACATTAAAAGAGACACTCTAATTCATCAATTCATGGCTTGAAGAAGGTCTATTTACTGCGATAGCTGCTGCCCTACTTTTCTGCAAATTTTTTGGTGTCTCTCCCTCTTGAAGACCAAGTCTCATTCTAACTGGAGATTGGTTGTTCGCATTGGGGGTCCCATTCAAGCAGTACTAATCAGCATCTATTGCAAGTCTACATCAGCAATTGAAGCCCCCTTTCCCTATATCGATCTCAATTTCAGGGTTTTCCAAAACCCTCCTTAGGGTTAGGGCTGTCCTATCAAGCTGATTTTTTTAGGGGAGCCTTATACATACCGGAGGAGTGTTCGACCCAAATTTCAGCATTATCCTTGGAGTATTTTTTGAACAAATTCAGGTTTCTTTCTTATGATTGATTTCTCCAACTATCAACCTACATTTATTTGGTTCCTTTGTGACTGGTTGCATCAATTCCTATTGGATCTCTTCTACTTGCTGGTTCTATTGAGCTTTACTACATCCCTTACTGGTTCTATTGATTGGCTTCTGTAAGCATGACTGGTTAACTTGTTACTACTGCCTTTATGAGGACTACTGCTGCCCTGGTTTTGAGACTGAGTATCTTACTATTGGAGATCGAAGTTCTTTTACATTGTTGAAGAGTTGAATCTACTACCTTGGAGATCAGTTTATTTGGGATAACAATAGTGTGTTCATGGTTATTGGTTGCGACTACGAATCTATTCAGTTGTGTGAAGCTTTTCTACTGGTTCATATCCAGCTTACTTTGAGAACTTGATCCGAGCATTGTTCTCTAATTCAGATCTGGTCCAAGTTTTTCTAGAAGCTTATTACATCAATTCTGCCCAGATATCTTCATCAGTTCTATTCAGCATATGGGAGTTTATAGATTGGAGTTTTGCACACTGGTTCTTCCTTGTTTGAAGATTGCTCAAGCCTTGAAGATTGGAGCCTTTCCTTGCTTCAAATCAGATCTGTTTTCTTATTAGATCTGCAAATTGGAGTTTGGTGTTTCTCCCATGTAGGAGTTTCCATCCAAGAAGTTTGTTTGATCGATTGAAGAAGGTCGAAAATTGCTATGTTGCATTGTTTTTTCTCCATGATTCTTTATCCCACTGCCTTTTTCACTTACCCATCTCCCATATCATACCTTTGGCATTTACCCATAACCACTTTGAAAGTTTATGGTATACTCTAATTTGCCATTCGTTCTTTTTTAATTACCCATAGCACCTTTGGAAAAATTCTAGAACATCATACTTTTGCCCTATTTCTTACATCATCTTCGTTATTTGTCCACGTGTACTACTACACGTAAGGGGGGGGATTATGTAAAATACACCTGTAGACATTGCAGAACGCAGAACTTACAGGAACATTGGTGCAAAACATAGAAGATTAGTGTTTCTCCACCATTGCCATTGGGTATTCTTTGTTATTGGGTTGAGTTTGCCGTAAGGGGGAGATTGAAGTATTGAGAGTATTGAAGATATTTGGTTGTTGCCTGCCTATTTGAGGATTACAGTGCCTATTTGAGGATTTATAGTTGGGTTGATTCAGTTGTTTCCGCTGCTTGCTGCCCTAGTTTTTCACTTCAAGATTTTACGTCACTAAGACACTCTGAGATTCATCACTGGACAGCTATTGAAGATTGGTGAAAACTTTGTTGATAAAGTCTGCCCAGGTTTTGAAGATCAATTATTTCAAGTTCTTGAAGGTTTATTTGGGAGCTTCATTCAGCCGTCTATGTGTCAAGCTGGAATGGAATTTGCTACAACTCTGTTACTCCCTATTTTGTTCAAGTTGGGCATTAGTGCCGTATATGCGCCAACTTGAGGGGGCGTGTTAGAATATTGGAGTGTTAGCATTTTTTTTTTCTTATTAGTTCAAGCTGGAGCTTCTTTACTTATTTGTATACTCCAGCTTGAGGGGGAGTGTTGGAATATGTACACTAGAATACCATGGGGGTATTCTGGTCTTTTGGGTGTTTTATTTATTCTTTATTTATGTATTTATGAGCAAGGGTAGAAATGTAATTAGGGTTGTGACACTGTTCACACGAACAATACATGAACAGTGTCGTGAATAGTGTTTCCCCTTGTAATCTCTTTTATTATTATAAATAGAGAGCTTGACTGATCTCATTGATCATTCAAGCCATTCTCCCATTCTCGGTTCTGCTAACATAAACAATATAACTGAAAGTCTTTAATTATTCCTCTCATTATACTTATCCCCCTATTTGTAATCACTTTCTAGTCTAGTCTCGTCTAGTCAAATACATTTGGAGTTGTTTAAGTTGGTTTAAATTTGTGATATAATGACAGTAAACTGAGGTTGATAGAGTTCCCATAGTGGTCTTACAGTCTTTATGTTTTTCAATAAATGTGTCAACTGACTGATTAAACTTTAGATCATTGGACCTTTCAAAGTACTTCATGGGTTTTTATTTGAACTTCTGTTGACGTGCTCGCACGTAAATTCATTTGTATCTTTTGTTTTTGAGGTTTTTGTCATCAAATTTTGATAGTTTTGCCTTCTATTCTACGCCTCGCATTAAGTTTGTGAGTTGTGCCTGCAGGTAATTCTATTGAAGAAATTCCCTCATCAGTTTGCAATCTCATTCACCTAAAGTCTCTTTGCTTAGACAAAAATAATGTGTGTCAGGTATAATCTTCAAATCTTATTGAGTTATATTGGTCTGTAAAGAGTAGATATTTGGTATTCTATTTATTTTTCCCAATCTGGTAGCTTTGTTGATTATTGTTCATCTGCATCTTCGTTGATTATTGTTCATATGCCTATCTTATTGAAAATGGCCCACTACTTTCCTGAAACATGTATTGGGCATTTGTCACACCAATAACCATGGTAACAAGGTTCTCGGGGTGAAAACTTAATTTATCTCGTTGTCTCGGTCTGTGATCTCATTTATGTACTCCTCGTTGGTCAAGACCTAATTCAAATATCTATACAAGTAGTTATTGTTTGAGTTGCTGACATGCTAGATACTAATAATTAACCCTTGTAAGAATTTCACGCATATCCAATTTTCCCTTTACTACTCTGAGTCCCACCATCTCTCTCTCTCACCCCTAACTAGAATAAATCCTATTTCTTTCTGACATTTATTGAAAAGAGAATTCTTCCCCTCCCAAGGGAAGGTTCTTACATGTTACTCACCCGTATGCCACTGGAAACATCACTTCCCGTTGCCATCCTACTTGCATGTGTTAAGCATGCCGCCAGCTTTTCATCCTGAGCCATGATCGAACTCTCCATGAGATTCATAGTTGCATTTACAGTTTGGGCATTGGCTGATATACTTTGTGTTAGTTACAAGTGCTGGAAATATTTTCCGTTGAAATAATGGGGCAAATTCAGTTAGGTTGGTTGTATTAATGGATGTCATCATTTGTTGTGAAATTATTGTCTTTTTTCTGCAGAATATGACTTGATGAAGATTTGAATTTATACCCAATTGGTGAGTATGAATGAAGCCATGCTCTAGAGCTCAATGGTTTTAAGAACTCAACTGAGTTCCTGATAGGGGGAAAAAGGATGAAGGCTAAGAAGAAAATGATTTCTGAGTTCTTCTATTCATAAAGAGTGTTCTAGTTGTCAACTATTAACATCAAAGTGACTGGATGTCGTTTCTGGTGTAGATTCTAGTTGGTTCTGTATAGTGTCCCTTCTTTCCCTTGTAAAGTATATGGGCTTCCTACTAATAAATTCTATTGATTTCTAAGTGAAGGGGGGGGGGGGGGAGGGGGTTGCAACTTCTTGCCCTCTCCAAATTCTCCATTGAGAATGTGAACACTCCCTGTGCTTCTATCATCTGCAACAGAGGAAAAGAAGAAAGAGAAAAAAATAAAGATAGCTTTAAAAAGAGTATAAATATCTTACAAATAGTTAATCTAGAAGGGTACTTTTAGCAATAAGAAGATATCAAGCTCTTCTTAATATAATATGGTTTAACTTGAAACTGTGTTTCAATCAAATTCCTGGAACCTTTTATTAATCCAGTCACCTGAAGTTTTTAGAACGCGAAAAAATTAACCAGTGCTCAAAGTTAGTTTAGCTCCTGACATTTCTTTCAATGGCTTTGAGGCATTTTTCTCTTTATCTATTTCTTTCCTAGAAAGAAGAGAAGCTCCAAAAACAAAATTGAGATCTTTCATTAGATATGTGAAAAAAATTAACACATAATGTTATTCTTCAAATATGAATAGAGGCATATAACTATATAAGCATATTTATGGCATAGAGACTTAAAAGATCATCTATTTAACACCTTGATCTATTTCATGTTATTTTCTGCTCAAGGGATATAAAATCCAAATAATACTACCTATACAGCCTGAATTGTATATTTTTATCTTATCTTTTTGTGACAGTACAAGGCACATAGGTGAGGTCAAATATAACCAGTCGTTACAATGTTTCTAGGAAGGTCAAACGTATGCTTCCTCTGGAAGAGGGGGGGGGGGAAATGTGGTGGAGGGCCGTGAGGAGAAGGGAGAATCCTGAATTAGGATTTCAGAGTTGCAGGGAGGGAGAGAAGAGGGAACACACACGCACAACCACTCTCTTGAGCAAACCAACAATTTCAATATCCAATATGTGTCCAACGTTGATTACATGCAGTTATATAAAGGGAAAAGTATAGAATCCTGATTGGAATATAAAACTCTTAACTCCTAATCAAACTCTGAAACTGAAATAAAATAGTGTTCAAATAGACAACTAACATAGTCTTACGTAACCTATCTTGCAAATAAAAATAAACTAACTACTTCCAACCCTTGTTGGACCAATGATGAATGAACCCGGGTTCGACCAGTTCTTGGTTTAGACCTCCAAAGTGGGTCATATTTGTCTAGCCAGGCTAGAGCAACTGCATCAGGATGCCTTTCTTCAACCTAGCAACTTCAGTCCAACAAAGAACTTCAATTCCCTCAGGTGCTTAATTTTCAAACTGCTTAGCAGGGTGACAAGCTTAGGTTTAAGCTGCTTCCTGCATGCCATAGATCCGAATATAAACCTAGAAGTTGCTGCAAAGTATTTAGAGGGGTAATTGTTATTACCCAGAAACTTTTTCTGTACCTCATACTTTATGATGTAAACATCTACTTTGTACTATTTATTTCAGTATCACATTCTAATGTGATGGATATGATAAGCTGCAATTTAATATTTCAGTATATTATTGGACAGATACCTCAAAATCTATTGAAGGAATGCAAATCTCTGCAGAATATTTCACTCCATTACAATCCCATTTCAATGGATCAGTTCCAACAGGCAAGTTGCATACTTCGTTGAACTTCCAAATCTTTCGTATCATATCACGGTTATGTATATATCATTCTAATAGATCTTTTACATTTTCCCCTTGAAGATGGAAGGTTTCCTAGAGTTTGAAGAGCGTAGGAAGAAGAAGTTTGACAAGCAGATTGATTCAAATGTGATGATTGGTTCCAAAGGCCTTGACGAGGGTGTTGATTTATAACAATCTCGCCTAGAGTAATTGTAGGTTCTACCCCTTGTTGTTTTTATGTGACAATTGTTCTACACCTTTGTTGTTTTTATTAGACAATTGTACTTTTCCATTACCTGAGTGAAAGACATTGGTATTAATGAATGGTGAATATCTGGTGATTTTTTAAGCAGCCTGATACTTGGTTGAGTTTCAAGTTCCAAATAATGTGATCCAGTGTCTTGACATTCCCAAGAAGTAGTTTATTAGGCTTTGAGTGATTGGCTAGTTTTAGCCTTTTAGGTAGTGAATTGATTCTTTCAGGCATTTGAAAAACTGAATTGCTACTTAAACCTAGTTTGCTCAGTGAGTTTCGTCTATGTGATGAGTTTTTAGAACTGACAATGCTAGTGTTGGAAAGGAATGAGTGATGACAGGAAGAAAACAAACCAATATTAGTGGCCATGTGTGGAGGTTATTTATACACATGCATCCCCACTATCTTCATCTCATGTTGATCATCTCTCATCCAAAAAAGGGGGAAAAAAAGGTTTTAGGCTTTTGAATGGGGTTGCCACCTCTAGAATGAGCCTTAGCAAACCATTCAGACCAATCTGAGGTTTTTTCCCCCCTTTAATTCCTTGGTACTAATCTGAGATTGAAAAGGTCCTCAGTCACTATGGAAAAGAATTCCATCTATGTGGAACTTGACATGTCCAGTCGGTCTGATTTTAAGGGCTTGGCACCATTGGTGTTAAAGATCCACTGCAAGTGTGCCTTGCTTTGCACCACTTGCATTTCCATTAAAAGTGTGAGCCTGAAACAAGGTGATAAGTGTCAGGCAAGCACCTAACTGGCTAACCAGAAAATTTCTTTGAATTGTTTTATGCAAGCTGTTCAAAACTTGTCATATGATAATTGAGATATTTGGTCTGTCCCTGTATATTTTACCTTATTCCCCAATGTTCCATTATGTTTTCAGTTTTTAATTAAAAATAGAACCTCTCTTCCTTGGTAATGGGAAGCTTGGTTGCATATTTTGGCTTTAGCTAATATATATATATATAATATATATTGTTTTGGGGGGAGGGGGGCGCTGGAAACAGCCTCTCTGGAAACAGGGGTAAGGCTGCGTACATTTGACCCTCCCCTGACCCTACTAAACGTGGGAGCCTTTTGCATTGGGTACGGCCTTTTTTTTAATTGTGGGGGAGGGGGAAAGAGAGAGATACCACCACAATATATATATATATTTTGGCTATAACTATGATGGATAATGACATGGTGAAAATTGAGGAGAGAGAGATACCGCCAAGTGACTATTTTAGATATCTGGGGCCTGCCATAAACAAAGAAGGTGACATAAATGATGATGTTTCTCAAAGAATTAAAGTGGGATGGATGAAGCGGAGAGGAGCGACCAGAGTATTGTGTGACCGCCACATTCCTTTAAAACTTAAAGGAAAGTTCTACAAGACTGTTGTCTGACCAGCTATGTTGTATGGGGCAGAATTTTGGGCAGTTAAGAAGGGCCATATAGTGAAGCTATGTGTGGCAGAGATGAGGATGCTAAGATGGATGTGTGGCAAAACTAGGAAGGATATATTGAGGAACGAGCGCATTAGAGCTGATGTGGGAGTTGCCCATACCAATGACAAGCTGCGAGAATGTCGTTTGAGGTGGTTTGGCCGTGTGCAATGGAGGCCTGGGGATGCCCCAGTAAGGAGGAGTGATCTGATCCCGATTGAAGGAGCTAAAAGAGCTAGGGGCAGGCCTAAAATGACCATAGGTGAGGTTGTGAAGAATGACATGCATAGTCTAGGGCTTGTGCCAAGTATGACTTCAGATTGAGCCTATTGGAGGGAAAAGATCCACTTTGTCGACCATTTAGCTGAGATTTTCCTGTTTTCCTGGGCTAGCCTCTTTCCTCTTACTATCATTTTTCATTTTCTATTTCTCACTTTTCTTATCTCATTTCTTCGTTTCTGTTACTTCCTTTTCCTTTTGTGAGGACCTCAGTTTTCCATACTTTGTCTTGAAAGAATCCATGTAGCTGACCCTATTTAATTGGGATAAGGCTGAGTTTTTTTTTTTTTTTTTTTTTGGGGGGGGGGGGGGGGGGTAGTCACATGGTTCATTGTCTCAACGAGAGAGAGCTGCATTGTTGCTGGGTTCTAAATTAAAAATTATGTGTGTTTTCTAGTAGAACGAAGTGCACGCATAGGAAAAGGTAGTAAACTTTATACAAGGAGACACTTGCAAAAGCCACTTGATACTTTTATTTAGTGACACTTGAAGCTTGGTGACATTCAAAGAATACTTTTTTTGAAGATATAAGATTTTATATTAAAATTTCTCGTCCAAAAGCTTCTAGAAGCAAGATATCAAACCCAAAATCAGTCCTTTACGTCAATTTGTGGACATGTAACAATCAGATAGGACCCTTTTTTTGTTGCATAATACTTATTCATAGCTTTTGTCATCTCCATCAATACCACATGGTTGGAAATGGTGTATAGAATCTATGAAGAGGAATTGGGTACAAATTTGATCATCAGGTCCTAATTATCAAATCCACTGTACCCTTTTCCAGTTAAATCTAAAAATCTGACATTGCCTCCCTAGCTCTTTCTGAAAGAATTCTTAAGTAGGTGGGACCTATTGGATGCTGATCCCACCATGCATATGTGTTAAATGCAATGAAGACCCGTGTGATTTTGATATTCCAAAACAAGTTTTGATATCATTGCTCTTTTTTTCCACCTCTCTCTCCCCCCTTTCTGTTAGTTTTCCCTTCCTACATTGCACCAAATTCATTTCAAATTTGACGGTTCATTTTTTTATGATTTAGCAGGAAAATATTATGGAACATGAAGGGCGGAGTGACATTTATTGGCAGCTAATTTCTTGCAGGGTATTTTGGCAGGAGAATTTTTTTTCTTTCTCCCTTCACAATTTATATGAAATATTTATTTTCATAGTTTCTATCACATTGTAAATGGGTATTAGTTTGACTCGGCTTTCTCTTTATGTATATATGGTACAATGGCATGAATCTTCTGGAGGTGGTTCGTTCTGCCTCAAGAGTTGCACAATTTTTAGATGTATTGGGTTGTAACTCAAGATGTAACTCTTTTCTTTGGAATCAAATAATTGAAATATTCCATCTCATTTTTCGCAAGTGTACTTATATATGGCCCCTTACTCAGTTGATTTGCTTGAAGATGGGAAAGTTGATAATGAGAGATAAATGAAAGACCATATCCCTTCAGTTGGGCAACGAACTTGCCTTCTACTCTTCTAGTTTGTGTCATGGTGTACCAGTCTTTGTAGAGAGGACAACCAAGAGAGTTCTCTCTCTCTTTCTCTCTCTCTTTCTCTCTCAACACCACAGGTCCTATAAACAATGACAGCCTGAAGTATTTCGAGATCTGCTTCTGTAGCAGAGGAATTCTTCAAAGCTCACTCCAATATTGGCAGCAAACTCTTACTCAAAGAGTCCATCGTGTGCGAGGCTGGATGAATATGTGTATCAGGTGAAAGATAATGTGGATGATCCATTGATGAGTGAAATTTCAGGAAGTGGACCTGATCAGAGGTTATGGATTAATAATGCTTTTGCAGGACAGTGCTAAAGATGGTCCGGTGGAAAGCTTTCAAGCTGATGAAATCGGCACATGCAGAAGGTATTCTTTTGTGCAAAACTTTGGGTTTTGACTTTTGAGAGGATTGTCATTGGCATTTATGCATTGGGTTTGCTCAGATCTATCAATAGACCTTTTTTTGGGGATTGTCCTTGTGAGGCTAAAGCTATTTTTGATGATATTTAATTACTTCTGTCATGCTTTGATGATGCTTATCTGCAACAGAATATGGGATCTGCAACTTTACCAAACGGCTACAAGCCCTCATGCTCCGCATGGATCAAAGTTAAGCTTTGACAAAGTCTGGCTATTTTCTTTCTCCTCCTAATCTTGTCTTTGATGTTTCACTTGTTGGAGCGTTGTTGCTCTCAAGCATCTCTTGTAATTTGTTTTCTTTCGGTGCCATCTCTAATGTATTTAAATTTTCCCTTCAAAAGTTCAGACTCTCTTGTTGCAAATCTCTGTTTTCACATAAAAAAAAACAAAGCATAAAATCCAGGAATACCAAATTTGTTGTCCGGCAGCTCCAGCTCTCGCTGCTGCCATGTGATCATGTATAAATCAGTTTAAGTCAGTTTAACATTTCAAAGGATAAGAAAACTAGTCCTAATTTGTTGTGTGCTTTAGGTGTTTGTTGTAAGTGAAAAGGCTGGTTATGCTAGTACTCTATCTGTCTATCTCTTTCTTCCTCCCTTTGAGGGGTAAGGGAGTCATTTTCAAGGGAGAGATAGACACATAGGGTGCTAGCATACCGTATACCGCTACCATACCTATCCCTCTCCCTTGGTGTAATCATATGGGATGGCTTTACAAGCATATATCTTTTTTTAGGGTTATGTAAATATGCTTTGAGCAATGGGTCATGGTATATATATATTTTTTTGGTTTTCATAGCTGTTTTTAATTTATAAATTGATTAATCAATATACTTGTGTTCTACCAAAAAAAAAAAAACTGAAAATATCAAGGTTGACTTGGCCATCAGCATGTCACCTTTTCCTAGTTTCGTACCTTGTTTGGTTCATGAAAAATGGCTATGAATTTAGGATACCGAATAGAGTAAATTTGAGTAGCAAAAAGATCAGTAAGCCTTATTGGGTTAGTAATCGAGTGCAATGACTATTAAAAAGGCATGCGAGGTGTTTTATCTTGGTAACCAAAAACTTGGTTTGCATCATAGGGTATATCTATAATCTTAAGAAGAGTGACTAGTGGCTTGACTCAGTCCTATCGATTCCTTAAGATTCTCCATTTGTTTTCAGGTTCATGACTCTATGTATGGTACTTGAATTTGAACCTCAGTTTGTCTATGATTCAGATAAATATTCTACTTTCCTTGTTACATGTATTTTCATGTATATTTTGGATGAATATTTCCAACTTAAACACTAGAATTCATTAGAGTAATTGATATTTGCAACTCTAATAAGTTTCATGTCAAACCCGTTAAAAGAAATGAATTGTTGTCCTTAAACCAATCCTTGGTCCAAGCACCTTTCGGTTGACACTGAAATGATAAAAAGTCGGAAAAGACAATTGTCTTTGATTGTTAGTTTATTTCATCTTAACTATAATCATCACCATCACCGTGTGTTGTTTTCTTATTTCGGTGGAAAAAGAGAGATCCACTCTCGGTGTATTACAGTAAGTTGGGCTCTGTATGATAACGTTTTTTATTCGACACAGTTTTATGTGTTTCTGTGATTTTTGAGCATTTATGGGATCATGATTTTTGTGTTTTTTGAACGTTTTTTATTCGACACAGTTTTATGTGTTTCTGTGATTTTTTAGCATTTATGGGATCATGAAATGTTGTATGGTAACACTGGAAAAAAAAAACATTTTTGTAACTAAGAAAACATACAAACCTATATGGGTAGAAAGTGTTTCAGGGAAGGATTGGTGGTGGCATCAGGAAAATAGCAGAGGTGCTTCTTACTCAGGCAACCACACCTGTCGGCAGACGCTCATCAAACCTAGAGGAAAGAGAAGCAAGGGGAGCGAAGAGATTGCATTTCAGCTCAATTTGAGAGAGAGAATTTGAAAATTATTTGTTGAGTGAAGAAGAAGAAGACGAAGAGTTTCAGTTCAATTAAGTTGAGGTTTGGGCCTGGATTGGTCTACTTCATTCAATGTTGGTCCAAGACCGTGCATCGCCAAATCCACCCCAACTCAGAGCACATCCATCTCTCCCGCCAGAGCGCTTCTCTAATCCTAAAATGATTTTTCCACGAGTTTCTGAGAATTTCTGCAAAATCCTCGCGTTTACTATTCTCATTGCTACCGTCGCCATATTGTTCTTCTCAACAATGTGGGCAACTCAGCTGCTCTCCTCCAAACCAGAGTGAGAGAGCTCGAGAAGATATCATTCCCTATGATTAATTGGAATAATATCCAACTCATTAAAGATCAATCCACACCTTACACATCTTTTCGCTCAGAACGATGGATCATCGTCTCAGTCTCCAATTACCCAACCTATTCGCTTCGCAATCTTGTGAAGATCAGAGGTTGGCATGTCCTCGCCATTTGTACTTCGAAGACCCCCTCGGATTGGAACCTCAAAGGTGCGATCTTTCTATCTCTAGAGCAGTAGGCCAATCTAGGGTTCCGAGTTGTCGATCATCTTCCTTATGATTCCTATGTCAGGAAGACTGTTGGGTACCTCTTTACAATCCAACACGGAGCCAAGAAGAACCGTAGCAAGAGTCGGAGCAGTGTGGATTGGTGGTTAGATGGGCTCAGCGGAGAACAGTGGTAATAGTGCAGGCGACCTTTGTCTCGCTTACCTGTGCGTCGACCCTCCATGACGAAGCTCTCCAGTTCGAATGCTTTTGTTTCAGGTAGAAATCCTACATTTGAGAGGCATTGTTATGTTTTAATGGTTAATACCATAAATACCCTTAAATTTTTAAGTGACATGTGTCTTTCCGCCATTTTGCTAGAAACGTTTCTCACATGTAGAAACAGAATTGATGTTTCTCAAATGTGGATCAAAAGTGTGTCAAATGCTCGATTCGTTTAAAAAAAAAAAACAGGAAATCAAACCGAACATACCATACAGTTTTCACCCTGTTTCTGTTAAAAAACGGAAAACATTAGAATTGTTTTTTTTTTTAACGTTGCCATACAGAGCCTTGGACTTTTCCAACTGTTGAGATCCATTGAAGCCTTAGTTTGGCTTATTGATTTGGTTTAATACAACTTATTTGGATATAGTTAGGTAAAAATGTTCATTTGCATACATATTTTTGGGTTATATGAAATTTATATTTAGAAGTCTAAACTTCATTTGAGATTGTTTGGGTTAAGTAACTCGTTTATCATTGAGACTAGGTCGGACCTTATGGCATTTCGAGCCATGGAATGCTATATTGCTTTGGCTGATGGTCTCTCTAGGTGGATTATGTGTAAGGCCGCATGGCCAAATTATCTCCATGATAAATTTATGATGCAACCACAAATGCGTTTTTTTGCAAACAAGAAATTTGTTGATATTAAATATATTTTTTTTAATGTTGTTTCATTAGTATGTTGAGTGGAGTTGTTGACTATTGTTTTGTGATCATACTTTTATGTATTCGGAATTGCGATAAAAGGAGGGGGGATCTTACCGTTTTTGACCTGGGGAATCGATTTCATTTCATGCAAGCATTGATTTGCTTCACAGCATTATGGTAAGGTGGTTAGGGTTTTAAAACCCAATTTTTTCCTTGTTCTTCGTATTGAGCCTTTCAAGCCGCGATTCAGAGATCTGGGAGCCTCAAATCCACGAGAAGGGGGGGGGGGGAATCTTACCATTTTTTATTGGGGAATCAATCAAAGGAAGATTTCATTCCATGAAAACATCGACGATCTTACCATTTTTGACTGATTTGCTTCACATCATTGTAGTAAGGTGATTAGGGTTCTATTGTTCATGTGATTAAAATCATCAACGATCCCGAAAAACCTGGAATTTTTTTAGAATCATGGGTTTCCAATCCTTAAGTTTCTCAATGTGTTTTTGGGTTCGTGACGCTTTCTATGGTGCTTGAATTTGCCGTCATCAACATTGGTTTGTCTATGATTTAGATAAGTATTATATTCCCCTTGTTATATGTGCTTACATGTATCTTTTGGATGAATATTTTCAACAGGAAAATGGTTACCCATGCTGCTGGCATAGGAGAAATCTTCTACACTCTACCAATGACAACACACGAAACAATATTATTAGTAGGGACCCACAATGTTTAGGGAGGAAAGAGAAAATGAATAAAAGAAACACTACGAGAAGATATACTTTAAGCGGAAAGCATGAAGATCTTTTTCCTGTTACTTTTTACTCAGGGGTGATCTTATTACAAGAATATAACTTCAAGATATATTAGCTTGCATATTTAAGGCCTCATTTGTACACTTTACATGAAGATACCATTTTCCTTACTTGGTGATGAGCCCAAATTCTCACCAACCAATCAGGGGCCGCCACATGTCCAAATCCAATAAGGAAGACCGGTTCAGGACAAGAACCCAAAAATGAAGAACCAAGTAAGGATTTGACCCAACCCAACTTGGGAACCTCGGGCGCGGATCGTGGGCGCGGACCCGGACTTGGGCATGACGTCCCTAGCACACGTCGTGCCCACACACGTCAACTCCAAGCACAAGCTCCCTCGGATCGTCATCAACAAGACAACGTCACCAAGGACTCTAGGCCACCGCCTATCGAATCACGTGGAGTGAACGGACTCATACACCATGAACTCCATCTACTACGTAGATGAGTCTATCCATCAAGATTACTAAGGCCACTCGGACACTACATCCCACAGGAAGGCAACGTCCAAAGACACCACGTCTCTAAGGAAGACAACTACCTAGTCTACCAAGGACACTACATCTCTCGGGAAGACAACTACCTAGTCTATCAAGGACACTACATCTCTCGGGCAGACAACCAATCAGGATAAGCCCTGCTACTCAGGGATTCTATCACCTACAATAAACACTCTACATTAACTGGGACTCTCCACACCGCCAGACACTACTATAAAATGCAAGGTACACAGTCCCATCGGGGACATCTTAACTCATATTGAATAATACTATTCATATGTTTGTTCAGAGAGATCTAACTTAGGCATCGGAGAGTCCTAGGCCGGAACCACATCGGTTCTCCTTTGTCACCCCAGGGTCTTTTGCAGGTTATGGCACTCGAAGGACCGCTGATCGATTTCTTGACGCAACAGATTGGAGCCGTCTGTGGGAACGACGCTAACCATAGTATCTACTAGCTTGTTTCCATATTTGTTCAACCATGGCACGCAGGAAGACCGCTCCATCCACCAACAATGCCCTGAGGGAGGGGAACGGATTACCTCCTCCAGAGAGTTCACGTCGCAGGGTCAATGATCGTGTCTCTCATGAGGAGGAGATCCCAGAGAACCAACAAGTGGGGGTGGACAACCTCAACCCGAAAGCAGCCATTGAAGCCCCCGTGGAGCTAGTACCTAATCCTAATGCACCAGCCACTGTGGGTCAGATTAACAACCTGCAACGTCAGATCCTCGAAGAACAACGACGCTTTCGTGAATACCTCAGGTAGAAGGCGGTCACCCATCGTCGTAGGCAGGAGCAGAGGTGGGAGCAAAGCCCTAGGAGATCACCTCCCAGGGGTGATAAGTTTGAGAGGCACACTAGGCAACTAGGAGAACTCTCCCAACATCCAAGGAGAATGGCAGACCTCCCAGTACGGTCGGACCGGGGGAGAACACCATCACACCGATCCGTGGTACCTAACCCTGAAGGGTCCATTCGAAGGTTGGTGTTTGATGGTCGACTAGAAGGAAGTCATGTATCAGAGTGAAGCCAGACTTACCGTGAAGGAAGCCCCTCGTGGTCGAGACAAGATTCGTCATGACGTGACCCTTCACCATCTCGCCAACAGTCGAGACGGGAAGGGACTTCCAGGAGAGGACGTGAACGAGCTCATAGTGAACGATCAGTCAGACGTGAAGGACAAACATGGGATGAAGAGCTAGACAAGAGATTCCGAGAGTTGGACGAAAAGCTGGAAGGGTTGAAGAAGCAAACCAAGGGTGAGACACACTCGATCCCTGGACAACATCCCTTCTCAGAAGAGATCATGTCAGCCTCACTGCCATCCAAGTTCAGGTTACCTACCTTTGAACTCTACAGTGGTACCACTGACCCTAATGACCACATCAACTACTTCAATGGCATGATGACACTATATGGTGGATCGGATGTGGTGTCCTATCGAGCATTCCCTGCATCCCTCAAGGGTGTGACGACCTCATGATTTTCTAGACTACGACCACGGTCGATCGGATCGTTTACAGAGCTATGTGAACAGTCCGTGACCCACTTCCAGAGCAGTGTCAAATAGAAGAAGACCACGATCAATTTGCTAAACGTGATCCAAAACCCTAGGGAGTCCCTCAGGGAGTATGTCAGCAGGTTCACCAAGGAATCCTTGGAAGTCAGAGACTTGGATGACCAGGCCCAGCATGCAGCCCTAGCAGGGGGCTTCAGAGACATGGAACTAATCAAGGACTTGGCATGTTATGAGACCAAGACCATGAAAGAGCTCTTGGAATGATGTAATGAGTTCGCCAACATGGCCGAGATAGTACAGTCACGGACAAAGGCAATTGAAGGCAAGGCCCAAGACAACAAGAGGTCAGCACCAGATGACCGCAAGGAGAATAAAAGATCAAGGACTGAGCGACGACAGGAGAAGGGCGATCGCCCATCGGGAAGAAGTGATCGTCGATCAGAGAAAGGTGAGAGGGCAAGCAGCCCAGAGTTCACACCCCTCAACACCACCATGTCACAGATCCTCATGCAAATCCAAGACCGTGACCTAGTCAAATGGCCACGACCCATGCTGGCAGGACCTGAGAAACGCAACCCTAACAAGTACTGCCTCTTCCACAAGGACTATGGGCATGACATAGAGGAATGCTATCAACTCAAGAGAGAGATAGAAAACCTTGTGAGAGCAGGGAGTCTGAACAAGTATGTGAAGGGGAGACGTGATGGCCGTTCGGGCCAAGGAGATCGAGGACATGACCGAGAAAGAGAACCAAGGAGGGAAGAAAGGAGAGCGGACCAAGATAAAGAAAGAGACCGCACTGGCGAGAGAAGAGATGCAGCAGAGCCAAGTGGCACCAAGGGAGCCCCCATCCTCACCATACTTGGAGGACTGGGGCAAGAGTCTACCAGAAAGGCCAAAGCCCATGCCAGGTTCGTGGGAGTAGCAGAGAAGCCAATCAAGATGGCGAAGACCGAGACAGTGATCTCCTTCTCGGATGACGACTTGGAAGGTGTGAGCTTTCCACATGAGGATGCCCTGGTAGTACAGGTGGAGATAGCCAATCGACCCGTGCATAGGGTACTGATAGACACAGGGGCATTCGTGGATGTACTCTCACTGGAGGCCTACCGTCAGTTCGGATTTGGAGACGATCAACTCAAGCCAGAGCCCACCTACCTCCATGGATTCTCGGGCGCCACCGCCTCCATCAAAGGCACTATAGAGCTACCCGTCACCTTCGGAGAACACCCTCGTCAGGTGACCATTATGGTGAACTTCATAGTGGTCAGGTCCGTGGTGTCATTCAATGGCCTCCTAGGGCAACCATCACTAACGGCCCTCAGAGGCATCGTATCCCCAATCCACCTGAAGATGAAGTTCTCCATCGACAATGGTGTGGGAGAAGTTCGAGGTGATCAGAAGAAGGCCAGAGAATGCTATGTCACCTTTGTGAAGAAGAACAATGGCAACACACGAGGGATGGCACTATGCATAGAGAACCTGGTCAGTGACCAGAGAGACGAGCTGACAGAGAAGAGAGGAAGACCGGTGGAGGACCTCATCCCCTGGCCACTCAGCAAAGACGACCCTTCCAAGGTCGTACAGATGGGCTCACTACTGAGCAACAAGCAGAAAGAAGAACTGGGGTACCTCCTCCAGACCAATATGGATGCCTTCGCATGGTCGACTGTAGACATTCCCGGCATTCCAAGATCCATAGCAGAGCACAAACTGCAAGTAGACCCAACCAGGAAGCCCGTCCAATAGAAGAGAAGAAATTTTACCCTCGACCGACAGGCAACCATTAAAGAAGAGGTCGAGAAGTTGAGCCGAGCAGGGTTCATTAGAGAAGAAAAGTTTCCCACCTGGCTCACAAATGTTGTCATGGTACCCAAGTCTAACGGGAAGAGGAGGATGTGCGTCGACTACACTGACTTGAACAAGGCATGCCCCAAAGATGAGTACCCACTACCTAGGATCGATCTGCTAATCGACGCTACTGCAGGACATGAGATGCTAAGTTTCATGGACGCCTACTCCAGGTACAACCAGATCCTCATGCATGAGGATGACGAGTCTTACACCGCCTTCCGAACGGACAAGGAGAATTACTGCTACCGTGTCATGCCGTTCGGACTGAAGAATGCAGGGGCCACCTACCAGAGGATGGTTAACAAGATGTTCGAGGAACAGATTGGGCGCAACATGGAGGTGTATATGGATGACATGCTCGTGAAAAGCGTCCAAGCTCATCAACACCTCGCCGACCTAGAAGAGGTATTTGCCGTACTGAGAAGGAACCAGATGAAAGTCAACCCTGCGAAGTGTGCTTTCGGGGTGACGTCCGAAAAATTCCTAGGGTTCATGGTCTCAGTACGGGGAATAGAAGCCAACCCATCCAAGATCAAGGCCATCTAAGAGATGGCACCACCTCGGACAATCAGAGAAGTACAAAGGTTGAACGGAAGGATCGCCGCCCTATCAAGGTTCGTGTCACGGTCCGGAGACAAGTGTATGCCATTCTTCAAGACGCTGAAGAACCTCCGAAGTCCTAAAGACTTTGCATGGACGGAGGAGTGCCAGAAAGCGTTTGAAGAATTGAAAGTATGCCTCCAGAACCCACTATTGCTTGGGCGCCCAGAGCCCAATAAAGAATTACAGATTTACCTAGCAGCGACCCCCGTCACAGTGAGTGTAGTGCTGCTAAAAGAAGAGGACAACATATAGAGACCCATCTACTATGTGAGTCATGTCTTAATTGATGCAGAAACCAAGTACACAAGAATAGAGAAGGTAGCATACGTGTCACGCCCCCATCCCAACAAGGAATAAAATACAATACAAGGTGTGATTAGGATGACGCGTGTCATCCTACTAATCTGTCAGGATCACTGACACAGTGTCCCAACGCACAGTCATAACCAATATTAAAATAATATAATATCAAAGTGCGAAAAGAGGAATATTACATTCCAAAAGATCAATAGTTTTGCGGAAGCGTATAAAATCAAATAATTACAAGATGATCAAAGCCTAGATGATAAATACTGTAATTAATCCATTTTTCATTACCATCTAATAATGATCAACAAGGGTATAACAGTAAATGTTTATACATGGGCCTACGCCCTAAAATAAATAGAAGGGGAACAAGTCCCTAAAATTCTCACGGCCCGTAGGCGCAATCGTCACAAGGACATCCGTTGCCATGTTCCTCTAACACAGCTTCCGGCTCCTCCGTACCTGCATCATAATCTAAAAATTGTGTACACGAGGGGGTTAGCTCTCCACTGAGCCAGTGAGGGGATGGGGATGCACAAACACACAATTCACATAATCCACTGATGCATGCATATGTTAAATAAATTTTCCACCTAACATCACAACTAAGTCAGAGGTATATGTTACTGTGATAACTCGGGAGACACTGTGGGTTACTTAACTTATCGCCACAATGAAACCTCAATTGTCACCTGGGACCTACGCCGATCGAAGCCTCCAAGATCACTCAGTGGCAGACCCCTGATAACCAATACTACCATGACTGGCCTCTCCCACCTCCACAGAATCCGGTGTACTGATTACCCAACACCTAAACCCCTGTTGGTAAGGGTCGTAGCATAAGGGTGTAAAATCCTAACCGCAGATATACTACATGCAAGTCCTATCGTCCCAAGAGGTAATTCGGGCGCATCAACTTTTCATCTGGTTTAGTGCCCGGTTACCAGCACGGCACGGCGCATACAGTTCAACATGACATTCAATATAATTACTTCATAAATGTATATAGTATCCGGGGTTCCGGCACCAGCACCCACTGGCACCGAGACCCATCAAAGTAAAGCATCTTCAATCAACATCATAACAAGCATATATAAAAGTATGCAATATGCGCAAGCATGCTTAATAATTTATAATGATAACATAATATACAATGCAATAATAATATCAAGCCCAAACAACCAAACCCACTCACCTATAAGTTATGTTCCGATGTTATGAGTTGTCGCAGCAATTAAGTAACACGTCGCAAGACGAAAACTTTAAACCTAAATAAAGAGTGAAAACATGATTAATTAAGTAAAGGGACGGATCCCCAAAAGGCCTCCCATAAATCATTTAAATATAAGGTTTCAGAGGCAGAGTGGTTTTATGGGTGGTTTCATGCCCAATTCCTACAACCACATGTAAATCCTAGCTAACCAGTGGCTTAGGAAGGTCTCTGCCAAGGGTGGTTTTACAGGTGGTTTTTCTCAGAACATGAAACCGCACCTAAAACCGACTTTAACAGGGGCTTATTCAGGGGGTGGTTGCAAGGGTGGTTTCTCGTAGGTCTTGAAATCGCATGTAAAACCACATACCTACAGAATTGAAATTTGAAAGGTTTCTCATCAGGGGTCCCTTTCCCAAGGGGTTTAAAGGTAGGAGAACATCGAAGAAGCTTCCCCTTTAGGTCTATTAGGGTTCTAAGACCTCATTAGGTCCATATAATCCCAAGGATTTAAGAGGGAAAGCAAAGATAACCTAATTTATGACATAATAGGATAGAAACCTTAAATTTCTCAAATGGAAAGAGATTGCTTAGGCTTAGAGCTTGTAATGGAGTGAAATAACTCCACCATAGTCTAGGTTTAGAGGTTTCATCGATTCCTTGGGTTCCAAGAGAACCCTAGGTCGAATCTCCCCCCATTTCCCAAACCTCAAAACCCAAAATAGATGAAGAGAGGTGGGTTTTAATGGCTTACCTTCCCCAAGGAAGTGGTGCTCCACGTTGAGGGCTCCGAGAAGTGGTCTTCAAGCCTCCAACCAAGATTCTCCACCCTTCTTCCTCCTTTTCTCCTTCCTTCTCCTTTCCTTCTTTCTTCTTTCTTCTTTCGTCTTTCTCCTTTCTCTCCTCCATGATTTAGGTTAGATGGGAGAAATAAAGAGAAAGAATGCTTCTCCCCCCCCCTTTGTCTTATTTATAGAAAATAGACCTTGGGTCCTTTAAGTTAAATGGGTCAAATAGCTAAATGGGTTGACCCATTGGTTTTAATTAGAAAAGAACCCAATAAGGATGGGTCCAATTGGTTGGGCAAGAAATAGAATAAAACCCATTTTTTTTATCCCACAAGTCAAATGGGTCAATAGCTAAATGGGTACTTTAAGTTAAATGGGTCAAGAGTTAAATGGGTGGATCCAAAACAAATGGGTCATTAGGCCAAATGGGTACTTTAAGTTAAATGGGTCAAGAGGGCTTAATGGCTGACCCATGGTCTTATTTAGGGTAAAGGAATGGGTTAACCCATCTTTGGGTCAAATAGAGTCAAATGGGCCCTCAAGTTGAATGAGCATCTTAACTAAATGGGCCTGCCCACAGGTTTCAAATAAAAAAGAACCCACTTGGGGATGGGTCCATCCACCATGAGATTATAAGCCCATCACACGCTCCCTCAAATAAGTGGGACCCACAAATGGAATATTTCCTACACTATTAAAATAGCTCAGACGGTTCAAATCTTGACCCGCACTTCGAGAACATCGAAGGAAAGGATAAATAAATAAAAATTAAGGGCTAAAACTTACTTCTCAGCCGTCATGGTTTGTCCCCCCATGACCCCAACAGTCTCGCCACGACAGTGTCAAGCTCATCACTGAACAAAGTGTCCAAGTGAGGCGACGCTCCGAGGTACACGCTCCGATACTCTTCACTTCCTGGACTAGTACTTGGAGAAAAATCAACGAAGTCACCATTAACGAATTTCCCCCACCGGCGGTTGAGGAACCTTTCCTCCACAAGCAAAATCGTACTGTGGTCAATAATTTTGTAGCTGGGTTTGACCACCAGTGAGAACAGCTCATCAGCATACGTGGCAGTGATAACTACACATCACGGGAAAGAAATAATAATTAATTATACTCCCGGGGTGCGAGTATAACATCCTCCCCACCTTACAAGAAATTTCGTCCCCGAAATTAAGGCAGCTAGGATCTCAAGTGATAAGGGCTGTTGGATAACAACATCCCAAGTCACCCACATCTTAAACTAAGTCAAAGGTCGAGTCAAGATGAGGCAATGCCTACATGGCACAGCAAGTCAGGTTCCACAATTTTCTTTTCCTTACAGGGTCACATTACCACAGGGGTGTGGTTCACAATAACCCTAGGAACACAGGGTTCCTACTACTAAGTTAAGTCTCAAGGAACAGAGGTTGCCTAGATCTTTCAGATCAGGTGGTACCACTCTAGCCTTTACTACTCTGGTCATTCTTGGGTTATAGGATTTAACCTGTCCATTTTCAAACACAGGGTTTACATTCTGAAGGCTTTCACATCTGGTTGTCTCATTACCTAACCCAATTTTAGAATGATTTGGAATATTGATGGAATCTCCTATTGTTCACTCCCAGTACGGAGGGAACGCATTTGGCTATCCATTACTCCATTCATATCTATCGTTGGAGAAGGTCTTGTTACATCCTTCAGTTTTAGCTTTCACAACCTTTAAACCTATGACACAGTTATCCCACAGGGAAGAGTCAACATCAGTCCTCTTTCGAGAACCAACAACCTTTACTAGCTTTTGTCCAAGTCAACTCTTCTAGTAGTCTCCATAATTTAACCTATCCGGTCATTAAATTCATTATTCATTATCCTAAGGTTTGGTCAACCAAGGTCAGGGCTCCAACTAGTTTCACAGTAAGGTCGAGGTAAGTCATACTTGTAGTACCAGAGAATCACTCTAGTCACACAAGTCCAAGGTTCTAAGGGATATCTATATATATTTATCACATCAATATGTAGGCATAGATTCAATAATTACATTCAAATCCCCATGGACATATCTGTCATCTAGGTCAATCTACAAGAACAAGAAGTTCTCAGGTACGGTTCGCTAAGTCCTTTTTCGGAAAGTCAAATCACGGTGTAGGACTTTCTCTATGAGTCTAAACAAGGTTTGGATAAACCAAGTAAAGTTCAAATAGAGTCGTCACTAACTTGAGGTGTTATGAATGACTTCCAATACACGTGACCTTCATGGCTTACTCAAATAAACCAGTCTATTACTTTCCTTTCCTATACACCCCCATTGAGGGTCTCTACCCGCATAGGTTTAGGTTTTCCTATCCATAAGGTTCGGGTCTTTAAATTCACAGGGTCTAAGGTCTTCATCCTCAAAGGTAACTCTTCTCCTTTTATGTAAGAGAGGAGTCACAGCGGTTACCAATGCCTGCTACTTCTTATTAGCTGGTCCGATCGGGTACAAGTCCTAACCTCTTTTAATTTCAAGTTATTAACTAGACTTAAGTGGTCCCCACAAATGGGTCATATAACGGGGTATCCGGTCTAGGGTATAGGCACATAATCATCACATATAGGTGTGGTCAAAGGTCTCCAAAAATCTGAGCTCAAAATCCTAAAAGAAATCGGGTGGACTCACGAGCGGTGTCAGTACTCTAGGTGTGTTCGTGGCTCCTCCGCGAAAATAGGGAGAGCGGACTAACGAGCAGATGTGGAATGCGAATCCGTTCGTTCATTCGATCTCAAAAGTCTCAATGGCCGAGAGGGTGTAATTCAAACGGATCTACGGACGGACACATGAGTGTGGATCCATTCGTTGATCCGCATAAATTTAAAATGATAATTTCAAGTTTTGTGCGGAGCGGATTCACGACAAGTGATCCGTTCGTTCGTCTGTTCGTAGAATTTTAACAAAACAGAGCCACAAGTTTTAAAACTCATTCTTGGCTCCACAGAAAGGGACATAACCGCAGGGAGAAAAAGCTCTATAGGGACTTCCGTTCAAGCTTCCCTTGGGTGGTTTTTCTTATAATCTCAAGCCTCAAGGTTCAACTCTTAGTTGTTCAAGATATGACTTGCTTCCCATTTCTACTTTCTCTTTTCTTAGATTTGGGATGAATCATCTCAAGTTGTAATCATGTCTTGATTTTGCTTGTAATCCCATAGCCATGTATACCAAGTCCATACCAAACCAATTGGCACTAGGGTTTTTGGGTGTAAATCAAGCACTTTTTGACCGATGGCACTAAGTTGTTGGATCCTTGTTTGATTACTGCATCTTTTATAAATTTTCAAGTATTTGCAAGCATTTTAGAGATTGTTGCTATGTTTGTCATGCCTAGTTGAATTTTACTAGGATTATGTTCAAGGTTTTGACTGTGGAAAAATCCTCAATTCATAATATTTTGGGAAAACTTTTCAAGTTCAAATCTAATTCTTTTACATGCCATAAAATCTCATAGAAAATTATCACATTGCCTTATCTCCAAGCATATTCCCTTGTATATATGATTATTGATAAAATCCTTAGAATCTTTCCTCTTTTCTTCGGATAAATAATTTTTGTCTCTTGTTGGGATATTTTCATCCAATAACTTGCTTGTTTGACATTGCTTGGAATGTAAAGTAGCCAAAAGTATATGTTGTTCACATTGATCTCATTATTCACATCCACACATTAGGGATCTCACATGGATTTTACATGTGCATTGATCTTATTCATTTCTCTTTACTCCAAACATCTTCCTATGGTTATCATGTTTCATTTTCCCATATATGCTCTTGTCGCAACACAGTTTTCATATCTTGTAGACATTTCACTTCTATAACTTTATTTGCCAAGCATAAAGCTTAAATTATCGGGGTAAGATAGGTCACAAGGGGCGAGGGAAACAACATATGAAGGAAATAAAATCCTAACATAGGTTGGTTCATCAAGACAGAGCAAGAAAACATTTTCTGGCTTGGGTGGTTTTATGCCTGGTTTTACTCAAATATGAAACCGCAGGTAAATCCGCCTGAGACTGAAACCATAATAAATAGCCTCGGTTAATCATGGATTTACAGGTGGTTTGTACCCAGGCTGAAACCGTATGTAAAATCGTCGGGCCTTTTTCCTATAAATTTAAAGCCTGCGATTTAAAGGCTCATTTCCTTCCTTTCAAAACACAACTCTAAAGCTCTGGAGAAACCCCAACTGCGATCGTACTTACTCTCTTCTCACTCCTTGGTGGATTTTTGTGCTCCAAATTACTCCTTAACAGCATCCAATCGCATTCAGGTAAGATCTCTCTCTCTCTCCCATTGATTTCTTTCTCTTGGGGAAACCCCAAAACACGATTCAGGTTTTGAAAACTTGGGGGTTTTGCTTCCTTTTGCTCAGTAGGCTGTTCACAACCTAATCTTAACCATTTTCTCATCATAAGCAACCTATACAAGGGCTTGCATACGATCTTGGCATCTAACTCAATGATTTGTTTTTTTTTGGAAAATTAAAACCTAATCAAATTTTCCTCTTCTCTTTTGCCATATTTGATTCGGTCTTACTTGATAGGGCTTAGTTTACATTCTCAGAGTTGTCACAAATCATATTTACTTGTTCCTTATGATTCAATCTCCCAACCACAAAATCTGAAAATTCTTTTTGAAGCCCAAGGCATGCTCCATGATCAAACAAGTCTACTTCTTGTTTGAACTTACTACTTTGTATAAAATATCATGTCCTAGGCATAATATGGCCATGAATCTTCATTATTTATCATGTCATTCACATAATGGCCATGCCTTTCCTTTTTTTCCTAACTTCTTAGATCACAATTGGATAAAATCAGAATTTTCTAGCCTAAGAATCCTGCTATAATTTAATTTGCTTTGAAAGGAAAAATCAAGGGTTAGGTTTTAAACCTCATAACCTTACATTATTCATCTACTTAGGCCTTAGCATTCAAGGTATTAATTTGCTATCAATCTTGGCTTTTGGCTGCAGGTTAAAACAATCAATGGCTCCAAGAACACGACGTGCACGCGTTGAACAAGTTGCATCAACTGTCCTAGATCCAGTATGGTTTCAAAAGATAGAGGACCAAAAGCTTTACCAAGACTACTGCTGCTTCAAAAATATAGTGGAAGGGCGGGATGTAGTGTTGGATGATCTCAAAGCTTACATGGTGGGGCAGAGATTCGAGGCATTGGGGTGGACCAACATTCTCAACCTTCCTGAATCATACTACCTGAAACTCATTCGCCATTTCTATGCAAATCTGGATACCGAGAACCTGGGCACACAAAACTATCGGGTTGTTTCATGTGTCAAGGGGGTTCCTATAGCCTTCATTGCAGCACAGTTGGCCGGTGTTATCAACGTGTCCATTGGAGGAGCAAAGACCTATTGTTCACTTAGAAGGAATCCCTATACCTTAATCAAGTGGGAGGTATTGACATTCTGACGGCCATCAGGCGGTTGAACCTGCGAGTGGTGGATGGCTTCGATGAAGTCATGAAGAAATTCTCCGATCAGACTCGGGGCCTAGAGGGTATCGAGAGAGGGGTAGATGACATCAACACCTTTCTTGGTCGCGGTGGTGGCGGTGGTGCAAATGACTAGCCCAGCTTTCTCTCAACAAATTGAAGTTATCTCGGATTAGTTCTTCTAATTCTTGTCTTAGGATGAACGACTGGGAACTTTTAGAAATGGTAGACTTGTATATTTAATTTGAGATGAACATAATCAAATGTTTTGAGTTGGAACAGATGAGATCTTGCATTTTGAGTTGGGAAAGGCACAGTTATGCCGAAGCAGAGAATCTGGAACAATTATAGTGTTTAGATTGGTATCTTTTGATTGAGCAGGATGGAGTCATATGTTTTTGTTGGAATGGATGAAATCATGAATATTGAAATAAGAAGGACATGGTTGCCTTCTGGGAAGATTTGGAACAACTTGACATTTCTAATTAATCTTATATATATCTTTATGTACTTGCTTAATTCTCTCTTGCTTAAATCATTGTTGATAATTATGTTTGGTTATAATTGATTCATTATTGTTTATGGATTTTAACATATAGTTGCCCATTTATGACCTACTTAAGATTCAACCAAGCAATTACATAGTTGTAGCTTAACAGCCTATGGTTCAAGTCCTAAGTGTCATGTTTCCTATTATCTTCTAGGTTCTTGTTTCACCACAATCAGTCTTCTCCTATGTCTGCACACAATCATTTATGTTCTTGAAGATTTTTAGTTTATAACCTAATTGTGGAGAGTAAATCAAAAGTCCGCGAAACTGTGGTCGGTGCAGAGCATCATTGCTCTGATACCACTCTGTCACGGCCCCATCCCAACAAGGAATAAAATACAATACAAGGGGTGACTAGGATGATGCGTGTCATCCTACTAATCTGCCAGGATCACTGACACAGTGTCCCAACGCACAGTCATAACCAATATTAAAATAATATAATATCAGAGTGTGGAAAGAGGAATATTACATTCCAAAAGATCAATAGTTTTACGGAAGCATATAAAATCAAATAATTACAAGATGATCAAAGCCTAGATGATAAATACTGTAATTAATCCATTTTCCATTACCATCTAATAATGATCAACAAGGGTATAACAGTAAATGTTTATACATGGGCCTACGCCCTAAAATAAATAGAAGGGGAACAAGTCCCTAAAATTCTCACGGCCCGTAGGCGCAATCGTCACAAGGACACCCGTTGCCATGTTCCTCTAACACAGCTTCTGGCTCCTCCGTACCTGCATCATAATCTAAAAATTATGTACACGACGGGTTTAGCTCTCCACTGAGCCAGTGAGGGGATGGGGATGCACAAACACACAATTCACATAGTCCAATGATGCATGCATATGTTAAATAAATTTTTCACCTAACATCACAACTAAGTCAGAGGTATATGCTACTGTGATAACTCGGGAGACACTGTGGGTCACTTAACTTATCGCCACAATGAAACCTCAATTGTCACCTGGGACCTACGCCGATCGAAGCCTCCAAGACCACTCAGTGGCAGACCCCTGATAACCAATACTACCATGACTGGCCTCTCCCACCTCCACAGAATCCGGTGTACTGATTACCCAACACCTAAACCCCTGTTGGTAAGGGTCGTAGCATAAGGGTGTAAAATCCTAACCGTAGATATACTACATGCAAGTCCTATCGTCCCGAGAGGTAATCCGGGCGCATTAACTTTTCATCTGGTTTAGTGCCCGGTTACCAGCACGGCACGGCGCATACAGTTCAACATGACATTCAATATAATTACTTCATAAATGTATATAGTATCCGGGGTTCCGGCACCAGCACCCACTGGCACCGAGACCCGTCAAAGTAAAGCATCTTCAATCAACATCATAACAAGCATATATAAAAGTATGCAATATGCGCAAGCATGCTTAATAATTTATAATGATAACATAATATACAATGCAATAATAATATCAAGCCCAAACAACCAAACCCACTCACCTATAAGTTATGTTCCGATGTTATGAGTTGTTGCAGCAATTAAGTAATACGTCGCAAGACGAAAACTTTAAACCTAAATAAAGAGTGAAAACATGATTAATTAAGTAAAGGGACGGATCCCCAAAAGGCCTCCCATAAATCATTTAAATATAAGGTTTCAGAGGCAAGGTGGTTTTATGGGTGGTTTCATGCCCAATTCCTGCAACCACATGTAAATCCTAGCTAACCAGTGGCTTAGGAAGGTCTCTGCCAAGGGTGGTTTTATAGGTGATTTTTCTCAGAACATGAAACCGCATCTAAAACCGACTTTAACAGGGGCTTATTCAGGGGGTGGTTGCAATGGTGGTTTCTCGTAGGTCTTGAAATCGCATGTAAAACCACATACCTGTAGAATTGAAATTTGAAAGGTTTCTCATCAGGGGTTCCTTTCCCAAGGGGTTTAAAGGTAGGAGAACATCGAAGAAGCTTCCCCTTTAGGTCTATTAGGGTTCTAAGACCTCATTAGGTCCATATAATCCCAAGGATTCAAGAGGGAAAGCAAAGATAACCTAATTTATGACATAATAGGGTAGAAACCTTAAATTTCTCAAATGGAAAGAGATTGCTTAGGCTTAGAGCTTGTAATGGAGTGAAATAACTCCACCATAGTCTAGGTTTAGAGGTTCCATCGATTCCTTGGGTTCCAAGAGAACCCTAGGTCGAATCTCCCCCCATTTCCCAAACCTCAAAACCCAAAATAGATGAAGAGAGGTGGGTTTTAATGGCTTACCTTCCCCAAGGAAGTGGTGCTCTACGTTGAGGGCTCCAAGAAGTGGTCTTCAAGCCTCCAACCAAGATTCTCCACCCTTCTTCCTCCTTTTCTCCTTCCTTCTCCTTTCCTTCTTTCTTCTTTCTTCTTTCTCCTTTCTCTCCTCCACGATTTAGGTTAGATGGGAGAAATAAAGAGAAAAAATGCTTCTCCCCCCCCGCTTTGTCTTATTTATAGAAAATGGACCTTGGATCCTTTAAGTTAAATGGGTCAAATAGCTAAATGGGTTGACCCATTGGTTTTAATTAGAAAAGAACCCAATAAGGATGGGTCCAATTGGTTGGGCAAGAAATAGAATAAAACCCATTTTTTTTATCCCACAAGTCAAATGGGTCAATAGCTAAATGGGTACTTTAAGTTAAATGGGTCAAGAGTTAAATGGGTGGATCCAAGACAAATGGGTCATTAGGCCAAATGGGTACTTTAAGTTAAATGGGTCAAGAGGGCTTAATGGGCTGACCCATGGTCTTATTTAGGGTAAAGGAATGAGTTAACCTATCTTTGGGTCAAATAGAGTCAAATGGGCCCTCAAGTTGAATGGGCCTCTTAACTAAATGGGCCTGCCCACAGGTTTCAAATAGAAAAGAACCCACTTAGGGATGGGTCCATCCACCATGAGATTATAAGCCCATCACACGCTCCCTTAAATAAGTGGGACCCACAAATAGAATATTTCCTACACTATTAAAATAGCTCAGACGGTTCAAACCTTGACCCGCACTTCGAGAACATCGAAGGAAAGGATAAATAAATAAAAATTAAGGGCTAAAACTTACTTCTCAGCCGTCATGGTTTGTCCCCCATGACCCCAACAGTCTCGCCATGACAGTGTCAAGCTCATCACTGAACGAAGTGTCCAAGTGAGGCGACGTTCCGAGGTACACGCTCTGATACTCTTCACTTCCCGGACTAGTACTTGGAGAAAAATCAACGAAGTCACCGTCAATGAATTTCCCCCACCGGCAGTTGAGGAACCTTTCCTCCACAGGCAAAACCGTACTATGGTCAATAATTTTGTAGCTGGGTTTGACCACCAGTGAGAACAGCTCACCAGCATACGTGGCAGTGATAACTACACGTCACGGGAAAGAAATAATAATTAAGTATACTCCCGGGGTGTGGGTATAACAATACGTGCTGGTAATTGCGGCAAGGAAGCGCAGACCATACTTCCAAGCCCATACCATCATAGTCCTCACCAACCTACCACTGAAGAAGGTGTTGCATAAGCCTGACGTCTCCGGATGGTTGATCGCCTGGGCAGTTGAGTTGAGTGAGCACGACATCAGGTTCCAACCCAAGACGACCATTAAAGGCCAAGCCCTGGCGGACTTTGTAGTTGAGTGCACTTTGCCTGAGAACGGGACAGAAACACAAGAACCAGAGGAGCAGGATCGAGGATCGTGGGAGATGTTCGTGGATGGTTCGAGTAGTGCCATAGGGAGCGGAGCTGGTTTCATGCATACCAGCCCCGAAGGATGTCGAATACAATATGCTCTCCGGTTCGCCTTCCCAGCATCTAACAACGAAGCAGAGTACGAAGCACTGTTGGCTAGACTCCGGGTGGCCAAAGCCATCCAAGTCACACATCTATCCATCCGAAGTGACTCCCAGCTTGTAGTGAACCAAGTGAACGGAGAGTATGAGGCGAAGGATGAGCGCATGGCATCATACCTAGCGCATGCTCGGGAATTGATCGGACAGTTCGTGAAGTTCGAGATGGTTCGAATACCCAGGATCGAGAATGCTACTGCAGATGCACTGTCTAGGCTAGCCAACGATGAACTCAAGAACCTAGCCAGTGCAGTGTACGTGGAAATATTGCATGAACCAACATCTCAGGAGAAGCTGGTCAATGAGATCGAGGAAGGGCCTAGCTGGATGGACCCTATACTCGACTACCTGTAGAACGACGTCTTATCAGAAGACAAGATCGAGGCAAGGAAGATAAGGATGAGAGCTGCAAAGTACACCGTCTTGGACGGAGTACTGTACAAGAGGGGGGCCACAGCACCACTGCTTCGGTGCTTAGGACCCAAGGGAGCCCAATATGCCCTGGCAGAAGTACATGAGGGGATCTGTGGAAGCCACATGGGAGGACGACATCTAGCCTATAAAATCCTTCGACAAGGACTCTACTGGCCAAGAATGCAAGAAGAAGCCATCCAGTATGTCAAAGCCTACGAACAATGTCAGTTGTTCGCCCCAATACCCCATCTACCCGCCACCAAACTAACATCGATCCTTAACCCTATTCCCTTTGCCATGTGGGGGGTAGACATCTTGGGAGACTTCACAGCAGCATCAGGCGACCGCAAGTACTTGGTGGTTGCCATCGACTACTTCACCAAATGGGTAGAGACCAAACCATTGGCCAAGATCACAGAGAATGAAATGGAGAAGTTCGTCCGTGACGACATCATCTACAGGTTTGGCGTGCCAAAGATCATAGTCTCTGACAATGGAAAGCAATTCAACAACCCCAAGTTCAGCAGCTTCTGTCAGAGCTATAACATTGACTATTGGCCTATTTTGGTAGCCTACCCACAAGCCAATGGTCAGGTGGAGGTGAAAAACCGAACCCTATTGGATGGAATAAAGAAAAGATTGGAAGGAGCCAAAGGGAAGTGGGTCGAAGAATTGCTAAGCGTTCTGTGGGCATACCGTACCACAGTAAGGACACCCACAAAAGAAAGCCCATTCCGCTTGGCATATGGCACAGAAGCCCTGGCACCAGCAGAGGTCCTCGCCATGTCCCACAGAGTACTGCACTTCAATGAAAGAACTTACACAGATGGACTACGAGCGAACCTAGACTTCCTGGATGAGGTGTGTGAGAAAGCACTGCTGAGGAACGTAGCCTACCAATAACGAACAACCAAGTACTACAATGCCAGGGTACGTGAACGGTTATTCTATCAGGGGGACCTAGTCCTAAGGAGGGCAAGTGCATCACAACCAAGGAAAGAAGGGAAGCTATCAGCAAATTGGGAAGGACCCTATATAGTTTTCAAGAAGATATGCCCAGGGACATACCGCTTGAAAACTTCGGGGGGCAAGAAGGTAGACCGTACCTAGAACTCAGAACACCTGAAGAAGTATTACAAGTAGAAGCAACAGCACCATCGACAGTAGCAGTCAAGTACCAGCAGTAGTGGTAGTGGTAGCAGTAGTAGTAGCAGCAGCAGTAGCAGTAGACGACATCACTGTTTCAAGGACAATTTGAAAATTTTCATTCAAAATAAAGAGGTGTTTCGGGAATACTTATCTTCTTCTACCACTCAATCGAATCACTGTCACTACACTAAGGCGTTATGCCACCACCGAGGCTTTATGCCTAAGGCGTTATGCCACCACCGAGGCTTTAGGCCTAAGGCGTTATGCCACCTAGGCGTCACGCCTAAGGCGTTATGCCACCAAGACAGTATGCCACCCAAATCCATGAACCACTAAGACAAGACATCCCTATGGACCGCCAACTACATGGGGGTGCACAGATACGAGAACCATCAAAGCAACAAGGATCAAATGCAGGTCATATCAACATCACCAAAAGAAAAAGTCAAATACATATAATCCAAGGAAGACAAAAAGCAAGCATCACAATCCAAAAGTTGTCATCCAAAAAGTTCCCATCCAAAAGTTCAACATCCAAAAAGAACATATGTAAAGTCATGGGGCATCTAATGGAGGAGTAGCCTCTGATCCGGTAGGAGACATCATGTCAGCCTCAACCGGATGAGCAGCACTCTCCTCTGTCGTCGCAACACCATCCTCAGGGGGTACACGAGCCACTGTAGCGGTCTGGGGTAGTAGCGTGGTGACCTCTGGGAACCCCGAGAAATCATAATCAAGGGTCCTCTCTAGAAAGCAAACCACCAACTCCCTGATGCCTCCCTCATATATCTCCTTGTTGTACTGATGAAAGTACGTAGTGATCTCGGGAGACTGTCGATACGCCGCTACTGCCTGCTCCCTAGCCTCAGACAACTCTACCTCATGCCTCTGCCTCAAAGCGCGAAGCTCCTCCTCCAAGGCCTGGACTCTAGAAGAACTCTGAGCCATTGCAGCGGTAGCCACCTCGAGCTCCTCCTCCAAGGCCTAGACTCTAGAAGAACTCTGAGCCGTTGCAGCGGTAGCCACCTCGAGCTCCTTCAACACCTTTCGCTCATGCGCTACAGCCTCCTCGCAGGCAGCCCTAAGCCCCTGGACCTCTCTCTCCACATTCTGTAGTGCACGCCTTATCTGAAGCTCACGAAAAGCATGACCCTCCAGTCGAAGCACAACCTCAGTAGCATAGTGTTGAACCTACAATCAACAGGGTCGACAATAAACATCCCAAGCACAAGAGAAGCAATGAGATAAAGAGAGTGAGAAGAATAACTCACAGAAGCCATGTCCTGATAGAGACGCTGCGAGAGCATGGCGTCACTGATCCCCAGGAGGGCTGAACGCTCCGCGGGAAGTCTACCCAGGTCCAACCACTCTCGACTCACACCACGAGTGTCCAAGGTCGCTCCCTCTAGAAGATCCCACGCCGACACCAAAGGAGAAGAGGTCGGCAGATCGGCGGCAGTGCCAGTAGGAGCAGAGGCTGCCCCTTTCCCCTTAGAAGGGGGTGGAGTAGCGGACCCAGGAGTGGAAGCAGGAGGAGACGTTCGTGGAAGAATAACACGTGGCCCAGTCCTCACCGAGCTGGGGGGATCAGGACCCCCCTTCCTTTTGGTCCCAGTGACCGCAAGAGAAGAAGAAGAAGCTGGGGGTACCACACCAGAAGAAACACCCCCAGCAGCAGTAGGCTAAGCGATCTTCTTCTGTAGGTTGGAGCGGAAGAGGCTAAGATCCGGTCTGATGTCCACTGCACCACAACATCCCATCAGAGGCACAAGGCAGGTCAAAACAGGAATACATAAAAGGAAAGTACATAAGCAAATATCAAAGTCAAGTATCTTACCAGGACTCAACTTCCAAAGACACAAGAAAGCCTCAGAATCCAACTGATGGACATCGAACGGGTTGCATCCTTGACATCGCTAGAGGGAGGCGCGCTCGAAGTCACTCAACTCAAGAGGGTGGTTGACCCTCTTGACATCAATAACCTCCCAGGTAGACCGCAAGGCACAGTGGGGGACCATGGCAAAAAAGAAGCGATCCCTCCAGTACTTCACCGTACTGGTGATCCCCACAAGAGGATCTACGGTGGCAAGAGATCCCCTAGGGAGGCGACAGGCGAAGTGGTAACACCCCCTTCCCCCTTCTTCAATACCTAGAAGTAAGAGAACAATGGACCAGTGGCAACACGCCCCATCCGGGCAAAGAACACATAGAAGCCCAGTATGACCCACCAAGAATTGGGAAATACCTGCCCAGGGGTAAGACACCAATGCTCCAACACCAGCTCCACAAAGCGGGAGATAGGAAAACGAAGACCATGGACGAAGAAAATGCGGTAAAGGCAGACCTCATCAGCTTGATGGGAGTAGGCACGGTCGTCAGGCCCGGGGACACGGAGCACAACCTCAGAGGGTATATGGAACTCTCGACGAATAGATGCCAAGTCAGAAGAAGTCAAGATGCTAGCCATATGCACCAGTTTACTCCTAGGGTCGCCAACAAAAGTAGAAGCTCGGGGGGCCCTACGACCCCTATTAGGAGCAGAACCGCCAGAAACCTCCTCCTCCCCATTGCCACCAACAAGGGAGGGCAGAGGGGAAGTATCCGCGGGGGAAGACGACCCCGAAGAAGACTCCTCAATAGATCCAACCATGACCGTAGTCAGACCTGGGTCGTCAGATGAAGACATGAACAAACAAGGAAGACAACGGGTTACTTACTCAGAATGGAGACCTCCCAAAGCCAAGCAACCGAGGAAAGAGGAAGGAGATAACCTGCAACCACCAATGCGGAACCGATCAATTAAAAAAAAAAAAAAAAAGGAAGAAGAAGATGGTGACGCAGAAATAGCACGCACCAGACACAATCCAAACCAAAAGGGGGCGCAAACCTCGGGGCGTCGACCAAAGGGGCGTAGATCGAGCGGGCGTCGATCGAAAGGGCGTGGACCGAGCAGGAGTCGACCAAAGAGGGAGTGGACCGAAGCGGGTGTCGATCGAAAGGGTGCGGACCTAGCAGGCACCGATCGAAAGGGCACGGACCTCGGGGCATTGACCAAAGGGGGCGTGGACCAAGTTGTGTGTCGACCATAGGGAGGCGCGGACAGAAGCAGGCGTTGATTGAAAGGGCGCGGACTGAGCAGGCGTTGACTAAAGGGCCACGGACCTCGGGGCATCGTCCAAAGGGGTGCTGACCTAGCAGGCATCGATCGAAAGAGCACGGACCTCAGGGCATCTACCAAAGGGGGCGCGGACCGAGTTGGGAGTCGACCAAAGGGGCGCGGACCGAGCAGGCGTCGACCAAAAGGGACGCGGACCAACCAGTCGTCGACCAAAAGGGCGCAGATCGGTCTGGGCGCAGATCGCCAAGAAGCTAACCACGGACACGGAACCCCTAAAAACGTCACAGTTGACTGAACAAGAATGACTACAGCGCACAAGCAGCGCGGGAGCACACACCTAGGAAGATGCAAGGCACAAGCAAGGCCATGGGCACCATACCAAGCAAGCCACGGTAGGCAAGGATGATGTCTAAGAGTAGTCAATCAAAGCCAAGTGCACCCCATTAGGGCATAAGATCAAACACATGGGGGGCACAATAAAGAGACACAAAATCCAAAACTCAAGTAAAAAGTGGAAGATGAAAAAGCAAAAGGAGAAAAAGTTAGAAAGAGAGAGAGAGAAGGTGAAAAGTAAAAAGTGAAAAGTGAAATGAAGGCAAGAGTACATATATCTACAAGAAGGAGAAAAAGACAAAAAAGATGGGAGAGGAGAGGTTTGAACCCACAACCTCTCCCTCACCACACAATTCACAAGCAAATCCTCAGACAATAAATTATTCATCGTGAACCCCTCAATTGATACAAGAATGCAGAGGTTATTCTCTTGAGCACTCTGTTCTAAGAGAGTGGGGGGCAAATGATGAGCCCAAATTCTCACCAACCAATCAGGGGCTGCCACGTGTCCAAATCCAATAAGGAAGACCGGTTCAGGACAAGAACCCAAAAATGAAGAACCAAGTAAGGATTTGACCTAACCCAGCATGGGCACCTCGGGCGCGGATCGTGGGTGCGGACCCAGACTTGGGCATGACATCCCCGGCACACGTCGTGCCCACACACGTCAACTCCGAGCACTAGCTCCCTCAGATCACCATCAACAAGACAACGTCGCCAAAGACTCTAGGCCACCGCCTATCGAGTCATGTGGAGTGAACGGACTCACACACCATGAACTCCATCTACCACGTAGATGAGTCTATCCATCAAGACTACTAAGGCCACTCGGACACTACGTCCCACAGGAAGGCAACTTCCAAAGACACCACGTCTCTAAGGAAGACAACTACCTAGTCTACCAAGGACACTACATCTCCTGGGAAGACAACTACTTAGTCTATCAAGGACACTACATCTCTCGGGAAGACAATCAATCAGGATAAGCCCTGCTACTCAGGGACTCTATCACCTATGGCAAACACTCTACATCAACTGGGACTCTCCACACCGCCAGACACTACTATAAAATGCAAGGTACACAGCCCCATCGGGGACATCTTAACTCATATTGAATACTACTATTCATTTGTTTGCTCAGAGAGATCTAACTTAGGCATCGGAGAGTCCTAGGCCGGAACCACACCGGTTCTCCTTTGTCATCCCAGGGTCTTTTGCAGGTTACGGCACTCGAAGAACCGCTGAGCGATTTCTTGACGCAACACTAGGTTTACCCAAACATGAAATACCATTACTTTTTGAATTATAATTTGCTTCTCTTAAATACTCTTTTTTTGTTACATCCACCCATTACTTTCATTTGCAACATTTTCTAAAATTAATTTACAATTTATCACAATCGCAAGTTTCCCTAAATTCTTTTTCATATTTTTTTTTAGTAATAAATCTTTGGACCAAGTTTCCCTCCACCCACGTGAATGGAATATCGTGAATGGAATATCATTCACTCAAGGGCTGGAATGAGTATGCCTTGATACCTTTTTAGAATTTTACCTCTATTAACATTAAGGGAGAGAGTTCTCTATATTGCTTTCCTATAGTTTTGGGTGAATGAACCCTTTTTGTAATCTAAAAAAAAGTGCAAGGGCTTTTATGACATATCACCCCCTGATATGGACAGTGATATATAAAGAGGTGTGTAATAATACAATTTCATTTTGAGCTGGCGTTGTATAAAACCTTTTCCCTATCTTTAATACTCAAAAAGGCATAACAATCATGCCATGTGACCACTATATTTCATGTGGTTTTGATGTTCATAAGGTGAAAATGAATGATTTACCCCAAAAAAAAAAAAAAAAAAAAAAAAAAAAAAGTAAAAATGAATGTATATAAAATCGTAGTAATAATCTAAACAGGAAATGGTTTCCCACGTTGCAAGTGTAGGAAGGAATTGCATGTTGCACCAATGGCAGTCTTGAAAAAGGTATCATTTATATAAAACAAAATTTGAAAGAACAAAAAATTAATAAAAAAACTTACATAAGACAAAAATTATGTGGCAATCCTTTTCCCAATGATGACCAACTCGCTTGGAAAAAGGGTACGTAAACGTACGAGAACGACTCACAACTGTTCAGATGGAATCCATTCTGTGGGACCCACAAGGAGTGGATTCCATTTGAACGGCTGTGAACTGAGCCCAACTAGCTTGGGGGCACCCCCATAAGCCAAAAAGAACCGTGCTGGGGGTATCCTATGTAATTATCAAATAATACGAGCCGGTTTTAGTGATATAAGTTTGAGTGTGAAAAGGGGTCTCTCTCGGAGGCTGATAGCCGGGTTTGTATCCTCCGACCGGCCGATGCAAAAACGTGAGCCTTGGCTTGACCTTTTTCTTCTTTTGCCCTCTTACGATTTCTTACAATTTTCTTCCAATTTATCTAATAACGACCTAGATTCTCTTCCGATTCTTCCTCCCGATCATCTAATCAAACATCTTTTGGTTCAATTCCCGTCTTCCTCTGTCAATTGATTCTAATTTCAGTTCTTACGATTCCGTAATTTTGATTCTAGGGTTAGGGTTTCGAAAATTTCGGACTCCGCTCTGTTCGCCGCCGATCTTTCGTCCTCTGGTGGTCGTTCAAACTCTTTCTCTCTATCTCTCGATTATTTTCTTTTTATGTGTTTTCGTCCTCTGATTGGGTCTTATTTTGTAGTTATTTTTTCCTTCTCAATTTATAGATTTTCGGAGCTCTCCGAATTCGCGCGGAAGAGTTTGATCATTAGATCTTAGGGGTTATAGGTATATTCTTCGGTGAATTATTGTCTTCCTTTTCGATCGGCCGTAATTTTTTGGATTTCGTTGGTTTTCTTTAGAATCTGGGTTTTCGGAGAAATCTTTTCTATCGTTTTCTCGCTAATCCGTCGGGGGCAACCGTACGTTACCGTCGGAAAATCACGCTCTTCTCTCTTGATTCCTTGTCTATCATCATATTGTCCGTAAGAATTTGGGATTTGATATCTTTCTTTGATATTCATTTTTTCCCGCCCAGCTGAGCTTTTAACCGGACTATTTCTTTTGAAGGTAAAATCAGCAGTTGACCTCGATTTCATCATTGCTTTAATTTTTTTTTAATTTTTATTCTTTTGTTTTAGTTACAACTATGTAATTATTGCTAATGTTTATTTGATATAATTACTCCGTCGTTGCCTCCCCACAACGCCCAATAGAAGATTTTCGAACTTTTACAAGGTTAGTTAGTATTGAATATTTTATTGTCCTGGGTATTTGAGTATCAGGGAATGTCTGCTTTCTTCACTCTGCTGGCTCCATTTCTACATTTGCATGGCTTGATACCGGTAAATTAGATTTTTATTAAGATGTTAATTGATTGCCTTGTGCATCATGGAGAAAAAATGAGAAGAAATGGTACTGTACAATTTCTGTGTTTAGTTTCAGTTGATACTTATTCAATCGTGTAACATTATGTTTGGTAGCTTCAGTAATTATATGTAGAAAAGAGTGTTCTTGAATGATCATGGTTAACTCTATGTCGATGATGATTTTTTGCATCCATTGGATGGAGTGTTGCATGGAATATTTGTGCTGTTTTTGACATAACAGATTGGCATACTGTTTGAGGATCTAAGAAAAATTTAATAATTAGTAATATGGCCTGTTCAACTCCTTTTTGAATTTCAAAGCATTAATATTAATTTATCCTTGGATATCAAGTTCTGGTTTATAGTTCAAAGGTCTATTAGGCTGCTACTCCGCTTAAATTTTTAAGGCATCCTGCTATAGGTGATTGGTCCAGCATTCTCTTTTAGTTAATTGGAAATTCTAGCAATTTTTCCTGTTTCCATTGTTGCAAGTGATTAGAATTAATATTTGGAGGGTTGGTCCCTCCATATTGGGGTTCATAGCAGTGTAATGTTCTTGAAGAGGAAATTGTCTTTTCTCAATTTGGACAATGTGGATGGTCAACTGATAATTTATGTGCAAGAGCAGTCTAATCTAATGAAAATTTAGTTGAGTAAAGTTTCTGTTTGACACATCTCTTCTTATACTGTGACGACTGTGTATATTGGTAGACAGTTTTACTTCTCTTCGTAGCTTAAGTAACAAGGAGCAGACGGGATCTTGATTATCAAAGAAATTTATGACTCATGAAGGTCAGTCATCTGTGAAGAGCTGATTGGAGGCAAGGATCTATGTAGCTGACCCCATTTAGTTGGGATAAGTCTGAGTTGTTGGTGTTGTTGTTGTTGTTGTTAAAAGCCAGTCATCTGTGAGGCTCAACCTTGCGGCAATTCTTTATCACTGTGGCCTACCTTACCACCCACTATGATTTGAAGACTAGACTGATCAATTACATTTATTAGTTTAGGTGATCTATGTCTTCTGGTGCCACATACTGTATATTTGCAGCTTGAAGGGGACTTTATTGGGCAAATTTGACCTGAGAATTGTATGACTGCTTGTATGTTCATGAAACTGCAACCGTAGGAACAGTCCTTGTGACTGTGTGCCAGGTGCATCTGCCATCTAGACAGTGTTTGGCTTTAATGAACTTTACTGTATGACAACCACTGGGTAGGTCAGTTCAGTAACATGTGTGTTTCATGTCAAAGATTGAGTTGTGCATTCTGCTGGGTGCAGGACCTCGTAAACTCATTTGAGTTTTTACTTCTGTGGTCAGAGTTGGCAGATGCAGGCTTACAAAGGGAGATGAAATGAAATGGGTCTGATAAGAAGTAATGTGAACATCCAATTGAAGGGGATCTGTTGGATAACGTGTGAGATGGGTCTTCGGTTGTCAAAAGCCTTCGCTTTCCTTTATGAAATGCAATTTTTACACACTATAGGATTTTGAAGCACTGGAAATTAAAGTTTAAACAAGGTATAAAATTGTGGGCAATTTAAAATAAATCTCTTGAGTCTTGGAGATAGAACCTACAGAGATCTTTATTTTGTACCCTGGAACATTAGGTCCTGGCTTCTTATTGGGAGAATAGAGGAATTTGCTCAAAATTTAAGTGAAGTGTTGTCTATTCCTTGGCTTGATTTGCGGAATCAAATGTTTTTACAGTGGCCTATGATTCTGTTTCCGGATCCTATCTTTTTTAATATAGTTCTATATCTGTTTTGTTGATGGACTGTGCAAGACTAAAATGCTGTCAACCATTCTCTCAAGGATGGACGAACCCTATGTTATGGCTTCTTGATGTAGGTTAATCACATAAGTGGGCTTATTTAAGTGGAAATAAACCTTGGGTTGGGTTCTACATGTTGGGCCTTTGGTGCAATGGGTTTTTATTGTAATTGGACGCTGTAATGGGCCTAAGCACTCAGCACTTAGAAATACGAGATTAGTCAAGTAGGATTAGTTTAGTGTCTTTTTATGTTAGAAATTAGCTAAGTCCAAGTCTATGTTCTGTTTTAAGAGTCTTAGTTTGAGTAGGAGTGTCAAATACTAGTTTGTTTTGACTATTCCAAGTAGTAATTTGAATTCCCAAGTCAAAATATCTATCTGTCTCTGGTTCGCAGGTCAGACATTATCTATCTCTGTTCACTGCAGTTTCTCTATTTTCACTCAATGTTCTGTTTTTGTTCTTCTTTATATATCTCTCTGGTTGCTGATCTAAAATCTGGAATATAAGTTTCTGATATCCTATTCTGAAGTTCAATTGCTGCTTCTTAAGAATTCTGATTGATTCTTAGAGTACTAGATTTGCTACCTGAAATCCTAGTAGAACTAGGATTCCTCTGGAACTCATTATTCTGCTATCAGATTTAGCTCAAACTTTGCAGACTGAATCGGTTGATAGTATAGGGTATTTTGATTAGAGTTTGATACCATTGTGAGATTTCTGTGTTCTATATAATGTTTCTCTTGCTTGAATCTGATTGTTCTAAGATACTGCTGTGAACTAGTTTCTGCTAAATTATTCTGGCATAGAGACTTGTTTACATTACTTCTTTTGCATTTACTGATCCGAAATTTGTCTTGCCCCTCTTTGTTTTGCAGGTCAGCAACTCAACATGGTTTATAAAAGACCATTTGGTGATGAAGAGCCCTATGAACTTTCTTTTAAGCACCCAAGGCAATTGGATTACAGTAACCAATTGGGCTCGATTGTTGAAGCCGTTCCCAGTGGTGACGTCCCTCAGAAGCCTCAAGCTTCGGGTAAGAAATAGGTGCTTCTGTCTGTTTTCTATTTCCATTACTTGTTCCATATACTTTGGGTACAGGCAGTGGGATTGTGCCACCACCAGTCATTGAGTTTCTCTCTCTCTCTCTCTCTCACCTAGGCCTGGCTCTACCAGTGATCTCTTTAGTGCAATGGCCAGATTATTATTTAAGAATCCAAATGATTGTGTTTGATTAATTGTTTAGTGCCTGAGGACTCATGTTCGTGGGAGAGGATCTCCATATGGGAACAATGAATGGTGGCTTATGCTAGTTTAGACAGTTGGGGGTCTTGAGTCCTGACTGACTGGCATAGTCTGTTTTAGTTATTTGCCTGTAAAATTGGCCTACTCACTGACCTGATTTTGACATAAAGTTGGTGAAGGTGAAGGTGAATTCAGTAAAGCTCAAGGTGATGAGAGGATTGTACAAAACACTATTACTGAACTGACTACGTGGGTCTATAAGGAGTTTGGGACAACTGCTCCTCTCAGTGTCTCTAGCTTGTCATGGGTCACCAGCAGTACAAGTGAAGAAGATTCCAGGTCAGAGACTGCAGCCAGGGTATCATTCTCCCCAGATTTCTCTGAACCGAACTATGCTGCAAGGGTGGTTGTTCAGTCTGATGAGATTTACTCATCGCTTTTGGATTATCCTCCTCGAAAACCAGTTCCTGTTGGACCTGATCATCAAGCTGATGTTCCTGCATGGGGCATCCGGGGTGTTAAGAAAGCTTCTAGTTATTTAGATGCATCTGATCCAATTTCCTTGAAACAGTCTTCAAGTTCAGACACATTGATTGATGATGACAATCGGGAGAAGCTGATGGGGACTTGTGTCATTCCAATGCACGATTCAGAACCATCTTACAGTGGTAACGAATATGGATGTGGCCGAATTGACTGCACCTGCCCCGATGGTGGTTCCATCAGGTGTGTGAGACAACATGTCAAAGAAGTAAGGGAGAGGCTTAGAGGAACTCTTGGCCAGGAGAGTTTTGTGGAGTTGGGATTCTGTGACATGGGAGAAGATGTAGCCCAGAGATGGAGTGAAGAGGAGGAACGGGTTTTCCACCAGGTTGTGTTCTCCAATCCTGTATCTTTGGGCAAGAACTTCTGGGAACATCTCTCAGTAGTCTTTCCTTCTCGTACACGAAAGGACCTTGTCAGCTATTATTTTAATGTCTTTATGCTACGGAAGCGAGCCGAGCAGAACAGGACCACCCCACTGAACATTGACAGTGACAATGATGAGTGGCAGGAAAGTGATGATGGTGAGGAGTTTGGAATAACGGAGGATTACGAGGACTCTGTGGTGGAGTCACTAGTTGATCAAGAGGATCCTGGTTATAACCCGGAGGACCATGAAGAGGATTTCAACGAGGATGAGGAGGTTGGAGAAGATATTTATGATAATGATGATTATTGTAATGTCAAGAGTGATAGGGGTGGTGCTGGCGAAGAGGATGAGGGAGGTGTGGAGAATGTTTCAGAAACATGTATTGAGAAATCACCTGCTGGTTGCAGCTTCAATCCTGTGGTTAAGCTTGGTGTTACACACCCACAGGATGTTGGAGAAGATCATGATTTCCAAGATGACTCTTGTACATCCTACGAATGTCAACACAATGGGGATGCAGGGATCATAATGGAAGATAGTCGAGCTGAGAGTGGTAGTAACAAGGGCTTGCAAGGCACTTACGATTGTTTAATTAGGGGAATCGAACATGGGTATGGTTTGGAGCCTTGTGATGCTAAAGTTTGGGATGTTGGATATCTCACTGGTCCAAAAAATGTTGATTTCTTGCCGACAAGCAATATGATTGAAGAGGTATTCGGGGAGGAAGCTTACAAAGGCACAGATTGCAAGAGCATCAGCTAGCTTAGCTTTGTGGTTGCTTTGTGCTTCCTTAGCATTCAAGGTGGCTTTTGGTAAAGCAGTGGGTATCTTTCCCTATTGTGATATATACATATGTAGGGGGGAAGAGAATCATGGTCTATTGTAGTCCTTTGGGGTCCATATCAGAATTCTTTTCTGTTAGATTGTGGAATCCAATTTTTGTTTTGTACATTCGCATTGTGGAAAATGGAAGAGTTCGTTGCCTTCACTGTAAAATAGTGGTTTAGAAGGTGATTGGTTTCATAATGTGTGTTTTTAAGGTGGTTTCTTGGAATCTTACTGTTTGTTCTGGATTGCACAGCCTCTTTATCACCCCACCTTCAAAAGGGCTAAAACGCCCACACTGTGAGTCTCTTTTATAAGGGTCCACTTTCTTAGGAAGCGAATATATATTGATTCATAATTTGACTTACGGGAGAGACCTGGGTTTTTTTTTTTTAATGTAACCGTGTTTCACTTTTGTCAATGGAAGCTCAATTATAAGAAAATTCTTTCGTTTTTTATTATTATTTATTTTTGCCTCATTTGGTGTATCTATTTGTTAGTGATCAGACATTCAGATGCCAATGATTTCTCTTATCTTTCAAATAGGTTCCTAGATTTTGTGGCTTCAATATATGTATGATTCATAATGAGTGCAGTTGATGCCCACAGTGTTTTTATTTCCCTTAGCACCGGCTGACTGATCTTCTCTATTCTAGCCGGCTTAGGTAGATGGTGAGCTATACTTAATTAACTTCCCTTGAATTTTGCCTAAGAACAAACGTAATATGATAGTTAATGAAACAGTTGATATCATAAAACAGTCTCATGGCGAAGTATTGTTGGCGTCAACCGAATTCATTATCAAAAAAAAAAAACTGTACTTCTGAATCAGTCTAGGCTTCTATGGAGTTGCGACCCAACAACAATGCTGTTTTTGATCGCTTGGAGAAGTCCCTTAGCTTTTGTTTCAACTATACACTTGTGCAACACTACAACTCATACAGACAGCTATAAACTTATTTGGGTAAAGAACTATCGATGCTTAACTTGCTTTCTCGGTGGCTTGATCAAAACTTCCATCCGAGATGGTCAAATGATATGCATTCTCAGAATGTGTTTTGGGTTTAGAATGCCTTCTGAAATGATTGAAACATTGTTTGGTATGCATTCTCATTCTAAATACTTAGAATGAGGTCAAGAATGGGCCTTGTTCTGGAATGCACCAAAGTCTCATTCCATGTTCTCGTTCCTGCGAGATCGTGCATTCAAATATTGAAGACTGAACCTGCTCCTCCTCCTCTGTTGTGCTCTAGATACGGGAGTCATCGTTGAATCAGATGAGGAAGAGACCTACGCGGATCAAAGATTTTGGGCTTGTGATCCCGAGCAGGAGCAGGTTGGGGAAACATTGATTTTAGAGGGAGAAGGTAATTTCTGTTGTTGAATTTGTGATATTTGCCCGAAAAGGAAGCAGAAACTCAACTTGAAGTGGAAGAGACAATGTTGGAGAGGTTAAGAAACTCAGACATGAATGAGATGATTGAGTTCAAGGAGAGCTTGGGATCGATCTTTCAAATCCGAGCACCAAGCAGTTTGTGAAAAAGGTCATCGAATTGCCTCTGCTTTCCAAGGAGCAGGATTACCAACAGGCAATAGGCGTTGTTCCGAATGAAGATACAAAGAGGTCGAGGAACAAGAATTCGATGAAGGCGGCGGGGAAAAGAGGAAGCCCATTATCGCCTCGAAAGAGCAACAACGATGAGGGTGATCTCATTATTTGCAGGGTTCATTGCTCTTTACTGCAAAACAATCTGGCTATGGTTTTGCCCCTGAACCACTTCATTTTTATGTAGCCAAATAAAATAAAGAGTAATTGTTGGAACACTGAAGAAATGTTGAAGATAACAAGTTAGACAGAGCTTTCAGGGGGGTATTTATCGGAATTCAAGGGTGAGAGGGGAAGGGTGAGAGGGGGAGGAGAGGCTGTCATGTGGCAGTCTCCGATGGCTCTAAAAGTGACCCCTGAGGCCCTGTGATGTAATCGCCTGTTTCAGGATTGATTTCGGGCATGGTTTTAGTAATCACTATCGGTCTCGATATCGATCCAAATCAATCCAAATCAGACAGATTTATCGTTGTTTCCATTGAAAATTTGAATTTTATTTTAAATTTTTACCCTTGTCTGTATCGATCCACCGATATGGGATTGGCTAGATCGGTATCGGTCTCCACCAATATCGATACAAATAGACCGATCAGATACCGATTCCTCAAATCATGTTTTCGAGAGATCCAACTATCCGATTTTGACGATCCATATATTTTCGGAAAGAATTTTAAATATAGTGTACAATGATGTCAATAGCAGCCATAAATCTAGTAGGGAACACATTCAGATCTATGTTTGAAGCAGGCGGGGTCTGCAATGTGATCGCCTTTTCAACAGACTTCCAAGAATGATTTCAGGAGATCCGACCGTCAAATTTCAACGATCCATATATCATCGGAAAGAATTTTGAATGTCCTAATCAGTGGTGCGAAGATAAACCATAAATTTGACCCGGTATATAGTCAGATCTGTGTCCCAAAACAAGTAAGGCTTATAGAATTAAAGTTTGATGAAATAATAATCAAACAGTGTTTGATGAAGTGAAGACACTTATCGAGCCTCCATTTATAGAGTGGTAGAGTAATATCGCCATGTGTCACGAATTGGATGGCAAACACAATTCTTACTAGTTCTCCGCATTACTTTTTGGCAGTCGAAGGCGATCATGCCTTTTTAATGAAAAACTGGCTGGCTCTGGCCTGTTTAATTTATCTTAAATTTTTTGATATACTTTAATATTATAAAAATAAACTATTTTGGAAAGTTTCATTCCATATTGACAATAATTGGGTTTTCAAATCACTTCAAGGGTAAAGTGGTCATTTTTCACATTTAAAAACCCAAGGGATTGTTTTAGGCTATAGCCTATAGTCACTGGCAGGAAGGAGGGTTGACCGTTGAAGAGACAAAATCCAATGTCCATAGCATCAAAAAAGAGGAGCAATGGTTTGGAACTTGATATGAAAGAGCTGAAAAAAGGACAATCTCATCTTTGAAACTGGTATTTAATCCTTGACTCCATCTAAAAAAGAGTGATCTTTTACTAGAATAGAATCACACGAAGAAAAACGGAAGGATTTTGTCAATGGAAGTGAAAAGGCTTAATCTATTATCCACTATTTCATCACATAAAATACATAATTGAAGAAAGCAAGCATTTTTATGCTGAGGAAAAATAGTAATTACAGACATTGAGCATGGTTGAAGTATATGTGGAGTCGGATATGGGATCAGTTTCCACCGGAATCGGATCAGGATTGATTCGGAATTGGTTGAACCCCTATAATTTGCAAGGCCAAATGTTCTCTGTGCCAAGGGCACAGGTTGCGCCTAGATACATGGGGGTGGACAAATGACCACCCTACCCCCTGAATGGCAGGCCCATGTGCCTTGGTGTAGGTTACGCTGTGGCACAAAGAACATCAGCCCAATTTGCAATCAAGAAGAAGTAGCAAAGATATTCTAAAATTTGTGATTTTCTGTGGGTTTTTTTTTCTTTTAAACTTGAGAATCTTGCTACAATAAGTTTCATAAATTCTGTTGTTTTACTAACCAAAAGAGTAAGACAATAACTAAAAAATGAAGATCAAACATGATTCACAAGCGATTCAAAGGAGGGTTTAAACAATCGGCTGGAATCTGGATCGGGTAAGTGTGGCATTATGAGTTGACATCCCTTCTCCCCCCCCCCCACCCCACCCCACCCCACCCCACCCCACCCCACCCCAAACTTCCGTACCCTAGGGAGGATCATAATGTACATAGCCTTAACCCCCGTTTCGCAAAGAGGCTGTTTCCATACTTGAACCAACAATGACTAGGTCGCAATGGAGCAACCTTACTGTTTCATCGAGGTCTATCCTATAAATTTTGAACCAATATGAGAGTAATATATGTTATGTCATAGAATTTAGGAAAAATTACATGATTAGCTACTTTTGGGTTTTCATTTACAAAACTGTCCACTCTATGTTTGAGTTAACAAAAATAGACATAAACAAGTTAAGGTTTACAAAACTTGACAATATAGTGCATCTCCCTCCCAAAATTACTTTTTTAGATATTTTTACCCCTGCCATTGCCTTCTTGCCCAGGCATTCTCCGTTCCATGCAACCCCACCCTTGTCCCTGCCACCGCCATTCTTTGCTACCCCAAACCCGCCCCTCCCTTCCCCTTCCTGTGACTACCCAGGATGCCTGGGCGAGAAGGCAATGGCAGGGTTAAAAATGTCTAAAAAAGTAAGTGAGGGAGGGAGAGACACTATTTTGTCCAGTTTTGTAAACCTTAACTTGTTTTTGTCTATTTTTGTTAACTCAAACATAGAGTAGACAGTTTTGTAAATGAAAACCCAAAAGTAGCTAATCATGTAATTTTCCCTAGAATTTAATCTCACATCGGTTGTGCATTGGTCATGAAATATCCATATAAGTCGCGGACAATCTTCATATGATACGACACACTTTGAAATCGTACGGCGACAATTGAGATCCTCGACTTCCGCTTGCCCTCACTGTCGTGTGCACCCCACACACAAGCAAGGCGGAAAATACCATCTTACCCCTCCCCGAGCGCCTTGCCTGAGCGGGGGTAAGCCGTATTTTCCATCTTGCTTGTGTGTGGGACGCATAGCAGTACCAGGAAGGCGGAAGTAAAGGATCTGGATCCGTGCGACGAACCTTAACCAAAATAAACAGTATCGTAACATGTGAGACCCATCATGGATTTTGGTACTTCAATATATACTGGTTTGAATTATCTAAGCCATTGGATCCTCAACATGTTCCTTTGAATCTCTGTGTTGGGTTTTTGTATAATAACATTACGAGCTCTTTCTATCATTTTTGTAGTAGTTAGTGCCTTAGAAGACTTAAACATGTTCATGCTCATGCTCACTCCACCATTAATAAAAACCCTTTACAGTTATATTATTAATTCCACGCTTCGTATTAACAAAAAGTAAAATACAGTTAGCACTCTTAACATGAAGTCCTCTTTTAATCTCTAGTTTATAAAAATAATTATTAAGTGGACCTTTGTTGTGTCCTAGCCATTATTTTATTGGTTTAAAAGATAATAATCCATTTCAATGTTGTTAAGCTTCTCATAATCCTTAATCATCCACCAATTAATTTCAATCTCTTCTTGGAATTAATATCCTGACAACACTTATGGGGAATTGTTTAACATTAATCTCAACATTTTTGTTTATCTTTTCGAGGATTGTGGAATCGAAGAGGGAGGGACAGATCTTGTTTCGGATTCTTCTATCAAGATTTGAGCTCTTTCTTTCACTCATTATCATGCACTCTTACAGATTTGTTTATATACTTTGATTATTATAATATTTGAGTGTTTAACTACTGTCGTCGTATGTTATTAGTGCTTATCTTGGGATTGGGTGCTTATGGTTCTATTCATCTCTAACTGGTTAATTTGGTCCAACTAAAATTAAAAGAAAGAATAATCCAGAGGTTAATCTCTTTGATTAATTCTTAAATGGGTATTATTTCATAGGGATAAAGAATGCTAACTGGTCGTGTCCAAGGCGTGGAATGACTGCCCAGCCCCCATTCCAAGGGGAAAATTCTAGTTGCCATGGCAGGCGCTGGGTGATCATTTCACACCCAACTTTATCTAGGTGCAATGTCCACGCCTTGGACACAACCGGGTGGCATTCTTTAACCCTATTTCATATTAATATTTGACATAGAGATATGGTGTCTTACTTTCCCAAGAATTCTTTTGGGTTTGTTTCTTAGACTCTTAGAGATATGGAAATATGGGTATAATCTGTGGCAATATAGAAATTAATTATAGGGGAAGGGAATTTTAATTTTTTTTTATGCAAAAGCCCTACAGAGGGGTCGAAGTTTTATTCATCCTCAAGCCTCAAGGGGGAAATTTTTTTAGAGAAAAATATCTCTACTTGGTGGTGTTTTCTATGCCCTCTCACAGGGCACTGTGAGATGATATGCCTTTGCCCTCTCCTGGGTAGATACCCAGGCATGCTCACCCATTGGCTCAGACGCTTGTGTAGAGACCATACGACCAAGTAGAGATCTCTTGTCCTTTTTTTTATTTTTATCACAATAGATGTGAGAAACTCTGGACCAGAATTCTCCCACCAATCGGATTCAGGTAAAGAAACGATCCATTTAGCAATGTTAAGGATACAAACATTAAAAAACCCAAAAATATACAAGAACTCAACTGTGGAAGTCTTGTTGGAGATGCCAGATGTCTTGAACAACTGACCTGACCTCCAAATTACTTCCAATTTATGGAGTTGATTAAGCTATAGGGGTCAATATGACCAAGTCAGCAGAAATTTTCTATTGGTAGCTCCAAATTAAGAACCTAACTTTGATTGAATTAGTGTAATCTTGTCACTCGACAGGATGATCTCTTTCTGTCTTGAAGGGTAAAATTGTGATTTTCTTTTCTCCTTTCCCAAGACAAAATCAGGGAATCTAGGCTGGGGAACTAAATTCAAGAGAGGCAACTACCTCATCAGCATTTAGTAGAACTAAGGGGGTTGGGTCTCCTATACTTTTAGTTATAGTGGAGAGTGGAAAAGCAAAATCTCCTGTATGAGCCAGCATTTGATTCTTATCCACATGCTTTTAGACTTGGAAGGCTTCTTCAGGCCTTCCTTAGTTGAACTAAAGAAGCAAAGAAAGAAACAAAAGAGAGTGATAGTGGCAGTGGTAGTGGTAGTGCTCTCTAGTTCTTCTCCAATACCACCTCATCTATCCATAAACAAGGAAGAAAAATTGGGACCCACAAAAGATGCAAGATCTGAATTTTATTGACTCATTTGAGTACTTCCCAAGCATTGCTGGTGACGATTTGCTCACAGACACATGCTCCATTATTACCTATCCAAGAAACACATGCACCTTTATGATTAGGGCATATATATATAAAATGGGTGTTGTGGACTTGTAATTGCTTGCACATATAGTTTTTATATATCTTACTACACTCAGCCTTTCCTCTCAAGTGAAACATCAACACTTATACCATGGTTCATTTTCATGGTTTTTTTTTTTGTTTTTTTAATCTTTGTAAATCAAGCTTCCATCAACAAGGCTATGTTCGGTTTGGAAGAAATGGATAGAAAAGAAATGAAAAAATTCATTTTTTTTTAATTTGAGGAGAGAGACACATAAATCAATCATTGTGTCATCTATCTCTCTCCTCAAATTCAAATTTCTATCTATTTCTTGCAACCAAACATAGCCTAAGGTAATGTACTTATGGAAGGTGCTAATTTTCTATTTTATGTGGCAAGCTAGTCAGATATATGATAATCTTAAAATTGGTACTCCAAGCTCTTGAGTAGGAATATACCTGAAAGGCGTATCCAGTGCATGAGGCTCCCGCCACTAAAGGGTCTGGGGAGGGTCATAATGTATGCATTCTTACCCCTACTTTTGCAAAGAGATTGTTTCAAGACTCGAATCCATAACCACTTGGTCACAATGGAACAACCTTATTGTTACACAGAGGCCCGCCCTCTAGTAGGATTATACCTAACCCCCAAAATTTAAAGCTTTGAACTGATTAAAGTTTAATATCCCTTCTACTAATTAATATTAGCTCTCTTAATATCTTCACTGTTTGGGGTCAACCAGGCCTTTACCCTAACTGCCTCACTGGTCCCAAATGGAAAAAAATAAAAGCGCTATATGTTGGGAAATGTCAAGTAGAGATGAACAATGTTGATTAAGATACTGTAAAAAAGATATGGTTTGATTATATCTAACACAAAATATAAGTCCATTATTTCTGCAAATTAAACAGGAAACCATGCTTCTTGAATCAGTGATGGATTTCTTTCGATTTTTTTGTAGGTGAGCCCATATGGTCTGAACCACTTACAACAGGGTTCGACATCGAAATGGGCTACCTGATCGTGACGAGATTAAATATCACATTAAGTAATGGTCTTTATTGGTTCGGTTCCAGCTAAATGGTTCGATTCATTATGTAATTAGTAGAGATTTCGACCATGTTGAATGCATTAAAAGTGAAGATAATAAAGTACTAATAGGAGATGAGGACATTAAAGAAAGAGATTTTTTCGATGACCTATTAAATGAAAATGTTTCAAGTAATAAAGTCCTGGAAGAGTGCATTACCCATCAAGACACCATATGTCGTAAATATATACGAAAAATTAGAGTGTATGAAGTAAAAAAAAAAAACTTTAAGAAGGATGAAAGTAGGCAAAGCACTAGGTCCAGATGGGGTCTCAATAGAAGTGTGGAAGAGAATCGTTATCGTCTACGGTTCCCTGACCGGTGCGGTTCCCTAGTGCCTCTCACAAGAGGAGGTGGGACCCACCCGGGGCACCTGACCGAACACTCTGCCCGGGTGGGGTCCACCCTCCTCTTGTGAGAGGCACTAAGGAACCACACAGGTCAGGGAACCACATAGGAAAAAAATTCGTGTGGAAGAGTTTAGGATTTGCAGTTTATCTTGGTTAACCAAGTTGTTTAATAAAATTATGAGCACAAGAAAAATTCCTGATTAATGGAGGAGAAGCATTGTGGTTTTAAGTTACAATAAAGATGATATTCAGAGTTGAAATAATTATTAAGGCATGAAACTAATGAATCATACTATGAAATTATTGGAGATGGTTATTGAAACTCATTTGAGATAAGAAACTACTATTACGGAAAACCAATTTGGTTTTATACCAAGAAGATCCATGACAAAAACTATTTAATTACTTAGGAGATTCATTGAAAGATTTAGAGATTACAAGAAAGATCTTCACATGATCTTTATTGATTCTTAGAAAAAACTTATGATAGAGTCCCTAAAGAGTTAATCAAGTAAGTACTAGAGAAGAGAAATGTTTCAAGCAAGAATGTGGACATGATTAAAGATATGTATAATGGAGCTGTAACTAGTGTAAAAACTATGGGGGTCAAGGTAGTGAATTCTCAATTACAATTAGGTTACATCGATGATCAACTTTATCATGGATGATTTAACCAGAGATATATTCATTGGTGTATGCCTTTTGCCGATGATATTGTTTTGGTGGATTAGACAAAAACTAGGATCAATGTCAAGTTGGAGCTATGGAGATCAATTTTGGAATCAAAAGGTTTTAAGATAAGTAGAACAAAGATGGAGTATATGGTGTGTAACTTTAGTCACACAAGGACGGATAATGAGTGATGAGAGGGAGATTCAACAAAGTGATTATTTTAGGTGTCTAGGCTCATTCATACCTAAAGAAGATGCTATATAAGATGATATTTCATAGAAAATTAAAATAGGATGGACAAAGTAGAGAGTTGCATTTGTAGTTTGGTGATCGACGTATTCCTTTAAAACTTAAAGAAAATTTTTTTAGGACACTCATACAACTGACTATGATGTATGATGAAGAATGTTTAGTAGTTAAGATACATCATATAGATAAACTCAATGTAACTGAGATGATGATGTTGAGATGGACGTGTGCAAAACTATGAAAACTAAAATAAGAAATTAACATATTATAGCTGATTTGGGAGCAGCTCAGATGCATTATAAGCTACAAGAAATCGTTTGAGGTGACATGATCATATTCAATGGAAGCTTTTGATGCTCTAGTACGGAGGAGTGAATTGATCTAAACTGAAGATACTAAAAGAACCAAGAGAGTAATATTGAAGCAGAGGCCAAGAGTCTTTTTCAAGAACTCAATGCAGCAGGTCTGATGGGATGCCAAGTAGAAGAAGAAGCATGGCCATTGGCCTATTTTCATGGATGGTTGGTAGAGCTAAGTTGAGAAGCTGATCAATAGATTGACTTTTGAAGATGTGATGGTCAATGTATCTTTCTTTCTTTTTTCTTAAATTTATTTTGGTTTTCAAGAGAGAGAGAGAGAGAGAGAATTTTATTTTGGGCAATATAGAAAGCAAAGGGAAAGTGAAAGTAATGCATTACCTGGAGTAGTGGTGGATGGTGGATAGTTCTGTTGGAAGTGATGAGATTTGGGCAATGAGAATAACTCTGCTTCCACCATGGTATGCTTTGCTGGCTCTAGGGTTAGGTCAAGGGGTGTGGTGAATAGCATTTGGGTAAGGACTACTTGATCAGGCATCTTCTTATCATCACAAGTCTTAAAATTAATAATGTCAAAGGAGGGGGGGCAGGGTATAAGCAGAGAAGACAAGGAATGGCCGGCCAACCTTCACTTCTAAGACGTCAAGGTGTCAATTTAAGCATCACTTAATGGAGGGAGCTCTTAACTCTTCAAATGAAGTTTCTATAACAAGTAGGCCATGTGTAATATTTGAAAAGGAATATATATATTTATATATATATATATATATATATATATATATATATGGGGGATCGTTCTTCGCATCAATTTGGATCCTCTACTGCCGAGCTGCTCGGTAGGACCGTGCTGCCCAGACACGGTGTTGCGCGTAATGTCCGCCTTACCCTTGCCCAAGTGTCTTTCCCAAGTTGGGGTAAGGTGGTCATTGCATGCAACATCGTGTCTAAGCAGCACGATCCTATTGGGTAGCTCGGCAGTAGAGGATCTAGATCCCGCATCACATGGGAGCGTAGGGGCCATGCACACGCGGCAGCCAATGAGAGGTATGGCCCCTGCATCCCATGTATAGGGAAACAGAACTTTGTCCGGGAGTGTGGCCTACACCAGCACTCCCATGAGTCTACCTCTCTCCTCCTCACATGAAAAGACAACTATGGCCCCTTGTTTTAAGGAGGAGGGAGATAGACACATGAGAGTGCTAGCATAGGCCACACTCTCGAACAGAAAACTCCTTCCTATATATATATGACTAAGCTTGCTAGCAGTATACCGTAAGCTAGCATCCTATGTCTCTATATCTCTCTTTCTCCTTTTGAGGGGTAAGGGAGTCATTTCAACGGGAAAAGAGAGAGATAAACACATAAGGTGCTAGCTTACGGTATACCGCTAACATACCCTAAATCAAATTTCCAATTCAAGTTTTGGATCTATGCCACGTGATTGTATTTTGTCGTTCCACGTGTAATGCTAGTATGTTACCTACCTTTAAGAAATAAGGTATAAGTCGACATTATTAGTGGGGGAGTGTGGCTCCTATGCACATACGGGGCCAATGAGAACACTCACGTTGGTATCATGAGGAGCGGAATTTACACCATTCATGGGGCGGGGTGATAATTTTGCCTCCTTCTGGTTGTCGGCGGTTCACTCTCCATTGAAAACTTTTCTTCATAAGATATTAAGATAGCCCAATACGAAAAAGGTGTCGGCTTCACTATTTGATTTAGTCATTATTAGGCAAAGGGAAACCTCATCAAATCATTTGGAATAATGAATGGATGTGATTTTAGTGTTGAAGCTATCTCAATAGTTAGCCCACTGATTCGGTAGTCCAAATTATTTGTAGTGGATTGGCTGGTTGAACCAGGTAGGCAGGTTGGGTGGACCAGTACTGAAACCCAACCGTTTTATGTTTATGTCCTGTTCGACATTTCTAATCATGATAGTAGGAGTCAAAATTATGTCCCAACCGAATAACCGGCCCAAATCGAATCAAAATGGCCGAACCAAGGCCTTATGACCCCGAAACCAAATCGAACGACACCATAAACCTAAAGAACTCGACATTGAACCTACTCAAAATCCGGATTGAAACTGAACCCAAATCGATTTACCCTGATAATAAACTGATAACAGTCCGAAATCCATTAAAAATCAGATTTTTCGGTAGTTTTGTATGAATATGTATGTTAAACTGAACCCAAGTTGGGCTGAAACCGAAACCAACCTAATAACAAACTGATACGAATTTAAACCAAAACCAAACTTTCCTTATTAATTTTGGTTTCGGATTCACCATTCCCACACCGAACTGATTGCTTAACACCCCTACTTGATAGGATAATGGGTTCTGCAACTAAAGGTAAATATCGATGGTTAATATAACTAGAAACATCCAAAACATCGGAAGTTCATTCCCTTCATATTATTTAAAGGAAGTACAATAAACTTTTGGGTCATTCTAGGCGTCACTATGTCTAGTAAAATATATCACTTTACTATGTATCACTTGGTAATATATGGATTAGACCATGTGATAGAGGATCCCACACACACACAGTCCACATACATCTCAATAGCCAAATTTAAATTCAAAGTAAATAAGGAAAGTTGTTCAAATTCTAATTCAAAGTTTTAGCAGAATTACCAAAATGACATCAAATACAAATGAATATAAAATGGGCAAGGGATCCCTACTTGGTTGCATGATCTGTACACAAGCGTTTGGGCCAATGGGGGAGCACGCCTGGGTATCTACCCATAGGCAGAGGTGTCATTTCACGGTGTCTGTGAGAGGGCGTAGGAAACACCACCAAGTAGAGATCTTTTCCTCATATAAAATATAAATTGGCATCTTTGTAATTTTAACAACTTTCTCTACTCGTTTTAAGTTAAAATGTTTTCTCGTTTTAAGTTAAAATTGTACCAATGAGATGTTTATCTGGTCTTCTATCATATGGACCAACCCATGTATTGCCCATATGGCAAATAGTGTAACGTTATATTTCACTAGTCATAGTGATGGAAAAAAAAAAAACCCTAAATTTTTTATTTTGTTCATATTTTCAAATAATAAATTTTTTATTTTGTTCATATTTTCAAATAATAAATTGATTATTTGAAAATAATTAAGAAGGGTGTCCATGTCCAACTCAACCCAACCACCAATAGGTATTCCCAGGCAAAGAGCAAGACCCACGGAGAACGGCAGAAATAGAGAAGTTTATAAAAAAAGATCCATAAAAGGAACTCCAAATAAGACAGAAGTTTTGTCTTAGCCATAAGGTTAAAGTGGGCTCATTCCATCCAGAATTGTTGAAAAAACAAGGCTGGCCGGCACCGCCACCCAGATCCTGACTCAGATTCCAGCCCACGTTGGACAACCTGTGAGAAGCTTACATATATTAAAATCACAAGGAAAGAACCAAAACTCTTCCTTTTATAACCTTAATCTCTAAAAATCTTTTAGAGAAATTTCCCTACAAAGGATCCCTTCACAACCCCTCCCCCTCCCCCTCGCAAAAAAAAGAAAAAAACAACTAATGAATAACATATAAAATGTGTCAAGGTGGGGCCCTGGAGGGATTTTATCGGATCCAGCTTCTCTTCAAGGAGCTCAGGGCTCAGAGGGCATTCAACGGCTGGGCTATGCCTCACAAATCTCGGCGTGTTTCCAGTCAGCCATTGGGATGTGTGCAACACAACCAACGATTGGACCCCCTGGGCACTGGGCTCCTTGGGGAGGAGCTCAATCCAATTTTATCTCATTAGTGTTGCCGACATGACCAAATTCAAATCAAGTGACTTATCTACAGATATAGATCCTCTCCAGCGTGTCAGCTTTTCTAGCAAAAATCTGACGACTGGGAGCATTCGGCACGCACTCTGTGTACTTCCAACTGTCGGATGTGCGTTGGAGAGGATTTCTTTCCCCTATCTACAATCTCATTATTTTGTTTTAGGTAATTGATTTGGATTCTAATGTATTGATATCTATTCCATTAGTAATTAGCTAATTGAGGGAACTAAAATCCTAAGATTGAGTAGATTTTCTTAATGGATGAAGACATTATTTGTTAATATATATTGGTTCTAGGTCCTCCCTCTATTCCATATTTTGTATGAATGAAAATTCTCATTTACTAAGATACACTGAAGGGGAAGAAGGCAGAGAAAACCTAGAGTATTGATCATCAGCCATTGGAGATTGTCAAAGATGACACACAGAGGTCAGTCTCACAGTATTGTTTCATTGGCGTTGAATAATGTCTTTTATGGCTTTCGCTTTTGTTGTTTTGTGATTCAAGATGTTCATAGGCAAAATCGCTTAGCGACTAATTTTATTTTTATGGCATTATGTTATCTATTTGTACCACGAATGTAGTACCTGGATCTAGATCTTCTACAGTGCGTTGCCCGTAGTGGCATGAGCGGTACACAAATAAGGCGTGATGCAATTATTGTCTTACCCCCATTCGGGCAAGGCGCTCTGACAAGGGTAAGGCGGTCATTGCAATGTGCCCTGTTTGTGCACTGTTCAGGCCGCTACGGGCAGCGTACTGTAAAAGATCTGAATATAGTACCTCCAAAAGAATATGACAATTGAATATGTGTCCCTTTGCAAAAGAACGGGTTCTCATGGTCAACGATTGATAGAGAACTTGAATAGTAGAATCGATCCTCATACCCTTTGGTTCAAAACCTAAAACCCTCAAAGAAGACAAAGTTTAGAAGGAGAAGGAGAGAGGATTTCCTGATATGAATTACTCAACATGTGTAAATACAAGTAATTATCTAAACATCTCACATTGAAGAAGTTACAAAATTATTTACCAATAAGTATATCTCTAAATGGTAGTAACCAAAAATTAAAGTGACAGAAATAATTACATTATAGTCCCTCCACTTAACAATATCACATTACGGGCTTTATAGGTATGGAATATGAACATCGTTAAAAAATCCTAACCTAGCGAGACGACTATATCAAAGAATCTCGACCACTGATTGGACATAAAACTTTTGGAAAACCTTTTAAAATGTAACTATTAATTAAATAAAATCATTTTAATGCATTTGTAAACTCTTTAGGAAACTATCACCAAGTTCAAAATTCGATCCAATTACTATTGTGTAATTCTCTTTGGATATTCATTCTATTCAGAAAGTGAATTGTTTGTTGAGTATCTCTTCCATTTGTATGTAAACATTGTGTATCTAGTGCACCGATATATAGTCAGTATAGACATCAACCTTTGGTATATCAAAACGCACAAAGTACAACTGCAAACGGTAAGGACCTCCTAAGTATGGGGACCAATATCTTTTAATCACATTCCGAAAATATATAATGTAACAATCATATGAACAGAATGCCTAGTTCTGTCCTTTGTTGAGAACACTTCAAGGAATATAATCTACAGACAATATATCAGACATAAAAATGATAATGCAAATTAATTTAATTTAAACATTTTAAATTGGGTTTGGTGGATAGATAACAATGACTTGGGAGAAGTAAAAACAGAAAAGAAGCTAAAACATTTTTAGTTTGGTGGTCCACATAACCAAGCCATGGTTGGATGCCTACTTCTGCCACGTAGTAAATTAAATTGAACTAAAATTTTGTGGACATATAGATCCAAAAGTCCTCTGCCCACATGTCAAGTATCAGCTCAATTGAAATTGACCATATGACAACCAGATTATTGAATTTTTTTTTTTTTTTTGAGAGGGTATGACATTTCATGAGGGCAAATAATTGAATTTAATAAAAAAAATGACAGTAACCAACAATTGTATTTACCATTAAATCCTTTAATGTGACTTATTAGGTGTCAAAGTCCTAACAAAGGACCCCTTACCTGGTCTATGGGAAACTTTTGCCATAATAAGGGGAATTGAGAAAGTCCAAAAGAATAACGGTTGGCGATTCGATCCTTTCATCCGTGACTGTTTGCTTTCACAACTTTCCTTAAGAGCAAGACAAAGGAAGGAATAGTTAGAGAGCAGTTAGTTTTAGTGGGCTCCACATCCTTTTGGGATACTCAATCTGGAGAGATCTTGACCATTGGATGTGATGGTGTAGGATTCATAGTTGTGTACACATGCTTCTATCTGTCCTTTCCTCTTTTTATCTTTGCTTCCATGCATGGATTTCTCCTCCAAGTATAGCACCACTCCAATTGGAAGAGAGAGAGAAAAGATAGGAAAGCTCTCTCCCTTCTTTTAATTTTTTTTCTTCCTTTTATGCTTTGGCCTGTTCATCGCATCATTAACAACAAAGGTCATAGACACATCGCTTCAAAATTTGATTTTTTTTTTCTCTGCAAATTCCAACTACCCAATACAGACTGTGAGAGCAGAGACCAAATTTAGTGGGTTTTTGTGCTTCAGATCTTGTTCTTGATGACGAAACACTATGAAATCTGAGATGGGTTTTCTTGTTATGTTCAGTTGAAAAGCAATAAAGACGCGATACGTTTGGATTTCCGTATCAGATTCGGCTTCTCTGATCTGGGTTTTTTTTCTGTGTTCCTCTACTTCTTCAGCATTTGGGTGGTTTTGGTGGAATGAGATCAAGAATCCAAGCATTCTTGCTGGTTTGTGCTTGTTCATCCGATTTTAGTTCTCGTTTTGTTTTCTGATCTATATTTCTTCTTCTTCTCGATTTCCTTGGTTTCTAAGAGTGAAGAAATCGATGGAGGAATATCAAGAGTTGAAGCATGTATGCAAGTTCTGTAGAAAGAGCTTTCCCTGCGGCAGGTCCTTGGGAGGTCACATGAGGTCACATGTTACCATGAATTCAGCTGATACAGACGAGAAGCTCAGCAAGAGGAACTCTGCTTCAGCTTCGGCTAATGGTGGAAGCAAAAATAGTAACAGCTTTGTGGGCTTCGAAGCTGGTGTTCATGCTGGTTATGGTCTCAGAGAGAACCCCAAGAAGACTTGGAGACTTTCGGATCCGAACGATGACATGATTCGGCAAGACAAAACTTGTAAAGAATGTGGTAAAGAATTTCAGTCATGGAAAGCTCTGTTTGGTCATATGAGATGCCACTCTGAGAAGGAGAAAGAAAGGGTCTCCAACAACAGCTTGGAAGATGATTCATGGACTGGTGAGAACCAGAAATTGGTCATGGACAGCCAATCTGACAACGAAGGTGCTGCTCCCAGGCGTAGGAGAAGATCGAGAAGAATGAGGAACAAGACTGCTACAGCTTCATCTTCTTTCTGTGTCACAAATGCTACTTCTGTTTTGGAAATTGAACAAGAACAAGAAGAGGTAGCCATGTGTTTGATGATGTTATCGAGGGATGTGGGTCAATGGGGTGGATTGGATTTTGTTGCAGAGTCATCCGATACCAATTCTGTGGTTTTAGAAGCTCGAACTAGATCGTCAGCTCTGTATAAGCGAATTCCTGGAAAAGGAGGTAGAGATTTAGCTTGTGATGATGGGGATGAAACTCTCCAGAGTCTGAAGATGAAGAAACCAAGAGACAAGAAGCTAGAATCCGTAATTTCTAATTCTGGGTTCTTTAGGGGTGGCCTCAAGAAGGTTGAATCCGAAGTTTCTGTTGATGGGCTTCTCAGAAATGATGAAGTTGAAGCTGAATTGGGGAAGGATTTTTCCAGTAACAGGAAGAACTACCGTAAGAAGAGTAAATTGGACTATTCTGAAGCTGAATTGGGAAAAGATTGCATTGAGGAATCTGGAATGGATCGAACTGATTCAGAGCTTGGGAAGTATACTTCAAGCAAGAGAAGCAAAAATGAAGTTTACTATACTGAATTTGGGGGAGATTCCAGCAAGAAAATGAGGTATGATACTTCACATTCTGAAATCTGTAGGGAAACTCAAAGGAGAAGCAGGTTTCAGTGTACTACTTGCAACAAGACTTTCCATTCTTACCAGGCTCTTGGAGGACACAGAGCCAGCCACAAGAAGGTCAAAGGCTGCTTCACTTCAAGGATTGAAAGCAGTGAAAACAGCATTGAAACAGATGTTTCTCCTGATCCAACAGCTGATAGTAAGCTTAATAAGACTTGCAGCAATGAGACTCCAATTGAGGAGCAAGAGCAAGATGGAGTTGCCATTGCAGAGACAAGTAATGGATCAAAGAAGAGCAAGGGGCATGAGTGTCCCATTTGCTTCAAGGTTTTTGCATCAGGTCAAGCCTTGGGTGGCCACAAGAGATCCCATTTATTAGGTGGCTCTGAATCTGGAGTCAATCAGACCATTGTAATTCAGAAACAGCTTCCTGAGGTTCGAGATTTGCTCGATCTTAACCTCCCTGCTCCTATCGAAGAAGAAACCAGTGGACACATGAACTTCAATCCATGGTGGGTCAGAAACAACTCAAAGCATGAACCTCTGGTGGGTCTAATCTCTAACTGAAAAACCTGATAATGGGCTATTTGTTCCTATGAAGATCCAAGAGTGTACAGACTTGTTGGTGGATATTATTTCATTAATTCTTTAGAGATTCAAGAACATTCTCTACAAAGGTAACAGTTCCATTTTCTGCTTAAAAATTTCTAAGTTGCAGTTTTCCTTAGTCCAGCTCTTAAAGATTTCTTTTTCTCCTCCCTTCCAGTCTTAATAAATTTCTATTGTTGCACATTTCAGGATTATCAATAACTGTTCATTTGAAATTTAAATACTATAATTCAATTTTATGTTTCTTCTTACAATGTACCTGAATTTGAGTTGGTTTTTTGGATGAACTGAGATCAAACTCCATATGTTGGATAACTTGAACCTACAGTAAGAATTTCTTCAGAAAAAACTGCATCTGTGGTTGTTCTTGCCATATTAAATGTTAAGCTCACTTTTGTCACTTGGGTGAATTCATATCTTGGGATCTGAGGTCTTTCAAGAGAGAAAGGGTAGCTGTATTGTGTAATTTTGTAGTACAGTGGAGTACAAAGCTACTAGTCTTGATCTTCTAAAGACATTAAAGAAATTGAAATCAAGTAAAAGAACAGAACAGCTCACCTTTCTTTCAGAAACACTCTGTTTGGGTTATTTTGTGAATAAAAAGGAGATGAGTAATTAGTTGGGACTGCTTTGAAGTTCTTCAAAGGAAATGGATGGGTATGGTTGGTCTGTGAAGTCATGAGGAAACATGGTTGATGACCCTTAAAAGCTTCTTTTTTTTTATAATGTACAAGATGCCATGTGAGCTCTAGGTGGTTGTGTAGTCACCTACCATCATATATGACAACCCATCTCACTTAGTCATTGTTACATATATGTTGATGTCTTTTTCTATTCTTTCTTTTACTTGGCCCAGTGATGATAGTTCTTCTATATATCTTAATCTTGAAGGCTTTGCAAGAGAAGAAAGAGAGAGAGAGAGAGAGAGAGAGAGAGAAGGTTATGGTTCAACTTAGCCGGTATCAACTTGAGTGAGATTGACCCCCCCTCAATACCACCAAAAGGAGAATCTGTCTTTATCCAGATTGGTTGAGTTTGCTTCAGTGAGCTCAATTTAATTACTTTAGCTACAGCTTAAGCATGCACTAATCCTACAAAGGTCCAAAGGAAGTGACACTATATTGTATCTATTCAACTCAGCAAATGCAAGTACACCATTTTGAAAGTGGTTATTAGTTCAATAGTGATACATACTGGATCAAAATATCAAATGGGTTGGTTTGCCCATGGTTTTCTTATTGTGCTTATCTAAAATCAACCACTCCACCATAAATTAGATACATGAAGTTATGAATTAAGGTCCCACTTAGAGGTTTTAAACTATAGTTTTATATGGGGTCTAATCTTCCTTTTGTTAGGTAAATCAGAGTAAATGAAAAAGATTTGGATTCAAGTTTGATTAGAGAGATACAACCAAAGTGGAGGGATGTGCCTCTCCCCTAGTCCTATCTTTCATTTTTCTATTTATTTCACATTTCTCATTTGTCTTTTTTCTTTTTTGGTTACAACTCTGTTTTCCCTACTTTGTTTTGTTTGGATCCATGTAACCGACCCTATTAGGTTGAGATAAAGCTGAGTTTGTTGTTGTTTAACCAAAATAGGAAAAAAAAAATTAAAAAAAATGTAGGAACCCCAATTAGATTCCAATCAATTGATCTGCAACAAGAAGTCCCCACAGGTAAGAAGTAGCATTTTGGATCTTGTGTTACAGAAAACAACTCTTAGGCAGCGTTTGGTATGCACTAGTCGATTTTTATCATATGAGAATACGAAATCGACATAGAATGCATTCCAAGATGCAAACCAAATAGTCTTACTTTCTGTTTCCATTTTCCTCATATGGTTTTCCATTAATGTAATTTGCCGAAAGAGAGGAGGGTATGCTGGTCATTTTAGATGATATACATTTCTTGAAAAATTATTTTTTATTTTCTTGTCAGAGATAGTTCAGGTGTCGAAATATGTGGTTCCTCGGAATTAACGAGTAAAAGACCAATCCAAATCAGAGTCACAGAGTTAGTTGCCATTATCAAAAAAAAAAACAGAGTTAGTTGCAGTACGGACTTCACTCCCCCGTGTGCTGACAAGTGACTAGGCATCGTTTTGGTCAATGCTCACAAGTGTAAGCACTAAAGAAAGTCCACGATTCAGCTGAAATGACCTTAATGCCACCTCCCCTAATTTTGACATTCTCTCGTCCTGGTTTGTGCCGCCACGTTCATTACGTTACAAGAAGGATAGAACGCTGGGTCCAATCCGTTGGATTGGAATCCACCGAACACCCTGGGTCCCATAAGGATCGTATTTGATCAGACGGTTTGAAATACCCATTTACTTTATCTAGGGGGCCCACTAGTCAGAGGGGAGAGAGAATGTGAGAAAGCATGAGACCAGCAGTTTAGTTTAGCGATGGGTTCTCTTCCCCTAAAATATAAAATTCAAAGGCGAGATTCGGACCTAAATGACGTCAGCATGAGGACAGAACGTTTGCGGTTACGGACCTTTTAGGGTCCACGAGAGCAAAAGTCTTTGTTTCTATGCTTCTATTGGTCGTCGTCTTTACTTTGAATCCCACTTTTTGGTGCAACTTCCGCAAGCCAACTTCTAGATTCTAGTTTCTAGACTCTAGTTGGATATTTATATGAAATAAGAAGAGGAGAGTTTCATGGGGCATGGTGCACTGTCGTACTTTCAACCGTTGAATGGATATGATTGTATATAGTACATAGTAACATTCTCATCTAACGGTTGTTGACATATCATGCACCATACACAATCGTACACAAAACCTTTTGCTTTAAAAAAAAGTCAATTCTAGATGGAAATGTTGGCTTAGTAGAAAGTAACTCTATTAAAGTGGGCTCGGGCCTAATGGGCTGAAGTTAATTTAAGAGTAGATGTGTTATTTATAAAGCCCCAAGATGGGCCCACCTGCCCACTTTACCAATTCTTAAGTCACTCGTTAGTAGGCTTCCATGCCCAAAGCTACATGATGGATGCAGCCCCTCATGAAATGCAAAAATCCCATTCCTATGGATACTCCCTCCCACACATGTTATGATGGAAAGAAATCCTCTCCAGCATGCCAGTCCTTCCGGTGCGCATCTGACAGTTGGAGACACTCGGGGGTGCATGTTTGATGCTCCCAATTGTTAGATGTGCGTTGAAAAGCTTGGCGCACTAAGGAGGATCAGAATCCCGTTGTGATTGCACAGGGACCACACTGCCAGACAGAGAACCTTCTCCCAAATATTAATTTAATCCTTGGTGAAATCTTCAGACTACATGGGATAATTGAGAAACTAAGCATTTGTCATTTTCACAAATTTGAACCCAGCATTTGTCTTTGTCACTCATAGTAGGATTAACACATCAAACAAATTCATATCATGCCTAGTTTGTTTCTGACCCACTTGGTTTTTTCTGTTACAGAAACCCATTAGAGGAGAATTGATCCATCGACATGTCCCATACAGGCATTAATTGTTGTGAGGTGCCATTCATGGGAAGAAGTGGGAGACAATATTATGGCCGTGGAAACTCTTCCATCTTTTGCACAATATTATGTCTTACTTTCAGTTTTTTTTATTCTATTAATATCCAGAAGGCTGATAGATATGTTATTCAGCCAGTTCATATGTTAGCTAATAGAGCTTGTATATATAAATGTATAACTATGGTAGTAAATTCAAACTCAGACTTGTGTAATATTTGTTAAGTAATATTAAATTATTTTTTTTCATAAAAAAAAATAAAGGATCTTTATCCCCTCCAGTTCTGGCCCAATTTCCCAGTGCCCCCAACAAGGGGGGTGGGTGACGTCAATGATTCCTTTAAAAACTTAACTCGTAAAAAAGAGTGGGATTATGGTCCTTATAAAAAAGATTAATAATCGAGTCGTGGTGGCGGGTAGGCTGTTGGATAGGGTGGGGGTGTGTAAAGGGTGGGTTGCAGGAGGAAGAAGAAGAAGAAGGGGATTTTCTAAAAACAAAAGCAAATGTCTATTTTACACCTCAATTTTGGGTTGGGTAAATTACAGATCACCCCCTAGGTTTTGAAAAAACTCAAATCACCCCCTAGTTGAGACCCCAAAATGATAAATTAGTCCCTAATGTTAGTTTTATACTGTTACGTGATGATGTCAGCCAGTTAAATAAATTTAAATCCCTAAACTACTCTTGATCAATGTTGAAGATGAAGGAAGGGTAATATTGTAAATTTAATTCTAATATTTTAGTACAAGGGTAAAATAATCATTTCACATCAATAACTAACAGCAGACTAACACCGTTACCGTAGAGGGAGACATTTGAGTTTTTTCAAAAATCAGGGGGTGATCTGAGTTTGAATTGAAAATCAGGGGGTGATCTATAATTTAACCTTTTGGGTTTTATAAGCACGTGCTCATTAAACTTAAGTGCAAAAGAGAAGTAAAATTGTTTTTGGCCATAATACATAGGACCGAGTTTCCCTCCACCCACGGTGAATGGGATCATGGCCATAATACATAGAACCGAGTTTTCCTCCACCCACGGTGAATGGGATCCCATTCACCGTGGGGTGGGAGAGGGTGGGACTGGGTATCGGGAGGGCATTTAGGAACATAATAAAACCCTAGGAGGGCTTTGTGAATCCTAGGATAGTGGGTGAAACATCCTCTGTGGGTGGAGGAAAACTTCCTCCTAATTTTAAATGATACTAGACACATGTAAAAATGACAAAAGTGTTAAAAAACAAAAATAACAATGATACCACAAAAGACCCTAACAAGTAAGAAAAAACGTGAGTCCACAAAACCCTTAATCGCACAAACCCATCCCAAACACAAACCCTTCGTATCTTTTATGAAGATATCTTAACCATTCCTAATCTTATTTAAAGCTGAAATGTCACAAATGTGATGGGCATCAATTCCTCTATGGCATGGAGGATTGACCCACATTCTTTCAAATCTACAACATGACAAGAAAAACACTACTAAGACCCTAGAAGGGGTTTGTGAACCCTATGATGATGGATTACTGTCTTCTATGGGTGGAGGGAAACTTACTCCTACAAAACTGAAAAAAGAATGCTAAAGGGTCGTGTAGTATTTGCATTTAGACACAAACCAAATAAAAGGGGAAAAAATGACTTTGTCTGAGAATGTGGCTCTGCATCAAGACGCAAGATGAGACAAAATGACCGCCCCACACTAATGACAAACGGAAATCCCGTCCTTGTTGATGTTTCCATGCACTCCCATCAGCCTTGCACTGTCATAGGAGCCACACCCCCGAACAAAAAATTCTCATCCTAAAAATCAAAAAAAACCAAAGAAACCTGCGTGGTCTCGTGGGAGGCAGGTTCCCATTCTCGTACGTAAAAGAATGGGTTCTAGCCATCCAGATGGCATCAACATGGTGGGACCCACAAATAAAGGATGCCATCTGTATGGCTGGAACGTATGAGAATGGGAATCCAACTCGTCTCCTGGGCCCGTGACACAATGCAAGATTGCGTGAAATCATTACCCCACCCACCCCTATGAAATAAAGAAATCCCATCTATGTTATGCTCTGCGACAGAACACCAAAACTAACAGAAACTCAACAGGATCTCTTCTGCACTCCGCATGGAGGAAATAGTGGACAGAAACAGATTTTTGGGTCTCTTTCTCTCTCTCTGTCTGAAATCTGAATGGTAACCTTCAATGGATTACAGCAAATGGGCTGAAATGCAACGTCTTCAACCATCAAACCCTAACCCATCATCGGACCATTATGCTCAGCTATACAATGCACAGCAGTCTTCTTCCTATGCTCATCAATATCCTTACTACCCACACCAAACCCAAAACCCTACCTTAGTAGACCCTCCGACCCTTCCGCCTGGAATCGACTCCTATGCAGCCATTAATTCGTACCATACTACCCATGTAGGTTTGGAAGGCCAGGCGGCCGTCACCTATGGTCACCATGTAGCTCAGATCGGTGCATTGACTGCTGCAGCGTATTATCAGGATACGAGTACTGCTGTGCAGAATTGGGCTACCACTGAATCTATACAACAGTTTGGTGCGGATCACGCGAGCTACACTGCTGTAAGTATTCATACTATTTCTTGCAAATTAGTACTGCAGTAGCTTATTTTGTTATCCCCATTTATTTTGTGTGAAAATGTTAGGCTATGTATGGAATTGTAGACTTTTTGTTAGGTGGGTATGTGTTGTTCGTTCGTTAATCGGAATTACGTTTGGGATTAATGAGCTGAGGGTCATTTCATGATTGTCACTTGGGACTTGTTTTATGATTTATGAGTGAATGAAATTGGTGTTTGATGCTGTTCCTTTCGTGTAGTCTGTCCCTTACTTTATTTCCTGTGTGCCTGAATGGTAGTTTACTGTTTTGGATTTTTCTATACTAACAATGAATTTTCCTTTTTAAATTCTATTATGTGATTTATTATTAACTATAGTACTATTTTTCCCCTCACCCCACCTGTACAGCATGGTTAATGAGGACAGTTTGATCATTCTACCATTGATAATCATTAATGTTTTTATTTCACTTTATTGGCTTTGTCCATCTATTGATTGCGTGTTCATTGGAGTAAATGGGTTGCATTTGTGCATGTTATCTGAAATCTTGACGACCTGTTTCTTCTTAAGAACCAAAAAAATTTGTGCCAAAATAACAGATGCCAAGAAGAACAAAAGGCCTTGGCCTTGGACACGTAATGGGTCTTGAAGTATTATTTTTGCATCTCCCTGGCCAAATCCGCGCACATTGGGATTACTCGTTAATGGTTGATCAAGATTGATAGATTCGCCCTCTGAAACTAGAAGTTCTGGTCCTGGAGGTATAATAATATCAACTACTTGGTTCAACGATTGTGGAATCGCCTCTTCCCTATTTACTCTCCATTATGTTATGGTCTCTTTGACCTATTGTTTTGAGATAGTAATTATATCATCATCACCAACATCTCCCACTTGGCCATGTTGGCCGAATCCACATTTCACGTTCATATTTTTAGGAACATCCGTCAGGAAACTTTCATTTCCATTTCCATTTCCAGGAACAAGTATCATAAGATTTTCATTGTCATTACAAAGAACATTCAGTTCCTATTCCAGACTTAGACTGCTCTAAGTCCCATAAATATTCCGAACATTTAGTTCTGTTTCTAGACTTTGTTTGCTCTAAGTCCCATTAAATTCACATGTTTAATGTAGGCTTCTGCACAAACTCCCTTTGTGAGGGGATCAGCTACCGTATCGCTCGTAGGCATAAACAGTACTTTAATTTCACCGTTTTCTTTTATATCTCGTATATAGTCCACTGAGTATTAGGTTTCTTGCTGCCTGATTATCATAGAAAATTTCCACTCCAAATTTCATTAAGAACCGTCTTAGACTTTTGTTTAGGTGGTCGTGGGCTTTGATGAAGAGGTGAATCCCTTTTGGTTGTTTGGTATTCACAGGCCTTCTCCCTGCTTTGTCAAAGGTTGCAATGATTCCTGTGTGTTTGGAAACTTTCTCTTTTTCGCTGGCGTGTTTATTTCTGTTTTCTTAGAGTTTCTAGAGACGTTTTATTTTCAAGAGTTAAGTTGTAATGGACTTTTCATAGCCTGTACATGGAGAGTTTCCTAATTCTATTTTTCCTTGAATATTTTCTATAAATAAAGAGATGGGCCTACACAACTCCCTCACTGGGGTTTGGTGGGGTTCCTGCCCTGCAGTTCAGGTGGAACTCCTGAACATATCCTTCTTCTATCTATGCTTCTTATTTCCTTCTCCTCCATTGATGGAGGTCAGTTTTCTGCACTTTCCAACCGTATGCCTAAGTTTCTACTTCAGTTCTATGGTTCAATTGCCATTCTGATAACTGGCTACTGTTTTATTCTCCCTACAGTTGTCACATTCAGGTTTTTAGTTTTGCTTTGTTTCCAGATCTGTTTTCAAAGCCAGAACAGTCCCACTGATTTCAGAATTTTATTTACCAATCTCTTTCTGAAACTGAACTGCTGTTCTGTTCTGCTATAATAATCATATTCTAATAGGTCGATTCTTATACTGCTATTTCTTAGTTTCCTCTCCTGGAATCTTTTTTCTAATTGTGATTTCAATTTAGTTTTTATTTTTATCAGTTGCTATTTTCTGACCAGCTTAGTTTCTAATTCTGATCCAAGTTTTTTTTTTGAGTCTGACCTTCTATTTCCTGGTTTCTAGTTGCTATTTTCTGTCAGGGATTCTGTTTTGGTTAGTTGCGATTTCTGTGACGACATGATAACTTAAGATCTGACCGTAAGATTTGGGTCAGACTTTGTGGGATTAAACTCCATCTATAATAGATTACTCAACCAGGAAAGTAGGCCTATCTTATCTGTCTTTTCAGAGTTATTAAAATATCGAAAAAATTGTGGTTTCTATCTTTAGATTCCTAATCACTGTGAATCTGGAGTTTCCTTTGGTTTTCCAATCCCTAATTCCTTAGGTGACCTAGATCCCTATCAAAACCCCAAACCCCTACACCCAATAGGAAAAAGGGGAAAAAGGATTCAATCATTCAGTAGTGAAAAAGGCTTGAATGTATATGGTTTAATGGAAGATTTGCCCTAGGTATTTTGGTAGGATGGCAATGGTGGATCAAGAATTATGTATTTATCTTTGATTAGTTGTTATGAGACTGTCAGTGCTGTATGATGAGTCCACTAATTCTTGATGCTTGTATGTCCTAAGTGATGCTTAAAACAGTATACTTATTCAAATAAGTTTCCAGTCTTTGCCCAATTTACTCCAGAAAACATGTTATGTGCTTGTGGAGTCATTTTCATATTTTTATTACCAATCTTGTTCATATCTTTTCATTTCATTTGCTGTTCCTTTTTTCAGGGTTGTAACAGCTCAACTTCACACCGTGAAAATCTTAGTGCTTAAGATTCCACAATTATAACAATTTTTCTCTACTTAGTGTGGTGAACTCAAATTTATTATCCAAAGTAACACCCAAATATTCCATGTGACCATTATGATAGACTGTTTGTGCAAACATGTATATTCTGATGTAAATTTCTCATGGAAGTTGCATACGATGTACATTTGATTCAAATGGCTTGAAAAATGCAGTGAGCAAATTTAAATTCATTCGAAGGGAAAGTTATATATTGGGAATACCAAGCCTTTTCAGTTCAATCATAGCTGATGGAATGGTTGTTGCTACATTTTTGTTTCTGCTTTGTTAATCAATATGTGAAATAGAATGAACAACTCTGGTCCGTGGATTGGCATCATTTTTTATGGCTACTTTTCTTTATATATATTATTTTATTTTTTCTTTTGAGGAAGGATCTGATATGTTTTATTATGCCATCCTCCATACTCTATAAGGGAAAGGAGAAGAAGAATATAAATCTCATTTTGTCCATTGTAAACCAGATAGATACACCATAACCCTTAGTTTGTGATTATAGTAGTAAAACCTACTTGTCTGGCCAGCACAAGGGATGTGTCTAAACTGATAACTTTCAAAATATTGTTATAGTGATTGCCAAACTTAGGTTAAGTCTCGAGTGTCCATTATGATTAGATCTTCTTATTGAGTGGAATCTCAGAATGCGCTGATGTATAAATTGATCCAACAGTTTCAGATGTCAGGGCTAGCAGAAACAGGAAAGGGTATGAACAGATGCTAACAGAAAGATGTAAACCCAATTCTAGTAATGAGAATTAAAAGGGAGTAATAGCTGACTCAGACAAGAAGTTTGAAAGGAATCTTACCACTAATGACTAAACCAAAAGACATGAACAGTAATAGATAAGCAAAGTAAACTCATAAAACAGGCTATCCAAATCTGGAAAATAGAGCTCAGAAACTAACCTTTTAATATAGGAGTTGAACTAGAAATAAAGAACCTAGTACATTCATTTACATAGTCAAAAAAGCTTCCAAACTCCTACTCCAAATACAACTCAAATCTAAAAATGGAAAACTCAAAAAATCCATACACTAGCCTAGGTTGGGAGTCCTATTGAGACTAGGACTTCAACCTTTTACATGAAACTTTAAATAAAGACACTAACTACTTGCTTCCTGTTTAAACTAGAGCTTAGACTGACCTCATAACTAATGAAGAAACACAAGAAACTACTTTTATAAGCCAACTGACAGAACCAATTCCAGATAGGACCTCACAGCTAGTCCTTCTTCTTTCCTTTGGTTTCATGTGCTTCTAGGTTGGTGTTTATGCTCATATGCTGGTCAAAGTTCAAACCCCAAAATAATAAATCATTTCCTGATGGGTCCACATGGGTAGGCAAAAGTTGAGCACATTGAATTCGCAATTCCACCATAGTTCTTTGAAGAGAAAGTTCGTAGACTTGAGCGTTACATTCTTAACATCCATGAGCTGCCAGAGTTTGTTTATGGACTGAAGCTGGATGTACATAATGTGAAGTTGATCACTCGACTTTACAAAACTCGAGGTCGAGGGTTTTTAGAGTTGATGTAGAATTCCAGCAAGAAGAGAAGAAGAAGAGCCTGTTGTCTAGGGTTTGGTTCAATTTTATGGGTCAAATAAAACCTTTAATTCGAGATTAGTTCTGATTAGACTCAAATTTAAGTCCCCATTGGGTTATATGGGTCTTGGGCTAAGTATTTTTGGGTTCTCTATTGTAATGAGCCAATTCTATAAGCCCAAGTATGAGGGATTTGAGTCATATACGGGATTGGGTGTTAGTTTCTATTTTTAGTTTTGTAGAAGATTTAGGTTAGATTGGGTCCATATTGAGTTACTAATTTGGATTGTTTCTATTTTTTTGAGGAATTGTTGATCCTAGTTTTAGAAACTCTGGAAGCTCTAGAATGTTTCTATTTTCAGGTTTCCTTGGTTCTCAAGTTTAGGAATTTAGGGCAGTTTCTAATTTGTAAGTTGTGTTAGGAAAGAAAGTTGAGGGGTTAGTCTATAAATTAGTGGTCTGATATCCTATGTAATGCAACGATTTGATTAATGAAAATTTTGGATTCAGTCTTTGGTTCTACGGTGATTCAAAATCATCCCTGCTGTGATGATTCAGTAGGTTCCTGATGGTGATTGTAGGAAACCTAGTGGGGATTTTGAGGTTAGGGTACTGGTGGTGATTCCAGCCCACTGATCAGGTGGGTGATTCCTGATCATATCCTCCTTTTCTATCGTTTCTTTTATTTCTTTCTTTCACACAGTTCATACTTGGCTTTCTTTCAATCTGGTTCTATTCCTATAACTGCGATCTTGTCACAAGTTAATCTCCCACTGAATTTAATGGTTCGGGATTAGCACTGCATCAGAAGTATGCGAGAGACTTACTGATTGTACAAGGTAAGCTAGGGTGGGGATGCAGAGTGCAGCCCTAGGGCTTTTTACAATCCCAATCCAGCCATAACCCTAATCGGTTATACCAAACCCTCCCTCACCAGTGGGGTGGCACAAGGTAGGGCCCCTATTTAACTTAACCCATTTGCACCCCTGCACATGAGTGTGTCTTCTGTTGATCTTCTGAAGTTTTTCCTTTCCAGTAACATTCCATTTACATATGAAAGTTGTTCTGTTGGTGAAGGACAATTCTTATTGTGTCATCCTGAATAATACTAAAAAAAAAAAGCTATACAAAATTACAATCATTAGAAAAGAAAAAAAAACTAGATAGTTTCCCATCTCAACCTTAGAATAATTATTGATTATTTCCATTATCCTCATGTTTCAGATAGAATCTGGTAGGAATCATCTGTTTGATCATCACACTACCACAATGAAAGCATAGGATATCCCTCCCTAGCCCTTCAAGGTTCCTAATCCAATCTAAAAGGTTCCCGAAGTTTAGTTTTAAGTATCTTTTCTTTATATAGTGCATCTCTTATGTAGATCCTGCATTAATAAGATTCTTCTTTCTGTTAGGAAGAAGATAATTGTGAGTCTTGTGGTTCCCCTACTTTAGTAAAAATAATATATGCCTTCCAGGAGCCTCCTTCCTCTGGAATTTCAATGTGCTTTCTCAAAACGAACTAGTGGAGAAGCCTAAGGGGGATAGGTGATTTATCAGGAGCTCAAGTCCTCGACCTTATAGGAGATACATCTGATTCAACAAATACTGATAACTAATTTCAAAAGCAGAAGGAAGATCTCTTCAAACCTCATGCAAACAATAAAGTGACCTAACCAACTTTCTGCTTCTTTTACATGGAGGAGACTTGGCAGTTAACAGCTTGGCCACCAATTCTAGCAGGTTAGCAGTATTGATGCCTATTGCCATGAGGCCATTAAATGTTTGGTAGGTTAAGACCTATGAGTTGCAAATTTGTTTGGTACTTTAGTATTGGCTGATATAGGAAGGTTGGTTGATCAACTCCTGTTTGATGGCTCACCTATTTTAATGTGAAGGGATTGCTTAATCATTATTTATTTTTTATGGATAAGGACCTCTGGATTGGAGATTTCTATATCTCACAGTTGAATGTTATTATTGAGGATGACTCATTGATGATCTTTAGATGGCTGTTAGACCAATCTGGTTATCCTTGGAGGCATATCCACTTGATAGGGAGGCCTGATCCCTTCAATTGCAAGCAGAACTTCCCCATCATGTGGAGGAAGCAATCTGCTAATTCTGTCATCAACGAGTTGGTGAAAAGGGGGGGGGGTACCAGCATAAGGTAGCTGTGAACCACAGATACAGCATAAGGTAGAACCACAATAATCATCTTCATAAGAAAACACATTGCTGATAACACAAGCAGATGACACGGGCAAATAATAATGATCTTCAAATAAGCAGATGAGGTTCCAATAGAAGTGTGGAAGAGCTTAGGAATCTGTGGTTTATCTTGGTTAACCAAGCTGTTTAATAACTGGCGGATGATCTCCCCCTGCCTCAACAGTCTGAAACCCTTCTGCAGCCTGGGAACCCTCTCCCTCTCCGTAATGTCTCTCTTCCCAGCAACCTTCCTCTGTTGCTTTCTCCTAGGCCTAACCCTCTGAGCCTGGGGATTACCCCCTTCCTCAAAAACCAAGTCAAAGCATTCTTAGCCCCTCGATCCCCTGAGGTAAACGCACCTGTGGTCCCTTCTCTGGCCCAGCCCACCACCCGATTCCCTTTGGCTGATCCAACTGGTCTTAATGGGCCAGCTGGTATTATTGGGCCAGCTCTTTCTAGCCATCCGACCCATTGCCCTAACCCTTTTGTCCCGGCCCACCCTCTCTTGGGCCTAAACTCCACGTTGGGCCCCTCCACTCTACGCCCCAGTCTATCGGCCCCCCCCCCCCATTCCTCCGAGTTTTTCGCTGCCGTAACCCTATTTCCCCTCCTTTTCCTAAGATTCGTCCCTACATTGCCTATTCCTTGCCCTACCCGAAGAGGATTGCGCCTCTAAGTTCGGATATCAGAGGTCATGCCCTTTGCCGTGAGCCATCGGATCCTGGATAGTTTGCTTTGCTTTGGCTGGCTTGGTTGTTATTAGTTCGGGCGTCTCCACTTCTTTAGTGCGCTCTTGTTGGGGATCTTCCCCCCCCCCCCCTTTTTTTTTGTTTGTCCTTGCCTTGATTAGGCAAGGCTTTGTTCTTGCCTCGTGCTTGTAATCCCCCCCCTTCTTTCCTTTGGTTAATGAAATTTTTATTCATCCAAAAAAAAAAAAATGATTATGAGCACAAGGAAAGTGCTAGATGAATGGAGGAGAAACATCGTGGTTCTGATGTACAAAATAAAGGTGATATTCAGATCTATAATAACTATTGAGGCATAAAACTAATGAGCCATGCTATGAAATGATGTTGGGACAGGGTTATTGAAGTCCATCTGAGATAAGAAACTACTATTACGAAGATTTAATTTTATACCAGGAAGAGCCATGACAAAAGCTATTTACTTAGGAGACATTGAAAGATTTAGAGATTGCAAGAAGGAACTCCATATGGTCTTTATTGAGCATTGACATAGAAAAAGCTTGTGACAGAATCCCTAGAGAGTTAATCTGGCAAGTACTAGAGAAGAGAAGTGTTTCAAGTAAATATGTGGACATAATTAAAGATATATATGGTGGTGTATTGACTAGTGTAAGGGGGGGGGGTTTCAAGGTAGTGAATTCCCAATTACATTTGGGTTACATTAAGGATCAGCTTTAAGGTTCCTTGGTGTATGCTTTTTGCTGATGATATTGTTTTGGTGGATGAGACAAAAGTAGGGATTAACGCCAAGTTGAAGTTATGAAGATCAACCTTGGAATCAAAAGGTTTTAAGATTAGTAGAACGAAGACGGAGTATGTGGTGTGTAACTTTAGTTACACTTGGATAATGAGGTGGTGCAAATTGATGAAAGGGAGATTCCGCGAAGTGATTATTTTAGGTATCAGGGGCTCAATCATAAATAAAGAAGGTGATATAAATGATGATATTTCACAGATGGTTAAAATAGGATGGATGAAGTGAAGAGGTGTGTCTAGAGTGTTGTGTGATCGACGACCCTTTAAAACTTAGAGGAAAATTTTATAGGACATCGACAGTCATACGACCAGCTATGATGTATGGTGCGAAATGTTGGGGAGTTAAGAAGCATCATGTAGAAAAATTCAGTGTAGTTGTGGTGAGGATGTTGAGATGAATGTGTGGCAAAACTAGGAAGGATAGAGTAAGAATGATCATATTAAATCTGATTTGGGAGTAGTTCCGATACATGATAAGCTATGAGAAAGTCGTTTGAGGTGGCATGGCCATGTTTAACGGAGGCCTTTGGATGCTCCAGTATGGAGGAGTGATTTGATTCAGATTGAAGGAACTAAAAGAGCCAGGGGCAGGACCTAAAATGACCCTAGGAGAAGTGGTGAGGGAAGACATGCATAGTTTAAGCCTTTTCTAAAGTATGATCTTGAATAAAGCTGATTGGAGGGCAAGGATCCATGTAGCCGACCACATTTAGTTGGGATAAGGCTGAGTTGCTGTTGTTATCGTTGTTGTTGTTCAAATAAGCAGATGACACTATGCTGATGACATGAGTTGATAATAATAATAATATTCTTTAAATATCTCAGATAATAATTTCCAATCTCCCCCTCATGTGTAGCATTACGCATGGACAAACAATGAACGCAGGGGAGGCAGCAAAGAATAACCCATCATCATATGGCAGCAACAACCAGCATCAGTAGCAAGTAAACCACTTAACCAGGAACAGCTGCAACAAATCACCATTGTAGATATATAAATCCCAGATTTGACCATAGGCATCAATCACTGAGAAACTATGGCAAACAGCAGGCCACAGGGTCCGCATCAAGTTATCAGGCAGCAAGCCAACCATGTCGCAATAGTATAGAAACAATATCATAGCAGCAATGGGGTCACTATGGGCCCACAAGTGACAAGTAACTTAAATTGAATGAGTATTGGCAGTTTCGTAATTATTAGGACAGTATTGGACCCTTTTTGGGCAAAGAAACAAGGTCTAGGGAAGAATAGTGATTAAAGTAAAGAAGGAGGACAAATCTGTAACTTCAGAGAAGGTAGAGGTTAAACAAAACAGAACTTAAAAGGAAGGGGTTGTTCTAGAATTTCAAAACAATAGTAGGGATAATTTAAAATAAAGTATGAAGGAATGGACTTTTGAAGAAATAAAAGAACCTGTCCTTAAAAACTTATTAATAAAGGTAGGTCTTTTTCTACCTTATGTAAGAAACAGATCCAGCGAACCCATACCACAGTTGAGCTGTAACTTGATGAAAGAAATGCAAACAGAGTTGAAACTCTGAAAGCAGCATCACCCAGCCCTGGTGGACAGATTCATCCCAGAAGATACTACTCTAGTTGAGATGGAGATAGTGCCCTGGAAAGTTGCAGGCCAAACCAGAAAACAGAGTAGGTTATATCAATGGGCTTAAACTGTTGAAGAAAGCAATAGGTAAAGACAGAAACTAAGAGGTAATGATCCCAACTGAATGAATACCAAATTCCAAGGCTAAATAATGCATAATAGAGAAGATACGAACCAAGATGGAAATCTGAAATTGGGTCAGAAAACAGAGCTACCACCAGGGGTAGAACCGTAGAACCAGACAGAAAACATCAAAGAGTCATCTCCAGTTAATTTTATTATGATTCATTAGAGAACCAGCAGTAATCAGATCAGGATTGTGAAGCAAAACAGCGACCAACCAAACTGAAGAAGGCAGAACCATGGTACAAAATTTCGCGATATATCGCGAAATTTTGGTAGGGCCGAGACGAGATGGGCTTCCGAAATGAAAAAAGTTCAAATTTCGGCGAAATTTCGGTATATTTCAGTTTATTTCGGTATATTTCGTAGAAATACTGTGTATTGAGCAGTATATTTCGGTAAATTTCATAGAAATACTTTGTGTATTGAACTATTGACTATTTTGAAGTTTATGAGTTATGACTTATGCGCTTATGAGTTATGATTTTATGAGTTTAAACTTTAAACTAAAGGCTACATTTGACTTTATTTTTGTTTCATTACTTTGTTAAAATTTCTTATTATGTCTTTTAGTACTTAAACAATATGTATTTAACTATTTTATACAATAGGGTCTGACCGTCTACAGTCAATCAAGGGTGCAAACCCAAAACACCACTTCGAGTTCATTTTTTTTGCAATATGAAGGTTTAAATGTGTTTATTTAGCTTAAATAAGGGTGTCCATGAAGTATCAGGCCTAGATATGACCAAATACCCATCGAGATGGACTCCCGAAATATTGCAGAAAAAATGCAATATTTTGGCGAAATTTCGCCAAATTTCGGATATCTCGGTAGGCCCGAGATACCGATATATCGCGAGATATAGTACTATGGGCAGAACAGATAAGAAACATCAATAAGAGTCCGCAGGAGAGAAAACTCATGAAAACCATCAAGAACAGTTGCCGCATGGTGAGAAACTTGAGGAACAGTAGCCGCAGGTAGAGAACAGCATCAAGTATAGCTGCCGCAGGGTGGGACCTCCATCCATCATGGCTTTGATACCATGTTACGAAATTAGAGTAAATATATTCAGGATCAGAGAAGGCGCAAACAAGAAGAAAGGAAGGAGGAGGAGAAGAGAACCAAGAGAAAGAGAGAAGACATGTTAGATTGGAAAAGGGGACAGCCCACGGTTTGTTCTTAGCTTCTCCAACTGTGGGCAGTATATTGTATTTATAATATAGTCAATTAATTATTAAGACTGAAATTGATGCAGTATCAAGCCTGAAGAAGATCCCTCATGCTGTTTTGGTCCACATCAGAACTAGACCAACCCGCATGGCCAACACCAACCTCAATTAAGCCCAGCCGTGGGTTAAGCTGGCCAGGGTTAGTCCCTGCAATATTATTGCTGGTGGAGCCCATGAAGTCAACTCCAAAGAGCTACCAGACCTGAGTTTAACTTTCTTAAAGTGTCTTTTAATATTCCAGTGTGTCTTTTCATTTTCATAGGCTTAGTTAATGAGTTCAAAATTTTTTTTCTTCTAGGTACTTTAATTAGACTTTTCAGTTTTCAAGTTGGGTAGTTTGAGTTTTCTATGTAGGAGTCCAAGAGTGTGTGACTTTGTGTTAAGTAATTAATTTTACTTGGTATTAGTTTCTAGGTAACTTAATGCTTTATTGGAGTTAGCTTCTAGGTGATTAATGCTTGAGCCCAAGAGTCACTTTTATTTCCTTTATATACTCATGTAATCCAACAATGACAGAAAATTTGAAGAATGAATTGAATATTGGATTTCATTGGAAATCAGTAGGTGTGTTTGATCACCTTCTATCCCTTCCCCTCTCCTCAACGTCTTCTCTTCTTTCTCTCCCCCTCTCAATCTCATCTCTTCTCCTCTCTCTCATGATACTCTTCTCATCCCGCCGTCTCTTCTTCTATCTTCATCTAAGATCTGAATCTGATCTTGAAACCTCGTCTTCTCCTTTTATCCTATCCCTAACCTTCCTATAAACTAGATCTGAACCTTCCGCCTGCATCAATGCCCTCCCCCCCAGTTACATAAAAGCAACACTACTAAACATCACCATGACTCATAAATGTAAACCTAATTACTAACACAAATTTTAAACGTCGTCTCTAACACTATTACACCACCATGTTTCTAAATGTCACTATTTTCAACAAGGTCTTTGTATCTTGGAGTAATGGAATTAGAAGGTTAGCCTGAAAATAGAAAGTAACTTGGGAATGAAGGTCTGGGCAGCAGCAATGGAGCTCAGTTGAAGGGGAGAGATTTCTGAAGGCTTGAAGACTTGCAGGGAATGAAACTCAGCAACAAGAAAGAACCTCCTGGGCTTCCCAGCGCAAGGAGTCAGCAGGATCCAACACCAGCTCCTCTCTTCAAGGATCGAACACCAAGGAACAGCTTCATGGAAGCAAAACTTGCATAACAGCAGAGATATATTTTTGAATCAAATCGTGGAGCTCTTAGGCCCCCTCTTGGGTTGTATTTATAATTTCTTGAATGAGGTTACATAGCACTATCTACAACTAAGTTGATGTGAAGACTTTCTAATTTCAAAAATAGAAACTAACTACTAATTACAAAAATAGAAAGTACTAACTTCTAATTATGAAAATAGAAACTAAAGCAACTAAGTTTCTAAAATATAAAAGGCATCTTGACTGGTCAAAGGCCAGCTGGCTCCACTAAGGGCTGTGACACTGTTCATGTGAACAGTGTTTCCTTGTCCAAAACTGGCCCAATACTTGGGCTGGTTCAAGTCTGGCTCGATGGAGCTGCAACATCAAAATTGTGGCTGGCTGCCAAGGTAGGCAGCAGCCTTCTTCTTCTTCTTCCTTGAATACACCCTTGGTTCTGCATCACTAGGAGATTGTTTGAGTCCATAAAGGGACTTCTTAAGTCTGCAAACATGACCAGTAGAAGACGAGGGAATACATACTGGGGGCAAGGCCATGTACACTTCCTCTTCAAGATCACCATTCAAGAAGGCATTCTTGACATCCAATTGTTGAAGGTTCCATCCCAAATTGGCAGCACATGACAATAACACCCAAACCGAGTTCATCTTTGACCGGTGCAAAGGTTTCCTGATAATCAATTCCATAGGTTTGGATGAAGCCCCTGGCAACCAAACGGGTCTTGTATCTCTCAATGGTGCCATCTGCCATTTGCTTGACTGTAAACACCCGTTTGCATCCAACCAATTTCTTCCCTTTAGGGCGAGGGGACAAGGCCCCTGATACCATTTTTGTCTAAGGCCTACATTTCTTCTAGCATGGCCACCTTCCACTTCGGATAAGTGATAGCTTCTTTCCAATCCTATGGGATACACATAAAAGACAAAGAGGAAACAAAGCTCTGATAGGAAGGTGATAAAGATTCATAAGAAACAAAATATGAAATGGGATGTTGTGTGCAGGAATGCACACCTTTTCTAATAGCAATGGGACAATCATCATGAATAGAAGGATCAAGCACATTATCAGAGGGAGGAGTATTTCTTGATGGTGTGGGCGAATCTGGTGGAGGCACCAATGTGGGTAATGGTTGGTCCTTCACAGTTCCCTTTTTCTTGAGCCTACTCCGTGCATAGTTGTCAAGGCAGGAAAACGACTAAGGTGCCCGCCCGCCTAGGCGACCAAGGCGCCCCAAATTGTTATTTTTTATTTTCCCCTTTTCTAACATTATTTAGTATGCTACAATATATACCTTATATCATCAAAAATCAACATTAAGCCTCCTCAAGTCATAAAAAATCAACATTAAGCCACATTAAGTCACATCAAGTTATCAAAAATCAATATTAAACCACATCAAGTCATCAAAAATCAACATAGAACTAGAAGGCAACAAAACTTGAAGAAGCAAGCTATTGAAAGTTTGAAACAATCAAACATACATTTGGTTTATACTAGTCACACATTTGATTTATATTGTTCTTAGAAAATATGATCTTATCTATAAGTAATTAAATTATTCTTGATTTAGAGAAATGTTTTTGTTCTCTAGGAAGTTTGACTAGTCAGATGATTTTATTTTTACACGAGACTTTTAGTATTAGGTAGAGCACAAAACCAGCTTTCCAACAAATCCAAAATTGCTTAAATCTGATTTATATTGAAGAAGTTATGTTCCGGTCAAACCTTATTTGGTAAGCGTGAATGCTATCAAAATCGCTCTGAATGAAAATATTTGGATATCAAAACAAATGAATATTTTATCGCACTTTTGGTTTTTAGCAATGTTTTGCCATATTAAAATTTATAGAATTTTTAGATTTGAGAAAAACCCCAACATTAGAAAGTTGAAAATTTTACCTACCGTAAAAAATCCAGTTTTTGTTCTTGAACTGGGGGGTTGACTTTTTATCCTTTTGGAATTTTATTTTTTAACTATTTTTATTGGATTCAAATAGGGGGGTATTTGCTTATTTATGAATAATATCTTAAGTAAATGAAATATTTACCTAAATGATATTTGGCATAAATAAGGGCCAATACCTGGTTCGGTACCAATAAAAACCAGTGCAAGGCGCCTTGCAATAAGGTGGAGGTCACCTAGACCCCAACAAAACCGCCTGGACACCTGGGCGACGCCTTGACAACTATGACTCCGAGTGTAAGTTATTGTGTCCTGATCAAGAGCAGAGTGAACCAATGTCTCCCCCTCACCACTGGTAATGTCAATAATAGGTTTCCCTTGGACAGGAAGCTCCCCTTGAACTGGGAGACTATCAATAATCATAGGGGCAACTGACAGCTCTTCCTCCAGACCCTCCCCCTGAAGAGGTGTCATAAAATAGGGTTTCGACTTATGGAAGGTTACATTCAGGGTGATATAAAGACGGCGAGAAGAAGGATGATAACACTTGTAACCCTCTCGGGAGGCTGAATTACCAAGGAAAATACACTTAAGGGCCCGGGGATCTAGCTTGGACCGATTGGGGGAGGAATTGTGGGCAAAACAGACACACCCAAAATTTTTGGGAGGAAGCAATAGTTGGGTTTAGGAGAAAGGAAAAAGGGGTTCTAAAGTTGAGCTATACACCCAAAAAAAGATGTAGTAGTTTTTAAGGATTGGTGCGGGAAAGAAAAGAGGGCGGCCCCTCTTCATCTCATCATATTAAAGGGGCGCGACTCTGTATGAGGCTCGTACTGCAGAGCAAGCGAAGAACCAAGCAACTCCAGAGCGCGCTAGCTGATCCACAACCAAAGAAGCAACGGCTGAGCTAGCTGATCGTAGACCACTCTCTCCTTAGGACACTAAAGGGAGCTCTATTGATAGGGTAGGCAACAATAAGGACATCATCTCCCCAATAGGTTTTAGGGACACGAGGAATAAACATCAAGGCACGGGTCACGTACAAGAGATGATGATTTTTTCATTCAAGGATGCCATTTTGTTCTGGTGTCCGAACACACGAAGTTTGGGAAAGGATCCCATAGGAAGAAAGGTACTGCTGAAAATTATAATCAATATACTCTGTATCATTATCGCTATAAAGAACGCGAATAGCAGCATTGGATTGAGTCTTAAGCATGGCATGGAAAGATTAAAAGCAAGAGAAGACATCAGACTTATGGTGTAAAAGGTAAACTCAAGTGAGGCGTAAATGAAAACATTACGATCAACGGTCGCAGAGGGACCCCAAAAATCAAAATGAATAATTAAAAAAGAAACATCACTTTTAAGAGTTTTGTGTATGCTTTGCAAATTCACACACATCACAATAGAGCTGTTCCAAACCATAAATTCTAACTAAATCGGGAAACATAGAACGTAAAATATGAAAAGAGGGGTGTCCCAAACGGCGATGGCAATGATGAAGCATGGTTAATATGCTGTCAGAACGGAGAGTGTGAGTTGAAGAAGGGAGAGGAACTGTTGGTGTGGATTCCAAGTAGTAGAGACCATCACGGACCCGACCATACCCAATCGTTGTGCCCGTCACTAGATCCTAAAACACACAACGAATGGAAAAGAAGTGAATAGAACAATCCAACTCACTGGTTAAATGATAAATTGATAACAAATTTGCACATAATTTTGGGACATGTAAAACAGAGGTAAGAGAGGAAGAGCAAGAGACTGAACCTTTACTCGAAATGGAAAACATAGACCCATCGTCAACACGTAGCTTGTCTCAGCCAGAGTAAGGAGAATAGGTACGGAAGACCTTTGAGTTACTAGTCATGTGGTCGGTAGCACCACAGTCTATTAACCATAAGGGATTGGAAGAAGAGATATGGAAATTACTTGACTGGGCATGATTGAAGACAGAAGAAGAACTAGTAGTAGTCAACTGTGTCACCAATTTTTGGATTGCAGCCATCTGATTTGGAGAGAAAGGTGCCGGTGTAGAAGTAGCAGGGAAACTATCAGCTGCATCAGAGAGGTGAGCCTAGGAACGAGTGTTGCCTGGTTTGGGATTGTGTCCATTCTTAGGGCGCCCATGAAGTTTCCAGCAAGTTTCTCATGTATGACGAGGGCAACCACAATAGCCACACTTCATGAGTTCCCGTAGAGAGGAAGTGGAAGTGTCCATAATGAGAGGTACATGTGGAGTAGTAAGCAAGGCCGACTTACGGGAGTAGCAGGGGGCATAATAACAGTCCAGCGATGGTCCTCAGATTGTACAAGATTATATGCCTGAAGAAGAGTAGGGAATGAATCACGCCCTAGTATCTGAACCCAGACCTGATCATATTCAGGATTCAAACCCAGTACACGTTCCATCTCCCTCTCCTTTTGAAATGTGCCAGCATCTTCAGGGTGAACCATGGGAACGAGATGGTAAAAATCCAATTGTCGCTAGAGAGTGGTCAGGGCCGCATAATAAGCAATAAGATAACTCTTTTTGAGTTATCTGGGCTTAATTCCTTGCCCGTGAGTAAGTCTCGCGAACTGCATCCCATAGATCCTTGGCAGAATTGAAGAGAACAAAGTTGGGACTAATAGATGGCTCCAAAGAATTCGCATCATTAGAAGACCATGTGGAAAGCTGCAGTGAGGTCAATTGGTTTAAGTGTCTCCTGTAATAAGGCCAGAGTAGTTGTGTCCTCGGAGTGTGAGAAGACACACTCGAGACCAGGTAAGATAATTCTGACCATTCAATTTTATGGGGTCAGGTTGGAGAGAGTGATGTCCAGTGGTGCTTGATTGACCAAGAAGGTGCCCCTCAGGTGTGCCAGAGGAGGGTGCACTTAAAGAGGTAGTACTCGCATTGTCGTCGCCCATGATAACCAAGAAGAAGACTCAAGGGTTACAACAAAAAAGAGGAATCTTCAATACCAACAAGAGGCGGCAACACCGACCGCGGTGAGGCACGGGGACAAAGAAGAGGTTGCTATGGAGAAGGCACAGCGACTAAGGAGGGTTGCGGCGGCACCGACAAGAGGAGCAGGCGGAGAGGCCCGACGACCAAGAGCGGTTGCGGTAAAAGAAGGCACGACGATCAGGGAAGGCTAGTATGGCATGGTTCATGTTTCGTCTACCATGCTAGATGAGGAGGCGGTGGCCCCCAACGGGAGGGGGCGGTGGCGGTGGTGGAGAAGGGCAACGCGAAGAGCGAGAAAAACTTTCTAGGGTTTTGGGCTTTGATACCAAGTTCAGAATCAGAGATTTTAGGAATGATGTGACTTCTTAGTAATGACAGAGGTCCTCTTTATTTATAATGAGATTACAACCCAAGGGGTAAAAAGGTAAAAAGACATATAAAGGAAAACCCTAATTAAACCTAATGTAAGATGCTAAAGATACTAATCGGTTTTCAACAGCTTTTCTAGTCCCAGGTGTGCCTTTTTTTTTAATGCGTGTGGATAATGTAAGATGCCAAATGGATAATTACTTATTTGGATGTGTGTGCCTTTTTTTTTATTTTTTTAATTAATATACACAGTTGAACATAAACACTGAAGCTTTTTGGCACACAATTCAAACTTGGATTTATACATTTGTGTATGTGTGTGTGCATGTACAAGCCTTACCCATTTATCCTCTCATTTCAACAATTTAGTGTGATGATTTTCTTGTTTATGTTGTATTTTCTTTGGTTTTTCCAAAATCAATCTCTTGTGATTCTACCACAAGCCATAAAATCTCTGAACAAGGAGTAAGAGGTGCCCACAACTTCGACTCCCATGGTCTGGAACAACTGGAATCATCCTTTAGCAAATGATGCCACTAAGATATTACTAACAGAAACTAATGTTATGCAAACCGTTTGGTGTGAAGTTTGCAAGATAGATTTTAATAGCAAAGATGTCTATGCTCAACATATTTTGGGAAAGAAAACAAGAGATATCTGATGATTGACTCTAATGTCCCCACCACTACAATAATGCAGATCAATCCAGGGACAGTCATGGGGAATAAGGCTTCTACCTTTGGTGAGGATTTGGAATCAAAGAGACAAAAGCTTGTGGAAGGTGGGGCAGCATTTGATTCCACGATGGTGTGTACAATATGCAATATCGCATGCAATAGCCAAGTAGTGTTCAATAACCATCTCGCTGGTAAAAGACATGCTATTCAGGTGAAGAAAATAGATGTAGAATTGTTTTGCCTAGGTTATTTCTCTGCCAGTATCTCTCTTCCTCTTCTCCTAATGTTCTATTTCTCCTACCCCGACAACTACCAATTATTTCACTGAGATGACCAACTAATTTATGGTATCTGTAATCCATGTAATATTCATTGATGAATCACTTGATATAATAATTGTGTACTCCAATTAAATTAAAATCAACTGTTAAAATTTTTTTTACAATTTTTTCTAATACGCTTCCTAGATCTTTCTACAGTGAACTTGGTTAAGACCCTCACTTTCGTCTTGGTCTGGCTCCTGCACCCCTAACCTGTACGGCTATACTTGCCGAATTTAATCATAAGTTGTCTTCACTTTCTGATGCCATCATTTTCCATCATGATCTACTGAACTTAAATTTCACCATGACAACATTACCTCAAATCTGATGGTGTAGTGTTTGCATTTCTTGTGTAGTTTGCTTAGATAAACCACTAGACAGTATAATATTATACTTGACTAAGACATATCTAATAACTAAAACCAATTTATTTTTTCTTTACTATGCTTCCGGCTGCAGCAGTTCTGCAGTTGAACTTCTTTACTTGCCCTTGATTTCTAGCTTGTTCTTGTCAATTCAGTCCTAATACAACTTATATAGCCCCAACTGGTGCAACTATTTGACATCATTCAATCCTTAAATAGTTTTTGTTTTAGGGAATCACAATTTATTTATCATCTTGGGTGATACTGTTATCCCAGACAAGTTGTCCTGAAGTGAATTGTTTAACATCTTAGAAGCATTATTAGGAGTCTCCAGTGATCAATATCTTGGACGTATCAATTTCTTTTATTGAAGTGTTTGGAAAATTTGCTCACATAAAATATTTTTGAGCCAATTTTTTTTTTTAATACTAGTCTTAACTCTATGTATCAGCTAGTGGGGTGATCATCTTGAGACTAGTGAATCCAAGATTCATTTACTTAAATCTACCTCTTGTGAAATGTAAAAGTTCTGCCCCAATATGAACTTTGGCTCAAGCCGCATAGAAGGTGGCATTTTGATCCATCTATTTATCTATATTGATTTTGTAGCCTTGACAACAACAATCAATTCCATGGGATTCAGTAGGGTTGTCCATGGTGATTTTCATGTATTTACCAGTAACGTCATTTTAATCCTATCAATAGCAATGATTTAACAACTCTTCTGCATTATAGAGATGGCCCATATTCTCCTAACTGATGGCTGACACTGGAGATATTCTCTGAGCATTAGCAAGCTATGTTATAGAAATATTGTCGTAAAGTAGTGTTGTCACACATTTTCATCAAATTTTCATCTCAAGAGAGCCTGTAGATATTTAATTACAGAGATCATTCTGAGATTTCTTCTGGCAAGGTTAGTTTTGAGGGTTGGGGTTTTGGGCTTCCGCTCCTTGGCATTTGGTTATGTTAGTTCTATGGATGTTTTCAGGACAAATTGGTATTGTAGATTCTTAAGGAAGTGGGAATTTCCCATATCCAATGCAGTTTTAAATGCATAAGATCAAGCTTTTCCTCCGAATACCAGATCTGCCTTGGAATATCAATCTAGGCTCTTGCGTAATTCATTTAGGTCGATGTAGAGTGAAGGTTTCTTATGAATCTGTTTGTTTGAGAGGCCTGGCTTGTGATCAGAACATTGCAATATGTAATAGAGGAAAAGAGATGGTTCTTTATGAAGAGTTCTAAAGGTTTTCTATATGACTAACCTTGTAGCATTAGCGAAAGTGTGTTTTGTCTGCAGTACATGCATCAACTGTTTTTCCATCAATATGTTCATTATCTTGGAATATTTCCCGCTTGGGAGCCTTGGAATTATTCCTGATACTGCTGAGCTAGGTTATTCTGGTTTTGCATTTTGTTTGATAATTCTCATGTGTTTCTGCAAAATTTTCCCCGGTTAAATTTTATCTTCAAATGAGCTGGCCTTTGTAACAAATGGTAGTAAACAAAAGGCATGAATACTTGGGTTGATGACTTGACTGGGATGCAAAATAGGTTCTCAGCTCTTCTAGTTTAAGTGGTTAATGCACAAACTGAGGTCCTTTATTGCTAACATCATCATCTTTATCTGTCTTCCTATATTGTCTTCTTTGAGTATGAGTTCATGGTGGTGGTGTTAAGCTATAGCAGACCAAAAATTAAAATAATAATAATAATTGAAGGAAATCATTGCCAACTATTAACAGTCTAGTACTTGCCTGCCTTCTCAGTTATATTGAACCTCTAAGAAGTCTTAGTTTGTGAGAACATGTCTGATATTGTGCAATAACAGAGATTTATTGCCAGTCATTTTCATTTTGTATATCAATGTCATTACAATCTTACAGCTGTGGATTTCTAACTTCCCCCTTACATACTGGTCGGCTTCATTATGAAGTAACTGTGTCTCTTGAACCTGGACTTTGTCAGTTGTCTGCTCTTTTTTGGATATTTCTGTGCAATTGAATTTCAGCTCGATAGTGTCTGTTGACCTTTTGGGTTACTAGGTTTGTGGCTTTACTGAAGTTCTAATTTGTTGGTAACTTTATGCAGGCTAGCTTAAGACCTAACGGGGCACAGACGTTGGTTGCAGCAAACCCCAATCCCCTTGGTTGGAGTAAAAAGCCAAAGACTCACCCTGCTGTGAATGGCGTCTGGAAGAAAGGTGCACAGAAAACCAAAATAGTGCAGTCTGCCTGGTGTGAAATCTGCAAGATTGACTGTAACAGCAAGGATGTCTTGGAGATTCACAAATTGGGAAAGAAACACAAGAAGAACCTGGAGAAACTGGAAGAATCAAAGACTTCTGCCAGTGCACCAGCTGCAGGAAAGGATCCCATGATTGGGCCAAAAGAAAACCCCGCAGCTGACAAGGGCAAGACTGTGGATGTGCAACAGAGTAAAAAGAAGGGAGCATCATCTTTGGGGCCTGGGGAGGATCTAGAAACAAAGAGGAGGAAACTGATGGAAGGAGGGGCGGCAGCCGATGCAGTGAGGGTGTGCCCAGTATGCAATGTGGTGTGTAATAGCCAGACTGTCTTCAATTACCATCTGGCAGGGCAAAAGCATATTAATATGGTGAAGAAACAAGCAGCATTAGCAGCAGCTGGAACAGCCAATCCTCCTGCTGGTCCTGGGGTGGTTACTGCTGCTTAGAAGAACGCTGCCCTGGAGGAAAAAAAAAAAGAGGGCAAATATGTCAAATGTTCTCCCCTTACTAGTATTAGGGAAAAGGTTCTCTGAACCGCTGGAGAAGGATACACTAGCATTTCTGTGTTTATCTCTATCCTCCAAACATGAAATGATTTTTCATACTGATTTGTTGCATTTCATTGATGCGTTTCCCTGTGCCACTTGTGTCATTAGCTCATAGAACCCTCTCCTTTATTATTATTATATTATCATTATCATTATCATTATTATGCAAGAAAAACTAGATTGAAACCTGTCAAAACCAAAGTTAACTCGGTTTCGTAGTTTTCTGAGACGAGTTGAAGGGGGATTTTATAAAATCCTTGCATTCGATTGGGTTTCGATGGTTTCGACCAATTTTGATTGGTTTTGACCATACATTGCCCATTGAAACTAGGGGAAACTTGGTTCGAAACTAGAACAGATAGGTGTTTATGCAAAAAACTGTCAGAAATCAAGCCAGAAACCAGAACAGGCACTTAGCTGTGTCTAATATCATTTAAGTAAATAATTTTTTACTTAAGATATTATTCATAAATAAGTAAATACCCTTTATTTGAATCCAAAAAAAATAGTTAAAAAATCAAATTCCAAAAGGAAAAAAAGTCAACCCCTTAGTTCAATAACAAAAATTGGATTTTCGACGATAGGTGCAATTTAAAATTTTCTAATACTGGGGTTTTTCTCAAATCTAAAAATATCATAAATCTTAATATGGTAAAACATTATTAAAAACCAAAAGTGCGATAAAATATTCATTTGTTTTGATGTCCAAAAAAATATTTTCATTCAGAGCGATTTTGACAGCATTCGTACACACCAAATCAAGTTTGACCGATACATAACTCCTTCAATATAAGTCAGATTTAAGCAATCTTGAACTTGTTGGAAAGTTATCAAAACAAAGCTTTCTAATAAATCCAAGATTGCTTAAATCTCATTTATATTGAAGGAGTTATGTTCCAGTCAAACCTAATTCGATAACATGTCCAAGAACAATATACAGTATCAAACTTGGATCAAAACCACAAGTAATATTTTTAGTGTTCTCTATGTGAAACTAATGCATGGATTGAGCTTAAAATGTCAAAAATAGGCAGCACAACAAGAATCAATGCAAAAAAAATAACTTCTGGGCCTCGAAACCAAGGTTCAAGTTAGCATGGAGAAAGTCCTAGGTTTCGACCGAGATATGGTCGAAACCGAGACGAACTCGGTTTCTGACTGATCGAAACCCTAGTTTTGGAACCTTGATCATTATTTAGATTTTATTTTATTATTAGGGGATCCTAGTTTTAGCTTGTCTTGTTGGAATATTTAATATGGAGTGCTTTTTTGGTGAAAGATAATTTCACACTCAAGTCTCTCCAAATTCGTAGTAATGAAATATGAACCTCCATTTTCATACAAGAAATAGTGCTGCTAGAGACCTATTTTTTATTTTACATCATACAATCCAAGAAAATCAAAAGTCTCTCTGAGGAATTCAAAGGGAAGAGAGTTGATATGGTTGAAAAAGGTCCCAAGTTCAAATCTAATCGCTCTCTCAGGAATTCAAAGGGAAGAGAGAGAGAGAGAGAGAGCGAATGATGGTTTGAGGAATGGGAATTGGATTGGGTGAATTTCAGCAGATTCTCTTGGGATCCTCTTTTGAATCAACCAATTCATATCCTGGTTTGATTTTAAACCAGTCAATTCTTCCAATCTTTTTCTGATCAATCTATCATAATTTACGTTTGAGATTCATGTTTTTTAATCATTTTCATTTCACCTAGACACAGGAATGGCAAAATGACCCCTACACCCTCCCCGTGATATGAAAAATACCACCCCTATTGGATGTCCCTAACACTCTCTCATTGGTTTATGCTGGTGCAGGGGCCATGCAACCTGATAGTGATCCCCCACCCAATAGCAAATAGCAGTAAAACATAAGGGAAGTGTTCCCTATCGGTGAGCATGGCCCTTGCACGTGCATGGGGCCAATGTGAGTGCACGGAAAAGCATAAATTGGGCAGCATTTTTGTCTTTCATGGGGGGTTGAGCAGTCATTTGGTCCCCATGTTTGGGCGTAGGTCTACGCTCCTCAGAGTTATTTTCCCCAAAACTTAAATCTCGTAACAAGATCTGAAGTTTATTGAATAAAAAAATACTAAGAATTAGAGCTTTTAGAAGAAAATTACCATTGATAGGGGATAGGGAGGCTGGAGAAGCATGGTTTGAGGTATTGGTATCGGATCGCACATATTTGGTGATACATATCGGTTTTGCTAGTCATCGATCTTGTTACTGTGCCAATACCATATCGGTGAAACAGTACGGACAAGGGTAAAACAATTAAAATATCCATTTTTAAGGAATATCATGGGTAAATTTGTCTGATATGGCCAATCTTTGTCGATACCATGTCGGTATCGTATAAGTTTTGCAGGTGACAGATACCCAATCCTACATCGTGCACTAAAACATGCAGAAAAGAAAGTGGCCTTTATTATGATTTAATATAATCATACCTCTCTCTCTCTCTCTCTCGCATATATATATATATATATATATATATATATATATAAAGCCACGCCCAGACACAATGGGGGAGTACCAACAGCCCCATCCCAATGAAAGGCAGAAATCTTGTTTCCCAAATGCCAACGCTCTCTCATTGGTTGTCGAGCACACATGGCCCCTACACTCTCCCATTATGATTATTTACGTAAAAGCATGCTCTCTCCCTCAAACCTATTAACTGCTTTCAAAATTATTACACATGTAATAATCTAATATACATTATAGTTTCTATCAGAAACTTAAAGAGGGAGAAAGAACGTTACCTAGACGCATGCAGTGCATTTCCCCTACGTCTAAACAAGACACAGGATCGGGTGAAATGACCCCCACACCCCTATGGAAAAGTTGAATTTCAGGAGGATACGACAATCATTTCATCCTTCTGTATAGCACCCCACACCACACGCTCCCAAGTAGCGTTCTTTCTCCTAAACAAAAGAACACAATATTACAGTTTTATATTTTCAAAAGGGGAAGGATCTACCAAGCTGTTAACTCCTACTATCTGTAGTAATTATCCACCGCCACCTTAATCTTTTTAAATTTTAAGATCTTCCTTAGCAAAACTAAGAAACAAACAATTAGCTACCTACTATAAATAGTAGAAAACTATAAGTGTCGGCAGGCTGCAGGGTAGACAAGCAACCATGAAACCCATGCGTGAATTCATCTCTCTCTCTCTCTCTCTCTCTCCACAGTCCACAGTGGTGGTCAGGGAAGGAACGATTTCAAACTTGATGTGGTTCACAGCGACCAAGGTCATCATCCTCCACCTCATTCTCATTCTTGGAACAGTACTTCACGTCTTCACACCCACCCACACACAACAGAGACCTCATTGTTGATGAGTGTTCCCACCCTCCCCCCTTTCAGAAATCAATGAATTAGAATCCCTTGTATATATAAATCCTCTCCAATTATCTCTTGGGGCAGTGTGGTGCAGTTTGGGGTGGAGAGGTCAACATATGGCAGACACGACATTCAACGGTCCGAGCTGCACCGCCTCGATCAGTTTTTTAATTTTCTTTTTTTTTTCGAGTTCGGCAATTTTGGATGTTGCACCAGGTGTCGACATATTCACCCCAAACTGAACCACGGAGGAATTGTAGAAGATTTTTTTTCTTCCCTATATTTCCAATGCCAATAAAATATCTCTTCTATTCTACATAGGATAAAACATTCCAATCTAAAAGTTTTGGTATTAATGGTCCATTGCCATCTCTTTTAAAAAAAAAAAAAAAAAAAAAAAAAAAAAAACCCAAAAACGAAGAACAACAGTTCTCAAGATTTTGGATAGATATGCTTCCAACTAAACAATATAGCTAAAAATTACAAGGAGAGTTTTCTGTCCCGGAGCATGGCTTTGCGCTAGCGCGGAGTCAATGGAAATGCGCATGAAATCATCAATAGGGACAGGATTACCGCCTTACCGTCATTTCATGGGACCTATGTTTGGATGCAGGAGCCACCTCCCCGACAAACTCCTTTTTCCCAAATTACAATTGAAAAGAAGGACAAATAAGGGCTGGGACTCCTGGGAGGGAGAAAGGGATGGGTGAACGATAACGCATCACAAAAAGAAGGGTGCATGACTTTTGTTACGTGGACACCAAATAAAACCATGCCGGAAAAAGAAATATTCTTTTCTTTCTTCTAAAGTAACTTATCAAGTAGGCTCTATAATAATAACTAGGTAAATCAGTAACACTTACCGGATACAACAGACTTAGGATGCATCGGAAGATATCCGGTGTTATGCCACAGCTTGACACGTGGCTAAGGTGCTGTTTGGATGAAAGTGTACGATACATGTGGACCACACTCTGATGTGCACATCCATCATCATCAATCGAACAACATCTCGACCACGTGTCAAATTATAAGAGGTATGCCGGACATCTTCCAGCGCACCCCCACGCCGTGGAGGAGCTCGATCCTCAGGTACTTAGGGTGGTATGGATACCTCGTGGCTCGTGCTGACCGTTTCTTCGTTCAGGCATCGCTCCACGTCTATAATAAGAGTTTGGCACTGCAACACGTACGGCTACGCAAATCCATTACTATTGTGCCATTTGTGCGGGCCTATAGCTAGTTACTATTACTACTAGCTACATGAACCTTTCGACGAAGAAGTAGTTACCGATGGAGACATACAAGAGCAAGACAGCCACTCACTCTTTGTTAACGTAGCACTGAATAGTTTGCTACAACAACCCTAATCGAACCCTAATCCAACAACTCACAAGAAAAAGAGAGAGAGAGAGAGAGTACTAAAAACCCTGTGGAAGAGAAACTTACACAAGGCTCCTCATCTTTTGCTTCCTCTCCTACTTTAAAAATGTTTGATGTTGAAGAGTCCTTGACTGCTAAGTAACTCAATGAGTTCGGTTCCTTTGCACGTACCAATAGGTAGACGTACATGTGAGAGCTATCTACCTGTCATAATGATGTTGCCATTTACAAGGGAAGAAGGAGTTTTTATGAAAACAAAATCAAAATTAATGTGATTGGCTCTAAGATGTACATTCACCTTTTGGTACGTGCATTAATCGATCCGGAAAAAGATCTTGTGCAGTCGTGGCGGGAGCTGCACAGGTGCAATACCGCTAAACGACAACAAAAATAGGGGTAAGGTAGTCATTTCACAGGTGGGTCCCACCTGGGCCCCACATGTGAAATGACCACCTCCCCCTGTATTTGGGGTGGTTTTGGTGCTGCACCTGTGTAGCTCCCGCCCTGCACGACTGCACCAGAGCCAAGTCCTAGCGATCCATTCTCTAAATCAAGTGGTGCTAGTGCTAGTGCTAGTGCTAGTGTGGATAAGTGCCTAGTGTTGTAGAGAGTTAAAGCTCATCCTAGTATGAGGTCTTGGGTTCAAGTCTCCTAATCCACAATTTACGTCATTCCTAGTAGAATAGGACAGAGTAAGACCTATAGAAAAGGGATAAAAAAGAATATATAAATCAAGTGGTGAGATTCGATTGTATGATCCAATCTATATATATATATATATATATATATATATATATATATTTTTATTTTTTTTTTTAATGTGTGTCTAACTTTATTTCCTAAATAATTAAAGATAATCAATCACAAATACATCCAAAAATAGTAGTAATAATTAACCCTTAAAGTAAATAGTTACATTACAATTTGATTCCTTCACTTTACAATAATTACAAGATTTTATTGAAACATCTTGAATCGTAATCACTGGTTTTGCATAAAAAAATTTTCAAAACATTTGAAATTACAGTTATTAATACAGAATAATATTTAATTGTAAACTATCCACAAATCATGCTATTAAACTAAAAAAAAAAAATTTCATCCATTCATGATCAAAATATGTCATTCTTGATATTCTCCTAATATGGGAAATTGATTCCTTATCGAGTGACTTTCATTTACAACTAAACACCAAACTCTCAGCGTAATGATATAACCTATTGGCATCAACTGTTAGAACATCAAAATCTATAATATTCAATTGCAATGACACAAACCTCTCGATCAGGTCTAGGGATTAATAAAACAATCACCATTATTGAGAATATTTTTTTCTAATATAATTGATAGTATTCTATCGAAGATTCTCAAGCGATCCAATTCTATATTCACATGTATATACACTCACGCTTGTGTCTAAAATCACCAATATTCTTGAGAACACACAAGTGACAATCGTATGACCAGGATGTCCAGTTTTGATCCCAGTTGCGAACAGTTTAAGGTATAAATTCAAGGATTGATAAACAACCAAACCGATCTTTTTTTTGTACTTGTAATTCACTCTATGATGTCTCAGTTTGAGCAGCTCACAATAATTGATGGTTGATACCCATTCCCTACTTCTCTCCAGGAAGTGGTACTATATATCTAGGAACTTGATTGTGTTGGTTATTTTTCAATTAGAATTCAGTGGTTTAACCATTTAAAAACAAACCGATTGATACGGACCAGATTCTGGACTGATTAATTAGTACGAGCCCGATTACACCGACTATATCATGTTGGTATGAGCCCAATTATAGTCTTGCAACTGATTGACCGATTATAAGTAGATCAATGTCCAGGCTGTGTAGTATTGATCCTAGGTTTTAAAGTGGTGGGATTCAATTAGACGACAGATTAATACCCCTATAGTGCACCACTCTGAATTTAAAGAAGTCTAACAATAAAAACCCAACTATCTGTTTGAGTTGTTCATTAAAAATAGGCAAAAGGTTTGTGCATGGTGCAGGACCATGCCTGCAACCGTTGGATGGGGATGAGAGGCCATGTACTGTATACGATCTTACCCATCCAACGGTTGAAAGCACGACCATGCACTCTTTATATGTATATATGTATCACTGAGTGCCTTTTGATCTCCTCCAACCTTTCGAACTATTATAAATATCTCTACCAAACCTCCAACTCTCCAAGGCTCTATGTAAAAGTAAACAGAAGAGAATTTGGAATAATTGGGTAAGAGAACACTACTCGATCGTGTAGCTCATGCACTAGTGTGGGGGGCCAATGAGAATGCACAGAAGCATTGGTTTGGATGAGATTTTAGATTTCAGTGAGAGTTGAATAGTCTTTTTACGCACTCCTATGTGTAAGAGTAGGAACCATGCGACTGGTTAGCATTCTTTTTCCCTAATAATAATAAGGGAGAATGTTCTCTTTGCCGCAGCGCAACCTGCATCCAAGCACATGGGCAGCCTGTGCCGGGGGGTAGGGTGGTCATTACGTCCACCCCCATGTGCCTGGGCACAGGCTACGCTGTGGCACAGAGAACAACACCCCTAAGAATAATAATAATAATAATTTCATCATCTCTTACTATTTTCAATTAAAAAATATAAAATAAAAGAAAATTATATTATATAATTGATCATAGAATCAAAATAAACAAAGACTTTTTTTTTTTTTTACAAAGAAATTCAACATGTATACATTCCATGGTTCATCTGTCCAACGTTCAGATTGGTACACCCTAGTCCTTAACATGATGGAAATGAACTGTTCTAGATATGCTCTCTCCCTACAAAATAATTGCTTTATTGTTGATATCATAATCATCATCACCATCATTCATTATACATAAGAGGCTTGATAGATCATTGCTAAAGGGACTTCTAGATACAACAGAATCATATTCATAGTAATATCTTATGACAAGATTATCCATTCTACCAAAAAAAAATTATAATAAGGAAGATATTCCCAACACACTCTCAAGTCTCAGGATCTGGATCCTCTACTTCCGAGCTGCCTCTATTTTCGTCCACTCCACACACAGTAAGGCAAAAAATACCGTCTTATCTCCGCTCGAGTAAGGCGCTCGGACAGGAATAAGGCGGTCTTCAAAATAGGGAGATAAATGGATCATTTAGTAGATTCATGAGGGTCAAAGAATCTGTAAGGTTTCATTTTGAAGCTATATGATTGCTTTTTTTTTTGGGTAGAATATATGATTACTTCAAAATGCTTCTTTCTTTATGTATCACATATCAACGAAATGCTTCACACCCTAAAATGAAATTCAAGGGTCATGAATTGTAAAGCCCTCAGAACCCAGCAAATGTAGCGGGTCAAAAACAACACATCAACCTAAATCCAAATTGCATTATGCAGCATAGTTGGAAAATCAGGGTTTGACTTGAGTGAGGCACTGGAGTCAAGTACACAAAAAAAAAAAAAAAAAAAAAATGAAACCTGATATGGAATCATGAAGACTCACCCAAGTTTATAAAATGATCAAACCTGGTCTGAGTCACTATGTTTTCATTAACTCATATTTTTGCCTGAATCATGTGAAACTCACCAGTTTATTTATTTAAATTTTTTTTATTGGATCATATACTAATCACAGAGCATAAGTTTTATCTATAATTAAATAAAACCCTAGAATTTTTATTTAGTAACTTCAATATTAGCCCTTTTCTTTTAACATTTGAAGCAACCATATCCTTACTCCCTCTTCAGTTATAGAAGGAAAAGAAAGACGATATTATTAAATAGATATAAAAGGATTATATTATTTTAAATAAAAAAAATTGTCAATTCTGTCCCTCCCATTCCCAATCTCCCACAACCCGGCTGAAAGGCCAAAACCCATTGACAATAACTTGGATGGCTGAGATTTTCATCCCAATAACAAAAAAAACTTGAATGTCTGAGAGTCAATGACTCCAAGTCGACTGATAAAGGAGGCAAATATAGGCCTTAAAAACATGAAAAAGCATTTAATGCGTTATGGACCAAAAGAAAATACGATTTCTTTTTTTCCCATATAAAGTTTCACCCTGGTGTTTTCAAAATAAATAAAGGGAAAAAGATCTCTATTTGGTCATGTTTTTTACGTCATTTCATTGGGCATCATTGAGATAAAATCTCTATTCTCTAAGTAGATATCCTGGCGTGCTCACCCATTCGACCGGACATTTGTTTAGAGACCATGCATCCAAGTAGAAAAGAGAATGTCATCCTATCACGCAGCATCGCTCTTGCGCCTCGACACAGGGGCGCACGAAATGACAGCTGCATCCCCTTGATACCCTGGAAATGACTAAAGGTGTGGAGGTCATTTCATGCACCCTTGTGTCAAGACACAGAAGCATGTCTCGCGCAACTGGGTCACATGCTTTCTCCCATAAATAAATATTAAAAATTAAAAAGACTTTTTTTTTCCTTCTTTAATTAAGGGTTGTCTTCCAATAATGAATGGAATCTCTAAATATGGGCTTCAATGACCCAGGGATACGTGAAGAAACACATATGTATCCACCAGTTGAGTTGAATTTATGGCATCTATACCATTGCTTAGAATGTTGTTAATGCCACTCACTAGTGCTGCAACTTTAAACATATATCACAGATCTCAAATATTAGTATTTCTTTCAATTCCGTGCATGCTAAACTATAGAAATAGAATTGATTCCAAACCCTATTTGGCAATTTTGAGAGGGAGTGTATAGTATATACCATGACTAGCTATCCTTTACTTTCTCATATCAATTCATCAGGCTACGCATTCCAGCAGGTACAACATCACCAAGCAATCCTTCGTTCGTCATTGAATCAGGCAACATCACCTGCTGCTGCTTGGACAAGCTGCTGCTGCTGCCTTGATGAGATTGCCCTACTACTACTTCACCTGAGGCCTGCAGGTGCAATTGGCTGACATGAAGTGACCCTCTTCCTATTGGGAATTGCACACGGCTCGAAACAAAGCCAGACTGATCATGAGGAGTGATACCAGCAATTGGGAAACCAACTGTTTGGTGACAGTGTTGGCCTTCGTATGTTGTGATCACAATGGATGGATCTTCAGATGAGCGTTCCACTCTCTTCTTCACTGTGCATTTGCTGTTTGTACACCTATAATATCCCCTGCAATAATAAATGAAAACCCTTGTAACGCTTCACTTGTGGGGACTTGAACCTGGGACCCCCTGATCAAAGCTCATCGTCCTAAACCAGACAAGCAAACCCACAAGGGGGTTTAATTTCTTCTTCTAAAATTCATTGTTTCTTGACAATTTCTTTAAAGAATCATTAATGTAACTTTTAGAACTGGGTCCTCAATGTCACATATGGTTCTAGTTGTGGCTGACTAAATCTTAATTGGGCTTGACTTTGATACCCATCGTTTGACATATGCCACACTGAACCTGTTGTATCTAGTTTTGACTCACACCACAAACAGATGATCCATTTCTTTTGCTTATTACTATACATTTCAAAGTAGAAACAAAATATATATATATATATATATATATATATATCTCACACAGAAGATAGCTGATGCAGTCTCTTCAAAATTCCAAAAATATTCTGCAATTAAGAAGCTTGGCTGCAATTGTCTTGGATATAGAAAGAGGAGTAAAGAAGTAAATGAGATTTGAAGTTTAAAAACTAAAAAGGCAAGCTAATTTATCCCTAAAGGCTCTATCTGGTTGGATATATATAGAGTGTTGAAAATTATCTAACTAAAACTTACCAAATATAGTATCCAAAATCTTCAATTAAATTTTCCTATTTTTGTTGGGTACGTTAATGGTATTTTTCTTGTTAAAATAGTTTGCATTTTATATCAAACAAGAATATATATAAATGGAATCAATCTTGCTTAAGAGAGAGAGAGAGAGAGAGGCACAGACAGACCTAGGAAATGGGCTATTCTTGACTGCTTTTTGTCCATATTTTCGCCACCTGTAGCCATCTTCAAGATGATCAACTTCACTCTTAGTCATGAATGCAAACCTTGGTTGTCGAATCCGTTTTTGCCCCTTTTTTTTACCTTCACTACTACTACTACTCCTACACAACAATTTCCCACAACTATCAAGTCAGATATTGAATTAAGAAGCAAAGCAAGAAAACATCTCAACATAAATAATTCTAACCTTCAAAAACCCTTTTGGATGAGATGAATCACTCAACTTAGAATGACAAAAACCCTATTAGAGTAAGAAGACCTATAACCCATCTTAAATTTTGAATTGTTCTCCATTTTCTATATTAAACAATAAGTATGGATGGGTTAGTTAGAGTAACCCTTTTAACCCTAACCCTAATAGTAACGCAATTCTCGCCGCGATAATGGCTGGGTTAGAGTCAGGAACAAATGACCCAAATACTGATTGATATTACAGAATTTGCCACTCGCTCACTGAAATCATATGGTGTTTATAGAGATTTTAAGGAATTTTAGTACAAATCTATTGCGTTCTTTCTCCCTAAAAAAAAGAAAGGGGCGCACGATTACGATTAATTACGATTCTGACAAAGAAGAGGGAAAACGGAGGATACTACTACTCTTCAATAAAAACCACTCACGCTATCTTAGGGAGTTTTCCGTCAGATCCCGTCGAATTTTCCGGCGGTTCTTCGGTGGAGCTTGAAGAAACCGACGGTTGATTCGAAGGCGATGATGCATCACCACCGCTCGGAGATTTATCATTAACCGATACAGATCTAGTAGGAACGATAATCGTTGTTTGGCTCTGTTGTGATTGTGAACTGAGGCTTCCCGCCAAATACGAGTTCTCGTCCAACTCGATCTGATTGAAGGCAGAGTAGTAACTAAAGGTCTCTGGATCTCTAACCAACGTTTCTTGCTGCAAATTCCATCCGAATTCGCTTAAAATACTGCTCTCTCGTTCGCTGCTGAACAAGTAGTTGCTGTTCCAGCTCGTGTGCCCTGAGAACTCTGTACTCTCTGGTCCTGGCTTACTACTCTCTTCCTCCATCTCCAAAACCGCAATTCCGGCGAAGATCCTTTCTGTGATTTCAGAATTCTTGTTCTCCGGCCGGCGAGTATAGATACAGATTCAGGCACACGAACACCCAAGGACAGCGAGCGAGCGAGCGAGAGAGAGAGAGAGTGTGTGCGTGGTTTAGGGTTTGTAGGCGAAGTTTGCTTTTTTTTTCTTTGCTTCTATTGGAAAAACGCGTAGTTTTTTTAACCTTTTTGAAGGCTTTGAAGGCTTTGAAAGCTTTGAAAGCTTTGTCCTGTCAATATACACTACACAGAGAGAGAGAGAGAGAGAGAGAGAGAGAGAACGTCAACTTCCAACGTACGGAAGGCCAATATTTAATGAAATTTTATTTTCATTTTTGAATTTTAAAATGGAAAAGATTGTGTGCACGACCATGCACAGAACCATTGGATGGGAATAAAGGTCTACGGTACACCCCTTTTATCTCCATCTGACGGTTATGTGCAAGGTCGTGCACCATATACAATGTTGCACACAATGTTTTCTCTTTTTATTATTAATAAAGCTTTTTCTTTCGCGGGTTATTGAGAATATAATAAACATTTGCCCAATTTGCTTAATTTGGGGGAGTGACGGTGCGCGTACGTGCGCATAGTGCGTACGAAACCAACAGCGGTTCCTCCACGCATGTACAAGTTCTTACATTGCGTCCTATTTTCCAAACCTACATGTAAGTTAGGCCTAGCTAGGGTGGCCCACTGAGAATTCGATTTTGGGCCCCATTTCCCTTTGATGATAGTTTTGTTATAAATTATTGGGAAAATTACAGGATTAGACATAATTGGGTTTACTCTTACAAAACTATTGCGCACTCATTGTTTTAGTTAACAAAAATACATAGTTTTGAGTTAGGGTTTACAAAACTAACCGAAACTGTAATTTTCCCTCAATCATGTATTATTTTTACCATTTTACCTTTAATTCCTTCAACCACCACCACCATTGCCGCCGCCACCACCGCCATTACCACGTCTCCCTCTCTGGCTCCCTCTCCCCAAAACCTGCACACCTCACCACCCCACCTCCTCTGCCTGACCTCCGCAATTGCAAACCCTCTCTGCAACCCGAGACCCCACCTAAGCCCTTCCTCCTCTTGACTGTCTAGCTCACTGCTGCACCCGTTGCGAATCATCCTACGAGCATCACCCCCTGCCAATGGTCACTTCTCTTGCAACCACTTTAAAACACCTTGAAAACATCAAAAATCCGTTTCCCCTTTTTAGTAGTGGAGTTGTAAAATCTGAAATTATTTCCAGTTTTTCTTCGTTCCTCTTTTCTTCTCTATTCACCAGAGAGAGAGAGAGAGCGAGGATAATCGCATATAGGACGCATTTCTAGTGGATGCTCGAGGCTTGGAGGTAACCGATTTCTTGGTTACATCATCTCTGCACGTCCCTCTTAATCCTCCCTCTCTTTTTCTCTCTTTGTTGATGAAGATTATATTAAATCAAATGTTTTCTTTTTTGTGGTTTTCCTTTGCCGCCCTTTTGTTGGGTTGCTGCGAATGTGCAGAGAGAGGTGCTTGATACAAAATTTCTGCTTCAAGATGAACACATGTGGGATAATGGGCACGCCTCTCTGCAAATCCACATTGAGCGTGAGATTCAACAAAAAATACCTCCCAATGCCCCTTAAAGTGAAATTGTATGATAGATGCTGGAGCGTTGGACACAGGTTGCCTCTCTCTCTCTCTCTCTCTCTCTCTCTCTCTCTCTCTCTCTCTCTCTCTATATATATATATATATCCAGAATTTAGAATCGGATTCAACAGGAATTCTCAAGGTAAAAAAAAAAAAACAAAATCAGTAGAAATAGAATTGGGTTTGGAGAAGCTGTTAAGTAAATCTGGGAACGATTTGCATCCTGAAACACCATCCAACACTCCCTTGCGCATACGATTTGCAGCAACTAGTAACGATTTGCAAGATGGATTTTGAGTAATCTGGAAAAGGGAAAATCGTTAGGAGGATCCACGAGGCAAGTACAAGACTGGGGGCTGAAGGGTTTCAGGCGGGATTTCAAGGAAGGATAGGGCTGCGGGTAATTGGGAGGGTCGGTTGGGTGGGGTTGCAGGGGTAGGAAAATTGGAGCAGAGAGGGTACCAGGGTTGGGGTTGCTCATAGGCGTGGAGTTTGGGTGGTTGCAGGGAAGGTGGACATGGTGATCGGAAAAGGCAGGGTGGATGAAGTCAGGGATAAAATGGTCAAACAATATGCATTGTTGAAGGATAATTACTATTTTGGTTAGTTTTGTAGAACAAAACCCAAAATTGTGTGTTTCTGTTAACTGAAACATAGAGTGGTTAGTTTTGTAAATGAAAATTCAAAAGTGTTGAATGCTTTAATTTTCCCTAAATTATTTGTGATCCACTTCTGGTATAGGATAGGGCTGCGGGTAATTGGGAGGTCGTTGAGTTTATTTGGTTGTCATAATTCTTAGTTATGGGTCGTTGAGTTTATTTGTTGTCTTATTATAATCTTGAAAAATTTTTTACATGTGATTTTAGGGAGTTTGAAAAAATAAAACTATGATTTCATATTTTAAGTTGCAGTATAAAGCAAGAGACAACTTAGATTTCATTATAGTGAAAAAACATACAACACTAATAAACCCGCTTCATTAGGAACCATTAAACTTCTTCTCCCTTTTATACAATACCTAGAATCGTTTAGGAACCAATACCGTCTCGTCCCGTTAGTAATTGAGACCGGGATTTAAATTTGGTCCTATTAATTAAATGGGATGGTTTTGATATTGGCACTTTTGGTACCGGTACAGATATGATCCCATCCCAAATACCAGAAACCGTCCCAATTGGCATCCTTAAGTGTTTTGTTATTAAGATGTCACGATACATTAGATCCTTCTTATCGGAAAAAAAAAAAGGTACATTAGATCCCTTTGATTAAGTGATAATTGCAAAATTTTAATAGAAAACATTAGTATTATTGAATAACATTCAATATCTTTGCTTTTAAGTACTTCTTTAAGGGAAAAAGTTCTCTGTCCGGGAGTGTGGCCTACGCCAGCACTCTCATGAGTCTGTCTCTCTCCTCTCCAGGTGAAAAGATACCTCTGCCCCCTTGTTTTAAGGAGGAGAGAGATAGACACATGGGAGTGCTGGCGTAGGCCACACTCCCGGACAGAGAACTGCTTCTCCTTCTTTAAATAGGAAGCATTTCTGTGGGGGAGCGTGGCTCCTACTGTGTGTGCGTGGTCAATGAGGGTGCGTGTGGAAGTATCAGCATGGTGGCATTTTCGCCTTTCATGGGTGGGGTGGCCATTTCGCCCCCTCTGCAGGCGCCACACTTCCCACATAATTCTTTTCTCTTCCAAAATTCTTTAAAGTTGTTAAAAAAGCCAAAAGATTTTAATACTAAAAATTTAAATTCTTTAATATTATTTTTTTTAATTTTCTCTTGAATTTTTCGTTTGGTAGGATCAACTTTCATGTATTATATAACTGTAGTAAGAAATTCTTACTATGTATACTTGGATCAAACATAAGAAAGTTTTCTATGAAGATCCGTAGGCACACATTTAACTCAGCTGTTAAAGCCAGATCCGTGGTCCAACCGAAAAGACTCAGGTTTTCAATTTTTAGAAGAAAAAAAAAACTAAATTTTTTTTGGGTGTGAATCGTTGTCCCCTCCAATTCGCTGCTCCCTCCAATTCTTCCAATTCCTCACATGGAGATGAGAATGACCACCGTACCCTCTGCCCAAAAACACTGCCCAAGGTGGGATCCTCTCCCCCTATTAGAGGAAGAGGAAAACACAGACTTTTGGGGTATAGCCTTAGTTTGTGTATCCTAATTCTTTCAAAGAATTTTCTTAAAGCTACAATGTGTCCCTCACATTCTTTTGACTTGAGGATCATGTTGTCGACATAGACCTCAACCTGTTTATGCATTAGGTCATATAAAATGGTGGTTGTCGTCCTTTGATAAGTTGCCCCGACATTCTTAACTCCAAACGACATTACCTTGTAACAATATGTTTCCCATTGAGTCATAAATTGAAGGTGATAATTGTTCAGGGTGGTAAAAGTTTCTAATCAATTTAGTAGGGTTTTAAAAACTATTTGTTTTCAGGGTTTTTTCCCATGCAAAATATTTTTCTTGTTTGCTTATTGTTGGAAGAAGGGCAATTCAGGAATAGTGGTAACAGGCTCAGGAATTAGGAGTCAGGAGTTAGGACAGATAGAGCAAAAAAAAGTAAGGATTTATTCTCCGTATTTATAGTTTGTTATTACCTTTTCTGTCCCTCACGATTTGATGGGTCTTAAATAAGACAAGAGGGCAATTTTATGTGATCTGATCATATTGTATAGTAAAGAAATTTATAATTATGATACGTAATACCATTACTGCCCCTTACACGTGCGTAGAAGGGTAATTTTGTAATACTAAAGAAGTGTTAAAATTTTATGCGGAAATGATTCCTGTCCGGAGGCATAGCCTCTGCTAGCGGTCCCCTCTCTTTTTGTCATTCCTCCCTTCCACTGAAATAACCTCTCTACCCCTTAAAGTGATTCTTGTGATCTTGTATGAGGGTACTCATTGGGTGTTTCCTTCTGAGGTAGGCTACACTTCAGGACAGGAATCACTCTCCTTAATTTTGTATAGGGAGAAAGTTCTCTGTCTGAGAATGTGGCATATACCAGCACTCCAATGTATCTATCTCTCTCCTCCTCAAAACAAGGGGGCAGAGTTGTCTTTTCATATAGGGAGGAGAGAGATACACTCATCGAGTGCTGGTGTAGACCACACCCCCGGACAGAGAACTAATTCCCTTTTGGTATAATCTGTTTTACCAAAAGAATATATAAGACCCATTGTAATTAGTATTGGTATCGATTCAGCATATCGGCTGATACATATTGATATTGTTGGAGGCCGATTTCAATACGGATTAGTTATCTTGGCCAAAAAGTGGTCTATTTTTTAATTTAAATATGGAAAAATCTTCTTGTCACCAAGGTTGATTACAATAAAATTGTAACCTTACTATTTTACCTTTTTAGTATAACAGATCATTTTCCATGAAGGTAATTCGTGACATGGGGGCCCCAGTATCTCAGGAAGCTAAAGGTCCTGAGTTCGACTCCGCCTCCCCCCTTGGGGCCACCCACCTGAGAGGAAACTCTCCCTCGTGAACATGGGGGCCCCAGTATCTCCCGGTTCATGTGTATTGCGGGATCGTGCACGAGCCCTGGGGGAATTAGGTTGCTATCAAGGTAGGGACATCACTAGTAGGGATGTAAATGGATATTCGTAAATCCGTATTCGATTTGCGTTCGTACCCGTTTAGAAGAATCCGAATCCGTCCGAAACTAATCGGATACGAATATGATAATCCCCCTATTCGACCGATTATTATCCGATTCGTTTAGCAGTCCGACGGTAATAAAATATCTAAAATATAACTCCATGTTTGTCTAGCCTTTTAAGTTACCTTATTGGATTTTGTTATCTTATTTTTATAAATTTATACGTTAAGATAATGTGATTCTTTTTCTAGATTTGCTATTGGTTTATATATATTGTTTTATGCAATGTGATAAATGGAATTACATATCTATTAAAAAATCAAAAGTAAAAAACATAAAAGAATAAAAGACTAAGAAAAGTAGAAGAAAGGGTAATTACTGAACTCTCAAGTCTCAACCCTAACCCTCATCATAAAAACGGTAAATATGTCAACGGATAGTCAATTTATCGTATTCGATCCGTATTCATATCCATTTAAGAGAACGTGTATTCAAAAAATCACTATCCAAAAATTATCCGAATCCGTCTGAAAATCGATAGGATATTATCCGAATTCGTCCGAATATAATCGGATACGAATATGATAATGCCACTATCCGACCGAATTCGATCTGTTTACATCCCTAATCACTAGTGAACCAATCTTGGGAATCAAGCATGATGCATTCTTCCTCAACATCAAGTTCATCAACTACAGTGATTATGGTTTCGTTAATGGGAAACTTGAGACATCAGAGAATGAGGATGCCACAACCAAGTTGGTGTGGATCCTAGGTCGTGCTAGCAACATTTTATATGTTTCGTCTATATCCGCTACATGGAATAGAGTTGACCGAACAAGGGGTCCCATTTGGAGATTAAGTCGAATTATACCTTGCGCGGTTCGAGTGGCCCCATCATATGCACGAACAGTTGTAGTGAGGATCTGAAGGAAGGGTCCAAATTCAACTGTCTAGTTGTACTCAATAAGAAAATATTCAATCTTGCACCAGCTGATCGTAGACCATCAGCCAAAAACCGGACATCTCCAGTTCTAAAAAACAAATCATGACATTTCAGATGGGCAATATCTATTGAAATCTTAACTTAAGTAACTTTTAAGAATACGAAGAAAAGAGACAATCAAAATAAGATTACAACTTCTAACTTCACCACCTTAGTGACAATAGGATCCGGATCCTCTACTTCCATCCTACTTCCATGCCCTCTGAGAGCGCCACGTCGCTTGACTCATATCCAACAATTGAGATCAACATAATTCAATTTTTTTTTAAATCACCCATAACATGTTTGGACCACCTTAGGAAGCATTTGGTTGCGTAAATCAACAAAACGGTGTTCTGTAGGACCATAATTCTAAATTAATAAAACCGTTTAGTTGCCTAATTCCAATGGATTACAAGAATTGCATAATTCTGATTTTTACACTAAACTTGATCCATATCTAAGTTCACCTAAAGAGGTGAACTCAGATATGAATTACAAATTCTAGGCTTGGTATAAATAACATCATCCAACTTTGAATCATAAGCTTCTTGCCTTAAATCGAAAAATGATTTGAAAATCATGATTTTTGATTCAACTAGGGAAAAACGATCGTCGTCTTCCATGGCCTGAACCGGCGTTCTCTCTCTCTCTTCCATGGCCTGAACCTGTGTTCTCTCTCTCTGTCACACCCCTATTCTAGACAAGGAATATAATATAATATAAAGGGTGACTAGGACGATGCGTGTCACCCTACTAAACCTCCCGGATCACTGACACAGTGTCCCAACGCACAGTCATAACCAATATTAAAGCAAGATAATATTAGAATGCGGAAAAGGAGTATTTCATTCCAAGGATCAGTAGTATTGCGGAAGCGTATAGAATCATATAGTTACAAGATGTTCAAAGGCTAGATGATAAATACAGTAGTTAATTACATTCTCAATGACCATCTAATAACTATCAAAAGGTATAATGGTAAAGGTTTATACATGGGCCTAAGCCCCAAAAGTAAATAAAAAGGGACCAAGTCCCGAATATCCTCACGACCCGTAGGCACAATCATCACAAGGACACCCGTTGCCATGTTCCTTTAACACAACTTCCAGCTCCTCCGTACCAATGTCATCATAACCCGACGACTGGACCTCGAGTCCCGCGAGATACCTGCCATCTGCATCATAATCTAAAAAGTGTGCACACTAGGGGGTTAGCTCCACTGAGCCAGTGAGGAGATGGGGATGCACAAACACGCAATTCACATAGTCCAATGATGCATGTACATGTTAATTCCATTTTCCACCTAACACACAACTAAGTCAGGTATATGCTACTGTGACAACTCGAAAGACACTCTAGGTCACTTATCTTATCATCACAATGAATTCTCAATTGTCACCAGGGGGCCTATGCAGATCGAAGCCTCCAAGACCACTTAGTGGCAAACCCCGATAACCAATACTATCATGACTGGCCTCTCTCCCCTCCACAGAATTCGGTGTACTGATTACCCAACACCTAAACCCCTGTTGGTAAGGGTCGTAGCATAAGGGTGCAAAAATCTTAGCCACAGATATACTACATGCAAGTCCTATCATCCCGAGAGGTAATCCGGGTGCATCAACTTTTCATCTAGTTTAATGTTCGGTTACCAGCACGGCACAGCACACACAGTTCAATATGACATTCAACAAAATTACTTCATAAATATATAATATTCGGGGTTTCGGCACCGGCACCGTGACCCATTAAAATGTAATAACAACCACAATCATAATCATGTTCATCATTTAATAAAGTATGCAAATGCACAAATTATGCCAAATTAATTATACTAATAGCATGGTAAAATTATGCAAGCCCAAACAAACCAAACCCACTCACCCTAGGTGTTATATCCCGAAGCTAGAAGATGTCGCCGTGATTAAGTAGTACGTTGGAAAAACGAAAGATTTAACCTAATGAAAGAGTAAGAATAGGGTTAATTATGTCAAAAGGGAGGATCCCCAAAAAGGTCCCCCACAAATTACCTAAGTTGTAGACTTTAAAGGTAGGGTGGTTTTATGGGTGGTTTCATACCCAAACTTAAAACCACATGTAAATCCAACCTAAACAGGGGCTTAGGAAGGGTTCTGCTAGGTGCGATTTTACGTGTGGTTTCTCAGGGTATATGAAACCGCAGGTAAAATCGACTTTAACAGAGAGCTTCTTAAGAGGATGGTCTCAGGGTGGTTGCAGGGGCAGTTTCTCGTAGGTCTTGAAACCGCAGGTAAAATCGCGTGTCTCCAAACCCCAAAATCAAAGGATTCTTCACCAAAGCTTTCATTTTCAAGTAGATTGGAGAAAAGGAATCACCAAGAGTGCTTTCTCCTTGGCACATTAGGGTCCTAAGACCCCATTAGGCCTATGCAACCGATGGATTCAATAAAGGAAAGCAAGGCTTCATTTAGGGCATAATAGGGTAGAAACCCTATGTCTATCGATGGGGATTGGATTGGGAGCTTTGGGGTTAGCCAATGGAGTCAAATAGCTCCACAAAATTAAGGCCATGAGTTTCCATCGATTTTTGGGTCTCAAGACAAACCCTAGACCGATTCTCCACTATCTCCCAACCCTAAAAATCTAAAATAAAAAAGGAAGGGAGTGTCTTAAAGGCTTACCTACCTCAAGGAAGTAGCACCCACGTTGAGGTTCTAAGAAGCAAGATCCTCAAGCCTCCCTAACAAGCTCCTCCACACCTCTTCTCCTTTCTCTCCTTCCTCTTTCTCTCCTCCACGTTTTAGGTTAGGTGAGAATAGTAATGAGAAGTAAATGTCTTTAGTTCTAAATAGGCAAAAATGACCTTAGGACCCGTTTGGTTGAGTAACACTAGAATAGAAAACCCATTTTTAGTTCATTAAGTCAAATGAGTCTAATGGGCTAAATGGGCTAAATGGGCTGACCCACTGATTTCAAATAGAAAAGAACCCACTTAAGGATGGGTCCATCCACCATGGGATTATAGGCCTATCACACGCCCCCTTAAATAAATGGGACCCACAAATAAAATATTTTCTACCCAACTAAAATAGTCCGGGCAGTTCAAACCTTGGCCCGCACTTCAAGTGTATCAAGAGAAAGGGTAAATAAATAAAATTAAAAGCTAGAACTTACTTCTCCAATTGTCATGGTTTGTCCCCCATGACCCCGATAGTTTCCTCTACAGACATACCCGTACTGTGGTCAATAATTTTGTAGCTGGGTTTGACCACCAGTGAGAACAGTTCACCAGCATATATGACAGTGATAACCACATGTCACGGAAAGAAAATAATAATTAATTATACTCCCGGGGTGCGGGTATAACATCCACCCCACCTTACAAGAAATTTCGTGGGAGCTTGAGGGAAAAGAGAGAGAGATCGTACCAAGGAGAAGAGGGAGAAGTTGGGAGATCATGGAACGGAAAAGAAGAAGATATGGGTAGTAGCACCTGATTCAAGTCGGTGAACAACAAGAAAGGCTGGGACTAGGTTGAGATTAGAAGAAAAATCGAACCAAATAGGGTTGTGATTCTTCAAGAGGTATTGTTCTTGTTCTCAAATGACGTTTGGATCATGTATTCTCTGTTTTAGCTTTATTTTGGAGTTCGTTTGAGATAGAAAGCACCAAGATGAAGGGGTTTTATGGATTTGTATCTATTTGGGTTTGAGTTTGTGTTGTCTGTTTCTCTATTTGGAGTTTTGATTCTTGTTTTCAGAACTTAAAATCTGTAATGATCAGAGAAATAGTAGGAGGAGGAGGAAGAGGATTTGAGGAGCAGCAAGAAGGGTTGCTACTGACCTGTAGCAGGCTCGGCCAGCAGCTTGACTTGCTGCTACCGTGGAAACGATCTGGAAACCTATGTGAACTGCATCATTCAATTTTCTCCTTATGTATATTTCTTCTTTTTATTTGATTGTCTTCATTTTATTTTAGGAGATTGATCAGAGTGCCTACTCATAGGATGTTAACCATGAAGAAAGATATTAGTTGTTTGAACTTTGAAAAATATTTTGCAATTTTCAAGCCTCCTGTTGCAATATTTGGGAGTGACCCAAGATGAATAAGGATGTACTTCGATTCTGTTCATGTGGTGGAACCTCAATTCCTCAAATATGACCTCTTTTTTGTTTAGTTGTAACATCTAATGCTCATATCATATCTTGTTTGACACAGTTTCCCAAACCCAAGCTTTCAGAGGTCCCATTCTTGAAATTGTGTATTCTGTCTAATCCGTCCCCCCTCCCCTTCTCTGTTTTCCATTCTTTCCTACAATATGAAATGAACCTTAAAGTACTTGCAACACTTGAGTTTGTTACCAGACCATTTTGATGTCTTATGCTCTTTCAAGTGTTGACATCTACACAGACGAAATTCTAGCATTAGTTGCTTATTCAAGTCTCTACTTTTTGTTCTTTTAGTTCTATAAATTCAAACTAATTAGAGCTCCATTGTTCTTCATTTCCTATTATTGATACTAGGAGCCGGTTCTTAATTTATATGACGTGTATTTTAAGGCCTATTTAGAACTTGAGTTCTGATGCTTGCTCTATTTCTTTACCATTATAATTGCAATCATACGGAGACTACCTTGATTTGTTGGCTAAAGATCAAGCATAGCAAGGGCACTTCAAATTCACAAGTTTGTGTATCTAATTCTATTAATGCAACAATGTCAACTTCTACTCCATCTTTTCCACTTAAGAATGTTGTGATTTTGAAATCTGCAGAGCTCATCACCAGATACGTTTTATTTTGCAAAACCTCTAGTCAATATTTAAGACCACTCTCTAAAAGGTCATATTGTCAATAGTTCTGTATGTTCTTTTCATCTTTACTTTCTGATCATATTTTTTTTTTTCGGCCTTTACCTATGATACTTCAATATGTTTAACTCCTACCAGTTATTCTGAATATTTTGTCCTTTTATTCTCAACTCTCAAGGGCCTTTCTTGGTTACTTGTTAGTAGCTGAAGATGGGTTTTGAAGATTGTTCTCATACTTCTTTAAAACCAGAAATCCCATCCAAAACCCAAATAATGGGATGTTAACAGTAGATTTTCCATTACACCGGTGGCTTCACCATCTGAGGAATTGGCTGACTCATAGCAGCAGCAATGTCAATCCTTCAGATTGGACTATTCCTGCTCCCATTTATGAATAGTCATTTTCTTGAACTCAGTTTTTCCCCCCTCTTCTCTTTATCTTGCCTTTTTTTTTCTGCTATTCTTTTTAAGCCGTCTTGTTTCTGTCATAATCTTGCTTGTTTCCAGTGAGTAGTAGGTCAGAGCTTGCAGCATGGATTAATTGGACCATCTTTAAGCTTAGAATCCATATTAAATTAGAATGTGTTCCCAGCTGGAAAAACTCTCTTCTTTTTTAATGCAAGTTCAAGTGATGTTGCTAGAAAATTCCCTTATTTTAGTTGATTGCTTTTAATAGTTCCACTGTGGGTTGGCTTCAAATATTTTTTTCATTCTTGTTCAGTTGATATATGTTTTTGTGACATGGTTTATGTAGGTAGGTGAGTCTTTAGCTCAAAAGGAAGAGCACCTGGGTTTGTTCCCAGGAGATGATGGTTTGACTCCATCACGACTCTCATGTAACAGTAGCTTCTTATTTAATTTCTTATCAGAATAGGGTGAGATTTGGGGGAATCTGAACTTTTGTTTTCCTTTTATTGGAAGTGTTGTGTTTTAGCTTAATTTCAACTTCAAATTTTGGTTAATTGAAAATCTCTTGTTTCTGAATTTTAAGTTTCAAATGTGGAAAACAAATTGAGGAGGATTCATTAACATAACAGAAATACTTATGCAAACGTATGAATGTGATGTCACATAAAGGCAGAATAATTGTGTCCTCACTAATAACTCACTTATCAGTTTGCTCTACATCGGGTAGTAAAAATTGAAAATGTAAACTTTTAACAAATCTCTTATTTTTCACTTATTACAGTTTAGGGAAAGGAATTATGCATAGGAGATTTCTTCAATTGACTTAAATGAAAGCTATTAAGACATATTGAGTCATACTCTCAATGCTAGCACCTGAGCACAAATTCACCCCCACCCCTTGCTATCCCTACACCTCAACACAACACTCACACAGTCACCCTCACCCCTTGCTGCCCCTACACCTGAGCACACACTCACCCCCATCTTTTGCTGCCCCTACACCAAAGCACACATTCACCCCACCCTTTGCTCACTCACACACTCACACATAGGAATGGTATATTAGTAATTTTAGGTTATATAAGGTTGGGTGGTAATTAGATTTAATTAATTATTTGGGAACATTAATATGGTAATCGTATTATTATTTTTTATTTTTTTGTTAATGTGTCTTTTAATTTTAAATGTGAGGTTTAGTAACTGACAGACTCAGGGTAACCAAACAGTTTTTCAGATAGATTCAGGATAAATCCAACTGACAGACTTAAAGTAACCAAATAATTTTTCAAGAAGAATCACGTTACAAAATCATGATAATCAAATAGTTTATTTTCTGAAATTACGATTCAATTGATGGTAACTCAAGTAACTGACCATCCACAATCAAACCACATCCAAAAGATTTACGCAACTAAACGCTTACTTAAACTCTCCATTCAAATCGATTCAACCTCACTCAACCCTAACCCATCAACCCTTTAACCAATGATTAGGATTCAAAACATTTCAAACAAAAATCCCCAAATAGCTCCATCGTTCTTCTCTTCTTCTAAGAGAGATTGGAAGTGCCTTAGAACACTTGTTATTTCATCGTTGGAAAGGCATTGCAGTCGCTCTCCGTCACCGAAGAAGGTAATGCAAACGTACAAACAAAATTAATTCCGTTTTTTAACTCCATTCTCCTACAGCAACCAAAATCAGCGAGAGTTAAAGACCACGGTCAATTTCATGAACTGGAGCCTAACAAAGCTTACAAATTGACGTGCAGGATTGCGTAAGCATGAATGAGACTGCATGACACGAAGCAGCTACTATGGTCTATTCTTTTCTAAACTCTTATTAATCATTTTCATTTTTAATTTTTGAGGTGGGGGTTGAGACCGTAACGGTGTCAAAATCAACCTAAATTTTTGAGATCGTTTCATAAATGATTCGATTTTGATTTTAAAATGGAGACAATTTAGTTCAACAATTTAAACCAAATCAAATCGAACTATTTAAATCCTACTTTAGCATTCATTAATGGTAACAATAATGGTATAAATAAATAATTATTTAAAAAAAAAAAAAAAAAACCATGGAAGAACTTCCATTTCAATTAGAGATATAAACGATTGAATTGTCGATAGTGGCATTATCATATTCGTATCCGTTTATATTCGAGATTAATAATTTTGATAATGATTTTTGAATGTTCTCTAAATGGATATGAATGATTGAATACGATTTTTCATATCCGTTGACATATTTACTATTTTTATGATGAAGGTTAGGGTTGAAACTTGAGAGTTATATTACCCTTTCTTCTACTTTTCTTAGTCTTTTATTCTCTTACGATTTTTACTTTTGATTTTTTAATAGATATGTAATTCCATGTCACATTGCATAAAATAATATATATAAACCCATAACAAATCTAGAAAAGAATCACATTATCTTAACTTATAAATTTATAAAAATAAGATAACAAAATCCAATAAGGTAACTTAAAAGGATAGACAAACACAGAGTTATATTTCGATATTTTATTACCGTTGGACTAAACGAATCGGATAATAATCGATCGGATAGAGGGATTATCATATTCGTATCCGATTAGTTTCGGACGGATTCGATTCTCCTAAACGAATACTAACGCGGATCGAACGGATTTACGAATATCCATTTACATCCCTAATTTCAATCAAAAATTAAAAAACATGTAATGAAAAATAGGCGTTTGAATACTGAGAGTTAAAAAAAAAAAAAGGGTTAATTTTATGAACACCCCTTGTAAATATCTAATGTATCACGGACATGCCAAATTTTGGCAAAATATCATAGACTACCCTTACTTTATGTTTTTATTTCAATTTAATCCATCCCGTTAGGTCTGTGCAGTTAAGTTGTTGTTAGTTCTTTTATAATGATAAAATTACCCTTACCATTGGATGAACTTCCCATAATACCTTCAAGGGTAAAACCCAAATACTCATGTTTAATGATATTATCTTTGAGATTCCTTATTTTTTGTAAACCCAAATTTACCTCTCCCCTATCCATGTTAAGTTGTTGTTAGTTCTTTTATAATGATAAAATTATCCTTACCATAAGGTGAACTTCCCATAATACCTTCAAAGGTAAAACCCAAATACTCATGTTTAATGATATTACCTTTGAGATTCCTTATTTTTTGTAAACCCAAATTTACCTCTCCCCTATCCATTCCCTTCTCCCTCCTTGCAACCCCACCCTTGCCCAGCTTACCGTGCTCTGTTAGCAAATCCCCACCTCACACCAGCCTCGTCCCCGGTTGACCACTCCTGCTACACGTTGACAACCCCACCACCCCCACCGTCTCCTCTTCTCGCACGACCACCCCCACACCCACACCCACACCCACACCCACCCCCTCTGCAACCAACCCCTGCCCCAGACCCTATCGTTGTAACCCTACCTACCCCCGCCGTTGCAAACCCCCATTTGCAGCCTTGCAGGTTCCTTTCGCTTTTTACAGGAGTAGGATAGAAGCACCTTTGGGTGTTAAAAAGCAAGAAAATAATGAATACCTAACAGTTACATTGTTGCTTACGTTACCCCATTTCCTAAGAATTGAATCTTTGTATGTTATAGAATTAAATTCTTTCTTACGCCTCCATTAACCCCATTGTTCTCCTTTACCACCAGTAATGGAGAGCAAGAACAACCAATTCTAGCCACTTGGGGTCTACCAGAAGCTTTTCGATTTCATCTTTAATGGCGTTGTAGCTCGAGGCTTCAAACGTATCACCTTGGGTCCTCCAAAGGCGCATCGTTTGATTGAAATCCCCGTTACTGGTTCCAGTGTTCATGGGAGCTCTAAGAAGTTACCTTCTTTTATTGCCTCTGAAGGTGTTGGTGGAACTATAGCTATCATGGAACTATAGCTATCAATGACACTCAAAACCTGTAAAGCCACTATTGGAGCATTACAGGAGAAGGAATTGGGGGCTTTCGGCATGGTGAGACAGGGGAGCATGGTGGGGAAAAAGAGAACGATAGTAATGTTAACAAAGGGGTTTCTTTTATTGCTATGATTTGTTTCCATTTGAGGAAATATAGTGTTTATGAGATATGAATCACTACTCACGTCCTCTGTGATACGTTTGCGGAACAGAGGATACAGCGAGCGAGGGTTGTAGAACTAAAGGCATGGATGGAGTGGGGTTGGAAGGGGTGTAGGTCTGGGCGGCGATTGCAACGATAGATTATTGCAGAGGTTGGGGTTCGCAAAGGGGGTTGGTGGTTGTACAAGTGGTGGTGGGGGTGATGGATGAGAGTCTCAGTTGACAACGAGAAGAAGAAGAATAAACAGTAGGTGGGTCCCACTTATTTGATTAAAAAAAAGATTAATAGGGAAGATGATGGAATTATAAGTGTTTTTTGTTGAAATTACTAAGGAGGTAAAATGGATATTTTAACTTTGGGTGCCAACTGTGCTTAACATCACAAGGAAGGTTGATATTTTGTCAAAGTTTGGCATGTCCGTGATATATTGGATACTTATAGGAGGTGTCCGTGAAATTTTCCCAAAACAAAAAACCCATTTAAAACCGATTATACTGAAACCGTTTATAAATGGTTTTAGTTTCAACATGTGAAACCGTTTATTAAATGGTTCGATTTTAATTTTACCTAAAAAAATTTGCAGTGATCCGAATCAAACTGTTTACACTGAAACTGAATCGTAGAACACCCTTACATGAGCCTGGGGCTAGGGCTAGGGCTAGGGCTAGGGCTGGAGTTAGATCAACAAACTTTTGTTTTAGTAAAAGAGTTCTCTGTAAGGGAACGTAACCCCTTACATGCGTAGGGACCAAGGAAGGACATATGGAAGCACCAAGCATTTCTGCCTTTCATAGGGGCGAGTTCTCTATGAGGGAGCGTGATCCCTTACATTCATAGGGACCAAGGAAGCACATATGGAAGCACCAAGCATTTTTACCTTTTATAGGGGTGAGATGGTAAGTTTTTCACCCCTATATGTTTGGGCGTAGGGGCCATGTCGGCCCAAAAAAAATTTTATTTTTTATTTTTCTAAATACTATCTGGTCGTGTGCCACATGCAACTCCAATATCTAAACACAAGACCACATGAAATGACGATTGTACCCCTATTAGAAAACGGAAATCCAGAAATTTGATCAATAATTCTTTTCATACTAAAAGACACGTGACGGATACGTAAAGTGTTAAGATGCGATTCCGCAATCACCGACCTCTACTGGTTCTGATCATCATCCGAAAAAAGTATAAACATCTTTGTCTAATAGATGTGGACCCCACACTTCGTGGGTCCCAGTTCACACCCCACGCCAGGGCTATTTTGGATGTTGGATCCCTGTGGAACGGCAGGAGTATTAAAAGCGTCGACTTTCGGTGAATATGGAAACGAAAAGGAAAATTCATGGGCGCAATGGCTCATGCAAATTTTATTTTCCATCTCTTTAAGAGAAAATTATCACCTCCAATTCCTTTAATAGGGAGAGTGGATCCCATTTTGGGCAGTGTTTTTGGGTAGGGGTAAGATAGTCATTTTCATCCTCATGTGAGGATTTGGAGGGGACAGCGAATTAGAGGGGACAATGATTCCTTTAAGAGTACCTATGGGGCAAGCCGCATAACGATTTCGTACATAAGAGAGAAATAATTTTTGAATAGATCCAGAGAGTTTCAAGAAACTGATTTTTCAAATTCGGATTCCCCAATAAAAATTTTTTATTATCCATTTACATCTCTACCAACATTGGTTACAACAAATCTCCCTTATAAATATTCAGTAGTACAGAAGAAGGTTGTTGGGCTGCATGGCGCCTCCACCCAAATATAGAAAGGGTGAAATGATCACCCTGCCCAGGTGAATTGAAAAGCCCACTCATGTTGGATGCCTCTACGTATGCTCTCATTGACCCCCAGGCTGTTGCAACGATCCCCCTCCCTATTCAGTTCATCAACTTTCAACTAAGGATTCCGATACCCTTATTCAATTAAGGGGAAGGATTCTTACGCATTTCCTACGCTTCATATTCAGACTTGAGAGACAGTTTTCCTACGCTGAACACTTTATCAAATGCGTTAAGTGTTGTTCACTATATACATGTATTTTCCTTATCTTGTACCGGAAAATCTTTTGCGTTTTTGGTAAAAATTTCCATTTATGATTGTGCATCATGCATGGCCGTATCTCCCACCCCTAACCCTGGATCCACATCCTCTACTTCCAAAGTTCGTACTTCCATCCTACTTCCGTCACTTCTCATTGTGCCACCTGGCTTAATCAGCATCCAACGGATGATATTGAAAGAGTTCAAAATATTTTGCAAACCTCATGAGATTCAGTTTGAACCACCTTAAACCTCAAAAAGAAAACCACCCGACCGGTTCGGCTCATCAACTCAAACCCTTTTCAGTGAAACTAAACCCAAACCTCTTATCTGCCTAGGGTTTCAGAAATCCCAAAATTCCCAAATGCTCTCCATCGCTCCCTTCTTGAAGGGAGACCGTGATTTCTTATCTTCCATTGTCTTGCTTGTTGGTTGCGGTTTCTAAGACAAGGCGGATTAGATTGCAGATCGTTTGGCTCGGAGCGGCCTAGGTGTTGGGGAAGTTACTCTCCCGCCGGGACTGTACTACGGTATCTGTTGCAGACAAGGCTTTGGAGCTGTTGGAGATGGCGTCCACCTGCAACGAGAGTCGGATGGCAACATGCGAGGAACCGAACTGCGTCCCTGCCATAGCGCAGAAGATGCTCAAGGTGTCTAAGGAAGCGACGGAACACGCGGTGTTGATACTATGGAGTGTTTGCCATCTGTTCAGTGACCAGAAGGCTCAGGAAGCCGTGACCAAGTCCAACAGATTGACCAAAATCTTGCCGTTGATGCAAAGAGCAATTGTTCACCTTCTGTTCGCCAAATGTTTGCAGACCGCCTTAAGATCTTTCGTGTTAACTCAAAATCTTGTCTTTCTAGCTATGATTACTAAAACCACCCACATCATGCCCTTCTGAGTTTTTGTCTCATTACAGAGAAAGAAATCCAAAAAAAGAAAAAAAAAAAAGACTATAAACGACGAGAAAGTTATGTTAAGGAAAGGAAATATTCAAGGAGACAATATTCAATTTTGTTCATTTTCATTCTCTCTTTGTGCTTTTTTTTTTTTTTAAAAAAGAAAGGAGAATATGCCATTTAACATTCACAAGTCGAGATTCATAATTTTTTCTTGCTTTTCTGTAAAATTTGGGGCAAGGGTTATTTGACATCGGCTCTGAATGAACTTGACTGCAACATACATTTAACATTCAATTCCCCTCGTTCAATTCGCAGAAAAATACCGGTGTTCAGATTTGGGAAGAAAGGGTCTGAGAGCAATGCAGTTTATGTTGTTCTCCAAAATTTAACGCTATGCCTTGTTTGAGTACTCTCTCTCTCAATGGAAACAATCTGACAGGAAAACTCAAATTCTCTGAATGGTTTTATGGGAAAATGAAGAGGCGATTTGGAGCTTGGAACGACCCAAATCTCTGCTACCCAGATAAATTGATGTTAACAGAGCATGTTCCTTATGGAATAAAACCTCGTCGGGATTTCTCCTAAACGACGATCTGAAACCCTAAGCAGATGATTGTAGGAAATAAGAAATATAAGAAAAATCCCCAAATTGACTACGGCGGCAACCTTCGATCCCCATTTCCTGAGCGGCGCCACCACCTCCTCTACCAAGAGATGTAAGAAAAATCCCCAAATCGACCGCCACGAGCACCTCTCCCCACTCACCCCTCTTCTCGCCTTCGTTATCACCGCCGCCCATAAGTTCCTCTTCCAGAACGATCTTCATCTTCATTCTTCGGTTCCGCCGTCGTCGATGATTGTTCCGGCGATCTCTGCTTCTTCATGGGATTCTGAAACCCTAGGCAGATGAGAGGTTTGGGTTTAGTTTGAGTGAAATGGGTTTGGGTTGATGAGTCGAACCGGTCGGTTCATATTTGTTTTAGGATTTAGTTTGGTTCAAAACGTCTGACATGATTTTCAAAAACTTTTGAATTTTTTAAAACTTTCAGCCGTTGGATGGCTGTAATGCCAAGTGGCGCAATGAGAGGCCTTGGAAGTAGGATGGAAGTGCAGGTCTTGGAAGTAGAAGATGTGGATCCCCTGACCCCTATTTAATGCATTGTAACCCGTGCCTAATGCCGTTGTACATGAAAACTCTTTTTTGTTGTAATTAAAATTTTCTTCCAATTGTGTTCTTTCATTTTCAAGGAGGAATGATAAAGAAAAAGGAAATTTCTCAACTGCTTAGCTTTTGGTGAATAGGAGGATGACATGAGAGTTGACCCCTCCCCCCGGGACCCAATTAGGAGCAAAAGGCCAAAGATTTGGATTTCCACAAAATCCCCACAAAAATTTTAATATAACTTATAAGATAAGATAATGACTAAAGAATCAAAGAAGAAGCATAGCTCCAAATTAAGTTGCAAGATTGGCTTCTTCTATATCCAACTTCAATAGTACCTTTCAAAAATCAAAATACAGTTCTCTCTTAATGGTTGGTCGGCGATTTGCCAATTGGAGTGCATGTCTCCAGGAGGTGAAAAGATCGATTCTCATGGTTCACATTTGTGCCAAAAATAGCACTCCTCCTCCCATTGAGCAACTAGATAGGATAAACCGAAAGAGAAAAAAAAAAGATACCCTAATGATGTCAATGTCATCAGCTCCACCATTTAGGATTTGTTCCTGTTATTAGCATCATTATTAGAGTTAATGGGTAATTGGCATTATCCTTAAACAACATCTGAATTATGTCCCCCCTTGAAAGTGACCTTTGGAATCCTTTGCACTAGAAAACACATTCATGAGGGGTGAGCGTACAAATTTTAGAACCTCAAAAGACTGCTCACTACACTAATAGATATGCACAACCATGCAATGAACCTAAAATCTGAAATGATTCTTTTGCTTTATCTTTATTAGATTTGGGATTAAAGAATCCTTATTAATAGATTCTCATTAATCAGACAATTTTGCTTTATAGCAAATTTAAAATACATCAGATGTCAAATGTGGATGGTTTTCGCCCACAAAGAGATAAGTTCTCATTGGTAGGAGAGATGCCCCCCACTTGTTCGAAAAGACTAAGCTTTTACCCAAAAACAGGCTAATTAGTTAGGGATTAAGCTTTTCTCAAGTGATCAAGCCTTTTTAGGGTTTGTCTCTAGGTCCCCCTTCCCTTTTCAACCCTAATTCTTCTTCTTTTTTTTTTTTAAAAACCAAAAAAAAAAAAAAAGAAAAAGATTTGATGACTAGAGATAAAGATTAACCAAATCATTTCATATCAGATATTGTGTTAGAGCAAAAACAAAAAATAAGAAAAAAGATAAGAGGGGCAGCCGTCCTCTACGGGTGGAGGAAAACTTTGTCCTGTATATAATGTCATTTATAGTGAAGTAATAGACTCAAGCGCGTTGAGAAGATCCAATAGTGGAGTAAGCAATAGAGAAAGGTAGGTAGGGAACTTATTGCATCTTCTTTTGAAATTTGGTCTAGAGTCTATTACAGAAGCATAGATGAGATATTCACCGTAATGTGACATTGAGAAGATAAGAATGATAGCAACGTCACGTTTATGTGCTTTCAATTTTCAAAAAATATTCTAATGAGATTGTAACTCAACTAGAGTAATTATTTTAGCTCAGTGTCTAATGACCGTCGTAGGATTGATCAAATCTTTACATTGATACTTGGAGAAAATATTTGGACAAAGATTTTCTGCACCAATACACCCATCAAGGGTCATAAAATGTCTCCCCTTCTCTTATAGTATGAAATCAATAATACCCCTACTATTCGTCATCTACGGGTGGAGGAAAACCCTATGCTTGCACTCCCTAAGTTTAGGGTGGAGAAGAGAGGATAGACACAAGGGAGCACTGTAGTAGCCACGCTTCCTGACAAAATAAGAACATTTTCCTTAATTTACATGAATTAAAATCTAAGTAATTTATATCTATGAAATTTTTGTTATCAAATCATAAATCTTGAACATGAACTATAAATAGTTAGCATTTTCCTTCCCCACCCCACCTGGGTGGGACACCCACCCACCACCCCCCCCCCCCCCCAAAAAAAAAAAAAGAAAAGAAGAAAATGAAATATTAGCTTGTTGGACCATTAACCTTTACTTCTTAATGAAGGAGGATGAAAAAAGAGAGCAGAGACACAGGTGGGGTGGGTGGTGTTGGTTTTTCTCCATTGGTGACCACTCAACAGTTGGAAATTTGATCTGTAATGAGTGATGGATGGAACAGCAACAGTAGACATTTTATCACATATCACCTTTCAGACCCTTGACTTTATAAAAAATCCAAATTTGTTGTTGATGGTGGGCTTATTCCAATAGACTTCAATAATAATAATATCTTAGGTCAATCAATGATTAATGGGCTATGGAACCTGATTGATGATGATGGGCTTAGGTCCACTAATTAGATACTGGAGCCTGAGCCCTACAATCGATTTTTCATCAGAGATGGATTGGTATATAATGAACCAAGGCCCAATTCAGGCCCAATCCTACCAAACCTTTACCCAATTTTGGTTCTTCTTTACATGATACTTTCTGATCATTTACCCTGATATATCGGTGAGATCTACCGGTATCGGGTGGATTAGTGTCGTTCAATCCCAAGAAAGTTTGGCCGATTTTCGATCCCGATATTTACAATCTTCTTAAATTTGAACTATAATTGAACTGGGCCTCCACAAGTTTGGCCCAATTTAAAATTCATCAACTGCCCAATCCCATCTAAGCCTAATTTGCACCTCAAATTAAACCCTTGATGTTACCGAATAGGCAATTTTCAGGGATGGTGACTGGTCAAGGTTGGAAAAGGTCCACATAGGGGTCCAGACTCCAGACTCTAACCAATATTGACAAGACATGGTAGGTAGATCCCCAATTTATGGTATTTTATGGAAAAATGTACAATTTTCCCATCTCTTTATTTTCACCCCATTTTTTCCAGCAAACAAACAGGACCTTAATGTTGTCATATTCACCATTTTCATCAATGGTGACAGGTCAAGGTTGGATAAGATCCCCATAGGGATCCAAACTCCAAACTCTAACCAAAATGGACAAGACAGTATGGTAGGTGGATCCCTAATGTATAACCACAGTTCAAGGTATTGGTATCTGATCGTGTGATACGTCAATATTGCACTGGTTTTGAAGGTGATTGATAGCGATACCGTGTTAATGCTATATCAGTGAAACAGTATGGACAAAGGGTAAAATAGTATAAAAAAATCTGTTTTTTTTTAAAGGAATTGAAAATCAAGGATAAATTTGTTTGGTACGGCCGATTCGTACCCATACCATAACTTTGACTAATGCAAGCAAGGATAGTCGTAGATTGGCTTACTCTCTGTCTAGCAGCAGCAAGGAAGGAGGGTGCTCTACGATCAACTAGAGCACCATTGCCTTAACTCTGTTTGGGCCGCAATAGTTTGATTGCTCCATATACCAATCATGAGCTATCGCTAATGTCATTAGAAGCGAAAGCAATCGCTTTTAGGACTAACCCGAGCCGATACCATAGGCGGGCAAAGGGAGCGTGAATCACTCGGATAAATGCAGTAGTTCGTGAAAAAATGGTAGGTATTCTATAGTTCTAGTCGATTAATACACGATCTGTATAAAAAACAGTTACTTCTTAATTATAAAATACTTACATAAATAGCTATATCAAATTGGAATATTCTTTGCTTCTAACCAAAAAAATAAGAATATTCTTCACATGATTTTCAATGAAACCGATATCGTATCGGTTTTGAATGTAACCGATATCCGATTTGGTACCATGCACTAAAACCATGAATATCTATCCCATTATCATCCACTCATGTTATTGACTAAGCATGTTTTGAAGTTAAAAAATCCAAGGGATTAGTAATAATTTCATGAGCTAGAGATCGCTGTCTGGTTGTGTAGCACTTGCACTAGTGCAGGGCCCAAGGAGAGTGCATGCAAGGGGATCTGCTTGAATGAGATTTTTTATTTCATTGGGAGCTGAACGATAAATTCAAGTGGTCTTATGTTCGAACGCAAGAACCACGTGACCAGTTAGTGTTCTTTTTCCCTAATTTTATAAATTCTTTGGTAAATACCTAACAATTAAACCATCAAACTTGGAATTCCGTCCAATCAAGTTTAGAATCTTCTCTCGGGATATTCTCCCCATATGGGAAGTTGATTCCTTATTAAGCGTCACTTTTGCTCATAGCCAAACACAGTGGATCCGACTTGGTGATGTATAGCCAATTGAATGTAAGCATCAACCATATATACATTAAAATACACCATGTTGGCCTGCAACGAGAAAGACTTCTCAGGTCTAGGGACTACACAACTATCAGGAGAATCCATCTACACTAAAATATCCGGCAGTAAACCATACCAAGTTCTCAAATGATCGAGTCTGATACACCCACAAAAGTCTGCTCACATTTGTGTCTAGAATGTCCATTTTTAAAAACACACAATGTAGAAACCATGCTGACAGAGGGCCCAACTCCGTCCTTAATTCTTAACACTTCAACATCATACCTCTTGACACACTAGTGTTGCGGCACCCCATATAAACAACTCTAAATGGTTTCGTTGTTTGATGAGAGCGTGCACAAGGGCACCAACACAGTATCAAACAGTTAGGACTCTCCTTCAAGAATGCACATGGACGTGATCCCAAGATTACCCCCAACAAAATAGATTCAAATCTGACAGTTACAAAATATGTCTTTTTGATGAACCATTCTCATTGAATCAACTATGTGAGCTCCAGCAAGGCATAGAAAACAGCTCCAAATGGGATTCGTTATTCAAAATTTTCATTCCAAGTGTGATGGTTCTCTTTAGTCTTCTCTAGCTGATAGGCCATCAACCAGTGACGGATGTGAAGTTCGTACTTCTTACTCCAATAGTCCAATTACAGTGCAGAACCACGAAAGGTATATTTTCCCCCTTATATTTCCCCCCTTATTGACCCCTTTACACCTTTTCGTTTTCTTCACTCCTATCCATCTCCTTGATTCTTTCATTCTTTGTTGTTAAAACGAACTTTTAATCTTTGTTATTTGTTCTATTTTTTTTTCTAAGTGTTTCCCTACAAGATTTTTGTAACGCAAAATGTTACCTAGCTGGGCCCCTAGAGTCTGTACGCGCGTGCTGGCCAATGGGAGTACTTGCGCAAACATTGACTTATATAGGATTTCTGCCTTTACATAGGAGCAGGGTGGTTTTATGTCTAGGCACAAGAGCCACATTGGCCACGCGACTAGGTATCGTTCTTTTTCCGTAGTTTTTTATTATTTGAGAAGAAGAAAATTGAATTGAGTTTTTCAAGAACTCGAAAAAATTTATTGATATTAACTATATTGTAAGTTCATGCGTAGGCTCAGCCTTAACTTGGGACTATTCCTCAGTGGCACAACTTTGAACTATATTCTTTTTTTCTTTTTTTTTTTCTGTTTTTGGTATGGAAAAAAACTATACTCTTTAAGTGACTATAGGAAGAGCTGAGGGAATAGAAGTCGAAGGCAATGGAAGAAGCAAAAGACCAAACTCAAGAAATGGCTTATTGGTTACCAAAAAAATAAAAAAAGAAATGGTTTATTTGAGATACCAAATTATAGACATGCTGGAACAAGAGTGAAAATGTTGTGCTTTCATTGAACAAGTATCCTTACGAAAAATATCTGAGTTCGAAGCACATGTATTGATTATTTCATTGTCTAAATATCATAACCAGAAAGTGAGAGAATGTATGTGTGTATTGCCGATGAACGCAATAGTTGCGTGAACCTGTTTCTTGTATTGCTCGAATGTGGAAGAATTGATATCACGAGGATAAGCTACACTTGCAATTTAAAGGTAACTTGTTTCCTCCCCATTAATTTTGTTATGGTAAATTTTGCACGCAAGAGAAGAACAATCCAATCCTCTGTTGCATGGGATGTTGCCGAACACCCTCCGAGTGCTGCCTGCCTAACACCAATATACATGCTGCTTAGATCCTCTTAACAAGTGCATGCCAATCAAATTCTCTAGCTTCATTATAAAAAGCACAAATATCAAAGATAGAAATGAACTATGAGATACACTCACGAGTTGGAAGGATTTGGTTTAAGCATCTTATGTATGGAGTTGGTTTTCTTTTTTGGTGAACCTCACCTAAGAAATCACTACTTATTCACAATGTCAAGCTAAGATGATATCTTACCCCCCCCCCCCCCAAAAAAAAAAAACTAGGATGATAAGATTATCTTCTCGGAATAAATATAAAAAAAAAAAAAGCATTTCATCATATGATTCATAAGGTCATACGACTAGGCAACTTTCTTTTTCCTATTTAATTATTAGGGAAAGAGAACTCTACTTGGACATGTGTAGTACAATGCCCCTACGTTAAGACACAGGCAAGCGATATGACCACTGCACCCCCAGGAAATTCCGCCTTTCCATGGGGGCGTGGTTGTCATTTCGTCGCCCCTGTGTCTGTGCACAGGGGCAGTGCACCATAAGCCCCCAAGTAGCGTTCTTTCTGCCTAAGGAGAAATTTTGTGAGGTCTGTGATGGTAGTGGAGGGCTTGGGCCGATAGGAGGAGTATTTTTCATTGTTTTATTGTCTTGTTGGGTAAGCAAGAGATAGTAGTGGGGATTGAGCATTTTCGTATTAGGGTTTTCTGATGATAGTTCTTGATGCGATCTTTGGTGTTCTTTACAGATCTACATTGTATTTTTCTTCCATCACATATTGAATCATCTCCAGCTTCACACGAGGATGTTGGTACATCAAATTGGTGTATGAACCACATTAAATCTCTGTGTCATCCTTGCATAAATCTGTTTTCTATCTTCAAACTTCTGTTTTAAAAATCCCAACATTGGATCAAGTTTCTCTACACCAGCAATGAAAAGGAATCTCCTTCATCAACATCAAAGAAGAATCTCTACATTCACTTTTATCTGTACCATGAAACTGCATTAGCCATTATGTAGGGATGGATAATTTGAACTTCATTAATAAGATGAAAAATGTAATGATGATACAAAAGTTCAATCACATGGTCACACCACCAGCCGCATTTAAAAATAGGAAATTGGGGGTTGAATCGATTTCTGACGAGTTTGATTCGAAATTAATTGAAATAAGTGTCAAGAACCCTAAAATTGGTCATCAGATCTACAAATTCAGTGAGTCTATGATAACTTGGCGCAATCAATTCTGATCCAAATCAATTGATTCACTAATCCAATTCTTATTAGAAACATATTAGAAAGTGATTTCCCTTCTCCTTTTTGATAGGTGAAGGAAAACTTTGTCAACCCCAAGCCTGATACGTTTCCCAAAAAAATAGTTATTTAAGAAAATGAAAATGGAATGAGAAAAGAAGAAAAGTAAGGCAAAGTATTAACGTCCCAGACTCCCAGCTCCCAGCTCCCAGTTCCCAGATACTTGTGATTATAGTGACTGCATGAGGGACAAATAATGTGATCATTTTCACTGTTTGATTGAAAAGTCATAATATAGATTAGGGAAAGAGAACACTACCTAGTTGCACGTGGCGCATGGTTCCTGATCCTAGACATAGGGTCGCACGAAATGATTGTTGCGTCCTCAAGGATTTCCACCTTTCCATGGGGTGCTATAGTCATTTTGCTTGGCTCTATGTCTAGGCGTAGGAGCCGCGTGTTGCACACAATCAAGTAGCGTTCTTTTTCCCATATAGATTATTTATGTATCATATTTTAGAGTTTAATTTAAAGGAAGGGGTGTGCTGTCAAGTTATAAGACCCTTGAAACAATGGGAGCGCGCACACACAAGCATCCAAGGGGAGGACGGAGTGGTCATTTTATTATCTCATATGAGAGGGTATATGATATTATGATGACATTGTCGGTCGGTTTTCTTTTTTCTTTTAATTAAATATTTATTTGGGTAGAAGATTGTTGTCAAGGTGCGTGACTCCTACACAAGCATGAAGGCTAATGAGAACAAGCACAGAGGCATTAAAAGGGATTTAAAAAAAAACATGAAAGGGATTTTTTATTTCATGATATATAAGGCAATAATTTTGTGTAGTTTTGTATATGGGCACAGATTTCATGCAACATGGTATCAGGTATAGATCTTTTTCCCTTTCATAGGAGGGAGGAGATAAATAGACACAATGAGACATTAGCGTACACTAGACACGTTGGCAACTTTCATTTTTCCCTTATTATATATCTCATATACGAGCACATGTATTTTTTTTTTAGGGGGGTGGTAAGGGTTGCCATTGATGTCCATGTGCAGTTTTGGGCAAATGAGTGAGGTATTATGAGAAAATCAAGGATGTTAACGGATAGTCTATAGTTATAGAAGATTAATGCACGATCTATATAAAAAACAGTTACTTCTTAATTGTAAAATACTTACACAAATAGCTATATCAAAAAAGAATATTCTTTACTTCTAACAAAAAAAAAAGAGTATTATTTACATGATTTTCAATGAAATCGGTATCATATCGGTTTTGAAGGTGACCGATATCCGATTTGATACCATACACTAAAACCATGAAAATTTGTCTCGTTATCAACCACTCATGTTTTTGACTAAGCATGTTTTGAAATTAAAAAATCCAAGGGATTAGTAATAATTTCATGAGCTAGAGATCGCAATCTGGTTGTGTAGCACTTGCACTAGCGCAGGGCCCAAGGAGAGTTCGTGCAGGGGATCTGCCTAAATGAGATTTTTTATTTCATTGGGAGTTGAACGGTAAATTCACGTGGTCTTATGATTGGACACAAGAACCACTTGACCAGTTAGTGTTCTTTTTCCCTGATTTTATAAACTCTTTTTTAAATACTTAACAATTAAACCATTGAACTCGGAATTTCGTCCAATCAAGTTTAGAATCTTCTCTCGAGATATTCTCCCCACACATGAGAAGTTGATTCCTCATTAAGCGTCACTTTCGTTCATAGGCAAACACAGTGGACCCAACTTGATGATGCAAAACCAATCGAATGTAAGCATCAACCATATATATACTAAAGTATACCACGTCGATTTGCAACGAGTAAGACTTCTCGGGTCTAGGGACTACACAACTATCAGGAGAATCCATCTACACTAAGATATCCGACAGTAAACCATACCAGGTTCTCAAATGATCGAGTCTGATACACCCACAAAAGTGTGCTCACATTTGTGTCTAGAATCTCCATTTTCAGAAACACACACTGTAGAAACCATGTTGACTGAGAGCTCAACTCCGTCCTTAAGTCTTAACACTTCAAAGTCATACCTCTTAACACACTAGCGTTGTGGCACCCCATATAAACAGTTCCAAATGGTTTTCGTTGTTTGATGAAAGCACGCACAAGGGCACCAAAAAAGTATCAAATAGTTAGGACTCTCCTTCAAGAATGCACTTGGACGTGATCCCAAGATTACCCCAATAAAATAGATTTGAATCTGACAGTTACAAAATGTGTCTTTTTGATGAACCATTCTCATTGAATCAACTATGCGAGCCCCAGCAAGGCACAGAAAACAGCTCCAAATGGTATTCGTTATTCAAAATTTTCATTCCTAGTGTGATGGTTCTCTTAAGTCTTCTCTAGCTAATAGGCGATCAACTAGTGTCGGATGTGAATTTCTTACTTCTTACTCCTTACTCCAAGAGTCCAATTACAGTGTGGAACCACGAAAGGTGTATTTCCCCCCTTATTTACCCCTTCACTCCTATCCATCTCCTTGATTCTTTCATTCTTTGTTGCTTGAACGAATTTTTAATCTTTGCTATTTGTTTGATTGTTTTTTTACTGGGTGTTTCCTCACAGGATTTTTGTTGAACGTAGAATGCTGCCTAGCTAGGCCTCTAGAGCCTGTACGCGCATGCTGGTCAAGGGGAGTACTTGCGCAAACATCAACTTATGCAGGATTTTTGCCTTTCCATGGGAGTAGGGCAATTTTATGTCTAGGCACAAGAGCCACACTGGCCACGCAACCAGGTAGCGTTCTCTTTCCGTAGTTTTTTATTATTTGAGAAGAAGAAAATTGAATTGAGTTTTCCAAGAACTCGGACAAATTTATTGATATTAACTGCATTGTAAGTTCATGGGTGAGGTCTGCCTTAACTTGGGACTATTCCTTAGTGGCACAACTTTGAACTATATTCTTATTCAAAAGATAAATAAAATAAACTATATTCTTTTTCTTTTTTTTTGTATGGTAAAAAAAACTATATTCTTTAAGTGACTCTAGGAAGAGCTGAGGGAATAAAAGTCGAAGGTAAAGGAAGAAGCAAAAGATCAAACTCAAGAAATGGCTTATTTGTTTTACCAAATAAATAAATAAATAAAAGAAATGGTTTATTTGAGATACCAAATCATGGACATGCTGGAACAAGAGTGAAAATGTCGTGCTTTCATTGAATAAGTATCCTTACGAAGAATAACCGAGGTAGAAGCACATGTATTGATTATTTCATTGTCTAAATCTCAGAACCCGAAAGTGAGAGAATGTATGTGTGTATTTCCGATGAAGACAACAATTATGTGAACGTATTTCTTGTATAGCTCGAATGTGAAAGAAATGAGATCACGAGGATGAGCTACACTTGCAATTTAAAGGTAACCTGTTTCTTCCCCATTAATTTTGTTATGAAAAATTTTGCACGCAAGAGAAGAACAATCCAATCCTCCATTGAATGGGACATTGCCGAAACAAATGCATGTCAATCAGATTCTCTAGCTTCATTGCATAAAGCACAAATATCAAAGATAGAAATGAACTGTGAGATACCCTCACGAGTTGGGAGGATTTGGTTTAAGCATCGTATGTATGGAGTTGGTTTTCTTTTTTGGTGGACCTCACCTAAGAAATCACTACTTATTCAAAGGTTAAGCTAGGATGATATCATACCCAAAAAAAAAAGACAAAAACTAGGAGATAAGATTATCTTCTCGGAATAAATAAATAAAAAAAGGCATTTCATCATATGATTCATAAGGTCATGTGACTAGGCAACATTCTTTTTCCTATTTATTTATTAGTGAAAGAGAACTCTACTTGGACATGTGCGGTACGATGCCCCTGCGCCCAGACACGGGCAGGCGATATGACCATTGCACCCCTAGGAAATTCCACCTTTCCATGGGGGTGCGGCTGTCATTTCATCGCCCCTGTGCGGTGCCTGGGCACAGAGGCAGTGCACCATATCCACAAGTACCCATGTAGCGTTCTTTCTACCTAAGGAGAAATTTTGTGAGGTTTGTGATGGTAGTGGAGGGCTTGGGCCGATAGGAGGAGTATTTTTTGTTGTTTTATTGTCTTGTTGGGTAAGCAAGAGATAGTAGTGGGGATTTGAGCATTTTCATGTTAGGGTTTTCTAATGATAGTTCTTGATACGATCTTTGGTGTTCTTAAGAGATCTCCATTGTATTTTTCTTCCATCACATATTGAATCATCTCCAGCTTCACACGAGGATGTTGGTACATCAAATTGGTGTATGAACCACATTACATCTCTATGTCATCCTTGCCTAAATCTGTTTTCTATCTTCCTATTTCTGTTTTAAAATCCCAACATTGGATCAAGTTTCTCTACACCAGCGATAAAAAAGAATATTCTTCATCAACATCAAAGAAGAATCTCTACATTCACTTTTATCTGTACCATGAAGTTGCATTAGCCATTAGGTAGAGACGGATAATTTCAACTTCGTTAATAGGATGAAAATGTAATGATGATACAAAAGTTCAATCACATGGTCACACCACCGGCCGCATTTGAAAATAGAAAATTGGGGGTTGAGTCGATTCCTACCGAGTTTGATTAGAAATTAATTGAAATAAGTCTCAAAAACCGTAGAATGGGTCATCAGATCTAAAAATTCAGTGAGTCTATGATAACTTGGCACAATCGATTATGATCCAAATTAGTCGATTCACTGATCCAATTCTCATTAGAACCATATTAAAAAGTGATTTCTCTTCTCCTTTTCGACAGGTGAAGGAAAACTTTGTCAAGCCCAGGCCTGATACGTTTCCCAAAAAAATTATTTATTTAAGAAATTGAAAATGGAAAGAGAAAAGAAGAAAAGTAAGTCAAAGTATTAACATCCCAGACTCCCGGCTCCCAGATACTTGTGATTATAGTGATTGGATTGGGGACAAATAATGTGATCATGTTCACTGTTTGATAGAAAAGTTATAATATAGATTAGGGAAAGAGAACGCTACCTAGTTGTGCGTGGCGCATGGTTCCTGATCCTAGACATAGGGTCACACGAAATGATCGTTGCGTCCCCAAGGATTTCCACCTTTCCATGGGGGTGCAACAGTCATTTTACTTGGCTCTATATCTAGGTGTAGGAGCCGCGTGTTGCACGCGATCAGGTAGCATTCTTTTTCCCATATAGATTATTTATGTATCAAATTTTAGAATTTAATTTAAAGGATGGGGTGTGCTGCCAAGTTACAAGACCCTTGCAACAATGGAAGCGCGCACACACAAGCATTCAAGGAGAGGGTGGAGTGGTCATTTTATTATCTCATATGAGAGGGTATATGATATTATGATGGCATTGTCGGCCGGTCTTCTTTTTAATTTTAATTAAATATTTATTTGGGTAGAAGATTGTTGTCAGGCTGCGTGACTACTACACAAGCATGGGGGCCAACGAGAACACGCACAGGGGCATTAAAGGGGATTCAAAAAAGAAAACATGAAACGGATTTTTTATTTCACGGTGTGCAAGGCGATAATTTTGTGTAGTCTTGTATATGGGCACAGATTCCATGCAACGTGGTATTAGGTATGGATCTTTTTCCCTTTCATAGGAGGGAGGAGATAAATAGACATAGAGAGACATTAGCGTACACTAGACACACTGGCAACTTTCCTTTTTTTCCTTATTATATATCTAATGTACGAGCACATGGTTTTTTTTTTTTGTTTTGGGGGTAAGGGTTTCCATTGATGCCCATGTGCAGCTTTGGGCAAATGAGTGAAGAATTACGAGAAAACTAAGGATGTTAACGGATATTCGAAAATTCATATTCGCTCCACATTCGTATTCATTTAGGAGAATCCGAATCCGCCTGAAAACTAATCGGATACGAATATGATAATCCCCTATCCAACCGATTATTATCTGATTTGTTTAGCAATCTGACGATAATAAAATGTGTGAAATATATCTTTGTGTCTGTCAATCCGATTAAGTTACCTTATTGGATTTTGTTTTCTTATTTTTACAATTTTATAAGTTAAGATAATGTGATTCTTTTTCTATATATATATATATATTGTCTTATACATTGTGATACATGGAATCACATATCTATTAAAATAAATACAAGATAAAATCAAAAGTAAAAAACATAAGAAAATAAAAAACTAAGAAGAATAGAAGAAAGGGTAGTTGCTGAGCTCTTAAGTCTCAACCCTAACCCTTATCAACAAAACGGTAAAGCTGTCAACGGATAGTCAAAAATTTTATTCGATCTGTGTTCATATCCAATTAGGAGAATTCGTATTCAAAAAATCACTATCCAAAAAATACCTAAATCCGTCCGAAAACTAATAGAATATTAAAAATCCATTCGAATATAATCGGATACAAATATGATTATGCCACTATCTGACCGAATTCGATGCGTTTACATCCTTAGAGAAAACTTATCAAATAAATGGGTATGTTGAGGATTTCCATAGGGGACAGGGAGCAATAACATAGGTTGTGTGCTAACGGTCATGGGGATCTTTTCTTTCTTTCTTTTTTAATTTTTTTGAGGTGGGGGTTGTTGAGGTACTACTCTAACATTTCTCTTAATTCTCCTTAACTCAAAATTGGTCATCTAGATAATAAGAAGAAGGGGGAGTGTTTCCTATGGCAGAGTTTGGCTCTTGCCCGAATACAGGCCAATGGGAGACTAGCAGCGCCGTGGCATTAATTTGAGTGGTATTTTCGCTTTTCCTGGGACGGGGTGGTATTTTCACCTTTTATGAGATTGGGGTCTCCGATTTTGCGTGACAGCCCCAATTACCCTGCTGCGCAAACACAATAAAGCGCGATATAACCGCTTTGCTCCTGTCCAAGTGCCTTATCCAAATGGAGGTAAGGTGATGATTTCTTGCCTTGCTGTATCTGCAGGGCAGTTGGGGCAGCCGCGCAGCATACGATCCAGATCCCCTTTTATGGGGATTGTCCGACTGCTGGTGTCACGTTTCCTCACAGAAAATTCTTTTTCCATTATATTAAGAAAAAGAGCGATATGGGCCCCATATTTTCAAAATAAAATTGTATGAGAGGAGCGTGAAAGTGAAAATGAATGGGTTAGATTCTCAATTTGACTCCAATAAAGACCAAGAAAAACGGTCTAAATTTTGTCAGACGAGAGACCTCCCCTTCCCTAAGCTGTCTCTCTCTATTTCTCCGCGGCGCTCACAATCACTTTGATTTGTTCAAACAGAGAAAGAGAAAAGAGAAAGAGGGAGAGGAACTGTTTTTTTCTTAATTCATCCCTTCCTCCCTCATCCTTCCTTTCTCTGTCTTACCTGTTGGATTTCTTTCCTTCCAACCCCAAGACTTTCTCGACGAGAGATTTTTGCGCGTCTGCTCTTCCCTTTCTTTAACCGTGTCTGGCTCCCGCTATTTCACATTTCCCTTTCTTCTCTGCTGCTTTTTCCTCTTCTTGGTTCTTCCAAGAATCGTGCCTGGCTTTGAATCTTAGGTGATCTTTCTCTCTCTTTCGATTTGTATATCCTTTTGATTTTTAACCTTTTCTCTTTTATTGTTTATATTTTGTGCATTGTCTAATCTGTAAATCTTTTATCTTGTTCGCACTGCTCCATCATACATTTTAATTGTTTCTATTATCTTTCTTTGTTCTGCATTTTAAAATTATCGAAGTTGGGTTCTATGGATTTGGTATCTGTCTCTGCTTAGGATAGTTGTTGATTTGGTTTTATGTATTCCGATTGCTTTTAGAATCCCCACCTCCCGGAATCCCCCTTTTGCTTTTCTTTCCTTCTGGGAAAATGGGAATATTTTATTTGATTGATTTTTGTTTCTGGATTTTGATTCTCATTATTTATCCCCCCGTCATCTTTGGGCTAGTTTCTGCTAACCTTTCTCGGTGGAGGAAAGGAATAGCGGTTTCTTTCAGAATCTAATGCACCTATTATGAATATTCACTTTAATTTGCATCATATTCATCTCTAACATTTCCTAATTTATTGATCTTTTTCTGTTTCCAGGTTTCCATTCTGAATCTCTATACAGATCCCATCTCTTTGGTTCTCCAAAAATGTTTGGTTTTATGAAATCACCCTTGACTAAGGTTACTAAGCAAAACTCGGTTGACCCTGGATTTTCTGCATCATCTGGTACTAGCCCTTTTGATTCAGATACTGAATCTGATTTGAAAAACATTAAACCTGCAAGAAGAACTAGTTCTGAACCTACACTCATTACACCCAATTTCAAGTCCGACCTTTTAGATGAAAACGAGGGAAGAGGAGTCTCTTCTTCTTCCTCATCTTCATATTCTGTTACTCCCGCACAAAGAAACAAGTACAAGAATGACTTCCGTGATTCAGGAGGATTGGAGAACCAGTCAGTGCAAGAACTGGAAAGCTATGCCGTGTACAAGGCCGAGGATACGACGAACACTGTCAACAGCTGCCTGAAGATTGCTGAGAATATCAGAGAGGATGCTACTAACACTCTGATTACCTTGCATAAGCAGGGTGAGCAAATCACAAGGACCCAAATGGCTGCTGCTGATATTGATCAAGATCTCACTCGGGTACGTAGCTCCCCCACACACCAAAAGAAAAAAAAATAAGAAGAAGAAAACCCAGTTGGTTTTTTTTTTTTTGTTTTTGTTTTGTTTTGTTTTTGGGGGATGTTAAGAAAATCTAAATTTAGCTGGACAAGTAGAGTAGATGAACCTGTGAAAAAAAAAAAGGAATAAATCTGAAGATGACTGCATTTATGAGAATAATTTCAAATCAACATATTGTGGTTGTAAATCTTTCTATTATTGTTAGTATGTTTTTCTCAAGAAAAACATGACTGATTTTGGTAATTATCCATTTGTTAAATCTCTTTGTTTTGATAGAGTATCAGAAGTTTCTGATCCACACAGTTTCTAATCTGCAAGCAGTAGGAGATTCAACAAGTCTTCTGACCATTTTTACTAAATCATAATGGCTCCTCCCTCCCCCTCACCATTTCATTTAGTTTCTCATCCCCAAATAGTTTTTACTTTATTGCAACTAGAATGCAGGTTGTAGTTGTAGACTTGTAGTCACCCCAGTGCTGTCCTCAGAGTTTCTAATTGGAGAAATAAATTGGGTGAACATGTTTAGAATATATACTTCATCCGGTCTATATCTTCATGAAACTCTTTTTTTTTTCACATATAATACCTAATCTTGTTTATCCATTGCATTGTTAAATGATGCAATGTTGGGAACAGAACATGAACATCTCATCCCCAAATAGGTGGCAAAAGTCCAACTGTTGGCATAGGACCCGTGCTACTTGATCAAATGAGAGCAACCATGATAATATCGTAGAATTCTGTGAAAATTTTGGTTGCCTTGGGTGGGCTTTTGTGGATAACTGTCATATAGTAAAAGAGCACTCATGAAGTCACAAGATTCATTTTATTGAGGGTTGCATGCATTTCACCAATATGTAACTGCATCAAAGAACATAATAAATAGAAAAGAAAAATATGATGATTCAGAATTATTTTCCACAAGAAGTCTATCAAAATTTTACTTCATCTTTCATTTTTAGACAAAAATCTATCAAAACCTCTCACAGGAACAAGCTGGAGTTTGGCTCATACTTTCCTGGTACAGACAGATTCCCCATCTAGGTTGCTAGCTAATATCCAATAAGGTTTTGGACTCACCTAAATGACCACTTTGATCCATCACTGATCCTGGTAGACAATCTTGAATATTCAACCTATTGCAATCCTCTTCGAATAGCAGAGGACATATGGTGAAGAGAGATCTCAAATTTTTGTTATGATTGTTGAAATTTTAAACTAGAAGTACTGCTTACAGGAGACGTCCATTTGTATAAATGTATCTCTTGCGTGTTTATACTGTCCATATTGAGAGCATTTATTCTCAAAAACTTGCATTCTGGAGCTAATTGTGCATTCAGTTATAGTGAACATTCAGCTGGTGTTGATTTCAGGGGGAAAAACTTCTCGGAAGTCTTGGTGGCATGTTCTCTAAGACTTGGAAGCCAAAAAAGACCCGTACAATTTCGGGGCCAGTGATCTCAAGAGGTAAGATCACCCAAGTTTGATGGGTGGACTGCTTTGTTTACTCCATCTGTGCTTATCTGCTTGATTAAACATGTTGTTTTGCAGATGACTCATTCAAAAGAAAGACCAGTCATCTGGAGCAGAGGGAGAAGTTGGGGTTGGCACCTGTACCCAAGGGACGGTCAAACGCCCAGCAGAATGTTTCTGAACCCACAAATGCAATCCAGAAAGTTGAGGTTTGTATTGTGTTTTATAACTTTGGATTGAGTAAACCCGTTGCTAAAGTAATATTTTGTGTTAATCTGGTGATTTTCTAAAACAGATGGAGAAGGCGAAGCAAGATGATGCCCTTTCAGATTTGAGCAATATTTTGGGTGACCTCAAGGGTATGGCCGTTGACATGGGGTCTGAGATTGAAAGGTCAGTAGTTTTTCCATTAGAAAATGATATCTTACATTTTGTTGTTTCTTTTGGGAAGTAATCCTTTTTCCTTTTCCCTCTCATTTTACACTCCTCATTGCTTGTAAAAGAAAATGGGTGGACATCAATGTATGAGAGAAATTACATTACATAGCATATTTTTAGGGACAGAACCGATTATTGCTGTTTTTCTTGGAAAGATTTGTATGGAGATTATGATCAACATATTTCCTTTTTGCCTATATTTTTAGTTGATCTTGTTTTGCAATTTTGTTGAGCATGTGCAGTATCAGTTGCTGAGTCCCTGATCTTTCAACCTTAGGATTTGGGCTTTTCGTGATAGCTTATAATCTACAGTAGTATTAATCCTAACTATTTATATAGCAAAGCTTGTTTTTTTTGGGGTGGGGAGGGGGAAATAGATCAAAACAATATCTTTGGTCTTTGCAACCACATATAATCTTCTAATTTGCTGGGTACTCCAGGTTCTTCCTGCCCCCCCCCCACCCCTCCCCCCTCTCTTCTTCTGGACATGCTTTGATTCTCTTGCCATTGAGTTGATAGCTGACCCGGTGTCCTAGCATTTTTATAAATTATCCTTCTGGTCCATGAATAATGCATTCTTCTTCTGTCTTCACCCATCCAATTTTTTATGTTATAAATCTTAAACCGCTGTGATTGTTTCAGGCAAAATAAAGCTCTGGATAATCTTAATGAAGATGTGGATGAGTTGAATCACCGGATGAAAGGTGCCAATCAGCGTGGGCGTCGTTTGATTGCGAAGTAAAAGAATCTCCAGATGAAAGGTGCCAATCAGCGCAGGCGTCATTCGCTTTGGAAGTAAAGCAAACGAATTTCCAGATGAAGTTGTCTGGCTTGCTTTGGACCTGTTCATTGTACCTTATTTCGGTTCGCAGAACCCCTCTCCCAGTCTTCTCTGTAACTTCATGTTTACCAGCTGTTTTTGATGAATTTGAGTTCAATTATTGGCATGATGCATATTTTTTAAAAGCTTCTGTCTGTGTACAAGGAAAATTATGATGTTTACTGCAAAATGCAAACAAAGCATGCCCTTCTTTTCCTCCATTTTCACTTTTCCTTTTGCTTTAAAGCCTCATATCATAAGTTAGTCCCCCATTTAGTCAACGTAACAGTGGATCTGTGTTCTCTAGCTAGTTCCTTATGATCCGAGAGAAAAAATTAAAGATACCAATATAGGTTAATCTGGTTGGTTCAAAATATCAGCATCTTGGCATGTCGGATGGAGCTCAAATTTTGTGACCACGATGACTCTAACCAAAGCAGAATTTGACGAATGGCAAAATGAAATCAGAATTTAGAACGACCATGAGAGAATTCACATCAAGACAGATTATAAAGTGTAAATGGCAATACATTTTTTTCTGGGACGAGAGAGAGGTAGATGAATTTGGCCTTGAAAAGGGAAAAAGTATGCTAATCGGTCACATGGTTCGCATGGTTCTTGTCCCTAGACACAAACCAATGTCTTTGCATATGAAAAGACCGTTCAACCCCCGGTGATATCAAAAATCACATCTAAACCAATAACTCTCTGCACTTTCATTGGCTACCAAGATGGTGCAGGAGCTACAAGACCAATTAGCTTTTTCTTGACAAAAAAAAATATTGTGTGGGTTCCACATGAATGCAATTCCTCTTTGTACCTTTGTTTACTCATCTGCTCACATGCGTTTTATAATCGCTCTACCAATCATGAGTGTTTTTTTTTCCAGTAAGCCAAGAAAATAAAGAAAAAACATAATAAATCAAAAAACATGATGACACAATGATTAATTTATGTATTTATCTTTCTCCTCAAATTCAAATTTTGTAAAACATTTTCTTCTTTTGGCTTCCAAACATAGTGAGAGAGAGAGAGAGAGAGAGAGAGATAGAGAACAGAGGGCCACTAGAGGAGTTCTAGGAATTCTCTTGCTATGAATAAAGCTCAGATCTTCAAAGCTTGCTGGCGGCTACTGTCTGAGCTCAGATTCACTATTTTAATGGTTGCCAATGTGCATATAGTGGTTTTTTTTTTTTTGGTAGAAGTGCATATAGTGGTTAACCCCTTATGCAAATTGATGATCAAATCAGTTTGTCAACCTATAAATTGTAAGCATAAAGGATGGATGTATATATGCCTATTTCTTCGCCAATTAGGCAAATCCAAACCATTGAATCATCAATCATATGGCTCACATTGTATCACATTTCCCTCGTATATATTTAATATTTTGAATTTCCTCAAAATTTTTGTAATTTTTCTTCATTTTTATTGTATTTTAACGTATGAAAGATTCAAATTGAAATTATTGGTTAATTAAATCTATCACATGAGGGGAAAGATCATCATGGAGCATCTCTACATCTATGATAATAAACAGGGTGGATAAACATTATTACAGCCACAGGAAATGCCAATAAACATTTTTTTTTTCCTGCTCAAGGGATGCACAATCATTTTTCCTGTTTCAAATTCTAGCTGAACTTCAAATCATCTATGAAATGAATACTCCTTGAAATCCATCAGGTATCCTCACGGTGGTTCCAAGGATTGAATATAAATCATTATAAAGAATTAAGTGGCAAAGGAGGACACTTCAACATCAAGTATGACAGCAAAAATAAGTAGAACAGGAATAAGTTCCTATCCTTCATTAAATGATTTCAAATGAGGTGCTTGACAAAAAGTTCACTCATCCCTTTAGTAAACATTGGACAGTACTCCATACGATTCTGTCAAACTGTGGATGATGCTTGCACCCTTTCTACCCTTGTAGTTGTTGAAACAATTCATTCTCATACTGAATTTTTTATTCCTGCAGAGCAAGAAGTAAGCAGACGCCACAAAGTCTGGGTAAATGCTCAAAGAATGTTCAACTGGAGGGGAACATGACAGCCAATTAGAAACTTCAAACTTTGTTAATAAACAGTATTTTTGCTGTCTTGGATCTGTGAAGGAGTAATAAATATGCAGAGTTGTAAATGAATTCTCACTATTGGGAGCATTGGAGCAATTCAGGCACAACTTCTCTGATCTCTTCAACTTGTTAGTTTAAGTAAATCCTCATCAATGTCCACTCTCTGTTTTTTTTTTATTTTTTTTTATTTTGGGGGAGGGCGGGGGGGGGGGGAATAGATATCGGTGTTCACTGTTGAGCTGGTAAATGTGCGGTGGAACCCACCATTTGTCTTAACGACCTGTCAACTGACCAGTAATCCTATCATCAAATTGAAAATGAAAACAAAAGAAGGAAAAGATTCCGAATCTTGAATTTTATCTTTCTGATATTAGTTGAAGTTTTGACAGTCCTTCAAAATCTCTCTTTCCAGCGCATTGAGTCATTTTTATGGGAAAGGGAAAAAAGGAAAAAAGGAAGAAAGCACTTTGAACCCCATGAGTTACCAGGGGACATGTACTCATGCTACTTTTTTTTGGGGGGGTGAATCTTAGTCCTGTTACTGATATGGTCTTAAAACTGACATCTTGCTTAGGATGTAGTCTGATAACTGTAACCAATAGCCCTATGTCCCATCCTAAAGCAGAGTGACAGACATGAAAGTTGGCTTTGCATTAGCAACCTCTGAGGAGGGAACTGTCAAACTTTGGAACCCCACCACCCTTTCACCATTAAACAGCTAACTTCTTCATTGTAGAACTAGTTAATTACTTCAGATTTAATAATAGATAAAATACAGCTCTACAGCATAAAAGTTCACTAGATCTGGAATGTACATAATCACATCAAAATTCACTAAAAATGAAGGATACTTTACAGATGATCTTTTTGGTCAGTTACAGAAAATACCCCACCTTCATCAATGAAGAGTCCTCTGCATTCATTATATGCAGCCCAATAGAAAAAAGGCTTTAAGTCCATGTTGGACACAACAAGAGGAACACTTTTTTTCTCTGCATTTCTTACCCATCTTAAAAGAGTAAAACAAGTAGAGGTCGAATAAGCATACCTCAACAATTAGACACTATGTCAGTCAAAATGTACAACCATAGCACCAATTACTACCCACCAATGGCAACCAGGAACTTCCTCTTGCTCTCCGGTGCTTCATGTAAAACCACAATGTCCTTCACCTTTAAAATCAGCTCCTCAAGCTCATCCACACCAAATCTCTTGTAGTCCAGTGCTTTCTTGTACCGCTGCTGGTATGTTGCTTCAAAAGTACCAAGGAAGATCCTTCCATTCCAGCTCACAAGAAGCTCTTGTAATTCCTGCTTGAACTGCTCAAGCTGGTTGTCAATTTCTTGAGTCGTCCCAAAAGCAGTATCCGCACTCCTCTCCTCTTGATCAATGACCCTGTCATCATCTGAGAACTCATCGGAGGAACAACCTGTGTTACTGTACAGTCTTACATCAGTATTCTCCCCCTGAGGCCCCTTCCCCTTCTTATCCTTCCTTACCAGACCTGATGGAGTATTTGAGTATGTCTTGTCAGGTCGAATAATGGAGTTCCGAAGGTACACAAACTTCCATTTGCCCTTACCCTCTACAGCTATTGTGTCTGCCATCTTTTTGAGAAGGTTCAAGAGCTTAAAAGCACCATACTCAGCCACATACAGGGGGCGTCCAAAAATCTTATGGTAGTCTGCAGGAAGTCGGGTCAATGGTAGGCTACCTCCTGACAGCTCAAGCAGCTTCACTAGCTGTCCCTTCAGACCATTGAGGTCTCCAGGCTGGACCCATAATGTTGGGTCCACTAATTCATTCTGGTCTCCAGTAACAGGTCCTGCTGAAACATCGTATAGACCAGAGGGGAGACTATGGGATCTTGAAGTGGGAAAACAAGGCATGGTAATCAAGTTGCTGTTGTAGTCAGTTAATGACTGTGAAGCCCTTGAGAAATCCCTTGGGTTAAAGCAGTAAAACTGGTTGATGTTAGCCCGAGCAGTGTACTCGCTTTGTGAGATCCCTCTATAAACAATTGCTTCCTCTTCAATTTGGCCATCAGTGTTGTCATTGAAATGGCAACCCATAAGAAACCCAGCAAAGTCGGTAGGCCCACGGGGCATTAGTGCTTTAGGAGGCACAAACCCTTCTCCACGAGCCACACTGGGCCAGTCCCAGACGAACCTACCTGCATTACTCAAGGCAGATGAAATGCCTACTCCAGCAGGAATGACAAGGATCACAGTATAACCACGCTGTCCCAGTATGTGCAATGCTGGAGCAAAATCTACATCCCCTGAGATCAGCATGATGGACGATGGTGGAGGGTTGTCAAGAGCAAACAAAAACATATCAACCAAAATAGCCTTGTCGGCTGCGTCCTTTCTTCCATTTGGAACATCTACGAGTTTCACACCAGTCCTCTGGCAGCCCTCCCTAAGCCGCCTTGGGAAGGCATTGAAATCTCCATAGGCAGAGAACATTGTAACAGCTCCTTCTATGATAGGGTGAACACGCAATGCCATTCTGATGTTACCAGATACATCTTCAGGACGGACATCACTTGGAACAGGGCAATTCTCAATGTCCCAGAGGATAGCCACTGGCCCTTGTGAGAAAGTTCTGCTGTGCTGGTTTGAGGGTAGTTGAGGTGGGCCCATGCTTAAATTCATGGTATTTGTTCCACTGATTTCCATGGATTCCGAAGACAACAGCATTCCAGATGTGCTTGAATTAGCTATCATGGTTTGGCCTTAAAAAAACTCAATCTCACTGTGCAAGGCAGAAGAAAATATGAATTAGAGAAGAGAAGAGTGCCTATCTAGTTAGTACAAGAAAAAGAATAAAGAACAATTTTCATTTTGTTATAAAGCCCGTTTTTAATGATTAGAATCAATTGACAAAGTTTTGGTTCAGGACCAAATTGGACTCCCTCTTGCATGAGTGCCAAAAGGGTGGGAGATGGGATATAAAGCGTGAAATTACATTCCACATTACATTATCAAATGACACGTACACAAATATCTGCAAAAGATGAGACTACTAATTTTTTTCATCTAACCAATAGAATGATAAAAAGAGGAACATGTATCAAATGTGTCATTCAACATATCTCTGAAAACCAAGCCTCAGACTAAAGAATATTCAAATCTCACCATTCTGCATTTGGCACCGTATTCCAACAACAATGGCACTAAAATTTATAAAGAAAAAAAAATCCATAAAAAAATTATGAAGAAAATTAGAGAAACCTATTGTTAATTGTGATTCAAAAGAATCTTTCAACTATTCAACCACATTGCAATTAACTTTATTTTGCTCTCATATTAGGTAGTCAAGAAATAACAAGAAAACTCCTATTGCATTCTCAACTGAGAATAACCCTAAAGCACACTAACCCAACCAAGTCCAGTCCTCTACAAGCCTTCCTTCATATGTTGGAGAAATTTGGCAGGAAAGTCTTTGGGGTAAATCTCATGTGCATTACAAATACTAGGGGAATTTTATTAAAAAAAATTGCATTCCCTTGATTCTCTTCAGTCAATAAACTTCAAAAAAGTATGGGAAATTTTTTAGAAACAATGAATAGAAACTACAGGCAATTAGATATAAATCCCATTACATTAAGTGGACAAGTTACTCCCATGATGCAGTCACTTAAACCAGGGGCCTCTCCCAAAAAAAATAAACCAAAGGATCAATATCTAGAGAATGCTCACAACTCACAAGCAGAGGCTGCCTATTTGGTGGAGGGCCGGTTAGGAGAAGAGGGAAGCCTGGAAGAAATCAGAGTTGCGAAGGACAGAAGAGCGCATAAGAACTAAGGGGGGAAGGAATGCACAAAACCAGCCACGCAGGCTTTTCAAAAACACAAACTCAATTCATATTTTTCAATCTATCTCCAACAATGGGAATTACATCATATATAAAGAGAAATAAAAGACTCCTAAAAATAAGACTCTCTCTCTAACTAGGAATCAAAGTCGAATAAGGAAACTAAATATACTACGTAGCTGACTTCTAAAATAAACAGAATAAATTAAACTAAAAGAAATTATTTCCCCAAATAACATAAATTCCTAAAATCCTAGGAGATCCAAAAACTCAAACTGGACCCGGTTCATCTTCGTCTAGATACCCAACTGGGTTTGGGTTGGTCCAAGGTAGTGTATCTGCATCAATTCCCCCGGTGTTGACGAGTTTTGTAGGACGGAAAAATTAAAAGTTCACAAGCAGGGACTATCGGGTCTATGTCTGCAACTTGAAGAAAATCCAAAATATGAAGCTTTGGGGGTGCATCCATGGCTGGAAAATATGGGGAAGGACGAACTCATGATGAGGAATAACTTTCACTGCACTGGATTCCATCATTACCTGATCCACAATCTTCTCGTCTTCCATTGCCACCATTTGTTGTTCTGGTTGAGGCTGTATCACTAGTGCTGCCTCTTTTGGCTTGGAACAAACATCATCAACTAATCCATGAATAATTAATGGCTGGGGCATGCAAAAAGGGTGTAGGGTGCACAAGTTTCCGTCACGATCAACAATTACCTTTTCGTTCTTCCAACCATTCTCGACCCAATTTAATAATGCGTCGAGGATAATCAAACACTTCACAATATGCACTGTCACAATACTGAGAAACGGAGAATTCGACAAATACATAATCCTCAGAGTGAATAATGATCTGCTCGTTCTTTGATAACATCTCTACCACTGATCACGAGACAAAAATGTTGCTTTCTCCTTCATCAATAAACATCATAGCAAGCTTTCCATTGGGCAATCGAACTCTGAACTTGAACACAAAAGAATCTATGGCCAGGTTTGTATTCAGAATCATTATGGGCCCACAAATAAGAAAATACTCAAATTAAGGGGTTAATGGAAAATACTGTAATTAGGTAATGTTTATGACAACATGACAGAATTGTAATTAAAGGAATCTGGAGGGGTTACTAAATCAAACTAAAGAAGGGATAAGAAGAGGAATAAAATTAAAGACCAAGGGCTAACTTGGAATAAAAGTAAAATATAAGACAAACAAAATATCGAGGTGAAAGAGAGGGCAGGTTAGGAAATAAGAAGAAGAATTAACAAATAAAGAAAGGGGAATCAGGGGAGTATATCGAGTTACCGACAGAAGATGGGTTCTTCAGTTTTTGGAACCTGCAACGTCTCGGAGTCTCCGTCAAACCAGAGAAGGAATTCAGCGAAAAAGTTGCGATAGAGGAGGGTGGATAGCCAACAGAGTTCGATATCAACCAGGAGATTCACTTCTAATCACCGGCAGTAGATGGAGGTCATGTTCGAACCAATGGCTGCAGATGAAAGTTGAGTTCGACTTTGACTTGGGCGCAGACGAGGAGTAGGAACAACTGCAAACAAGCAAATCTGACAGGAGCAGCGTCCAGTTCAACTCAGGCTAAAAAAAATCATGTTTACCTGTGGAGGTTCGAACCAGTGATGGTGTCCTCTGAAATCAGGTATGGGGCCTCTTCTGTCTGTCTCTTTTCTTTTCTTTTTATCCGTCTCTCTCTCCCCCTCGCTTCTCTTCTTCCTCCTTTTTTTTGTCAATAGGTGCAACTGAAGGTTGGGAAGGTTCGATCAGTTCACAGGGGGAAGGGAAGATGGGGGGGTTCTGCTAAGTGGAGTCGGGAGAGATGAGGCTGCGTTTCAATGGGTGGTGGGTTGGGGTTTGGGTTTCAACGAGAGATGGGAGAGGGAGAGGGTTTCTCTGGGAATGGGATGGGGTTTCACTGGTGTGAGGTATTCTTTTTTGTTCGCTGTTACAGTGAGGAAGAAGGGAAAGGGAAGGTGGGTAAGGTTTTTGCTAAGGGATTGGAATCGAATGGGAGGGGTGGTTGCTGGAGTCGAGGGTGTGTTTTTTTTTCAGTCATAGGGGGAAACGAAGGGAGGGATTGGAAGGGGGAAACCTGGGAAAGGGGTTACTGTGAGTTGGGTGGGGTTGGGGGGATGGAAGGCTGCAGGGAGTGATCTTTTTTTTATTTTTTTTATTGCAGCTCTTGATTGAGGAGTAGAAGTAAGACTAGGGGAAGGGAATGAGAGAGGTTGATGGAGAGAAAGAGATGGATCCTTTGGCTCTGATACCAAATTGGTGGTGGGCCAGTTAGGAGAAGAGGGAAGCCTGGAAGAAATCAGAGTTGCAAAGGAGAGAAGAGCGCAAAGAAAAAGGGGGGAAGGAACGCACAAAACCAGCCACGTAGGCTCTTCACAAACACAAACTCAATTCATATTTTTCAATCTATCTCCAACAATGGGGAATTACATCATATATAAAGAGAAATAAAAGACTCCTAAAAATAAGACTAACTCTCTAACTAGGAATCTAAGTTGAATAAAGAAACTAAATATACTACGTAGGTGACTTCTAAAATAAACAGAATAAAATAAACTAAAAGACATTATTTCCCCAAATAACATAAATTCCTAAAATCCTAGGAGATCCAAAAACTCAAACTGGACCCGGTTCATCTTCGTTTGGATACCCAACTGGGCTTGGGTCGGTCTAACATAGTGTATCTGCATCACTTTTCAAAAGCAGGCCATAAAAAAATGAGACAAAACTCCACAGACAAGCTACTATATATGTGAATGAAAACCCCAAAAACAACTACTTTCAGATCCCATAAATCCTTCACAGCAACTTCTTCAAACTCAAGTGAATTAACAGCCCCAACAAGATTCAGGCTTCAGGCTTTCGTACTTTCCACATCGAGACTAATTAAAGGCAAGGAAGCCAACAATTCATCTCAACACAAACTGACCTTCTTAATACACCATATGGTCCTTTTACTTTCCTGATACCATTATATATCATCCCTATTTGTCATTAATATTCAACAACATCATCCTAACAAACTGAAAATTTTCCACTCTTAACTCCCATGGAAGGATGGAAAACCATCTCTCAACTGAGGAGTGTCATTAGGTGCATCTTGATGTAGGGATATCATGTGTTCAAACAGAAATTTTATAGTTCCTTCCTATATTAGGTTATTTAGAAGAAAAACAAGTACATTGTGTACGTCAAAGCATAATGCTTTTACACATTTCAGTGAAATGTTGATAATATTTGGTGTCAATTACCTTCATTAGGTTCACTGCATCATATGTATATTATACATTCGACAGATGACTCTGCTTTCTGCTTCTCAGAGAGACCAATGTAGGGCTAAAACCAAAACCCACAGCACACTGACTGAATCCTCTGTTTGTATTCAACTTTTCATTCGACTATGGGCTAATAAAATCACTTGGTATTAATCAAAGAAAATGTGAAAATGAAACCAGGAACAAGTCATAAGAACATTGAACTTATACCCTATAACTCAAAATTAGAACAAAAGAAGTTAGGGTGAAAAAAAAAAATCATCGCCTTCATTCAATCTCCTTAAATTGATAAAATTTATAAATGCTAATTTTGTATAATCAAAATAGCCACCAAAAAATTGAATCTAAGAACTGATGCTCACTATAATCCAAAAACTTTCCCAATAAGAGAAAGTCAGCCCATCCATAGAGAAAACCTTCTAATACCTGTAAAGCCGAGGAACTTACTCCGAAGAGTCCTGGCAAATGATGATTGAGACGAAATTCGGAATTTTTTAAACCCTCAATCTAAGAACTGACGCTCACTATAATCCAAAAACTTTCCCAATACGAGAAAGTCAGCCCAGCGCAAAGAAAACCTTCTAATACTGAACAGAACCCAATTTCCAAATCCCATAAAGAAGAATACGAAACCCAAGAAAGAAATCTCAGAGAACTGAACCACGCGAAATACCCACAATCCCATTTCTTTTTCCTCCTGAACAACCCAACAAAAGCAGATCGAATAAGTTCCCCTGACTATAATCATCCCAACGACACAAAAGAAGCTATCCAACAAACTCAATCCTGCAACCCCATTTATAACGAAAGAAATAAGAAAGAAACAACAAAATCAATAGGATAATTGATAAGGGACAATGATAAAGTTCCACCAATCCATCCGGAAGCATACACATCAAAAGGAGAGAAGAATCGATCATTTTTCTTACAGAAGCAAAAAAAAAATATGGAAAATTGACTTACCAGGACTGGTCGAGCTATAGGAACCCGATAGATAGAACCAGTGAAGCTGATTCAGCCGATTTTGACGGGAACGTTGTATACCTCAGCGGTACCGACCTTCGGCGAAGCAATGAAACCTCGCACAGAGCTCTCTCTCTCTCTCTCTCTCTCTCTCTCTATCTCTCTCTCCGTAAAGTCACACGTGCACACAGAGGGCATGCGTGGTGGAGAAACAAAAGTACTAAAACAGACCGTTTTGGTACAGTAAAATTTGTCTGCAACTCGCGTACACGTCATTTTGAAAGAATCATTCCGACCGTTAGATTTAAAATACTCCATGTGTCAAATTATAGTCTAATTTAATCAAAGAAAAAGGCTTGGCACACCGCCGGTGAACTATAAGCTAGCATCCATATATCTGTCTCTCCTCCCTTCTTGAAATGACCCATGCCCCTTCTCAATGATACTTCTTCATTTATGCACCCCCATTGGTGCCTACTCCCTAGTTTACCATACATGAGCGATGCGCCTATATCTCTCCGTTTAAGTAAATATCCATTTTTTTTTTTTGTTAAAAGAAAATGTCTTTTTTTTTTTTTTTGATAAAAGAACTTTATTAACGCTCGAACAATGTTCCAGACCTATCCAAGTACAATTGAAGGCTAATACAATTTGGAGGATCGGGGGTGGGCCACATAAGATTGTTTTGTGATGAGGCACCCAAAGATGCCAATCGGTCAACCACCGCATTAGCTTCACGGAGAATGTGAACAAAGGAAATATAACTTAACTGTGAGGCAAGAGCTCTGCAGTCTTGCAGAATAAAGGAAACTCTCCAAGGAATGCTTTGATTTTGTGCCGTAAGACTGTTGGCCACGAGCAGGTTGTCGCTCTCAACAATGAGATGCAAAATCCTTAAAGAAATAGCCATTTGAAGAGCCGTCCGCACCGCGAGAGCTTCAGCCACCAACGCAGAGTTCCATCCAATGCCTTGAGAAAAACCACAAATGAAAGATGCAGTGGAGGATCTACACACACCCCCTATTCCAGCAAGACCCGGGTTCCCTAAACTGGCACCATCGATATTGAACTTGAGGATTGGTACGTTTGGAGGTATCCATTTGACCAATCTGATCGCTCGCGTTGGCATTGTCGAAAAAGTCTGCTCCTGGTCTCGAGTGGAAACGATGGCTCTAAGAATAACTGCTGCGGGATTAAAAAAACTTCCACAAAAAAGTAAATCCCAATAAGCTGTCCAGATGTGCCAAAGCAGACTACAAAACATTGAAACTTGGAGCCAAGAATCGCGGTAACGTGTATTGGACAACCGCAGCACTTAGAGGATGGCACTTGTAACATCAGGTGTCGTGATGAAATCAGAAAGTCCCACTTGATTCCATATAATCGAAACTTGTGGGCAGGAAATGAAGAGGTGAGATGGGGATTGAAATTGATCCTGACAAATGTGACAAACCGGGTTGAGACTAAATCCTCTCAAGTTCAACAAATTCGGTAACTGCAATTTTTTATGCTGAGTCTTCCAAAGCATAAATTGAACCTTCGGGGTGGTAGGTAGATGCCATAAACGTAACCATGAGGTGTCTCCAGGGTTCAGAGCTCCTCTAATAGCCAGACTATACGCTGAAGAAATGGAAAATTGACCCGATGAAGTACCCAGCCAAACTATACGGTCTTCAATGGGTTGTAAGGAAAGTGGTATCGCTAATATCCATCCCGCTACGTCATGAGGCCACCAATGAAAAACTCTTTCCCGAATCCAAGAGCAGGTAGAAGAATCAATGAACCAATCAACCGTTGTAGGTGCTTGTGGAAGCAAAGGAAAAGGGGCAGAAGATGGTGGGTAACACGGGAACCAAAAATTGAGCCAGGGATTGATGGCATGCCCATTACCGACCTGATGAAATGTACCCTAACGAAGGAGCTCTCGCGACGAACACATAGATTTCCAGCCCCACGAAGCATTCTTAGGACATTTAGCATTAAAAAAGGAACTGGTCGGAAAGTACCTTTCCTTCATGAGTCGAGCCCACATGGAGGTGGGTGGTGAAAGAAGTTCCCACCCTTTCTTTGCTAACAAGGCAACATTCATCTGGTTGGAAAGCTTGATGTTGAGACCTCCATGCCGTTTAGGTTGACAAATGATTGACCACGAAATTATAGGAACAGAGGATCAATCAACTTTAGACCAAAAGAAGTGGCAATTGATAGCGTCGAGTGACTTGTGAATGGAAGCAGGAAGCTTAAAGCAGGACATAGTGTAGAGAGGCATTGCGGACAATGTAGACTGTATCAGCACCGTTTTCCCAGTTGGACTGAGATAAAGGGATTTCCAGTGTTGCAATTTGTTAGATACCCTATCAACAAGAGTGACACAATGATTCTTAGAGAGCTTTCCACTAACAAAGGGGATGCCCAAATACTTGTCAAGAGCTGAGGTGGGAATAATGTGAAAGAATTCCCATAACTGCCTTTTCATATCCGAGGTAACATTTGGGCTGAATTGTGCTGTTGATTTGTTGAGATTAAGTTTTTGTCCTGAAATTCTACAATACTCATCCAACACAGTATTGAAGGCTCTAGCTTCCGCCATAGAGGCTTCACCGAACATGATCAAATCATCTGCAAAGGCCATATGAGGCAATCTTTCGCCATTTCGTTTAAGCTGTATTCCTTGAATCTTCCTTTCCTGTTGGGCGATAGCCAGTTTGGTTGAAAGGACCTCTGCGCAAAGTACGAACAAATAGGAAGAAAGTGGATCGCCTTGGTGAAGTCCTCTGCTGGGTTTCAGAAAAGGTAGGGGAGAGCCATTAAGTAAAATACCCAACTGGGTATTTTCCACACAGAACATGACCCTATCAATCCAAACTTGATCAAACCTAAAATTTGTGAGAGTACTACACAAAAAACTCCATTCAATGCGATCATAGGCTTTACTCATATCAACCTTCAGTGCCAAAACACCCTTATTACCGCGCCTGGTTTTCTTGATTTTATGAAGGAGCTCATGGCAAATTAGCACGTTGTCTTGAATGTGTCTACCCTTGATAAAGCCATTTTGACTAAAGGAGATGATACGATTCAGAATTGGACGGAGCCGCTTGACAATAATTCTAGATATCACATTGTAAACAAAATTGCATAAACTGATTGGTTTGAATTCAGTGACTGAGGAAGGGTGATCCACCTTCGGGATGAGAGCAAGAAAGGTATGATTGAGAGAAAGATTGAAAGTCCCCGTTGAAAAGAACTTAAGTATGGACTGTGAAATCTCTTTCTCAATAATGGGCCATGTACTCTGAAAAAACATTCCTGAGAAACCATCCGGACCCGGAGCTTTGTGCGGTGCCATTTTCCTAACAGTATGGTATATCTCCTCCTTAGTGACAGGTGCCAATAGCCTCAAATTATCCTCCTGCTTGATACGTCCACGGATCGGCTCAAAATAATTGTTATTAATGACAGGGTGGCAGGAAGTAAAAAGATTTTTATAATAGTCCAGAAAGGCTAATCCAATTTGATGAGTACCAGTCAAAGTAACCCCACCCGAATTGATAAATCGAACAAAGTTTCTGGCTCTCCGCTTGACTCTAGTAAGATGAAAAAATTTGGTGTTTCTATCCCCATTAATGATCCAATTACTCCTAAACTTCTATTGCCACAGAATTTCCTCTTGATGAGCAAGTTTCCGAATGATAGCTATTTGATGTTTCTCATCCAAGAACCATTGTTCATTTCTAAACTCAGATCTAATTGAGTAATGAGATTTCAGGTCCTGTTTTGCCCTTTCCAGCTGATTGAGAATATTCCCAACAGAGTGCTTATTCCACTATTTCAGTTTCTGTTGTAGGACCGACAGCTTTTGACTCAGTTGATAACGATGGAGACCCACAAACTGAATGATTACTCCATGCTTCCGTCACAACATGTTGAAATTCAGGCTCATGCAACCAAACTGCTTCAAACCTAAAAGGTCTAGGTCTGAAGACAGGTCTAGGAGTGAGTTGGAGAAGTAAAGCTTTATGATCTGAGCAAGCCATAACCTCAGAAGTTACTATCGCGGTAGGGTAGGTGTTGGACCACTCAGAGTTAACCAAAATCTGATCCAATTTTGCTTCTATACGACCATTACCAACTTGTCTATTGGACCATGTGAAACTGTTATCCGACAAAGGGATATCTGCTACACAAGCTTGATTACAAAAATCTTTCAATGGTTGTAATTGACCCTGAGTAATTGGACGACCTCCAGTTTTATCGCCTTCCCATAAATAAGCATTCCAATCACCCGCAAGGAGCCAATGATTGGAATCAGAAAGAGAAAGAGTAAGAAGGGATTGAAGTTGTGTATTGCGAGTACTTTCAATATAGCTCAAATAAACAAAAGAAGCAGTCCAATAAAGATTCATATCTCTGAAAAACAGTTGTACATGAAGACACCAATCACTTCTCCACAGAACATTGCAATCTATACTATCAGACCACATCAAAAGAAGACCACCTGAACCGCCTACTGCAGGTACACATTCAAAATAAGAGAAACCCAAAGATCTACAAACACCACGCATATTAGTATTGGACTGCTTGGTCTCTGAGAGAAAGCACACAGATGGTTGATGTCTGTTGACTAATTGGTGTATCTCTCATTTTGTCGCGGGGCGACCAAGTCCATGACAGTTCAAGGAAAGAAGTATCATGTCCCCTTGGGTGGTTATTTACGGCCAACCACCGAAGCCTCAGCTCCAAGTAAAGTAACCTTCTCTTGCTCGTGTTTTCCCTTTTTAAGTGCCTCATTACCGCCTGGAGGGCTCAGTTGGAGGGCAAGCGGGTCCTCCTCAACAAGCACAAATGGGCGCTACTTAAAAGGAATAAGAGCCCCGTCTAGTCCAATAGGATGCCCTTGGAGTGTAAGCGAACTATCAGACCTTGCAACCCAAACTCTTCCTTGACTTGGCGCCCCTGTTGCATCCACAGAAACCATTGAACTGACCTGAGGGCATTGAGATTTGTAAGCACGAAAGGCATAATGCATCTGCTGAACCGAAGTAGGCCTTGCTACCATCGAAACAGGCATTAATGCTACACTAGATGTAGGAACTTGAGGTGGCATTGGTGTAGGAGTAACAGAGTTGCAGCTCCGCAACAGATCCATCATCACCTTCCTAGTACTCACCGATGTAAGAGGAAGCTCAATTTTCAGAGTGTGGGTAATATTAATGATGGATTGTAGAATTTCAGTCCTACATTTCTAAGAGAAGGAAGATTGTGTGGCTTGAACATTGGATTCAAGTGCTTTCCCTTTGTCAGGACTAGAGTTAGGATGAGCAGAATCAGATTCAAAAAACTCGTCATACACCTTGCACACTTCCGAGAGGAGACTGGCTCGACGGGGAGGTATCGTTGCTCGTGGAATAAGTTGGAGCATTGCAGTCCTATCAGGGTTAACCAAAGCGGCTAAGTATGCATTCCTGGGTTTGAAAGGACAGTCATCACCTAAATGTCCCACATTCACACAGTTTGGGCACACCTGAGCAGGAAGATGCTCATACAACATATCGACTTCAATGGAACCAGCAGGACCTAAATGAACCAGAACATGGGGAAATAAAGGATACGTAAGGGGAATAATAATTTGTGCGGCTAGGTTATAACTCGAGCTAACTGCCCCTGAGGGACATTCCGACTCCAGGCAACGTCCCACCTGAGAGAAAATGGAGTGTAGAACCTCAGTGCCGAAGAATTTCCAGTGAAGCTTCTCCAATTGAACCCACACAATCGCCATCGTGAACACGACTTGTTCAGCAGGAATATCATGATTCCATTGCTGGAGGACCACTAAATGCCCGTGATAAATCCAAGGCTGTGAGAATAAGATAATGTGCATATCACGTGCAGACTTAAGTTTGATTATGAAACGATCCGTTGCTTGCTCAACAAGGTGAACTTCATCTATTTTGACCGAACGAGATTGCCCAGCCCGATGGAACATCTCGCGTACTTCCAGTGTAGCTACTCTGACGTTGTCATGAACCCAACCAACAATAGAGTATTGAAATTTAGCACGGGCCTGATGAAGCGCCTGCTCAGAGACCATCACCGAAGGAACTGGGATCTTAGGCAACTCCAACTTGGCAGAGAACTCTGCTGCTAACTGCTCTTCCGAGACCTTGGAACCAGAACTCTCACCAAAAGAGAAGGAAGAAATAACAGATTCACATGATGGGCAAGCCATGAGGGTATAAGGAGTTTCACACAACCACACCATAGAAGTAATCACCGATGGGGATGACTGAAGGGAGTTGGAAGGCGCTACCACCACCTCAAGTTTACCTTCTATATATAAGGCCAAAACCCTAGCAATACTTCCAGTACCAAAATCGTGAAGGAGATAGTGATCAAAGAGTTCATCATAAGAGACCCCAGTTGCCACAGGGAAATAAATGCTCATCCCAGATAATGATAGTCTCACAACTTCAAATGGATCAATAGAATCACCAGGAGCAAGATAAAACGCTGTAAAATCAAGCATGCTTAAAGAGAAACCCTATTTCAGACGAAATCGCGGAGGGAAGATGATCAACTTACTAATTTGTGATTAGTCGAGGCTTAAGCTTGTAGATAAATGAAATTCGTGGACGAATCAGTGAAAGCCTTGAACCAGCACGAGCGTTCAAATTGCAGCGATGCATTAAATGTAAAGTTAGCCGAAGAAGTTATCTGTGAGTTCTTTCCGCATGCACGCATAGAACGAAGAGAAGTAAATGATGACGAGCCTTCAAGAACCAACCGCCAATGGGGAAAAGGAAACGCACACCTTTGAACCAATAGAATCCAACCTCAACCAAGAACCGCAAGAGAAACCAAACAAATTCTCAATAGCAAAATCAACCGACCCAGAGTATCGAAGAATTAGGGTTTCAAAATGCTCAAAACGAAGAGAGAAGACAAAGAGCCAAACCCTAACAACTTAGACCCCAAAGCCTAATGATGGCACGCGTGAGAAATCAGATCCATCCCAATCCAATAACCAGACGGCTAGATGCAGCCCAGGAGGAGAAAGAACGAAAGAGTCGAGGGAAGAAAGCAAGAAACAGGGTAGAGCAAGGGATGAAAAGATCACGAGGATCAAACCAAGGAGTTGCAGGAAACTTCGAAACCTCCGCTTGGCCTCGGTTCATCCGCTCTACCATGGTAATGCCATATTGTAAAAAAAAGAAAATGTCATTAACTAAAAAGAAAGATAGAAACATTGTCTCATATTCTCCATCAGGCAATCCCCCCTGTGATTCCTTAAATTTTGTGGCTTCTAATCTTAGGTGGATTTATTATGCGGAGGAGGCTTTCTGGTTGCAGAAATCGAGACATAATTACAATAAGGATGGTGACCGAAATACTAGGTTTTATCATTCTATTGTTCGGTCAAATTTGAGAAAGAGGAACATTGATTTTCTTGTTTTAGATAATGGTGAAAAAATTTCCAATCCTCAAACCATTGCCAATGCCTTTGCCAACCACCTGCAACAGGTCTTCAAAACTTCTAACCCTCTTGATGCCAACTTTGTGGAGTCTCTGTTTTCGAATGTTGTCCCAACCTCTCATCTGACTCCTCTTTGCACCCCCCTTCTTGGAGGAAGTTAAAAATGTTGTTTTTCTCTGGGCTCATTCAAAGCTCCTGGGGTTGATGGCTTTCAAGTATGTTTCTTACAGAATTGTTGGGATATGGTTGAAGATGAGTTATTTACCTTTGTTGTTAATTTCTTTACCTCTCTCCATCACCCACCTGTTGTTAACCACACTCTAATTTGCCTTATCCCCAAATCCGACTTTGCTACAAGGCTTGGTGATTTTAGTCCTACAAAATTATTGCAAAAATAGTGGCTAACAGACCTTCCTACCTTTGTTTATTTCTCCCTGCCAAGCTGCCTTTGTGACAAGTAGACAGATTTCTGACAATATAACCATTGTGCAAGAGATCATCCACTTTCTTAACCACAAAAAAGGTAAGTTGGGTTATGTTGCAATTAAAATTGACATGTCCAAAGCTTATGACAGGATTGCATGGTTGTTTATTCTCTCTATTTTCAAATTCCTTGATTTTGGGGATAGATGGTGTGAGTTGATCAAAACCCTCATTTGCACCCCTTCTTTCTCGATTAAGCTTAATGGGAGCCCGTTTGGTCTATTTAATGGCTCCAGAGGAATTCAGCAGGGATGCCCTCTTAGTCCTTATCTCTTTATTACGGCTATGGAAGTGCTTTCATGACTCAGGTCTGTTTATAGGGATTTGAACTTGTTTAAGGGGATAAAAGTTGCTAGGAACGCCCCTGAAATTTCTCACCTGTTATTTGCTGATGACATTCTAATCTTTTGCAGAGCTTTGCCTGAGGATCTGTTAACAATAAAGCTATCCTTGATTTATTTTTTGATCATTCAGGGCAGGAGATTAATTTCTCAAAAAACGGTATCCAATTTAGTAAAAATGTTCCTATGCAGGAAAGAACCCACCTTTGCTCTATTTTAGGCATTTCGGAGATGCCTAAGGAGACTATATATTTGGGAACAAACTTATTCCCTCACAGATCTCGAGCCAAATGCTTTAACCCTCTGATCAATAGGATGAATTCAAGATTATCTTGTTAGAAATCTAACCTTCTCTCTTTTGCAGGACGAGGGGTGTTAATTAAATCTGTCCTTAGTTCTGTGCCTGCCTATCTCATGAACTGTTTCTACTTTCCAAAATCTATTTGTAGGAAAATTGATTCTATTTGCCTTAATTTTTGGAATGGTGGCATTGAGGGTCACAAGAAAACCTCGTTGATTTCTTGGAAGAACCTTTGTCGGCCCCTGAATGAGGGGGGATTAGTTTCAGGCGAGCTAGAATTCACAATGAGGCTTTGCTCTTAAAACTGGGTTGGAGACTTTTGATCTCTGATAACTCTCTTTGGGCTCGAGTCCTAAAGGCACGTTACTTTCCCAATACCTCTCTGTTCAATCCGAAAACTAGGACTAGAAAGGGATCCTGGAGGTGGAATAGTATCACTAAAATCATTGGAACCCTTACTTTACCTTAAGGAGAATTGGGAATGGTTTGGACATTTACTTCTGGTCGGACCCGTGGATTCCGACTGCACCTGGATTTAGTATCCTTGGCGACTCTTCCCATAGGACCCATCTGGAGAAGGTGTGCCTTTTTCTCTCCCATAACCTCCTGTGGGATTGTGATAAATTGAGACTTGCTGTCCCTGCTTTTGCTCAGACAATTTCACTCATCCCCACTTTCAACCGTTGTGATTCCTGGTGGTGCGCCCTAGCTAAGGATGGTAGGTTTAATACCAAGAGAACGGCCAACTATCTTAATTCTCTTACCACTATTCATGATTTCTCTTCTTGTAATTGGTGGAAGTTTTTTTGGAAGCTTAACCTGCATCCAAAATTGAAAATATTTTTTTGGCGTGTATTAAATGCAGGGATTCTAGTTAAGGATTTTGTTTTGAAATGGATTCAGATCGACCCCCTTTGTGCTCTCTGTGGCACTAGTACTGAGACAATCCGGCATATCTTCTTCTCTTGTGAATGGGTTAAACATATCTGGGTAGCTGGTCCTTTGGGATTGAGGACTAAATTTGTCACCTCTCCTTCTTTGGAACAATTATGCATTTCTACCTTCCTCTCGCGAAGGCTTGACAAATTTTCTCTTCAATGGTTTTTTTCAATTTTAATTGTTACTTGTTACTGTATTTGGGAAGTTAGAAATAATGTTTGTTTTAAAGATGTCAAACCTAACCCTCTAACACTATTGAGAAAGGATAATTTGTGGTTGTAGGATCTCCATATTTCCCCCACTCCTGCTTCATCCCCACTTGTAATTGATGATGATAAGGAGGACTTGTTTTTCTCTTCCTTGTAGGATTTACCCATTTTAGATTTTTCTGTTTTGTTATATGCAGGGGGTGAATCCAGAGACCTAAATCCTCCGGGTTGGGCCTTTGGCATTTGGATAGATGGCAAATTCATTTTGGTTACTGCAGGTTACATTAAAAATTGCCATGTTTTGGAAGTAGAGTTGACTGGGATAATTAATGGATTAATTTTTGCGTCAAAGAGAGGTGTGAAGCTTAAAGAAGTTTGGTGTTCTGACTACTCACCATCCCGATCTCTTTGGCCCTATGAAACTCTTAACCTCTTTTTGTAGATTTCGGACATTGGAAAATATATCTGTTTTCGAAATATAACTGATGATAGGATCCTAACCTGGCTAAGGCTAAAAGCTAATGTAGTGTCAAAACAACTTCACCCTTGTATGTATGAACAATGTACTAATTTGCCATCATGTTAATATATTTCCTTCTTTTTCATCAAAAAAAAAGAAGAAAAAAAACATTGTCTCATATTACAGTAGCTAATTTCTCCACCTTAGCCTTAGATGCCCTCTTGTGGGCTATAGATATAATGTCCCTAGTTGTTTTAATGAGTTTAATAACAACAAAACTTTTCAACCCATCTTCCGTTTCTTGAGTAAGCCAGTCGATCACTTGTTCACAGTCCATCCAAACAGACAATGTTGTCCAACCTTGCTCCTTTGCTTGTTGAAGCCCTTGCAATGACCCCCGAATCTCTGCTTCTTGTGGCATCTCAACCAGACCATTATCCATTGAAACCGCAACAAATATCCCTTTTTGTATGTGTGTGTCTATACATGTGTACCAATACTCATTACATTATTGTGCACTAAGGCTGTAAATGGATAACCAAAAATTCGAATTTGATTAGTATCTGTTTAGGGACATCTGTATTTGTTTTAGAAATATCCAAAAAAAAAAAATCTGAATACTCCGATAAAAATTCGTCTGAAAAAATTAATTTGAATACTTAATAATAAAAAATTAAGTAAATAATGATCTTGAAGGTTTTTTAAGATTCAACAGGTTAGCTAATTTGATTTGTGAAACATAGAACTAAAACACACGAGATCTTGGTTTTTCAAGACCTTGAGACGAGATCTCATGCGATATGAAAAAGTATCCCAACTCGAGCAAGATCTCGACCCAAACTCCTTTATATTGGTATACAGACACCTATATATGCAAACCTTGGTATATAGACGCCTATCTATGCAAACCTTGGTATACAAACGCTTATTTATGCCAGAAACCAAGACAGTCACCTAATATCATTTAAGTAAATGTTTTTTGTATTTGTATCATTTATTAAATGATACAAATACAAAAAACATTTATTTAATATATTATTCATAAATAAGCAAATATCCCCCTATTTGAATCCAATAAAAAAAGTTAAAAAATAAAATTTTCAAAGGAAAAAAAATCAATCCCCCAGTTCAAGAACAGAAATTGGATTTTCGATGGTAGGTGCAATTTTCAACTTTCTAATGCTGTGTTTTTTTCTCAAATCATAAAATTCCATAAATCTTAATATAGTAAAACATTGCTAAAAACCAAAAGTGTGATAAAATAATCACTTGTTTTGATGTCCAAAAAATATTTTCGTTCAAAGCAGTTTTGACAACATTCTCCCTCTCACAGAAAAAGAAGCAACGATAATACATGACATAGTACAAGAAGGAACAATTAAATACAGTAAACGACAATGGGGGCTCTTGACTTGTTCCTATCAAATGACATAACTTTGGATAACTTTTATGGCGAGGGTGGCAGGGCCACCATCCATCTCACGTTCACATACATGAGCGTACGAAAATGGCTCCCAGCTGTTCAGATGGAATCCATCCATGTGGGTCCCACAAAGTGGATTCCATCTAAACAGCTGGGAGCCGTCTCGCTCACGTACGTGAACGTGAGCCCAACTCGGCCACCATATCCTTCTACATGAGTTCTGCTACTCACATATAAGAAGCGGTCATCACGGGCTACATTACCCTTTTTTTTTTTTTTTGGAATGAAGAGCTTTACCAAAAAACAAAAAAAGAGGGAATGAAGAGAGAATACAATTAAAAGTTGCTCAGGTTTGTTTCAACCAAAACCTGTGCTCGCCATTGCCATCCACTCCTCTTTGTTAGCCTCAATGGAGTTTCAAAAAACTTCATCATTCCTACTTTTGACCGAGCCCCGAAAGATTGAGATGTATTCCTTGAGCTTGACTTTTTATGCCGCTTGTACCATCGGTGAAATCATTGGAACTGAACTGTAATGGTTTTGGATTGGGTATTACGATCTGAAACTGAACCGAACCACACCAGAAACCAAAAGAACTTGAGAATGCAACTGATATGATTCAAAACCCGGTGTTATACCCAAAATATAACCACCTAATAGGATCGTACCACGTCATCGGGGGATGATGACCCGAGATCCGATGAATCATACCCGAGACAAAATCCATAAATAGAAAACCAAGTACAGTTTCAGGAGCCACACAATCATCCCTTTCCATATGGAAATTACTAAAAAAGAAGTTGGAAGAAAGGAAAGAAAGGATCTCGTTCCTAAAGAGATCTCTCTCAGAAATATTCTCACAAAGAATGGAAACTACCATACGAGGACTCTCGCAAGAACCACCTACTCCTTAGCTAAATGCTATATATTCTCAAGTATAAGCCCTTACAAAGCATCTTCACTATTCTCAATTGTTGTTCAAAAAGATCTGACTTAGGCATCAGAGAGTCCCCCGCTAGTAAAAACTGGTTCTTTGGTGTCAATCTTGTTCTCTTGTGCAAGTCTGAGCCCAGAAGGACTCTTGGTGGAGATTTCTTGACGCAACACCCGGATTGAAATGAAACCAAACCGATCTACCTCGATAAGAAATCGATAACAATCCAAACCCATTAAAAAAAGTAGTTTTTTTTTCTCCGCATAGTTTGTATAAATATATATGTTAAATCGAACTCACGGATTTAGATAATATTCTATTTGTTTTCGGACGGATTCAGATAATATCCTATCCATTTTGTTGACGAGGATTAGGGTTGAGAATTGAGAGTTCAATAACTACCCTTTCTTCGACTCTTCGTAGTATTTGATTTTCTTACATTTTTTAATTTTTAATTTTATTTTGTATTTATTTCAATAGATATGTGATTCCATGTATCACAGTGTATAAAACAAGATATATAAACCAATAGAAAATCTAGAAAAATAATTACATTATCTTAACTTATAAAATTATAAAAATAAAAAATAAGATCCAATAAGGTAACTTAATCAGATAAACAGACACAAATATATTTCAGCCATTTTATCACTGTCGGATTGCTAAACGAATTGGATAATAATCGGTCAAATAGGGGGATTATCATATTCATATCCGATTTGTTTTCGAATTCTCCTAAACAGATACAGACACGGATTGAATACGGTTTTTTTGATTATCCATTGACATCCTTACCGGTAACAAACCCGAAACCAAACTGGTCCAAAACTGAACTTTCCTTATCAGTTTGGTTTTGGATTCACCATTCCCACATCGAAGTTGACTCAACCTAAACCAAAACCATAACCAACCAAAACTGACTGATTTACACTCACAACCCATGGTTTGAAGAATTGGTATCGGATGATCAATTGGTCTGGTAATGGGCATTGACCGATATTAATTCTTGTTTTTTTTTTTTTTTTTGATAAAATATTAATTCTTGGTCGATCACTCGATCTTGTACAAATGGACCGGTACGGACCAAGGGTAAAAACGAAAAAATAAAAATTTAAATATAAACAAGGTAGCTTTTAGCTAAAACCCTGAACATTGGTGCCTGGGAGTCTCTCTTTTCTTGTCCACTGTTTACGTTTTCATAAATCTCTGCAAACCTCTGCTCTCTCTTCCTCAATCTGTCTTGCTTTCGCTCTATTTTTTTGCTGTTATTTTTATTGTCCTCTGTAATAAAAAAAACTCAACTTGGGAATCAGAAGAACAACGTTTTCACTCTTCACGGATAAATTCAGGGCAGGAGTTTCGAAGGCCAAGTTTGATTCAAGCATCAATTTTGGAGATAGATTCGTTTTAACTTTGTCGTAATGCTCTAATCCTGCTGGTTTCTACTACTGCCTGCTCATATTCCTCTGTTTGTTTTCTTTTGGATGTTTTTTAAAGTTGAGGTTTCTGAATTTTCTGTGCTTTAGATTATTTAATTGTAACATGGAGTTTTCCCCCCTCCACACAAGCAAAGGGCCGTTGTTTGGGGAAAAAAAAATATAAATTCTCAATCGTAGTTTCATGTTTTCTTCTAGGTGTCGGACTAATTGTGTGAAATGGCTGAAGAGAACGAAGTGACAGAGACATTCAAGGGTTTGGGTGTTTGTGAAGAACTTGTGGAGGTATGTGATAGCTTGGGTTGGGAAAACCCATCGAAGATCCAGGTTGAGGCCATTCCTCATGCACTTCAAGGTTTGTTTTTGGCTTTGCGCTTCAAATTTATCCTTACCCATATGTATTAGATCATATTTGTTCGTGTTTTCACAAGCCCTGTTCAATTTACAGCCTACATATTTTTGCTTTAAAAGCTGGTAGTTACATGGTAGTGTAGGTGAACCATTCCAAAAAAAAAAAAAACAGTAGTAGTAATAATAGTAATAATCATTATAATAATTATGATGATGATGTAATTAATAGAAAAATATTTACAGTTTTTTTAATTATATTTTTCTATGATAAGAACGACATCATCATCGTTATTTCTGTTGTCTTAAATCTTCTAGTATTGTTATTATTGCGACACTTAGTTTCTGTTCATATTTATGTGCTGGTTCTATTCTTTGGCTTGTGTGCATCAGGGAAAGATTTGATTGGACTAGCCCCCACGGGTTCTGGTAAGACTGCAGCCTTTGCTCTCCCCATTATCCAGTCTATTTTAGAGTCTCCAAAAGCATCACAAGCATTCATTGCTTGCGTGCTCTCTCCAACGAGGTTTGTGCTGTAAATGGTTTTAATTTCATTACAGAACTTGCTATTCTTGTTATCCATACTCAGGGAAAACAATTATCTTCTCATCTTCCTCAAAATTTTTTATTCTTATTTTTCTTAATCGTTCTACTCTAGGGAACTTGCTATTCAGATTGCCGAACAGTTTGAAGCTTTGGGTTCTGGCTTTGGCTTAAAGTGTGCAGTGGTGAGTCCTCATATCACAATTTTATGTACAAACATAAAAATGGTTTGGATATCCTCCAAAATTCCCTCGAAGAACGGGGACGGAAATAATCCAATTTACTGTAACACAGTGTTCCTAATCATAAGAAACCAATCCAATACTCTGGAGCATATCCAAATCATTCATTGAGATGCTCCTGCTTTAATATGATAGGGTTATTGTACCAGACTGAAAATGTAATCACATGGATGAACAATTTTTTGGAGGTTTACGCATCTTGTCTGGTTAATTCATCACCTTGCTTCCTGAATGAATTGCTCCTGCCAACGGAATTTGTGGGGCTGTTGATGAATGACTGATGATTTGGCTAAAGAGAAGTTCGTTTGGCCTAGATTATGTTTTGGGACTGTTTTCCTTTTTTGTTGTCATATTAGCTGCAGGTTCTTTATCCTTTTGGTAAATGGTCATATCATTCCCCTCTTTTCATTTAATGAAGTGTTTCTTATAAAAAAACTGAGTGTCTTCTAATGCATAATCTTAGGCTTGAATTTGGAAAACCAGAACTAGAAGTACAGAATAATCTGAACTGATTAACTGAAAACAACAAAGATATTTGATTGTGAAATGAGACAACGGACTTCTCTGTAAGGACAACCATTTGGAAGACCTTTCAGGTCCAGTACATTGGGAGGGGTAATATTTGTGTATCATTACTGAGAGAAGGTAAAATGTAGATGAAGGAATAAATTCACCTACAGAAAATTATTAATAAAAAATACAATGTAGAGGCAAGAAAGCAAAAGAATTCATTAATATAAGTTTTTATATCTTCCCTCTTCTTAAGTTTTCCTGCCTATGAGCAACTTCTGATGCAGGTCGTTGGAGGGGTAGATATGATGCAACAGGCAATTGCACTTGCTAAAAGGCCGCAAGTTGTTGTAAGTGTTTATGTGAGCCATGGTGTGTATATATATATATTATATTGTTTGTCAATTTCTCATGAACATGGATCTCCGGATGATTAGAATTTTTAGTTCTTTCACTGTTTCCTTTGTTTTGCTAAAGCAAAGGAGTATGATGCTTTTTTCATTTGGAAAGCAAATGTGTTCCTTTTATTATTTTCGTCTTTTTAAATCTTATTGTTTTGATCGTTCACTTGATTTTTCTCACCCCTCCTGGGTATAGGCCAAGTATATTTATTTCAAGTTTCTGTTTATGGACATCTTTTTTCCCTCCCTTCTCGCAGCTAATGGTTTAAGAAGAATGGTCCACAAATTTTTTTTTTTATTACTATCTCTATCCCTGACTTCAGAATGTTTGTCAATCCTTTTTTTTTTGTGTGTGTGTGTGTTGGGGGGGGGGGGCTAAATTTGTGCTCCTCATGTAATGTGTTACATGTACCGTGTAATTAACAGTGACATAAGTTCTTGCTGGTTTGATTGCATTTGGTGCTTACTATTTCTTCTTATCTTATTTATAAATATATAAATATAGTGGTAGCAAATGGAAATTATGTCTAAAGTTATATATTTCATGATTTATTCCAACGCCCATTATATCCTTTACGGTTTTCTAAGTAATTATCTGGAATTCAAAATCTTAATACCTTTTTTACAAAACATTATGTTGGATGCATGATAAAATAGATCTACCCCAAATGCATTACATATGACAATGAATGACATAAGTGGAGTTTTTTTTCTTTCAATTTCTTTCTTTTTCCTTTAATTTTGATTGAAAGTAATAGCAGGGTTCCAGTTTTCGGTTTTGAGCCCAGTTGAAACCAGGATTGAAACCGAAATTTCGGTCGAAACATGGACACTTTTTCCAGCAAGTTTCAATGGTGGGTTTCGAGGGCCAAATTAGGTCCTGAAACTTGTAGGAAACCCTATTTTAGGCACTCTAAACATAGTGAAACCCTTAGCTGTTAAAGAATCACATCTAAAATGGTAGTTTAGACATTGGACACTAGGTTGGTAGTGTACACTGTATACATTCTCTAATATGGCCTATCCTACACAATGGTTAGTACTAGAACACATATAGTTTAAGTAAAACAACTTAAATATGCACTAAGAATAAATAGACATTAAATTATAAATCATTTCATAAATTATGTATCATACATGGTTTGTTACAAAGTGTCACATATATCAGAGTCAACAATTCAAGCAACAAGTCACCCCTATGCCCATCCTAGAGTTCTAGACTCCTAGTACCAAAAAATATTTTAAAAACAGAAAATGAATTCTGACTCCGTGAAGGCGTGAACTCATAGATCAGGCTATAGCGTGTAACATATAAAAAAGTGAATGCCAACCACCATGTATTTATCCTATTTTTTTTTGCAAAAATTAGTTTTTGGGAAAAGATGATACGTGCAATCCATGGTATCGCATAGCATTTCGTTTCGAGCCTTTGTGAAACCAAAATATTTTGCAGAGTTTCGCGAAATTTCGGTGAAACTGTGTACCATGACTAATAGTTAAGTATATAATCGCATAATATATAACATTACAGAGAATAAGTGTAATTCGTACTTTTTTCAATTAGTTTTCTGGAAACTATACTATAGTTGAAAAACCTGCTTTTTATTTGGAAAAAAGTTGGGGGGGGGGAGTCTATGGTGATTCCAGATTATGTTTAGGTCTCCAATTAAGTCAGTAACAAGTAATGAACATATGCTAAAATCTTTTTGAGTGGCTCATTAATCTTGCAGTTCTGATATATTTTTCAACATTGTTCTTGCTTAATGTATCTATTTTTCATACCTTATCTTCTTTATCACTATTCATCTTGTGGTTGAGACACCTTTTCTTGTGGTTTTGTTTTAAATTCATAGAGTTATAGTGTATCTGCAATATCTGCATGTATATTCAGATGTTGTGGCTTGATCAAATTTTAAACAGATACTCATTTTTTTGTCGGCTATTTTATCTTCATAGGTGGGAACACCTGGCCGCCTTGTGGATCATCTTTCCAATACAAAGGGTTTTAGCCTTCGGACGTTGAAATACCTGGTATCTCTCTCTCTCTCTCTCTCTCTCGCTCTTCTCCCTTTGTACTTTCTTATTGAGTATAAACTTTAGACAGAGTTGCAGAAAGATATCCGTGGATGCCTAGATTCCTACACTAAAGAGTTTCCACTCAATTCATTCTTTTTTCGAACGAGTCAAGCTCACCTCTTCACCCCACAACGAGGTCTGACATTGAAATTCTACCTTGAAAGTATGAGGAAACTCCCTGTTTGGTTTACTTTTCCTGCACCCTAACCATGAATAATAAGCATTGCCTCAACTCGCCAGCGAAGGTAGCAGTTTACCTAGAAGTTTATCTTGTCGAAGAACCTATAACCCCTGGATTCTAAGTGTAGGTGTTATTCTTCTTTCTTTTCTCGGTGGTAACAATCTTCATTAGTGGTTTGGAAAACAATATTCAATCTACCATAATCAATTTAAAAGATAAAAAGTATATACATTTCTGCACACCAGAAACGGAGGGCATCCTCAATACCTAGAAACTCATCTAATAAGAATATAAGTGATGCAGGAGCTGTTCCATGGGCCGGGCCGAAACTGTTTGAGAACCCAAACCAAGATGAACCGGGTTCAATTTGGTCTTTGGGTTCAGTAGAATATTTAATTTATTTATTTATTAGGGTTTTTATTAGTTGGGATTTATCTTGTAATCTTCTATTTTAACTTTAATAGGTTAATTAGTGATAGAATTGCATTAGGAATTTATTTCAGTTTTAGATTACGATTAGGAGTTTTATTTTCTTTAAATACTAGCTTGTTATTAACGAAAGAGGAGATTTAAATGAATGAAATTTTTTGGGTTTTTTTACCAGATTGGTACAAATCAGGTTTTGCGACCTCGTCTCCCTATTTCTCTCTCCCTTCCCTGATATTTCCTTCTATTCCCTTCTTCCTACCTGCAGATTTTTTACTGTTTCTTCTCTGTTTCAGGTGGTAATAGTACGCCCTCTTCTTGGCTGTTGTCATCTCTCATCCTCTTTTTTCCTCCCTGAGATCAGGGTCGAAGGAACCCTTTCCCTGGGCGATTCAAATAGTAGTTTCCCCTTCCCATTCAACCATCTTGCTGTGAGTTCATAACCAGATTCAAACCTGGTCTGTGATCCACCGCCCAGGCCTGTTTCAGTCCTTGATTACCAGCACAATACCCAAATATTGGATCTGTTGTTGAGTGCTTCTAAGAGCCCTAGATGCTATGAACCAATACCTAAAGTTTCTGATTGAACAGATCAAAGATGAGTGAGTTGTATCCTTCGAAATCAGCAGAGGTTTCCACTGGCTTCTGGTGTCGTGTGACCAAGGTTGAAGACGATACCTTTTTTTTCCCCCCTTTACTCGATATTCTAGGTCTCTTTCGGTTTGTCTTTTATTAATCATTAACTTCTTTTGTCACATAGCTATCACTTCCTCCCCACGATTCTATTGTTTCCTTGTTTCATGCTTTTAGTTTTCTTTAATACCCCTTTCCTTCAGCTTTTATTCCCCCATGTCCCATACAGGAAATTTGCTTCCAAATTTGTCCCTAGATAATAAATAATAATCCCCATCATATCCCGTTCTCTCCGCTTACCTAGTTAACTCTTGAAAATTCTGGTTATTTACAATTGTGCCATTGCACGTTAGATTTGTGTCTATTATTCGAGTGGCCCCATAAGTGATCTGATTCAGGTTTTAGAACCCCGGATCCGCACCAATAAGACTTCATATCACCACAAAACTCGCAACTAAAACCCCTCCCAACCCCTCAACAATACTACAATGGAGGAAAACTTGAGTGTTATTTGGCATAACATCTGATGACCTGCCTTTAGCCCGTGCATTTTCCTTCCCTCTACCTCTGATTGCATGATCCTCCCCCCCCCCACCCCACCAAAATTTTTTTCTTCTTTTATATTTGATGGGTAGATTGCCATGTTTCTCCAGTTCAAGTAAGCAGACCACATGACATCCTTCTCATTTTTAGCTACCTCCACATTTTTATGTGACTGGATACTCCCAAGTCCCCATCTTCCCCCTTGATGCTATTAAAACCAAAAGTCCTCACATCACATCCAAATAAAGACAAACCTCACTCTTTATTTTTATTGCACGGGCTGTGTTAAGAGTTTTGTCTTAGTTACCTGCAGGGGTGTTTTTATCTTTTGGGTGCTTGTTTTCTGGTTATTTGTGATCTGGTTTTGTCACATGGTATCAGAGCGCATTTAGTCAGTCCTGTTTTGAGAGTCTTCAAGGAGGACGTTGCGTCTGTGCATCAATCACTGCTGCTTGTATTGTATCATAGTTGTCATGGCATCTAGGCGACCAAGGAGTTGGAGGGGAGGGTGAAGGCACAAGGCGACACCAATAAGGTACCGGCCTAGGTGACCAAGGCATTGCCTTGACAATTATAACTTGTATTGCTGTGATATGGTATGATTATGAGATCTGATCAAGGTATGACTAAATATTGATCCTTGTTCAGATCAGCAGATATTTTTTTCTGCAGTTTTTGGAAACCTGCTATTTCTGTGACTTTCATATACCCAGCTATGATGTATGGGGCAGAATGTTGGGCAGTTAAGAAGTGTCATATTGATAAGATATGTGTAGCAGAGATGAGGATGTTAGAATGGATGTGTGGAAAAACAAGGAAGGATAAAGTATGGAATTAACGTATTAGAGCGTATTTGGGAGTTGTCCCGATCAATGACAAATTCCGAGAGAGTCGTTTAAGGTGGTATGGCCATATTCAATGGAGGCCTAGGGATGCCCCAGTGAGGAATAGTGATATGGCAGGCCTAAAATGGCCATAGGAGAAGTTGTGAAGAAGGCCATGTATAGTCTAGGTCTTGTTCCAAGTATGACTGCGGATAGAGCCTATTGGAGGGCAAGGGTCCATGTAGCAGACCCCGTTTAGCTAAGACTCTCCTGACGTGCTGGGCTGTACCTCTTTCCTCCTACTATCTTTCATATCTCAGCTTTCATCTTTCATCTTGCATTTTTCTATTTATTTCTCGTGTCTTATTTGTCATTTGTCATTTGCCATTTTCCATTTTTCATATCTTATCTCTCTCCCCATCTTTTTGTTACCATTTTTTGGTGAGCACTCTGTTTTCTCTACTTTGTTTTGTTTGGATCCATGTAGCCGACCCCGTTAAGTTGGGATAAGGCTGAGTTTGTTGTTGTTCTTTGTATCTGCTCTGATACTTGACCAGAAGATCAACCAGATCAGATTCACCATTAGTCTGATCTTGTTTTTCTCCTAAATCTGGGTTTTCTTCTGTGCAATTTTGGCTCTCTCTCCTATTGTTGGTTTTCTCTTTGTCTACATTTGGATTTATTTATGGTTGGTTGCAGACCTAGATCTGATTCAAGGTTATCGTCTGTGGATTTTTGGTTTCTGATTCTGGTTTGTATTGTAATATGTCTTCTCTATGAGATTTCCTGCTTTCTGTAGGAGACTGCAGTATTGTGTTATCCAGCCATTGGATCATCCTGGAATTTTAGTATGATTTCCTGCTCATTAAATCCAATCTTCGATCAGTTTTTTTTTAATGCAGATCCGATCTGCTGAATTTGTATAGAGAATCTGATCTGTTTATCCCTATGATTTGGGTGATTCCCTATTCTTTTGATTGAAGGATTCTGCTTATTCTTTTGATTGACTCTGTCATGGACACTATGGGTGATTCAAAACCCTTTATGGATGTGTGAATGTCCAAATCACTGCTAGTTGGCTACAAAACTGAGTAGTGCCATAAATGATCTTCTACGGGTACAAGTGGTGGAAGTATACATCAATGCAAAGGGAAAACTGAAGTATTTAACTTCAGAACCTCCTCTTGGAGATTCTAAAGACTAAGAGGATGGGACGCGTAAGAATGATACTTTACTTGTGTGGTTATAGAACAATATAGATTGATCTCTTGCTACAAATTCCATGTATCAGACATTTATACTACAACCAAAGTTGTTGGGGATGATTGGAAAGGAAGTTTCTCTCAAACATAGTTGTCAATGTGTCGCGTAGGCGTCCAGGCGCCTTGACGGGCGCTTGCTTGCCTTGTTGGTTTCGCCTTGTGTCCAGGCCCCCTCCAACGCCTTGTGAAGGTTTTTCTGTTTCCTCAAAAACCCAAGCTGCGGTGTAGTGGTTCTATGGACCATAGTTGTCAAAGCGTCACCTAGGCGGCACCACTTAGGCGTCCTGGAGGAAAATCTGGGCCAACGCAAGCTGTCGCCTTATTGTCCAAGGCGCTTTGGTGTCGGCAGCACATGCTCACCCCTGCAACTTGACTCCCTCACCCCTGATAAGAAGGAAACAACAATAGAAACATTGGCGCTGCCACCGTTGGTGCCATAGCAACAACGTAATAAGTAGAATACGATGAAGATGGAAGGAGGGGGAGGAGGAAGAATAAGAACATTGAAGAAGCAGTAGCAGTGGCAACCACAGCAATTGCTGTGACGAAGAGAAGTTGCAGCGGCCACCACCATGCCATCACCACTGCCATAAAAGAAAAAAAAAAAGAAGAAGAGGAGGAAGCGTACCTGTTTGAGTTCCAGCGCCGTTGCCACTCCCTTCAATGCTATCGCAGCCTTGTCAAGAATAGGTAGCCAAAGAGTCGTGATTCATTCGACGTTGTGCATATAGCACTTTTCCGGGTGGAAGAGTGGTTTTTGCTCCGCTATTCCCCTTGGCCTTCCAGTCCCCACTTCTGAAATCCATCGACATCGCGAATGCCCTCAACTCCCCTTTCTTTATTATGATATTTGTTTATCTTTTTTAATATATTAATTCCCTCAACCCCTTCCCCTTCTTTAATTAGTACTTGTGGCAGAATCCATCAAGAATTGCCTCAATTCCCCCCTTCTTTCTCTTATTTTAACATATTAATATTCTTTTTTATTATAACCAAAAGGAGTTGGAGTAAAAACTTATGCATAAGTAAGGCTTCCAAAGTCTTTCTGGACATTTTAAGATTGAGATGATGACAAATCTTATAAGAATACATTAAAAAAAAAAAATACTAATGCACCTGGGCGACACCATAGTTGTCAAGGCGTCCAAGCGCCTTGGTCGCCTTGTTGGTGTCACCTTGATTTTGGACCCTCTCTAACGCCTTGGGTTGCCTAGACGCCGTAACAACTATGGGCGACACCTAGGCTAGCGCCTTGTCACCCAAGTTCTTAGTTGGCCCTCGAACGCCTTGGATTGCCTAGCGCTTTGACAACTTTGCTATGGACTTTGCTCTGCAGACTGCAGAGAGACAAATAAGCCGTAAGTTTTGCCCCTTTCTCTGATATAGACTTTGTGTGTATTTGTATTTTACATGCGTACCAATATTATTAGAAAAATGCCAACCATTGTTACTTTCAAGAGTATAAATGTGTCAAATGTCTTCTCTCTATCACTTAAAAACACAAGCTCAAAGTCACAAACACAAATAAATTGGCGACCTAGGCTGCGTTTGGTTCTTCTTCCGCGGAGTATTTCTGCTGTTCTTTTGTTTGTCGGGAGCAATAATAGAACAAAAGCAAGTTCGATAACAATTATTCGTTTTTCTATTCTTTCGGAATGAACCGGACATCTGGAACATAAAAATTTGAGAAACATAGAACTGATAGAAGCTAAAATGAAACTGTTTTTCTGTTCTGGGAACACATTTGAAAGAACACATGAAATAAAAACTGAGAGCCATCGCGACACTCGCACAACAGATCACTGTTCACTCAGCGACGGATACAGCAGAATGAAGGTACATTTCCTCTCTCCCTTCCCTAAGACTTCTTTGACGCCAATCACTGCATCAGCTCTTTTCTCCCTCTCCCGCTCCGGTATCTCCTCCCCTTCTCTGCCTCTCTCCATTCTCTCCTCTCCCTCATTCCCATCTCTTTCTCTCACCCGAGACTTCTCTAAAGCCATCATCAATCACCGATTGTCGTCATTTCTTATCTCTCGTGAACAGTTATCATTATATTCTCTAATCCTAACCTCCTCTGTGTACATTGATGGAAACCCAATTTTATCAATCATCTTCACAGGCCGGCTGGCAACCTTTCATGCTTTTTGATAGCTCTTTGTTTGGCTCTCTCTCGGTTGAATCTCTGCAATGTGGCTTCGTGAACTGTACTAGAAGATAACAAGCTATTGTTGTTCTTTAGCGGTTGCTTCAATGGTTAGAGTTTTGTCGATCACTGCCTCTTCCAGTTTATTGTCATGGGACTCATCTGAACTAGCTAGAATTAAAATTAGAGTAAACTACTTGTACACCCCTTGAGGTTTGTCCCGTTGACTTGTACACCCCCTACTTTTTAAAACCTTACTTTCAGACCCCCTGGGAGTTACGATGTTAGTTAGGTGTTAGTTTTACAATGTAAAAGACCAAAATAGCCTTTGTGCATCTTCTTCCAAAATAGCCAAAACTAAAATGACCATTCTACCCTTATTCCATCTCCAACCTTGAAATAACAATTTAGGGCTCGAAATTATAAAGGAATGTTGGAAAGAAATAGCTACAACTTAGTGGCGATTTCTCTCCCAAAGCGGTCTCATCAGGTCTCAAAACCATAGTTGTCAAGGCGTCGCCAAGGCGTCCAGGTGGATCTTTAGGGGCCTAGGCGACTGCCTTGCACTGGTTTAATTGGTATCGGACCAGGTTCTGGTACTTATTTATGCCAAATATCATTTATAAGATATTATTCATAAATAAGCAAATACCCCCTATTTAAATCCAATAAAAATAGTTAAAAAATCAAATTCCAAAAAGATAAAAAGTCAACCCCCCAGTTCAAGAACAAAAACTGGACTTTTAGCGGTAGGTGAAAATTTCAACTTTCTAATGCTGAGTTTTTTCTCAAATCTAAAAATTCCATAAATCTTAATATGGTAAAACATTGCTAAGAACCCAAAGTGCGGTAAAATTTTCATTTGTTTGATATTTAAAAAAATATTTTCATTTAGATCGATTTTGACAGCATTTGTGCACACCAAATAAGGTTTGACCGGAACATAACTCCTTCAATATAAATCAGATTTAAGCAATCTTGGATTTGTTGGAAAGCTGGTTTTGTGTTCTACCTAATATAAAAAGTCTCATGTAAAAATAAAATCATTTGATCAGTCAAACTTCTTAGAGAACAAGAACATTTCTCTAAATCGAGAGCAGTTTAATTACTTATTGATAAGACCATATTTTCTAAGAACAATATAAACTAAATGTATGTGTTGATTGTTTCAAACTTCCAAGATCTTGCTTCTTCAGTTCTGCTGTCTCCTAGTTCTATGTTGATTTTTTATGACTTTATGTGGCTTAATATTGATTTTTGATTACTTAATGTGACTTAATGTTGATTTTTAATGACTTGATGTTGCTTATTATTGATTTTTATGACTTGATGTGGTTTAATGTTGATTTTTGATGATATAAGGTACATATTGTAGCATACTGAATACTGTTAGAAAAGAGGGGAGATAAAAAATAACATTTGGGCGCCTAGGCAGGCGCCTTGTCACCTAAGCGCGTAGGCACCCCTCCACCGCCTTAGGTTGCCTTGCCGCCTTGACAACTATACTCAAAATGTCTAACCGTGGATTCGACAACGATCTTCTTGAGAATCCATGAGACGAAATGGTGTCTATGATTTTTTTCAAGCACATTTGAGCTTTGGAAAGATCATGGATTTTACTAGAGGTTGGAGAAAAACTTACCTGATTCGAAGACTTGAAGAATGGAACCGACGCCATTGCTGCTGCCAAATTAAAGCTTCTTCAATCCGGCTTCTCTCAAGCTCTGTTGGCCATTCGAACTATGTAACATAGGATTTTCGTGGATCGTGAGGGATCGAGAAATATAAATATGAACAGAGAACAATAGAAAAATCTGAAACAAGTAGAGGATTTCCACCCCCCTCGGAAACCACAAGAAAACACCACCATTGTTATTGGAAACTCAGGTTTTTAGTTGAATCAAATCAAACCCAGATCTTTCGGATTGCGAGATGGGTCTCAAAGGTTTCGTAGGAGGAGGGATTGCTTCAATCGAGTATTGTAGGGGGTTCGACCCACCCACTCGACTTCATCAAGGTTCGCATGCAGCTCCAGGGAGAGTCCCATGTCTGCAAACCTGCAACCATTCAGACTCTCCGTCCAACTTTTGCCTTCAACGCCGCATCTGCAACCGCCGCTCTAGGCGTCATAGACGTTCCACCGCCACCTTCACCACCAAGAATGCGCTCCATCGCCGTTGGCGTCAAGATCATCCAAATTGAAGGCGTCGCTGCCCTCTTTTCCGGTGTATCTGCAACTGTCCTCCGCCAAACACTGTACTCCACAACTCGTATGAGCCTCTATGTCTGGGCGCAAGTACCACACTCCCCCACATAATCCAAAGGGTATTATGGTAAACTCCTATCGCCATAAGGGTATTTTGGCCTTTTATGAATTTATGGCCTGCTGACATCATCACTTAACAGGTTCACCGTAACGGAATAGGTATTCCATCAGTCCTAGGGGGTTTGAAAGTAAGGTTTTTAAAAGTAGGGGGTGTACAAGTCAATGGGACAAACCTCAGGGGGTGTACAAGTAGTTTACTCTTAAAATTATTGAGTACTGTAACCGATCCTCCAATTTTGGTCATCTTAAAATTGAGTAACTCAAAAAAGAAAATAAATTGTAATCGAGCTATCTTATGAGAATAGACTATAAACATAAATTAGAAGTTCTGTAGGCTTTTCATGGTCAGAAGTTATGGGTTACAATGTCTCTGCATAATCTATCTATCGATCTGTAGGCTTTTCAGGGTCAGAGAAATTATGGGTTACTTGTCTCTGCATAATCTGTCTATCGACTAAACTTATTTTTGAAATATTTTTGTGTGTTGTTAAATAATGATAGATGCAATATGGGTTCCTCTTTTAGATGCAACTGATTTGGGTAATCTTCAAATTTCTCGTCCATGTAGTTCCCCTTCAGTAAGTCTGGTCCTTTGAATCAGGTTGGTTCCAATCTACCATTTTGGTCTTCATTCATATCAGATGTTCCCTTGATTTCCTTGTGTTTGGAGAATCTCAGTTTATGGATAACTTTTGAAGGGGTTGCGAATTTATTCACAAAATGGTTTGTCCACCTCCATTATTCTTACAGTGGAACGGATTCAACTGAAGAAGGCTCAAGTACCTTAGTCTATTAAATGTTTGTGAAAATTCCTACTGTAGAAGCAACTGGAGTGTCTCTTTGATATCGAGGAAAGGCAAATCAGGACCTCTGATTTCTGTGGCTCAGCTATGTGGCATGACTAGTGTGTTAATCTGAACTACTGATCCCACTACTCCATTATCCAATTTCTGTTACAACCATTTCTACTTTCTACTTCTAAACATTCGTTCTTTTGGACCTTCATCTTGTGGCAAATATGGTTTCTCTTTAACTTTATTTCCCACTGGGCTCCCTTCCTTGCACCATCAAAGTGACTAAATTTTGGGAACTTTCCTTAATAAATTCTCAAACCCCTAAATATTGTGCTTGCTTCTTGTGCAATTCACAACTACATCCTTGATCAGCAACAACAGGACCGGGAGTTTACACGATATGGACATGATGATTTCATAAAAGAGCATGCTAATTCGGATGATGAGGAGGATGACCCATTAGATGCAATGATTACTTCGAACATCCTACTTTGGTTCCATGTGGACATCAAAGTTGGTTTAATAGAAAAATGAATATTTGTTAAAGATGGAATTTTTGTAATTATTGAATGTTATGCTCTTACCACATGGTCAGTATAGTTGGCTTCACAGAAAGCAATGCGAAAACCCTACTTATATCCCACATGGACAGCATAGTTGGTTTAATAATATTTTGTAGAAGTGCCAGACATACTTCTGTTATTGTGTCTTCCAAACATGTTTCTGTTTCTTTTCATGATTCAAAAACACTTACTCAGAGTTACCAAATGCGTTTCTTCCCTGCAGAAGTAATCCCCAAGAACAGAAACAAAAAAAGTACTCCTGGCTCAGAAACACTCCTGCAGAAAAGAAACATCATCATACAGGCCCATAGTGTCTAGTTTTTAGGCCATTACCATGTCGATCTAGTGGTATCTTGGATGCAATTGCATACTCTACTATTTTTGGCTTGCCATCTCCATTGAGTGAACTTACAAACAGACACTCAATAGGCATTAATTCTTATCTGACGTATTACTTGAATATTTTGCAGGTATTGGATGAGGCTGATAGGCTTCTGAATGAGGATTTTGAGAAAACAATTGATGAGATCTTGAAGGCTATTCCCCGAGAACGGAATACCTTTTTATTTTCGGCTACTATGACCAAAAAGGTGGGTAAACACTTTATTGTTTTAATGCATAAGGAAAAGTTTTCAGTTCTACCACGGTTGCTATTTCTTGTGTTGAATTGAATTCAACTACATCCACAAATGATTTGAGGTTTTGTGGATAATTATTCACTTGCCTGTTCTGGTTATGTTGTACATCTTATGGCTGATTTCTATATATAAAAGCATAGTTTGAGAACTCGCGAGATCTCGCTGAGTTTCTCGGTTTTTCGAAATCCTGAGACGAGATGGGGGTCGAGTCATAAAAGTACAATATCTCTCCGAGATCTCGGATCTCGGTTTGACATAGGAAAATGCCCATCTAGGTCCTTTATATGAATGCCAGATCTCGAGATCTTGCTGGAAAATCTTGGTATACAGACACCTATCTATGCCAGGAACCAAGACAGACAAGATAGACACTTATTTATGCCTAATATCAGTTAAGTAAATATTTTTGTATTTCATTTACTTAAGATATTATTCATAAATAAGCAAATACCCCTATTTGAATCCAATAAAAATAGTTAAAAATAAAATTCCAAAAGGAAAAAAGTCAACCCCAGTTCAAGAACAAAAGCTGGATTTTCACGGTAGGTGCAATTTTCAACTTTTTATCTGGGTTTTCTCAAATCTAAAAATACCATAAATCTTATTATGGTAAAACATTACTAAAAACCAAAAGTGCGGTAAAATATTCATTTGTTTTGATGTCCAAAAAACTATTTTCATTCAGAGCGATTTTGACGACATTCGCGCATACCGAATTAAGTTTGACCGGTACATAACTCCTTCAATATAAATCAGATTTAAGCAATCTTGGACTTGTTGGAAAGCTTTGAACAAGTCCAAGATTGCTTAAATTTGATTTATATTGAAGGAGTTATGTACCGGTCAAACTTAATTCAGTGTGCACGAATGCTGTCAAAATCGCTCTGAATGAAAATAGTTTTTTGGACATCAAAACAAATGAATATTTTACCGCACTTTTGGTTTTTAGCAATGTTTTACCATAATAAGATTTATGGAATTTTTTGATTTGAGAAAAACCCTAGCATTAGAAAGTTGAAAATTGCACCCAACCCCGAAAATCCAATTTTTGTTCTTGAACTGGGGGGTTGACTTTTTTTTCTTTTGGAATTTTATTTTTTAACTATTTTTATTGGATTCAAATAGGGGGGTATTTGCTTATTTATGAATAATATCTTAAGTAAATGAAATACAAAAACATTTACTTAAATGATATTAGGCATAAATAAGTGTGTTTGTCCTGTGTCTGTCCTGGTTTCTAGCATAAGTGTCTGTCCTGCTTTCCCACTAAGTGAAACTCCTATTTGGACTTTGTTTATGCAAAATCTGATAGTGCCATTGTGTTGAAATGACCTAAAATAGACTGAATACCAAGTTTCAGATCCAAACTAGGTCTAAAACCCACCGAGATGAGGCTTCGAGTCGAGAAAAAAAAAATGCACCAACTCAGCGAGATCTTGACTCGATTCGGTTTTTCAAGGGTCCGAGTTGGCACTGAGACCCGAGTTTTCGAATCTTGTATAAAAGATGTCTTACAGTTGCTTTATATAATAATACACACACACACAGAAAACATATAAGACTTGGTTGACTCAGATGTCCAATATAAAAGACTCATTATGACTCTGATGTCCAATATAAAAGACTCATTACTCGATCCAGTTGGCTTTTGAATGTATTGATTGCCTCTTGGTGTGATTTCCATATCATTTACTGTTCTTTAATGGATGTATCCATCATATTGTGCTACGTTTCAGCTTTGATACCGAAGATTAAGATAGGACAGCTGGTTTACCCAATAGATGTAATTGCAAATGAGCTGTGGACTGAAATATGGGGTTGATTTAGGTGAGCTGTAGGGGTGAGATAGTAAATGATGGGTTGATATAGGTGGGCCGTAAAGGGTGAGATGGCCTTTGGAGAGGTAATAAGGGGCATACTTTTTAATATTGTACAATCTCAAGCTTTGAACAGAAAATTGCTGCTGTTCAGGGGTCTTCTCAGCTGTATCCATTGTATTGTGCTATGTTTCTGCTTTGATACCAATGTTTGATGCAGGGTAGCTAGTTTGACCTGCAATAGAAGTAATTAAAATTATGGGTTGTGGACTTATATAGTAATATATGGGATTAAAATTAGGTGAGTGGTATGGGTTGATAAAGGTGGGCTGTAGGAGATGAGAAGGCTTTTAGTGAGGTAATAAAGGACATACTTCTTAATATTGTGCAGTCTCGAGCTTTGGACAGCAGTTAGCTACTTTCAAAATAGGAGGGAGGGGATAATGTGGTTCTGTTTTAGAAGTTAAAACCAGTACCAAAACAGGATCGACACTGTGTGAAAAATTTCCCGAATTTGAACTTGCATAAAATCAGAAGATCAATAAAACAGATCAGACTATAAGTCTGGTCGAGTGTCTCTTTTAGAGAGTAGAAACTATGCTGAAAATTCCAGCAAGATCCAATGGCCAACAGAAAATCAATCTGTAATATTGAATTCAGACATATCAGTATATATCAAATATACAAAAGCCTTCAAATAGCAATAAGAACAAATCCCACTTGGAGTAGGAATGTAGTATTTAGGCAGCAGAATCAGAGACTGATATCAGAAGGGTGATCAGAATATTGACCATGTAAGCTTTTTGAACTCAGAATCCAAATCAGCACTGTAGATCACCTTGAATCCAGCAGTCCTAGTGAGGATAGGACAGTAATATTGCCAGAACCAAGACTGAACTCGATTGCAGGTTGTGGAAAAACAGAAAAGTAGAAAACTGAGCTGATAATTTGGAAGAAGAGATCAAGAGAATAGAAGAACAGTACCTGGGTTTTCTCACTGCTTTGGTATTGATTGGATTCAGCACACCAATCAAACCTGTTGAATCACCACAACAGGGACTGGAACTGAATCACCGTAATACCAATGCTCTGAATCACCACAGAATTTAGAAGGCAACAAACCAAATTCATTACTCAAATTTGTGTACAAGGCTGTAGCCCCTTACAAGCATAGATAAAAAGACTAAAAAACAGACTCAAACTCAAAAAATGGAAAGGCCTAAACCAATCCTAAACTGATAAGGTGACATAAACTGACTCAAAATAGGACTCTTATCTAAGTTTATGAAGTAAATCCCGTATTCTTACCTTTTACCCATATTTTCCGTCCATTACGATGAAAACCCATTGGACCAAAGGTCCAACATGTATGGAACCCAACCTAAGACATATTTCCACTAAAACAAGCCAACTTTTGCTGATTTATCTGTATCAGGGGGGTTGAAATAATGGTGCTACGAGTGTTAGGTTAGTAGGAAAAGTATTTTGGATGAGGGGTTATGGTGGGATCCCGGGTTCGAAAAACCTTGTTTGGGGGCCCACCCAATTGTACAATAGCCAAAAGTAGGAAGAAAATGGCAATTTTGTAAATAACTCCAAGTTTGCAATGGGAATGGCAAGGCTGTAAATAACCAAATTATCAAGGGTAAGTTGGGGGTTGTATGAAAACGTTCAAAAGAAACTTTTCTGTTAAACAAATTTGAAGCTGCTTATAAAAAACAGAAACACAAATTTGTAACAAAAGCCAACCCATTAAACCTGACTCTCGATCTCAACTCTCTTTACCGCCATGACTACCACCACCACCACCACTGCCACCACCTCCACCATCACCACTGCCACCACCTCCACCGCCGGTATCACCACCACCACAAAACAGAAGATATACTCCTCTTATTATGCATTCCATACATGTCTTTGTTCCTTTATAGTGACATTTTTTTTTTCTAGTTTTACCATACAGCATTTTTTTGTTCAGAAGTATTCCAAATGAACAGAAGTACAATTTTTATTTTCTGACTCAGAAACTACTAATTTGGAATAGAAATGTTGCAATACAGCTCCTTAGTGGTTTAGTGGAGGGACTAGAAAGGAAATAAAATTAAAGACTAAGGACAAACTTGGAACTAATGGGGACAAAGTTAAACACAAAGACGGGTTAATTTGGAAAGAAAAATAATAGGGTTTTAAATAACAAGAAAAAGGTTTTCTTCAACCTTTGTTACCTGCGGAAGGAATTGAAGAGAGATGGAAATCCAGCAGAGCTTCAAGGTGATCGATCTCCCTTGTTTGAAGGCCAATCGACCTCAATTTTCAGGAGTATTTTTCTCCCTTGGGCCTCCCAACACGACAGTAGCTGCCGGAAAGAACCAGCAACCAGAAAGGAATCGATCTGAGATCAGGTATGGTGGTTCTTGCAGGTCTGGACCTGGTCGCAAGTATGAACCTCACAGCAAAGAGGAAGGTTTGGGATAGGGCTAGAAAATTTAAATTGCTTTGGTGTGAACTAATACCCAAAGTCTCAGGTTGGTAGGGCTTGTAACGAGGAAGATGTGGCAACTTCTTCCCAACCCAGGGTTAACACCAACACCAGGGAAGAGATGAACAGTAGCAGAATACAGAAAGGGTAGTAACGAAGAAGAGGAAAAGGTAATAGAGAAGAAAAGAAGAAAGGAACAGGAAACAGGAAACAGGAACCAGATGGGGAGAGAAAGAAAGGATAAGAGAGAAGAGAGAGGAAAAGAAAGTTGTATGAGAGAGAGATTTTTGTTCATCATTGGAAGGGCCTTGGAGTTCCAAAGAAAAACAAAAACTTGACTGTTGGTCATCTCTTTCATTCATAACTTCTGAAAGAATAGCTTTTTACATTCTGGTATTAAATATTATTAGATTGATCAAGAAACTAAGAGTTAGCTTACTCAAGATGCAACTTCACTCTTTAAGTTTACTAGACTAAAAGCAATTAAAACCGACATAAATATAAATGTAGCACTTAAAGACCTCCCACCCAAAAAAAAAAAACCTCTACACAAACAAGGCACAGACCGGAAGTGGAGATTTCCTGGACTAAGGGCAATCAGTTGCTAACACTCAACCTGCTTGAGTTGGATTTCATTTTTATAGAAACCCATTACAGATTTAAATTGAAAATGGATTCCATTTTATTGTCATTTTGAAGACCATCCTAGTTAAAGCTTGATTGTAATTTCCAGTTGCCATATGCAATGATATTTTTGACCAGATGCTTTTCAAAGGAAGAATAACATAAGATATTAGAGTAAGAGGATGACAAAGAAGAAAAAGTGGATGAATATGTGATTTAATTAAATTCTTTCTATTGTAGGTGCGGAAGCTCCAAAGAGCATGTTTGAGAAACCCTGTGAAGGTATGACTGATTGATGTATCTTTTCTTATATATCTAAATCTATTTCTATTATAAATTCTCTCTCCTGGAAGTGCTACAGGCATAAATCTTCTATAATTTGATTGGATTTGGCAATTAATCTCAGTTTTTGTTTGCTCCAGATAGAAATAGCATCTAAGTATTCCACTGTTGATACACTAAAGCAGCAATTTCGCTTTATTCCTTCAAAGTATAAGGTATGCCCCTTCAATTGCATTGGTTATTACTGTATTTTGAGCACGCTCCCTTAATGTTTAATTTGCATATATAGTAATTCTGGCAATTGATGGATCTTTATGGGTTCGACCTTTTTTTTTTAAATGATATTTTTTAAGATAAGATTGTAGGAAGTAAACGTTCACAGATGACCATGACTGTCTTGACCCAGTTTTATGTTACTTCCAGTTAAGATTCTGATTACATCACATTTGCATTGGCAACTGCAGGAAGCAGCTTTGGCTCCTTTCTGTACTTATATAACTTTATATCAGGGATCCTAAAAAGAAGAAAAGAAATGGGGGGGGGGGGGGGATGCGGAGTAGTACGCAAATTAGCCGAGTGGAAGTTTATGATTGTCTCATGACATTTTTTTTTAGAAAATTATGTAGTTCACTTATCATTTGCCTGTGTTTCAGATTTTGGTCTATTACATGGGCCAGGATCTTCAGGTGGTACAATCCAGAGATTGGGTGTTTGGATTAATGTGCTTGATTTTCACATGATAATATATTCCCTTTGGGTATTTGTCCATGTTTTCTGTGTTTGGTATTTCAGCATTTTTTTCTTGGATGAGTAAGTAAATATATTTTCAAAAGGAAAAAAAGGGAAGAGCACCGGAAGGGGGGGGGGCACTGGGGGGCTCCTAACAAAGGAGGGGGAGCCGAAGAGGGAAGGACAAACACAAAAAACACGCGGCCCCTAAACTAGGAGGCTCTAGAACCAAGATACAAGGAGATTGTGAGATCCCAAGATTTGACAATGTGCTTGTTTCTTCTAGTATCTAAGCACTAAGTAGCAACTCCGGCTAATTTTCTTCTAATATTGAAGGAGATGGACTCCCAATTGGCTGGTTGGTGCTGGATTTTGAGTCCATCTTCTTAAGTTGTGTTGATGCGTTCCATCTAAATGTAGTTGATGGCAGCATAAAAGGCTAGCTTTCCCATTGTCGCTACTAGAGCTTCCATTGAAGGTCTTATCCATCGAGTTCCGTTCCCTATTGAAGGGCAGGAGTCTTCTTGTGTGAGGCTAGCATTTGGCTAAGAGCCCTTTCCAAATTGAGGAGGAAAAGGGGCAAGGGAAAGAGGTTCTCCATATCTTCCTGGGAGTTCCAGCAGAGACTGAAATTTGAGGAGGCTGAGATGTGTCTATGGAAAAGGAATGATTGTGTCGGAAGAGAGACAGTAAGGGCTCTCTAGACAATAAAGCTGTGATGAAGAATGTGTCCCTTGAACCAGACAAGCTTTGACCAAGGAACAATTGGGGCCTGACTGCCTGAGAGCGAATTAGGTTCCAAGCTGATTTGGAGGTGGAATTGTCCAGAGTGGGAAGCTGTCCATATCACTAGGTCTCCGCTCCCATTGGGTCTTCTATTGATTTCTGAAAGGGCACCCCAGACCTCCTACAAGCTACGGGAGGAAGCCGGCCCATGGTGCCACTCACGAACATGGAGAATATCTGAAGCCTTTGCTAATCTGTCCATACCCAAGTTGTACCTGATTCTATTGCCAAAGGTATTGATGAGGACACCTAGGAGGTGCCAGTAATCCAGCCAGAGCAGAATGTTCACTCCATCCTTTATAAGGGATTTAATGACAATTGCAGCAAGATGCCTGTATCTCAAAATCTTCCTCCAAACCCAAGATTAATCAGCAACAGAAGGAACATTGGAGTCCTTTTGCAGATGCCTAGAGTAGACCCAATCAACCTACATTTTTTTTTCCCCTACTGGATTCCAAATCAATCTGAGAATACCAGAGATGTTGACAGCCTTAATTCTTCTCAGGCTCAGCTCTCCTTTTGGGAGGCAAACAGAAGTCCAGCTGATGGAGTTAAGGAGCTTGTTATTGTCAGAGCCTTTCCAGGTAAAGGCACTCATCAAGCATTCAAGTTTATTGATGATGGAGTGGAGGAGGCTGAAGATGCCTGACCAATAAATTTAGGACTGCATGACCGATCTAACCAATTCAATATGGTCAGCATATGATAGGAATTTACCTTTCCACAACTGAAGCCTTTTTCGAAGAAAATTGAGGATGGGAGAGAAGTGGGGTGGGCAGCTTGGAGGTAATCAGCGTGTGGCCCAGGTACTTGACCAGTGACCCAAAGTAAAACCTGTAATGCCCCTAAGCCAATCCTTTTCGACTTCAGAAATGCCGGCCAAAAAGATGAGGGACTTTTTATGATTAATACACAAGCCAGTGACCCAAAGTAAAACCTGTAATGCCCCTAAGCCAATCCTTTTCGACTTCAGAAATGCCGGCCAAAAAGATGAGGGACTTTTTATGATTAATACACAAGCCCGACATGCCTTCAAAGGAGCGAAGACTACCAAAACAGCTTCCACAGAGGATTGGCATTTCAGCATTAGTAGTTTTTTTCCCCCAATATTTTCATTTATCATCATTATGGGATCTTTGGCAGTAAAGTGTACAGAAAGGGAAAGACCGTTTTAGTAAGAACATGCCTGTTTGATATTTTTTGGTTTCCTAATGGCATTTTCTGAAACAGAGGTAAACTGCATTGACTCGATAGGGAGTTTAAGTGATGCTTCATTCAGGATATTCTGGTTGTATTCATCAGCCCCATAAGGGCCACCTTTCTTTGGTTGTTTAAGGTTATTTGCGTAGTCTATGCTGTTCCTTAAGGGCATTTTTGTAAATGAGTTTATATTGGTTGCTGAAAAGTATTTTGGAAAAACTACATCAGTAACTAAAGGGTCTTATGGTAAACAGATGTGGTTGGTGGTGAGAGGATTCTTGATAAACTACTTATCTTACTAATGGGCATTTTTTAAAACCAGTTGATATTGGTTGCTGGAGTCTATTTTGATAAACTCAGTAGATTATGAAAGGGCAATACTTGTGCGTGGGCACTGGTAAAGCCTGATTCTGTCATCCCCAACTCCTGGGCTTGAATTTTTTACTTTCTTTCCCCCTGCTCCGCACATATATAAGAAACAACTTTACTGCTCCACAAAAGGAGGGAAGGGCATTTTGGTATTGTTGATGTATGTTTCCTCTATATGAACAGTTTGGACATGCAATGAAAAAAGTGGAAGGCTAGAACAGAAATAAAGGTTTGGTTCCGTAATTCTTTTTGTCAGACACCCTCAAATTCACTATTCCTAGAATCTTACCTTATTATAAAGTTGCTCACCGGAAAAAAACCACTTGTGATAAAGTTGATTACCGAAAAAAAAACCACTCATGATAAAGTTTATCGTACATCTCAAGCCTCATATACTGCCTTCTAGCTCATCTTTCTCGCATGTTCTAGGCGTTAATCTATCTGAATTATGACCTAAAAGACAGCAACCTCTGCCTCAATGCTTACAGCAAGCAGCATGAATATGGAGATCATACTGTCTCCATCTCCTTATTTAGCGTACTCTTTGTTATCATTACATTGTTTATATAAAGTTATATAATGATATGTCGAATTGTATTAGTTTATGTCTCTTACATTATTTCTTAGTATTTGGATATATGTTGTAAATTTTCCCAGGGTGAAAGGGGGGGGGGGGAACTGGCCCCAACACTGCCATAAACCATTCCAGCGTGGCAGTCCCTCCCCACTCCCTAGTCCCTACAAACTGAACATCTAGTGGATTACCAAATTTTATGTTTAGTTTTGATTTACACAATAATATGCTGTCTTAATTTGTATAGATGTTAACGTCTTGTTTTGTTAACCACCTGCAGGACTGCTATCTTGTTTATATTCTTACAGAGATGTCTGGAAGTACATCCATGGTTTTTACTCGTACATGTGAGCAAACTCGGCTTCTGGCTTTGCTTCTTAGAAATCTTGGATTACGGGCCATCCCTATAAGTGGTCAAATGAGCCAGGTATTTATTTCCCCTTCCATCCCATGTTTATTAATGAAATGCATATCCACTGTGTGATTTTAGGTACCTAGGGTCAATTATAAATAAAGAAGGAGAAATAGAGGATGATGTTGCATAAAGGATTGCGTGGAGAAAGTTGAGGGGTGCATCTGAAGTGTTGTGTGATCCATAGTTGTCACAACATCTGGGCGACCCCAGGAGTTGGAAGAGGGAAAAAAAAGATCAAGACAACACCAACAAGGCAACCTTCCAGCAAAGGATGTGGATGCCTAGGTGACACCTTGACAACGATGGTGTGATCGATGCATTCCTTTAAAAAGAAAAATTTTATAGGACAGTTATACGACAAGCAATGGCGTATGGAGATGAGTGTTGGGAAGTGAAGAAACCACATATAAATAAACTTAGTGTGGCTGAAATGAGGATGATGAGATGGATGAGTGGTAAAACTAGAAAGGATAAAATAAGGAATGAACAAATTAGAGCTAGTTTATGAGTAGCTCCGATACACGATAAGTTGCGATAAAGTTGTTTGACATGGCATGAACATGTGTGATAGAGACATTTGAATGCTCCAGTATGGAGGAGTGATTTGATTCAGATTGAAGGAGCTAAAAGAGTCAGGGGAAGGCCTAAAATGACTTTAGGAGAAGTAGTTTGGAAAGATATGCATAGCTTAGGACTAGTAACGGGTATGGCTTTGAATAGAGCTGATTGGAGAAAAAGGATCAATGTAGCTCACCTCATTTAGTTGGGATAAGAATGAGTTGAGTTGTAGTTGTATCTCCACCATGTGATTTGCCTCGGCTTACTTTCTTTTGTGCCCGGAGGCAATGAGAAGGTCTGTTTTTTTTGTTCCTGTATCCTCTTAAATTCCTCAAGTATTTTGACGCATTTGTCTTTGATAAAATGCATTTGACAGGCGAAGCGACTTGGAGCATTAAATAAGTTCAAGGCTGGAGAATGTAACATTCTGATCTGTACCGATGTGGCAAGTAGGGGGCTTGATATTGCTTCTGTGGATGTGGTTATCAATTTTGATATCCCCACCAATTCCAAGGTGAGGTTTTACCTTCCTCTTTTTCTACCTTCTGGATAGGACTGACCGAGAATAACTACAGGTTTGCTCTAATGGAACTTTTGGATGCATAAATAGACTGAGAGGTTGGATCCAACCTCTCAGGATCTTTGAGTAATCTTTGGTTGCAGGTTCGAGGTTAACCTGCTTATTTTCCTCATTAATCACTCTTTCAGAGAATTTGGTTTTCCCTTAAATGTGTGAGGGTTGACCAAGCATATAGAATTCCTGCATCCAAACAGACCAAAGTTGTTGGCATCCTACAAATCTGTCTTAGTTGTTGGATTTTCTTCAATTGCTGAATATAAAAAATGGGATGCAGGATTATATTCATCGTGTGGGTAGAACTGCTCGTGCTGGACGATCTGGGGTTGCAATCTCCTTAGTAAATCAGTATGAGTTGGAGTGGTATCTTCAAATAGAGAAGCTTATTGGTAGGCAGTGCTTTTTTCTTCTTACATTTGGCAAATTCATGGGAGCATTGATCAGAGACTAACATTTTACTTTTGGTTAGGCAAAAAACTTCCAGAGTTTCCTGCTGAAGAAGAGGAAGTTCTGTTACTGCTAGAACGTGTGACAGAAGCCAAAAGAATTTCGCAGATGGTACCATCATCATCTTTTGATATATTATTTATTATAATTCATTATAAATACATATGCCAGAGTGACAAATGACGAAGCCAACCTAAAGGCACAGAATGTGAAAAGTTGCCGGTGGGTGAAATATATACCATTGATGGATCTGAGCTAGGAATCTAAGATATATCTTAGGGAAAATTCAACTTGACCTGATGTTCCTAATGGTCTGGTTCACCTTTTTATTGTTTGACTGTTAAAGCAAAGGAAAGGGGAGGGGGGGGGGGTTGGGGTTGGGGGGCTGTTCTTGGAATAAGCATAAGATTGTTCACACGTCAAATTTCAGACTCAGATTCAACCTTACATCCCCCTCATGATTGGCATATTTCCTTGTATTTTCAACCCTCTCTCTTTTTATAAAAGCTATATTTTCCACTGGATTTTAAGAGTTACATTTTTCCACTTGGCCAATTTTGTTTGGATGAAACTTGACATGTGAGCAAGAGCCCTTGGCATACTTGTCCACAAAACTTCGGCTCTATCCATTCTTCCATGTGATAGATATTGTGCTGGACTAGAGAAACTCTCTAAATATGCCAACCTAAAAAAACTTCTCCCATGAAAGATTGAGATCATCCACCAATGTTTATAAAATTGGATTGTTCTTGAGATCATTCAGACCTAGTGGTTTTGCGGTCCGAATTACCCAATCACCCAGCCTGATGGTCTGGCTTGGAATATTCTCTAGCAGCACCATGGATCGTGAGTATTTTCTGTTTGGCAGTCTAAACAGTTTTTTTTTGGGGGGGGGGGGGTGGGGGTGGGGTAAACAGCAGTCTAAACAGTGACTACTTTCCTTTTAAGACACCGTTATCACTTCTAGGGATCATATTTTGAGCTTTTCTTCTGCATGAGCTCTCAAACATTGTCTTTTAATTGTTGATATTTTTTTGACTTGCAGAAAATAAAGGAGTCTGGAGGTGGCAAAAAGAGGAGAGGACGAGATGATGATGAAGAAGTTGACAGATTCTTAACTTCGAAGAATGGGAAATCATTCAAGAAATCAAAGAAACACTGATGGTTGAGCCAAGGTCTTCCATTTGCAATTTTGGTAGATTTCAAATGGTCTTTTTTCATTTTTGATTGATGAGTGAAGGATTCTTCGATTTAATTATTAAACATCCGTTCAACCATGCATGGACATCATTCTCAGTCATCCTATTGATTTTAGTCATTCATGTGGAAGCTAGGTTGTTGTTAGGGCTGGCAATTTCCAACAGAACTTACCAACCTGATATGAACACGATATGAATATGGTTAGGGTTGAGGGAAATTCGACATTGACAAAAAAATTTGACATGATATTATATTACATTAAATATTTATTGAACGGTATATGCATAGTTGTTAGGGCGATTAAGCGACTTGAGGCATTGGAGGGGTGCTTAGGTGACAAGGCGACCGTCTAGGCGTGCACTACAATTAAATAGAATTATGTTTGCAATATAGAAATCATATCAATGCAATATGATATAATTATGTAAGTAGTGACATAATATGAGAAAACATATAACAAACAAAACATAGGATATAATATAAACGTATATTTCAAGAAACATAACAATAAACACAAATCTACGTAAATTCATGCGGTGTCAACAAGTCGTGTTGTTAGCTTGAACCCAATAAAGAGCCTAGATGTCTAGGCACAGAAGGCTTGACAAGTATATGTACATGTTAGGGTTGGGGCGAGGGAAGTAATTGAATAGTCGAAATCCGTTTCCGTATCCGTTTAGCACTATCTGAATTTGTCTGAAAGCTAAACAGATGCAGATACAGATAGACTATAGCTATCCGAAAAACTATATTTACATGTAAACAGATAAAATATTCGATTTGAATCTGTGTTTGTATCCGTTTAGCACTATCCGAATCCGTCGGAAAGCTAATTGGATGCGGATGTGGATATAGCACTATCCAAGCCGAATCCGATCTGTTTACATCCCTAGTTGGGGCTTGTAACATGTTTTACCTTCATAATACCTAAACATCGATGAAATGTGTAGATTGGTGTTTTGATTTAAGTATTTTTATACTAGTAAAGTTGCACGTGCAAATGCACGTGTTTTCTTTTTTTCATGTATGAATCACCTAAATGAACACCTAACATTTTAGATGTTTTACTTAAATAATAAAATTGATTATATAAACAAACATTATCTCTTATTTTTAATTTTTAATTTTTAATTTCTAATTAATAATAATAATTTCTTATTGAATTTATCTGAAAAAAGGTGAGAAAATTGAGTAGGAAACGATTGGTCCCTTAATTTTTATAAAAGAATAATTAATGTAACATTGAGGGGGGTTATTAATGGAGGAAATTTTAATTTAGCTGAAAATTATAACAATTAATAATTAATAATTAATGAGGGTATTTTCAAAATTATAACAATTAATTGAGAGGGGGGAGGTTATCGTTTGTTCAAGGAATAATGGATAATATTGTAATTTTTTTCCCCCGTAAGATAAGATGAGATTATTTTATATATTGGAAAGTGGGGTTTTATACATTGTTCAACGAAAAACTGGATTATTTTACTCTCTCTTTATAGTTTCTAACTTCTAATTAATAATAATTATCTCTTATTGAATTTATCTGAAAAAACGTGAGAAAATTGAGTAAGGAAACGATTGGTCACTTAATTTTTATAAAAGAATAATTAATGTAACATTGAGGGAGGGTTTATTAATGGAGGAAGAATTTAATTTGGCTGAAAATTATAACAATTAATAATTAATAATTAATGAAGGGTATTTTCAAAATTATAACAATTAATTGAGGGGGGGGGGGATTATCGATTGTTCAAGGAATAATGGATAATATTGTAAATTGTTTTTTGGTAAGATAAGATGGGATTATTTTATACATTGGAAAGTGGGGTTTTATACATTGTTCAACGAAAAATGGAATTATTTTACTCTCTCTTTATAATTTCTAATTAATAATTATCTCGTATTGAATTTATCTGAAAAAACGTGAGAAAACTGAGTAGGGAAATGATTGGTCCATTAATTTTTTAAAAGAATAATTAATGTAACATTGAGGGGGGTTTATTAATGGAGGAAGAATTTAATTTAACTGAAAATTATTTTATAAAAGAATAATTAATGTAATATTGAGGGGGGGTTATTAATGGAGGAAGTATTTAATTTAGCTGAAAATTATAACAATTAATAATTAGTAATTAATGAAGGGTACTTTTTTGGGCTTATTGATATTGTCGAAGGACATTTTTTATATGAAAAGATTTGCCATGACTTTTGAGTTTCTACATTTATAATATAGTGTGATATAAGATTTGGAATTTAAGCCTTTCATGTTATTCTCAACTACTAATTCTAATTTGCCAAAAGCAACTCATATGATATGAATCATTGACCCAAAATGGTTGACAAGAATACGTCCCATTAATAAATTGGTATTGTTAGGGTTGAGATACTTGGACACGATTAAGAGACATGTTGCATTAGGGTTGAAGCCAATTTGGATACAACTTGGAATTGAGACTTGGTAGCAAGATTTAAAGTATCGGTTGGTATCGTATCGATTGGGTGATTTTAAGAGACATATCGTATCGTATCGGAGATACGTGTCGTATTGTGTCGAAAATATATTTTGAATACAACAGACACGTATAGAAATGGTCAAGATACATATGGAAATACATTTTTGGAACAAAAAACAATATAAATAAACAATATTTAACAAATATCATGCATAAACATTAAAATGGAGAATAATATATTACCAAACAAGTGCATTAAATTGAAATTTTTATAAAAGATGAGGTTTCTTATATGTTGTAATCATCTAAAGCCATGAAGAGTATTGGATGATGCAAAGTTGCAAACAATGATGTTATAACACTCATTGATTCATTTTTTAGTTTAAAAGTGTAAAAACCAAGATTAAATGCAAGATTTTAGGTTCTTGGTTAAGAGTTTTCCTTCATTTTTCCGTTAGAACTTAGAATAGGAATTATATTGAGTCTGTGAATGAAAAATGTTTTTTTGTGGAATATATGTATCAAGCTTTATCGGCCGATACATATCGATACGTATTAAACCACCCAAAGAACCCTTTACCAAACGTATCTATGGTATCGATATGTATCGATCATATCGTATGATATCGACCCGTATTGACTGATATATTTCGATACAATCTAAGATAGTCCATTTTTTTTAAAGAGAGAAGTATCGATAATGTATCGTATCAATACCGACCAATACCGATATTGATATGATACTTTAAACCTTGCCAGTGAGCCCAATCCATTGCCACCCATCGTTTTCTGGTGGCTCTAGGTCTTGCATGGTTGGGATTCAGTCCGATTATTTCCCAGCCAAATAAATTCAGATCCAGAGCCAAAATTTGGTTGTGTTATTAGCAACTTGACCTGATATGATTTTGAAGATTGAACTCAGTTGACTGTTTGGACATGGTGGAAAATTGAGTTAGTGGATTGGTTTAAGATGGTTCTGTTGCTTGCTTTTCCTTTTGCCATGAAGGGTTTACTTTTATTTCTCTAATTTCTGCTTTGGGGACTTCAGAACATGAACAATTGGACCACTCTTTTTCTTCGAGTGCAGGTTTTGGCTTCTTAGCTTGTCCGGTTAAGTACCATTCTGATTGGTCACAGTTCTTTCAAAGATCTGTTTGTTTCTAGGTAAAAATGAATTAAAAAAATGACCCATTTGTTTCTAGGTAAAAATCAAACAAATGGAAATTTACTGGTACAATATTTTTTATTTTTATTGGGAAAAAGAACGTTACCTAATCATGTGCGGCACGCGATTCCTGTGCCCAGACACAGGGCCGTACGAAATGACCGCCGCATCTTTAGGGATTTCTGTCTTTCCATGGGGATACAATCTTGTGTCTGGACGTAGGGATCGCACACCACACACGACCAGATAACGTTCTTTCTTCATTGTAATTTTATCAAAGTAGTAAAACCTTATTTTATTAACATAGATTTTACCCAAATTTTTTGTTTTAAGATTTGCTTGTCACCAAGAATTTTTTTTTTGAAAGCAAGGGTTTATTTTGGCCCTTCTTAGTTTGTCTTGGGTAGAATCTAAGACAGATCACTCATATATTGTTGGCCTGCCCTTATGCTCGGGCGGTGTAGTTTGGGTTTAGTTTGTCTTACATTGTGCCTATAGACATTGAACCTTCCATTATCAAATGAATTCGAGGTTGGAATGTCTTCTCTATCAATCAGCCGTGAAATTATTCTCTTTGCATGTTCCTATGCTGGTTTCTATGGATATCTCAAAAAAACCTCATTTCCAATAAGAAGGTTTGGACTCCAATCGAAGTAATTCAATCAGCAGAAAAAGCGTTTTCGGAAGCATATTGGGTATTTGTACAGCAATACTCGAGGCTATCTCGGAAGGTTTCGAACATATCATTGCCAAATCGGATAATCACAAGGTTCTCTTATCTTCAAGAAAGCTCCAAGTCCTCGCCACTGTTCGTTCAATCAATTTTGGAAGACATCTTGCATTTGAAAGCGTATCTTATGTCTTATAATTTTCAATTTGTTCCGAAGGTGCCAAATGTCTTAGCCAGGATACAAGGAGGGTTTTGTATTTGTTGTATCCGACAGTTTGACCCATTTTTGATCCATGGATTTGGGCACAAGGTGGCCTATAATCCATGAAGGCTTCACATTTTCATATATAAATTTCCATTTACCAAAAAAGTACCATTTTGATTGGTCACAGTTCTTTCAAAGCCTTGTTCATGGACTTTTCAAGGCTTTATTTTACTCCCCTTGGCAAATTTAGTCAGTACTCAAACTTAGACATATGAACAAAGGACAAGGGGTCTACCTGTCCATGAAGTTTTAGGGTTGAGTTTCCTTTCACCCATGGAGAAGAGAGAATCTCCTCTCCACGGTTAATGTGACCCTGTGATTTGACTCTCATATTATCATTAATTCCTTCCTACCATCATTGTGTAGAGTCAAAAATACCTTTCATTCACCATGCTAAACAAAGGGTTCAGATGTCCATGGGTAATGAGAAATTGGATCCAAAAGTTCTAAGTCCCACTTTCTACTATTCCACTTTAGATATCTTAGAGCTACTATGTCTGTCTTCTGCAAATGATAATCGTTCATGCTTTTGTCAAATTACATCTAAAACCAATTTTATCCAGTCCTTGTATTATAAGGCTTCCCTTTTTTAGTTTAAAAAAATAGATCCACATTCAAAAAGAAGAAGAGAGTATAAATTATATGTTAAGGTGTAAAGCAATATTAAACTTGAAAGAGTGATTTCACAGGTTTTGGTACAACTTGTCTAGCTCCAAATGCACAATTGAGAGCCTGAGACCCCACCAGACTAGAGTTTGGTACAACTTGTCCAGTTCCAAGATGTACACTACAGACCCCTTCACAAGGTTTACAATACAATCCTAACAGTCTCAGCAAGGCACATTTAGCTTTAGAAACTTGTCAAGAAAGTATATATATTACATTTTACATATTTTACAGTGTTCTTCTCAAAACAGTACAACTTAACAAGTTCTATCACAGCTTTGGCCACCAACATAAAAGAGCTTCTCCACACAGCTGAAGAGGTGAGGAATTAACTCAATACAATTTTCTACTCGGAAATTTTGAAAAACAAGAAAGTTCAACACCAAAGATTCAGTGATTACCAGACAATTAGATTCTCATGCTTCTTCACTCTTCACTGGAATCCAGCTCTTCCTTGAAGCAGCTTCTCTCCTGGCATGTGATACGAACCCAACAACATATCCTATAAATACCCCAAGCACCAAGACACTCCCTACTTTCACATATGTTGAAAATTTAGACTCCATCACCTCGACACCACTGTTGCCACAATCACCACCACTAAGAACTCGGCGGCCTGGCGCTGGGATCTCAACCATGTCATGGAGCTTTCCATCATGGTTTCCTATGTAAGAAAGTGTGAGCTTCTCCCTCGTAGCATGAATCCTAGTGTACCCAAACTCACCCCCGCGGTACAAAGACCAATCTGGCTGGGGAAATACTGGGTCGTTAGGGTGGTCTGGCCTTGGCTCCCAGATTGGTTGCCAGTCTTGTCCCCCCATTCCAATCACAATATGCACTGGCAAATCCTCCCCATTGAGGTCCTTGCTCCCACAGGCGTAGTTCTTCAGTGGACAGAACCTCTCATACCTATGTACATGGCCCCACAGTGCTAGGGTCACCTTGTTATTCACAAACAAAGGTTCATAATGTTCAAGCATTCTCTCTCTCAAAGGGGAATCTGTGAACTCATAGCTTGTAGTGTACATGGGACGGTGGCCTTGAACAACAACGAAAGGAGTTTTCTTCCGATTAACAGATTCCAAATCACGCTTGATAAAGTTATACTGGTCGCTCCCTGGAAGGAAATTAGTCTCAGTGGACATATAAACAAAATGCACAACCCCCAAATCAAATGAGTAGTAGAGGTTCCGTGTTGCAGGAGCACGGGTCCCAGTTGGTGCAGAAGAGTTTCCAGGCATGTTAAATTTGAGGCTATATGGAACCCCACATTCACCCCCACCATCCGTACCGTACATCTGAGCCCAGTCAGGTTTCCAAGGCTGCAAAGGCCAATCATATTCATGATTGCCAATGCACACATGGTATGGGACCTTAGAAGCAACAGGTTCAATCTGAGTGAAAAATGTGTCCCACAACCACGAATAGCCTCTCGCGTAGCTGATATCACCAATGTGGGAGATGAAAGCAGGCTTGTCACCGAGTGCTTCAAGGTCACGAATAATCCACTTTATGGTTGACTTGCTTTCCTCTTGTGTGCGAAGAAAGGTTGAGTACGGAGCTGAGGTCCCCAGGTCTCCAAATAGGAAAGCAATTGTCTCATCTGAGTCTTTGTTTTGTGACACAAAGGTGTGAGTTAAACTCCAACCTCGTTCATCACTTCCAACCTGTAATGCAGATAATTTGAGAATTTAAAGTGATTTGAGTATAAAGTAACATTCTGATAGAATTTGTAAGCAAATGGAATTGCAGAATATTTGGTCACCAAGAAGAAAAAGACAAAAGAAAAGAGGAAAACTCATTTAAAAGTAGCATTTAACAGATTGACTGATTGACGCATTGAAGGTGGGATCACTCATTGATTGTTCAAAACTAAACGCTCTGAATAAGATAATAGCTGGATAGCTTTGAGCCCATAACCTGAACCCCTGGATTGGTCCAAACCACATCCATGGAGATGATTAGAGGAGAGCCTTCTTCTCATCCTCCCTCTATGTGAGAGTATATCCACATACACAGCATCACTTCACTAATCATATATACTCATGCATATTCAATATCCCACTGATGTAGAATTCCAGAAAGAAGAGATGATGGGCCTGTTAGTGGGAAACTAGGTGCGTTAGTAGGAATCTAACCTAGGTTCAAGTGGGAGGATCAACCATATCACTTCCTATCTATTTTCTATCTTCTTTTTTCATTCTCCTGCAATCCAGGTGGGTAAGTTCTCTGTTTCAGTTAATTTTGGGCTGCTGGTTGAAATAGTACAAGGAATCTGTGTCTCTAACTGAGGATTAATCACTGGAGGTCACTGCAGAACTGATGCACACAATACTCACTGGCGGCACCTCTGTTTAGGTGTTTATTTGGCTGCAACTTTGAAGCACTGTTATCTCCACATCTGGCCCTTGGAATGCTGAGATATTTTGGGGGTTCCTAATTGATGTTCATATACTGCCTTCGGGCTTCGACCCAAGTTGGGGCTTGATCTGGGCTGTGGATAGTAAATTACAAATGGTTACTAAATTCTGATATCTAGTTTCTATTCCATTGTGTTGATGAACTGTGAATTCTGGCCATTGGTTGAAGTTGATTCTTTCATATTGTATTCTATTTGATGAGTGGAGAATTTGTTTCTAATTCTGGAACGCAATTTCTATTTTGATCAATGCCCGTATCTTTATATCCAACAATTGGATTGCAATACAACTTCAAATGGTTTGAAGTACTAAGGGAGACCTAGTTTCGGTAGTAATTTGGCATTGATCTGAGTTCTATTTCGGGAGTGATCGAAGATCTCCCACTGCTGGTTTGAGTTCCTACGATTCTGTTCGTGGGTGGGATTCTGAAATCTACTATGTTGTTAGATTGAATCCATTACAAAAATAAACTCAAAGATATTCATCCCATGACCCATGTAACCCATTGGACACTCAAATTAAGCCTACCTAAAATCAAACTTGAAACATAGGTTCAGTTGGACTTAAAAAGAAACTAAACCAAACCCAAATCAACAGGCCCGTCATTTCTTCTTGCTGGAATTCTGCATCACCCACCCCCTAAAAAAAAAAGAAAAAAGAAAAACCACACACCACTTATTAACCAGATTATGGATGTTGGTGACAAATATAAGAATAAGCAAACAGAGTAATTGAATTGATGGGCATATCTATATGCAAAGGATTTGGATTTTGAGTAATATAATTTACCAAATTGGAAGTCCTTCAGTAATGTTCAGAAACAAAAAGGAGTGATGCTAAACATGATACACTACAAATTGAAAATATATTTCTTTGAACGAGTAATCAAGCAACAAAGCCAAGTAAATTGGGTTTAGATAATTCAGTTGGGGACAATAGAAGCAGGATGAATCAATCTGACAGGGAAGTTGAGAAGGCCTTTAAAATGATCCTCGGATGAAGATTTTCTAATCTGATGAATAGAGATCACCACAATCATAGTATCCAACAGCAATAAAGCTAATTTTCCATTCACTATGGCAGGTGGTTCCTAATATATGAAAGAACAGATAGAAATCCAATTATCAGAGTTCCATAGGTGGTGCATGCCCATGCAGTTAAATCTAAGAGGTTCCCACAGTTAATTAAACTGTTATGAATAGAAATCAGTGGACCAGTTGGCATAAGAAGATACATCAACATATTAAAAAACAAATGAAATCCATACAACCATATGTGACTACCACAAGCCACAATCAAGTATTCTGTATGAACCAAAAAAGAGAGGCAACTCCCAGTACAACAGAGAGGTGGAGTAAGAATAAACAGAAGCATATTTTTTTAACAAACAATCTCTCAAAAACTTAAAAGAAAAAAAAACCATATTTATGAATTCCAAGCTATGAAAGTGGGTACAGAAACAAGAAAAAAAAAAAAAAAAAAATTCAATCACCACAGCTCATTGTAAACAAAATCAGCTACAGACCTACAGTATGAATCATGAAAGGCACGAAAAAGGTAAAATAAGAGAAGGAATGAGAAATTCATCTCACCTTGTAATAGTACCTCCTCCCGTACTTCAAATTCCTCATAACCCCATCATGAATAAACCCAGGATCCCTCCACCCAATACTCGCATTCGCCGGTGAATCACACATATCCGACTGCTCATACGTCCTCACTTCCGTCTCAGCAACCTCATCCAACTCATCTTCCCTCTCCCCATACTTCACAAGATTCTGCTTCCCATCGGCCGTTATAAACATAACCCTCATCTCGTCATCCTTGTCCGTGAACGCCAAATGAATCTGTTCGGGCCCGTGACCACTCTCGAAGCCCAGCAACTCCGATTTCGCCAACAGATGCTTCGTTCCTGGCAAAGGGTTGTGGTCCTGATCGAGTCGAGATCGGTCCACCTCGTTGTCGGTCCATCGGAAGATACGGAACTGGTAAGGAGAGCGGAGATTGACAAGTGGGAGATCGACAGAGCACGAACCCGACTTCCATTGGTTGCAGGAGGACAAGAAGACGTAACCGATGAAGTTGTCGTCGGAGGAATTAGGGGGTGAATAGATGCCGAGCCAATCGAGATCGGATGGCGAGTCTATGCCTGTCCATTGGACTCTGACTGAGTCGCCGGATTTGGTGAGGGTCTTGGAGCTCACAGATATGGAGACAGAAGAAGAAGATGTGGGTGAGAGAAGAGTGAGGAAGAAGAAGAGAAGGGTTGTTGTTGGAATTGGACGAGGCACAGCTAAATTTAGCAGAAATGAGAGACCTCCGCCCCTCTGCATCTTCATCATCCGCTCCTTTGTTCTCTTCTTCATTGGTCCAATCATCATCAGTTTATCAGTCTTTGCATTAAATGCTAAAAGTAAATCTTAAATAAGAAATATATGCCACGTGGCAAGGCTATGTACGTGTAGTGGTACTTATCCGGTTCCATCGATGATACTATATTTGTTTGTTGAATGTGGGGACAGATCTGACCCCTTCATGGAGTGTGGATCTCATACCCTAGTGGTGGAATCCACACCTTCATGGAGAGTTCAGATCTGTTCCCACCCATCTCCATGTTGGGGGGGGGGGGGGGAGTTTATCCGAATTCTTGGTTGAGTATATGCTTTGGCAAGTAGGCCTTAGAGTTCTAAAATGCGTCATAATTTTAAAACCTTCATAGCAAATAAGGAAATCATGTAGCATATATGTGCACTCCATTTTTATACCGTCAAACAATTTAGGATTTTCCATGGTTCTACAATCCAAATGAATGGGTAATTGGATACTGTGCGTAGGAGAGTGAGGCTGGGGGCGAGGGACCGAGGGACCGTAGAGAATCCAAGCCTTTAGATGAGGGAATAATAGCATGATATGGTACAATCGATCCTGATGGTAGATAATCAGTTTTGGCTTTTGAATACTAGTTAAGCACATGACTACATGAGACTATGACAATAATGATATGTTGAAAAGGATCAAAGAGAGGTATCGAGGTCCTCTCTAGGGACCCCAACACCCAGGGAATGCCCAGTGAGGCATCCAACGACGCTGGGCTACTAGGCACATAGGGATGTGTACCTAGAACGCATCCTGACGCGCCCAACAACCCAACGCCATTAGTTGCCTCATTGTACACTCCCTAAGCGCTAGGCTCCCTAGAGAAGGGGCGGGGGGTTACTCTCCTTGAAATACTGATGATTTTCTTTCCTCTCAAAGTTTCAGTTTTTCATAGGATTCATTGGTTCCATGGTAGATATTCCTCAAGCTTCATCACTAATCTTGTTTTTTTTTTTGGGGGGGGGGGGGGTGGAAACATAAAATTCACAAGATTGATTTCTATTAATAAATAAATATATTAGAACCAAACACAATAACAAACATCTTCATCCTCTCTGAAGTCTAGAAGTAAACCAACATTAATAGTTCATATCAACCCTTTTTTCTTCCTCTAATAAACAAGAGAACCAAATTAAGGCCGAGAAAGTGACTATTAGTTACAAAGACCACCATTAATTACTTAATTAGTGACTAATGAGCACTTAAAGAAACTAGTTACACGGCCAACTACATCCACATAAAGGGTGGGGAAAAAATCTTATCTCCCCAAGACACAAACGATATCCAACCAGACAAGCCCCAAGGCAAAGTTGGCACTATGGATTGGAAATAGAAATACTATAGTACCTCTCACATATCAAACTGCCTCTTGATAACTCTCATATATTGTTGGCCTGCCCTTATGCTCAGGCGGTGTAGTTTGGGTTTAGTTTGTCTTACATTGTGCCCATAGACATTGAACCTTCCATTATCAAATGAATTCGAGGTTGGAATGTCTTCTATCAATCAGCCGTAAAATTATTCTCTTTGCATGTTCCTATGCTGGTTTCTATGGATATCTCAAAATAACTTCATTTCCAATAAGGTTTGGACTCCAATCGAAGTAATTCAATCAATAGAAAAAGCGTTTTTGGAGTATTACGGCAACAAGACCCAATCCAGTTCTCACACCAATGGCTTCAAACTGGACTCCATCACGGGCAAATGTCTTGAAAATTAATTGTGATGCGAGTTAGATTAAGGGTGTTAAACGGTCCGGTTTCAGTTAAATGATTCAGTTCAGATCGATTTTGACTGCTTGAGGGTAGAAACCGTAATCAGACCGTTTAACTAAATGGTCTCATAATCAAAACTTGGACAGTTTGGTAAACAGTTTCGGTTAAATGGTTCTATACGGTTTACACGGTTTTGATTAGACGGTTCTATACGCATTTTCTACTCTATTTATTAATACTAGTTATTAGTTAATAGTTATTACATATTGCTTACTAAGGTATTAGTTTTTTTTTTTGGAAAAAAAGAAATCACTAATGAAGAAACATGACTGCTTAATAGTTGCTACTTGCTAGGTTTTGATTTTTTGTTTATAAAAAAAACAAACACTTGTTAAGTTTTTAAACGGTTAGACTATTTGGTTATAATCAGTTTTAATTGGATTACACAATTAAAAACCGTTGGATTAATCGACCTAAACCGAACCAAATCGATTAAATAAACGGTGTCATTTTTAAAACCATAATCGGACCATTTAACTAAACGATTTGCCTTTCCGGTTTAAACGATTTGGTCCGGTTTAAACGATTTGGTTCGGTTTCGATAAACGGATTCGGTTTAGTTTTGACACCCTTAAGTTGGATAGCCAATTCAACAAATGAGGTATTGATTATATTGGTTGAAGTCAACAAGGTAGACTTTGCTTTGCAGTGTCTAAGCCTCTCTATCATTTGACTCTCCGATGGTGGGTGAAGCATATTGGGTATTTGTACGGCAATACTTGAGGCTATCTCGGAAGGTTTGGAACATATCATTGTCAAATCGGATAACCATAAGGTTCTCTTATCTTCAAGAAAGCTCTAAGTCCTTACCACTGCTCGTTCGATCAACTTTGGAAGACATCTTGCATTTGAAAACGTTACCTTATGTCTTATAATTTTCAATTTGTTCCTAAAGTGCCAAATGTCTTAGCCAGGATACAAGAGGGTCTTGTATTTGTTGTATCCAACAGTTTCGATCCATGACTCCATGAGGGCTTCACATTTTCATAACTAAATTTCCATTTACCAAAACAGTACCATTTTGATTGGTCACAGTTCTTTCAAAGCTCTGCTCATGGACTTTTCAAGGCTTTATTTTACTCCCCTTGGCAAATTTATTCGGTATTCAAAGTTATAGACATATGAACAAAGGACAAGGGGTCTACCTGTCCATGAAGTTTTAGGATTGAGTTTCCTTTCACCCATGGAGAAAAGGGACCTTTATCGCCTACGGTTCCTGCCCAGTACAGTTCCTACAATTCTCTAACAAGGGGAGGCAAAATGACCATTCCACCCCCTGACCAAACACTCTGCCCGGGTGGGATCCACCCCCCTCTTGTTAGACGACTATAGGAACCGTACCGGGCAGGGAATCGTAGACGATAAAAATTCTGGAGAAGAGAGAATCTCCTCTCCACGGTTAATGTGACCCTGTGATTTGACTCTCATATTATCATTAACTCCTTCCTACCATTATTGTGTAGAGTCAAAAATACCCTTCACCATGCTAAACAAAGGGTTCAAATGTCCATGGGTAATGAGAAATTGGATCCAAAAGTTCTATGTTCCACTTTCTACTATTCCACTTTAGATATCTTAGAGCTACTATGTCTGTCTTCTGCAAATGATAATCGTTCATGCTTTTGTCAAATTACATCTAAAACCAATTTTGTCCAGTCCTTGTATTAAAAGGCTTCCCTTTTTTAGTTTGAAAAAAAAAGATCCACATTGAAAAAGAAGAAGAGAGTATAAATTATATGTTAAGGTGTGCAATATTAAACTTGAAAGAGTGAACCCTTTCATCTAGCTCCAAATGCACAATTGAGAGCCTGAGACCCCACCAGACTAGAGTTTGGTACAACTTGTCCAGTTCCAAGATGTACACTACAGACCCCTTCACAAGGTTTACAATACAATCCTAAAAGTCACAGCAAGGCACATTTAGCTTTAGAAACTTGTCAAAAGAAGGTATATATATTACATTTTACATATTTTACAGTGTTCTTCTCAAAACAGTACAACTTAACAAGTTCTATCACAGCTTTGGCCACCAACATAAAAGAGCTTCTCCACACAGCTGAAGAAGTGAGGAATTAACTCAATACAATTTTCTACTCGGAAATTTTGAAAAACAAGAAAGTTCAACACCAAAGATTCAGTGATTACCAGACAATTAGATTCTCATGCTTCTTCACTCTTCACTGGAATCCAGCTCTTCCTTGAAGCAGCTTCTCTCCTGGCATGTGATACAAAACCAACAACATACCCTATAAATACCCCAAGCACCAAGACACTCCCTACTTTCACATATGTTGAAAATTTAGACTCCACCACCTCAACACCACTGTAGCCACCATCACCACCACCACCACCACCACTAAGAACTCGGCGGCCTGGTGCTGGGATCTCAACCATGTCATGGAGCTTTCCATCATGGTTTCCTATGTAAGAAAGTGTGAACTTCTCCCTTGTAGCATGAATCCTAGTGTACCCAAACTCACCCCCACGGTACAAAGAAAAATCTGGCTGGGGAAATACTGGGTCCGTAAGGTGGTCTGGCCTAGGCTCCCAGATTGTTTGCCAGTCTTGGCCCCCCATTCCAATCACAACATGCACCGGCAAATCCTCTCCATTGAGGTCCTTGCTCCCACAGGTGAAGTTCTTCAGTGGACAGAACCTCTCATACCTATGTACATGGCCCCACAGTGCCAGGGTCACCTTGTTATTCACAAACAAAGGTTCATAATGCTCAACCAATCTTTCTCTCAAAGGGGAATCTTTGGACTCATAGCTTGTAGTGTACATGGGACGATGGCCTTGAACAACAACGAAAGGAGTTTTCTTCCGATTAACAGATTCCAAATCATGCTTGATAAAGTTATACTGATCGCTCCCTGGAAGGAAATTAGTCTCAGTGGACATATAAACAAAATGCACAACCCCCAAATCAAATGAGTAGTAGAGGTTTCGTGTCGCAGGAGCACGGGTCCCAGTTGGTGCAGAAGAGTTTCCAGGCATGTTAAATTTGAGGCTATATGGAACCCCACATTCACCCCCACCATCCGTACCGTACATCTGAGCCCAGTCAGGTTTCCAAGGCTGCAAAGGCCAATCATATTCATGATTGCCAATGCACACATGGTATGGGACCTTAGAAGCAACAGGTTCAATCTGAGTGAAAAATGTGTCCCACAACCATGAATAGCCTCTCGCATAGCTGATATCACCAATGTGGGAGATGAAAGCAGGCTTGTCGCCGAGTGCTTCAAGGTCACGAATAATCCACTTTATGGTTGACTTGCTTTCCTCTTGTGTGCGAAGAAAGGTTGAGTACGGGGCTGAGGTCCCCAGGTCTCCAAATAGGAAAGCAGTGGTCTCATCTGAGTCTTTGTTTTGTGACATAAAGGTGTGAGTTAAACTCCAACCTCGTTCATCACTTCCAACCTGTAATACAGATAATATGAGAATTTAAAGTGATTTGAGTATAAAGTAACATCCTGATAGAATTTGTAAGCAAAAATTGCGGAATATTTGGTCACCAAGAAGAAATAAGAGAAGAAAAGAGGAAAACTCATTTAAAAATAGCATCCAACAGATTGACTGATTGACACATATCGAAGGTGGGATTACTCATTGATTGTTCAAAACTGAACGCACTGAATAAGATAATAGCCGGATGGCTTTGAGCCCATAACCTGAACCCATGAATTGGTCCAAACCACATCGATGATTGAGGAGAGCTTCTTCTCATCCTCCACTCTATGTGAGAGTATATCCACATACACAGCATCAGTTCACTAATCATATATACTGATGCATATTCAATATTCCACTGATGTAGAATTCGAGCAAGAAGAGATGATGGGCCTGTTAGAGGGAAACTAGGTGAGTTAGTAGAAATCTAACCTAGGTTCGAGTGGGAGGATCAACCATATCACTTCCTATCTATTTTCTATCTTCTTCTTTCATTCTCCTGCAACCCAGGTGGGTAAGTTCTCTGTTTCAGTTAATTTTGGGCTGCTGTTTGAAATAGTACAAGGAATCTGTGTCTCTAACTGAGGATTAATCATTGGAGGTCACTGCTGAACTGATGCACACAATACTCACCAGCGGCACCTCTGTTCAGGTGTTTATTTGGCTGCAACTTTGAAGCACTGTTATCTCCACATCTGGCCCTTGGAATACTGAGATATTTTGGGGTTCCTAGTTGATGTTCATATACTGCCTTCGGGCTTCGACCCAAGTTGGGGCCTGATCTGGGCTGTGGATAACAAATTAATGATGGTTACTAAACTCTGTTATCTAGTTTCTATTCCGTTGTGTTGATGAACTGTGAATTCTAGCCATTGGTTGAAGTTGATTCTTTCATATTGTATTCTATATGATGAGTGGAGAATGTGATCTTTGTTCGATGCTGTTCTGCTGTATGGTTGTGATGTTATAGCTGTTTCTAGTTCTGGAATGCAATTTCTATTTTGATCAATGCCCATATCTTTATATCCAACCATTGGATTGGAATACAACTTAAAATGGTTTAAAGTACTAGGGGAGACCTAGTTTCAGTAGTAATTTGGCATTGATCTGAGTTCTATTTCGGGAGTGATCGAAGATCTCCTACTTCTGGTTTGAGTTCCTACGATTCTGCTTATGGGTGGGATTCCGAAACCTACTATGTTGTTAGATTGAATCCATTACAAAAATAAACTCAAAGGTATTCATACCATGACCCATGTAACCCATTGGGCACTCAAATTAAGCCTACGTTAAATCAAACTTGAAACATAGGTTCAGTTGGACTAAAAAAAACTAAGCCCAACCCAAATCAACAGGCCCATCATCTCTTCTTGATGGAATTCTGCATCACCCACCAGTTCAGTTGGACTAAAAAACACTAAACCAAACCCAAATCAACAGGCCCATCATCTCTTCTTGCTGGAATTCTGCATCACCCACCCCCTAAAAAGAGAAAAAAGAAAAACCGCACACCTTATTAACCAGATTATGGATGTTGATGACAAATATAAGAACAAGCAAACAGAGTAATTGAATTGATGGACATATCTATATGCAAAGGATTTGGATTTTGAGTAAAATAACTTATCAAATTGGAAGTCCTTCAGTAATGTTGAGAAACGGAAAGGAGTGATGCAAAACATGATACACTAAAAATTGAAAATATATTTCTTTGACCGAGTTATCAAGCAACAAAGCCAAGTAAATGGTTTTAGATAATTAAATTGGGGAGAATAGAAGCAGGTTGAACTCTCAGTACAACAGAGAGCTGGAGTAAGAATAAACTGAAGGATATTTTTTAACAAATAATCTCTTACAAACTAAAAAGAAACATATTTATCAATTCCAAGCTATGAAAGTGAGTACAGAAACAAGGAAAAAAAAATATTCATTCATCACAGCTCATTGTAAACAAAATCAGCTACAGACCTACAGTATGAATCATGAAAGGCACGAAAAAGGTAAAATAAGAGAAGGAATGAGAAATTCATCTCACCTTGTAATAGTACCTCCTCCCGTACTTCAAATTCCTCATAACCCCATCATGAATAAACCCAGGATCCCTCCATCCAATACTCGCATTCGCCGGCGAATCACACATATCCGACTGCTCATACGTCCTCACTTCCGTCTCAGCAACCTCATCCAACTCATCTTCCCTCTCCCCATACTTCACAAGATTCTGCTTCCCATCGGCCGTTATAAACATAACCCTCATCTCGTCATCCTTGTCCGTGAACGCCAAATGAATCTGTTCGGGCCCGTGACCACTCTCGAAGTCCAGCAACTCTGATTTCGCCAACAGATGCTTCGTTCCTGGCAAAGGGTTGTGGTCCTGATCGAGTCGAGATCGGTCCACCTCGTTGTCGGTCCATCGGAAGATACGGAACTGGTAAGGAGAGCGGAGATTGACAAGTGGGAGATCGACAGAGCACGAACTCGACTTCCATTCGTTGCAGGAAGACAAGAAGACGTAACCGATGAAGTTGTCGTCGGAGGAATTAGAGGGTGAATAGATGCCGAGCCAATCGAGATTGGATGGCGAGTCTATGCCTGTCCATTGGACTCTGACTGAGTCGCCGGATTTGGTGAGGGTCTTGGGGCTCAGAGATATGGAGACCGAAGAAGAAGATATGGGTGAGAGAAGGGTGAGGAAGAAGAAGAAGAAGGCGAAGAAGAGAAGGGTTGTTGTTGGAATTGGACGAGGCATAGCTAAATTTAGCAGAAATGAGAGACCTCCGCCCCTCTGCATCTTCCTCATCCGCTCCTTTGTTCTCTTCTTCATTGGTCCAATCATCATCAGTTTATCAGTGTCTGAAATAAGAAGTATATATGCCACGTGGCAAGGCTGCGTACGTGTAATGCCACGTATCCGGTTCCATCGATGACACTATATATTGTTTATTGAAGGGAAGGACAGATCTGAGCCTTCCATGGGACGTGGATCCCATATCCTAGGGGTGGGACCCACACCTCCATGGAGAGTTCAAATCTGTTACCACCCATCCCCATGTGGGGAGTTTATCTGAATTCTTGGTTGACTATATGCTTTGGCAAGTAGACCTCACACTTCTAAAATGCGTCATAAGACTCATAATTTTAAAACTGTCATAGCAAATAAGGAAATCATGTAGCATATATGCGCACTCCATTTTTACATCGTCGAACAATTTAGGATTTTCATGGTTCTACTATCCAACATGGAAGTATGAATGGGTAATTGGATACTACGCATAGGAGAGTGGGGCTGCTGGGGTGAGGGACCATAGAGAATCAAGCCTTTAGATGTGGGAATAATAGCATGATATGGTACAATCGTTCCTCAATCTGATGGAAGATAACCAGTTTTGGCTTTTGACTATCAATTAAGCGCATGACACATGAGACTATGACGGTGATGATATGTTGACAAGGATCAAAGGGAGGATCCGGCTCTTCTCTAGGGAGCTCAGCACCCAGGGCACACTCAGGGGCATCCAAGGGTGGGGTTGTGCTGCACACATCTCGGTGCACGTCTAGGGATGTGTGTGGCACAGCCCAACCGCTAGATGCTCCCTGGGTATGCTGGGCTCCCTGGAGACGAGCTCAATTGTCAAAGAGAGGCATCAGGGTCCTCTCTAGGAACCCCAGCACCCAAGAAGTGCCTAGTGAGGCATCTCATGATGCTAGGCGCTCAGGAATGTGTGCTTAGAGTGCATCCTAATGCGCCCAACAACCCAGCGCCATTGGATGCCTCACTGTACACTCCCTAACGCCTGAAAGGGGGGGGGGGATACTCTCCTTGAAATGCTGATGATTTTCTTCCCTCTCAAAGTTTCAGTTTTTCATAGGATTCATTGGTTCCATGGTGGATATTCCTCAAGCTTCATCACTAATCTTTTTTTTTTTTTGGGGGGGGAGGGGGGGGGTTACTAATCTTCTTTTCTTTCTTGATAGTGTATATATCTCATGAAGTAAGTATAGAAACAAATATTCACAAGATTGATATTTCTCTTATCAAATAAATATATTAGAACCAAACACAATAACAAACATCTTCATCCTCTCTAGAGTCTAGAAGGAAACCAACATTAATAGTTCATATCAACCCTTTTTTCTTCTTCTTCTAATAAACAAGAGAACCAAACTAAAGCAGAGAAAGTGACTATCAGTTACAAGGACTACTATTAATTAGTTAGTGACTAATGAGCACTTAAAAGAAACTAGTTACAAGGACTACTACGGGAAAAAAAATCTGATCTCCCCAAAACACAAACGATATCCAACCAGACGAGCCCCAAGGCAAAGTTGGCACTATGGATTGGAAACAGAAATACTATAAGACCTCTCACATATAAAACTGCCTCTTGATAACTCTCATATTGTATGATCTAAGCCCCCCCCCCCCCCCGCCCTTTTGACTTGTTTAGAGTTGGTTTAGGGTACTAATTTTCAATCTTCCTCTCAAGCTTCTCTGCCTTTCCCTTTGATATCATTTTAGTCCTGTCGATGCTCCCTCTCGAGGCTTTTCACATTTCTTGTGTGTTGTATTGTTTGTAATGCATGTAGAAGTTAGGTCTTTGATTAAGCTTAGTTTCTATTTTGAGATTGTACTGTTTTTGTAGGGGGATCCCTAGTTACTGTTATTAATAAAAAAGAGGGCTTGCATACTGCACCCCGCGATTTGATGAAGTTAAAGAAAAGCTTAGCTTGAGCCTGGTTTGCTGTGAGAGGTGAGAGAGGCTGTACTGGTTGGTGAGAGACTGACCAAGTACATAGGTGAGAGGCCTAAGTCATATCCCTTTCTGCCTTTCTATTTGCTTCTTTGATTTAAGATCTTCGTTTGCAATTAACAACATCAAAACTTCTTATCATAATAACGACATCCATTAATATAGTAAATGCATCCCATGGTCATCCCTCTTCCATTCCTTGGGTAACCCGTCTTCATTAATCCAATCATCATCAGTTTACCAGCCTCGAATTAGAAGGTAAGGCTTGATTTGGTATGATTTCTATCTCAATTTTGAATTGATTTCTTGAAATAGTCAACAAATAGATATTTGGTCAAAAAATTAAAATTGTTTTGGTTGTATCAATATGAAATATTTCAAGAATAAAAAAAATCCATTTGATAGTTCAAATTCTGAGAATAGATTCTTTATATTTCTTTGGGAAGGATGGTGGTGGTGGTGGCGGTAGTGGTGGCAGAGGCAGTGGTGGCGGTAGTGGTGATGGCAGGGTAGTGGTGGTGGTGGTGGTAGCGGAGTAGTCGTGGTGGTGGTAACGGGATAGTAGTGGTGATAGTGGTGGTGGTGGCGGTGACAGTGGTGGGAGTGGGGTGGTGGTGGTGCGACCATTAGGAGAAGAAGGGTGGTGTTTTATTTTTAGCATGAAATTACTACTTTGCCCATGAAATTAACCATGTGCTTATTCAAGAGTAAGAATGCTAAATCAAATGAAATAAAAATTCTGAAACAGCTCCTCAGCTATTTCAGAATTTCTATTCAACTTGATTTCTATTTCACTGAAATAAGGTGCAAAAATCAAACCAAACAATTTCAAAAATAGAAATCACCCCCTAAATTTGAAATATAAATCATACCAAATTAGGCCTAAGTTATTTGCCTCATGGCAGGGCTGGGTGTGAAGGGACCGTAGAGAATCCAAGCCATTAGATGTGGGGATGATAGTATCATATGGTACAATCATTCTTGAATCTAATGGTGGATATTGGATCAGTTTGGCTTTTGAATATTAGGGCAGCGTTTGGTATGTGTTCTAGGTCGATTTTGCTTTTTCAAATGATAAAAATAGTTATTTTTAGGGAAAATTACACTGCCACCCCTTGAGGTTTATACTAAATACATAGTGACTTCCTGTGTTTGAAAAATATATAGCCGCACCCCCTGAGTGGACGGTATTAAATAATACAATGTAAAATGCCAACTTTGCCTTCTTTTAATATCCTGTTAAATAATACTCAATGGGAAATATCAACTTTGCCCTCTCCTAAGATTATAGATCATAAACCTATTCAATTCAAACCCTATTCTCTGGCTTCTTCTCCTCCTTCGCTGCCGTCGTTACTTTCATAGCCGCCATTCTGGCCAACCCAGCAGCTCCAGGCCTCTTCCATGGTTTGTTAGGGCTTGAGTGGAGAAGTTCCCAGCAGTCGAATTCGCCCAATCGGAGACTGAAAGAATTACAGTTCCATGTGCAAATTTGCATCCGCAAGCCAAAATGAAATGTCAATCGTCACTCCAAGACCGAAAGAATTAAAGTTCTATGTGCGCTTTAATGGAATACCCACCTGGGTTTCTTTCGCTTGCTTGGAACGATGTTCCCCTTCTTACAGTTTCGTCATGGCACTGATGGGTTTTAACCTTAATATAGATTGCTTGTTTGCAGATTCCGCCTGGGTTTTTTTTTTCCTCTGGTGTCAAAGTTTCTGCTTTCAACAAAAATCTGCCATTCCTGTTCTTAGGAGAAGGATTTGTTCTTGCCAAAGAGCTTGATCTGAACAATTACTTGTGATTCGTGGCATAGTTTCATTTTTCCTTTTTTTTTTTTTTTCTGAGTTTCCCAACAGGTTTGAGTAGGAAGAATTGTTAAAAGAGAAGTGGGGGAAAAAAGAATGTCTTCTTTAGTCATCTGTAAATAATTTTGAATCTTTGGTTACTTTGCTTGTGAAATGAACTTAGTCTTCTTCTCTACCGGTGTCCATTGTCCATGTACTTTAAATGTAAGTAACACATAGCTAAATCTGGAAACCAGTCGTTTTACCTCACCGCAACGACTCCCTGTCGCGCTGCCGCTGTTGCACTCAAACGCAACCCCCTGGTCACTGCCTCCTATTGCCGCTGCGCCCAAATGCGACCCTTGTGCCTTCCTGCTGCGGCCTCTCTGCCGCAGGTAAGTTCGAGTAGCAGGGGAAGAAAAGGGAAGGGAAGGGAAGGGAAGGGGGTGTGAAGTTTGGGCTTTCCTAAGGGCAAAATGGTAAGCTCACTCCCCATTAAGGGTATATTTGTCATTTTAAGGCATCAATGGCCAATACATCACCAACTAACGGAAATGCTCCAAGGGATGGGGGCTGACCGGCTGATAGTAATAAGTACCCTAAATTCAAAGGTATTAGGTATATATTTTCAAAATATAGGGGGTCAATCTGTATTTAGTATAAACCTCAGGGGGTGGTAGTATAATTTTCCCTTATGTTTTTTAGCCAAAAAATGCAAAATCTATGTAAAATGCATTCCAAAAATGCATACCAAACAGAGCCTAATTAATCACATGATATTATCTGATTATGACAGTGATGACATGTTGACAAGGATAAGAGGGTACCAAACAGAGCCTAATTAATCACATGATATTATCTGATTATGACAGTGATGACATGTTGACAAGGATAAGACGGTTGGGGGTTGGGGGTTGGGGTGTGGGGGTGGGATATTCTCCTTGAAATGCTGATGCTTTTCTTCCCTTTCTAAGTTTCATTTCTTCGAAGGATCCATTGGTTGGACCCTTTACGCATCTAGTGTGGGAATACCTTTTTTGATCATGGTTTTAATGCACGGTATCGGCACGGGTATCGATAACACGCACAATCGATACGAGGCTTGGATCGGTAGTATCGGACAAAATTACTCCTGAAATTCTTTAAAAAATGAATTTTTTGATCATTTTACCCCTTATCCGTACTATGGTACCAGTACGATATTGCACAGTATCAATATCGATGATTAGCAAAACCGATATGTATCACCCGATTCATTCCATTTGCTTTTTTTTGGGCTTCTTTAAAAAATGAATTTTTTGACCATTTTACCCCTTGTCCGTACCAAGGTACCAATACGGTATTGGAACAATATTGATATCGGTGACTAGTAAAACCGATATGTATCACCCGATATGGGCAATACGATACCGATACTCAGAACCGTGTCTTTGATGGATTATTGAAATTAGGCTAGGAGAAAAGTGATGGAGGCAGAGCTTCCGAGTCTGCTTCTTCCGCTACAAACTTCAATACACCAAATCTGGCGTCTGCATCAATGTCAAAGGCTAGAGATTTGGCACAGTCGATAACACCATGGTCAGTGCTACTGGGAGTTATCCAAGGCAAAAATGAGGTTGGGTGTCAGCAAATTGAGCATTTATTTGGATTTCAACACTTTTGAGATCCATCTGGTGGGAATTAGATTACTTGGAGTTGTTTTGAGGGTATGTTTCAGTTGCACTATCAGTGTAGAAAAGGAAAAGGATAAAGATGAAGCTATTGTTTGGAAGTATTTGATCAGATTGCTTTCCTGTTTCATTGAGAAAAAGGAGGGTAGGGTGGGGCCGGGCTGCCGGGGAGGGCGGGGAAGAAAGCATTGGGGTGGGGCAAGGGATAAGGTGGGTGGTTTGGGTTGGGGCTGGGTCGCCACGTTGTAAGGGTGGGGGCAAGGGCAAGGGCGAGGACGAGGGCGAGGGCGAGGGTGAGGGAGGAGTGGGGGAGGGGAGTGTGAGCAGGAGAGGGAGGGGTGGTTGTAGGAGGAGATGCTGGTGACGACGATTATGAATTCAACCAGAGTTATTTTCCTTCCAAATTATTCCCAAAAATCTAAATTAATTAATTACACACCTGTAGTACCATGCCGAGCAATATTAATGAGTTTGGTCTTACAACTGGCAAAAATCCATCCCCATCTGACAGTGATAACCACTTTGATCAGCCTGTATCCAGGCCAGTATCATGGCAGTTCTTAGGTGATACTAGGAGTTTTCTAGAGTTACACTGGTCCTGACTCCTGAGTGCAGCATGATTGAGACATGGTTTAGGTCTGAGGGTGGTTTCAGCATTTCCCTTCAAGAGGCAATAAACTTAAATCCAGTATCCACTATCAATATTCTCTGGTGTTTCCCATTGGAAAATTGTACATTTCTGAAAAATCAAATGTAGAATTATTAGTGAAAATGAAGGGAAAAGTAATGTCTTTTAAGTTCCAAAAATTGGAAAGACTACTGCAATGAGGTTTTCCAATGATGATATATTTAGCAAATTGTCTAAGAAACAACTAATTGACTAGTGACTCAGACACCTACCAAAAGTTCCACAAAGAACACAATTACACAATAATACAGAAGCTTCTTCCTCCATTTACCAACTGCAACTGTCAATCATCATTGGTTGCTGCGATAACACTCCTCTTTCCTGCTCAAACAACCATGGTGTCGAAGAGCACTGTTCATAGTCATACTGAATTACGTTTCAAATCAAAGATTAAAGTGTATTTTACTTATAAACTGCTATTGAGCAAACTCTAGGTCTTCTCAAGAAGGCCGTATGTTCTCAAAGCTATATTTTGAGAACCCACCATTTCATCCCATAGTGTCTAAAATCAATCCTAAAAAAGACATGATGACCTTATGGCCTATCAATCTTGTAAATAGATAGAGAAAGTGTGGGATGGTAAATAACTCAAAGCTAAGCTTACAGACCCAGTGATTTCAATCAAATAATGTACTTTTTTACTTCAAATTCTAGTATGAATCATTAAATGGTGAGTCCATGAATACTGCAGTTTTCCTTTACCCAAAATGAATACTGCAGTTTCCCCCTATAATAGATTCATGGTGGATTTCAGAATAGCATATAATAAGAAAGTTTTTACCTTTCTTACCCTAGCCACCTACCGGGCGAAGTACATGACCGGAGATAAAAAATTATGTCTGGCGGAAAGTGTATCCTGCTGCTTTCTGAAATCAATGAATGAAAATCACAAACAGCACACAAGTTGGGACTACAAGGAGGTCTGCAAATAGATAGTAGCTGACCAAAAAAATTTTTGAAGTAGATGATCAGCACTCCAGAACTTACAGACCTCCACTACAGACCATAATAAATTAATATACATCAAGAGTGCAGGATTCACAATTTAATGGGTTCCACTGGCTAGATTTCACATGAATAATTGACCTGGTTGAATATCATAACCATCCTATACATACAACTAAGTAGCTTGATGAATGGTGTTTTTTTCTGGCCCCCTTCATAGTTATCATGTGTACAAGAGATGACACTTGGAGCCCATATCTACAATCTCCCTAAAATGAAAATTACAACCCACAATCAACAAAGGAGCCAAAGGACAATAATCAGGCTCAAAGAGGATGCAAACCATGCAATGCCTACATTATACAGAACATAGGGTGGAATGACATAGCCTTCTTACTTCATATAGTGTTTACCATTTGTGGGTAACCAAATCAAATCTGCAAGAAGTCAGGGTAGACACAACTGCATTAGAAGATCGAAGAAAAATATGATCAATTGGATGTTTTGCTCACTTTCATCCAGATGGACCTGCATACAAGGTTTGAAGTATTGGTATCGGGTATTGTATCGGAAAGGTGATTTAGGTGATTTTAAGAGACATATCGTATCAAAGAGACTCAAGATACACAAAAGATACACATGAAAATGTTTAGCATACATGCAAAATACAGTTTTGAAGCATAAAACACTATAAACAAGTAATATGTGCAATGTATCATGTATATACAATATATCATGTATAAAGAGAAGAAAAAAGTAAGAGACAAGTGCATTCAATTGAAAAAAGTAATTTTCAGTTAGGGGAAGATATAGGGTTTAGATAACACCTAATTGCCAAAAAAAAAAAACAGTTTGATGCAATCATTTAGGTTGTTTTTCACTAACCAAGTGATCCATTGCAAAAATGACACTAAAAATCAATATTTGAGCAAAAATTCACAGCTTTGATAGAAAATTGTTCTTGTGCAAATCTGGTTTCGATCTTTGATAATAAGTTGTTTAATTACCAAATGATGATAAAATCAACACTACTAGGGTCGCTTTTGCCAGTACAAACATTGAATCAAGTTGATTTTGCCAAAACAAAATTGATTACAATGCCTTACAGGAGCTCTTGGTAAGTGTTTTGAGTCATTGATTGAGTAATATACTGTATAAGAGATGTATCAATTGAATTGATAAGTATCAACCATACCTGGTCACATATTGACCCTATACAGTTGATAATACTTTTTTTTTATGTATCGTATCGGTGTCGTATCATATCGGTATCCTAAAAATAAGATATGTATCGGTTAGTATCGGCGGATACGCTAAGCTACTTAAAACCTTGCCTGCATATCAATACCCAACCTAATTAGATGACATAACCATTTGATCAATCAATTTCCTATGGAAGTTGAAGAAAGGGTGTTGTCCTCTGATCTGGTTAGCTCTTGATCAAGGAGGTTTCTCACATGTTTCACATTGAAAAGAGGAGGTTTCTCACCCCCTTACATAAGATCAACCTGTAAGCAACACCAAGCAGTATACTCTTCAACACCTGAATGAGCCGAGGTTTCATACTTCCATCACCTCAAAACTTGAATTCGTAAGGTAGTGTTGTTGGTTCAACAATAGCAAATAATTTGGCTTTCTACTAGATTCAATGAACATCAAGAAAGAATATCAACTAAAATATATCCAATCAAAATCCATGCCATTATTATGGATAACTGGGAAATAATTATTGAGAAGCTTTAATCAGAAATAATATCATATTCAATTTATGTGATGTAAAGAAAGACAAAATCAAGGAAATAGAAGAGATCCCACAACAGTTTGATCACTCAAATGAGCACAAACAGAAAACCTAAAATCTACTCCCTCTCTAAATGGAAACACAGGAGGACACATAATGGTAGGATTTCATCCAAATAAGAAGGAAACAGAAAGGAGGAAAAAAGAAAATAACATAACCACACTAACAACGAGGTAGCAACCAGAGATGTGAAGAAAATATTTAAGAAGAAACGCCAGGACAAAAGAGGACATTTGAGAAAAATAACTCAGGAAATAAGAATTGAGAACTAAGAAAACATTTAAGCAGAGACACCAGGAGAAAAGAGGACATTTTAAGAAAAATAATTCAGGAAATAAGAATTGAGAACTAAGACCTAGTTAAATAGTGGTTGAAAAAATCAATGATGTAGATCGACTAAGGAGGTAGAGAAAGAAAGGTCCAGCCAGCCAGACCTTTAGGCACACCTTTTGGTCCAAAATTGTAGGCCAGGTTTAGGCCCATCACTACACCAGTTCAGTGACTCCAGTCCATGCGTGGGGGATTATTAGAAGATTTTTTTCCCTATTTGTTTCTATTTTAATTACTATAAGTTAGAGTAAGTTGTTACTATGTATTAGTTTATATTTTATGTTAGATTGCAAGTTGTTACTATGTATTAGTTTATATTTTATGTTAGATTGCAATCTATTGTAATAAGGTAGGACTCTTTTATAAAGATCACCTACTACTTAGGTAGATAGGACTCTCTTATAAAAATCACCTACTACTTAGGTAGTTTCTATTTCTTAGTTGCTAATTTATGGGTTGTTTTTATTTTGTAATGTTTGTAGAAGTTAGGTCTTTTATTAAACTTAGTTTCTATTTTGAGATTGTACTTTTTTGTAGGGTGGTTACTTCTCTATGCAAGGGGGATCCCTAGTTATTGTTATTAATAAAAAGAGAGGCTGCATACTACACCCCACTATTTGATGAAGTAAAAGAAAAGCTTGGCTTGAGCCTGGTTTGCAATGACAGACTGTGGTGAGAGGCCCTACCGGTTGGCGAGAAGCCTTGGTCATATCCCTTCTTCTTCCAAATTTTCTTTTTTCTGGTTCCGAAGTTCAGTCTTACGCATACCATTACCTCAAGAAATGTTGCTTCTGATTTATCATTGTTTGAGGACTGCTGAGATGAACTTTCACTGAGGTACATGTTCCTTTTATGTCTGAGAAAATTTTTTTTTTTTTTTTAACAAGGCCTGCGATTACCTGTTGTGTAGTTTTTTTTTTATTTGGACTGCTACTTTGAAGGTTTGATAGTGCAGGATCTAGCCATCAGATTGGAGTAGAGTTTTGAGCATTTGAAGGGCTGTTCTAGCACCACCATCAACCTGAAGCTCTGCTACATCAGTCCTGCAGCTCCTGCCAACAGTGAGATATTTATGGTTGCTATTTTCTGTGTTAGTTTCTATTCAGTATTTCAGTGAGTCGCTGGTTTTGAAAATCTGACCATCAGTTTAAATTGGGGAGGGGGGATGTTAGATATTATGATCCAGATGTTGTGATGAGGAATTGGTGGTAATTTGGACTTGAACTGCTGTGATGATGCATAGATATTGCTTAGTTTCTAATTCTGAAACCGTAACTCTATAATATCTCCACATCCAACCATTGGATTGGAGCCATACTTTGAGAGGTTGAAGGACTTATGGAAAACTAGTTACACTGTTACTTTGGGATTGATCTGCGAACTGGTTTGGAGAATATCACGGACCTTGTTCTTCTGGTTGTGCACCTCTACAATTCTGTTGTGGGTTCTACAATTCTGTTGTGGGTAGTGTTAAGTTATGTGTTTGTAATATACTGCAGGGGTATTTTTGTCTAGTCCCTTGGGTAGTCAACAGTTAATCATTAGTTAGAATTATGTTAGTAGTTGTAGTTAGTAAATTTCTTCTATTATGTTTCTGGTTGTTGTAGTCAATATGTTAGTAAGTCTCCTAGTAGTTCATGATGGAAGAGAGTTACCACTGACCCAGCCCGTGCGTGTGTGTGTGTGTGTGTATATATATATATATATATATATATATAAACTAGGTCAAAGTTACATTAGGAAACTCTCCTAACTAAGACAAAACACAATAGGAAACTAGGACTACCTACTACAACCAAAGACTTAAAGTAATAAAGGAAACCACGATACGGAGTCAGGGACACTCCTCCTATTGTGGTACATATCTTAACAGGTAGGATACTGAACTCTAGTATGATGTTGTTTTGAATCCACCAACAAATGCAAGCAAAATAAAACAAACGAGAAATAGAAGGACCTCATTACAGGCCATAAGAATCCTATCTAAGCACTGGCCGTTTAAAAACAACCCCTATGAAAACCAACCCTAGAACCCTGGGAACAACAAACCCACTTATCAAGCCACAAGGATGAAAAAGGAAGCATCACGAAAACATTTCACCATCAGAACAAAACACAGTTATTCCACTTCTTATAAACCATGAAAACATACACCTGATAACAAAATGTTTACCTTTAACTTTGAGTAAGATTGTCTTGGGTCCCACATGGACAGGCCATAGACTCTAAGGGTTGATTTTGCTGACCCTACAAAAGTGAGAAAACCTATAAGTAGATGACAAAGAGGAAGTTGAAGGTAATAATTACTTTGTCCAATTTGAGGAACAAAAAATCTTACCATAGTGGCACTTGGGCCTGAATCTTTCAACCACAAGCAAGTACGACTATCATGTCCAGGACACTTACATTTTGTGCATGACTTAATTCTACTCATTGACTGCTCCAGAACGGCTTGGGAAATGCTACCATTTATTGGAGATTCTCTCCTATTGGTTTTACGGAGATCAACAGAGATTATGGAGATTGAATTATCAACCTGACTCCAAGCTGGGTTCACATCCTGATAACCTGCACTGACCATGGTTTCCAGTTTGGGGGCATTAGCTGCATTTTTCTTTGCCTCAAAAATTTTATTCCTAGCCTCTCGTAAAGCACTTAATGCCACCTTAAAACTATGGTCAGATGCAACCCCTTCCTCTGCACATTTAATGGCTTCCTGTAATAGAACATTGTATTGAAAGCTTTTTGCCTTCTGAGAATTGGCTTGCATCTCAACAGGAGTTATTAAGTCCAATACGGCATCATCTTTCGAATTTCTTGTCCATCGTTTCAAGATATAATGTGGTGGCAACGTAAAGACATTTGTTGCTTTGAACACAGCAAGCACATGTCTACAGAGGATGCCTTCAGACTCGAACATCCTGCAGCTGCAACTAGCTCTTTGTTCAGAAAAAATAAACCCAACAGAGTATACTCTATGTTCTTCATCAAATCTTGCTACCTCATAAGTACTGATTTCACCATCCTCCCTAATTTTTTTAACAGCAAGCACAAGAGATTCAAAAATTTCATCCTGGAATAAGGTGAACATTTTCCTCGTATAAATTTCTGCAGCTTGTTTTTCTATAGGCAGTGGTGTCTTCAGGACTGGTTTAGTGTAAAATGTGTCAAACTCTGCCCTTGCTTCTTTCTCAAACCGGTCATCCAAAGCCTTCTCATACTGCTCTGCAAAATCTTGTAAAGTAGTTCTTGCATTCACATACCCATCAAAAAGTGATGTCACAGATCCACCACGATGGGTTGCAGACATCCCTGCAAAGAATGTGTCCAGTAAGTATATTGGAACCCACTCTTTACGATCAAAGTATAAGGATTGAAGCCATTCATTCTCCCTCAGGTTGTACTTATGAAGAAGAGACTGCCAAGCTAATTCAAACTCTTCAATCGTCTCACTCTTGTTGATGCACTTATCAAACTCCAATTGAAATGCTTTTGGAAGTGTACTATACACATGCCCCAATTCCTTTGGCATTTTGCCCAGGATATGCCACTTGCAATATCGATGGCAGGAGTTCGGGAAAACCTTTGCCACTGCATTCTTTATATTCAAATCATGATCAGTTATTATTAAGCCAGGTTGGCGACCAGACATTGCTTCAAGCCAGGTTTTGAAAAGCCAAATAACTGTTGATTCAGTCTCATCTGCAAGCAATGCACAACCAAACAATACTGACTGCTTATGATGATTAACTCCAGTAAATGGAGCAAATGGCATTTTGTACTGATTCACTTGGTAAGTTGTATCAAAGGCAACCACATCAGAAAAGCAGTTGTAAGCAATTTTTGATCTCGTGTCAACCCAAAAAACACTGCTCAGTCGATCTTCTTCATCAACCTGGATAGCATAAAAGAATGCAGGATCATTCGTTTGCATTATCTTGAAGAATCCCAAGAGATTTTGGGCATCAATACCAAAGGCGCTTAGCCGTCCTTTCCCAATATAATTACTCTGGTCTTGGGAGTCAAATCCAATCTTGTCATAACTGTCACACTCTTCAGTTAAGACATTCACAGTACTGCTTGTACCCATCCCAGGGGATCCAAGAATATTAATCAAACTTCTCTTTGGATCATAATCCTGCCGATGTGATCGAAGAAAATGCCGCATCTCTGGAGTCACCAATTCATGATTATGGTTCTTTTCCAATTTTGCAACATACCATGTCCCAGAATCTCGTCTTCTTACTGTCATCAGTGCCTTACAACCTTCCCTAGTGATTGGTCGGGCCCTTCTCTTTTTGGCATCATCACTTGAATCAATCTTTCTTGCACGTTTCTCTCGACGAAAACCTTCTTTCGAGCAACAAAATTCTCGAGAAATTATAGAGTTATCCTTCTTTGAACGGTAATATGAGTTTACACGGATGCTAAAGCCCATCTGCTTAGCATATGCATTGTAGAAATTCCTAGCATCCTCTTCAGAAGCAAACTCCATATCTGTGGTCGGTTCAATGATTCCACCAAGCAGACATGAAGATAAGTCAAGGTTCATAGAATCTTCATTCTTTCCACCGTCCACAACCATAGGAGCTTCAACATCCTCAACAACACAGCATTCTTCACCTTCATCCTCCAAAGTCACATAGGCATCTACCAGTTCTTTACCTTGATTAATGGCCTCTCCCTCCATGTTGTTTTATCTTTTCTGCAAAAATATCAAACTATAGAATGGAAAAAATTCCAAATGTGCAACATCATGCGTCAATGAAAGCGAGACGAATTGGCTAATAACAACATATTTTTATATTATTTTATTGAAACATAAGAGCATTCCTATCAATTTCTTTCTCCCCTTATGGGATAGGTTGATGGTGTTAACAAAACAAGGAAAGTGCATTTCTCAACATCTTTATTTACTTGGAGCTCCTTCAATAAAAGCGTGATGGGAATCATCGAAACAAGTCAATTCATCCACTTAACAAGCTTCACACAAATGAGTGTAATAAATTCGACAAATAACTAATACTCTAATAGTAACAATCAAAATAAAGCAGTACACACATTTTTTCCGGTGAATGAAAGAGATAGGGAAACGGGTGGATATGGGGATAGTTTAAACTGAGGCAACACAGACAGCTAACCACTTCTTTTTTACTTGGTGCATGGAACAACAACAAATGGGCTTGTTTTACAGAACATGAATTGATGGGTATTATAGAACAATGATTTATTTCAGCAACCAACAACATGCACATGATGAATAGTGAAAATAAGGAATTAGAAAGGAAGAAAACCTTATATAGCTCAAACGAATTTAGAAAGAAAACTTTATATAGTTCATAGGAATTTCACTAGTATTTACTGTACAGGTCCCATAATAACTTCTTTAAGCTCATCGGTGCAGATAATTCTAAGAGAGTAAGAGAAAAGAGCATGGTAAGGAACAGAAAATGTATTTTCAGCTCAAGTCCAAATCCATTTTTTTTCTTCTAATAACTCAGTTCTTCACTCAGTCTAAAGAGAAGGGTATCAATCAAAATGCCAATGCATGCACGGCCCGCAGCTTAAAGGTGACGCAACTGGCGAACGCTGGCATGAATCCTTCGAAACCAGAATGAATGTGAGGAAAAATAACTTCCCAATCACAGAGAAAACAAGAGGAGAATGGAAAAATAAAAATCCCAAAACGATTTAGTGCACGGAACCCTAAGAAATTTTGGGTATTTTAATTCCGTGGATTAGAAAGGTGAAAGATAAACACGTAACAGAGAGAAAAACATACCTGGGAAGTTGCAGAGTGACGTCGTTAATGGGGGAAGGAGAAGGAGAAGGAGAAGAGGATGAAGAAGAAGACGAGGACGATAAGAGGATTAGAGGACAGAAAGAAAGCTGTCCTTTTCTTTCAGAGCAAAACATCAAACGCATTATAGCCGTTCGATGACTTCGTTCAGAAATGTCAGGATAATTTGACGGTCTAGATTTTGTTTGTAGACCGTATTTATAATTTAGTAGACTTGGACCATGGTAAAGGTAAGCTAAATAGTAGTCAAAATAGCAGCATAGGACATAAAGCAGAGATCTAGGCCATGATTTTGTTACTTTGAACAAAGTGGAGCCCAGTTTAGTTCAAATTCAGGCCCAATGTAAAGGATGGGCCAAGCCATGAATTCCTGATGAATCTTTAAGTAATGGTGTCAGTCAATACAGTATCAGGAATTTGGTACAAAAGATAGAAAGTCGACACTAAACTGTATCGTAACAAATACAAACTACATTGGCCCAACGTAAACGATGGGCCAGACCATGAATTTCTGATGAATCTTTAAGTAATGGTGTCAGTTAATACAGTATCGGGAATTTGGTACAGTTTTGATTCGATACAGAAGATAGAAAGTAGACACAAAAACTGTATTGTAACAAATACAAACTACATTTTCAATACTAATACCATACCAACTCAATACAGTTACGCTTGAATTTTTATTCGGTATAAAAAATGGTTTCTTATTCGATGTCCAATACGGTTCATTCGGTATCAAATACGGTTTCTTATTCCTCTTGTCCACCTCTTTCTACTACCCCTCCTGGTATTCACCCAAAACTTGAGCCAGTTCCGGACATTTTTTCTGACTTGCCTCCCATTGCTTGTTCACTCCCTTCCTATTCACCCATTTTCACACCTGCACCGTCTGCTGTTAGTTCTAATCTCCCCTGCTCTTCCGACCCTGGTCCACTGGACTGGCCAGATCCATCCCAGGTGGACACCCATGTGGATACACACTTTATTCCATCCATTTCTTCTCTCTTGGCTGATCTGCCCCCCTGCGATTTTGGACCTCTTTATTTCTAGCCCGGCCAATTCTCCACCATGTGACCCCCTCTCCACTCCTGAACCCACGACTGATCCTGCTCCTTCCCCTTGGCCTCACCAACAAACTTATCCAAACACCCCCTTTGCTTTTACAAATGCCCCACCCAACCCTACTTTACACTCCAACCCCTTCTCCTTCACTAACCTACTTTTTCACACCCACGACCACCTTCGCACCTTCTGCAACCCTTCACTTGCCTCCCCCTCACCTGCTTCATTTAATATACCATCCCCTCCCATCTCTTAGATTGCTTCTGAAATTCCTACACCTTCTCAGCCTAAGCCAGTTGTTGTCAAAATTTATAAGTGTTGCAACAGGTGTTGTAAACGATACAGCCCCACAAAGATAAAAATCCCCAAAATTTCTATGGCCATATCCCCCCCCTATCTCTTCTTTTCCGGAATCTGCTACTCTTGGGGGAGGCAATTCTCCAACCGAGAGGTCTTCTGTACAAGGTCTCAGGCCATCTGCTCCTAGTCCCACCATATCTTCCTCTATGACTGGATCGAGCTCCTCTACCTCTTCTGGCTCTACCCAAAGCCGCTGAAAAAGGTCCAAGGCCAAAGGGAAGCAACATGCAAGATTGAGCAGAAGTAAAAGAAAGAGGCAGGAATCTGGGTTTGATTTTATTGGTGCAGAGGATCAGGCTGAAATTGATATCCTTCAAAAAATTTCCTCTGACATACTCAAGATGGTGGACTCTCCTAAGGCTCTATCCAAGAAACTGAAGGGCTGGTTGTGTGAGCTCAAGAAGGACAAGGACTTCCATGCTACTGCCCAAAAGAAGCGCTCTATTTTAATCTCTGAAGCATCTCCTCTTGGACACCAGACAATGCATCACCAGACTCGTGAGTCATCTGATATCCCATCCACCTCGGAACCGCGCAAGAAGCAGAATTGCGAGGGATACAAGAAGGACTCCAGAAAGCACTTTCACTGGCAGGACAACAACTGACTATGTAGACGGATTCACAGGAGATCGCGGATTGGATCACCAACCCAGAGAAACACCCTTGGCCATTTCAGTTTTATACTTGGTTATATGATATTTCTCAGCTACTTACTAATTTTGGCTCTGTAATATTTCTCAAACAACCTAGAACTTACATTGAACCTGTGGATAGGATTGCTAGATTTGCTAGGGTGAATTTGGTTTCTTCAGATTGTATGGAGGACAATGCTTCGCTTATGTTTTAATTAATAGTACTTCTGCACCCAAAAAAAAAAATATACAGTTTCTTATTTGGAATCCAATTTTTTTGGGAGTTGAGACTTGAGATGATGCCAAGGAAGTCACATCTCGAACAATAGAGAAATTAGGAATAGAAACTTGTAATGGTTAGTAGGTTTAGGGTTTTGACTTTTGCTAATTGTCTTTACTCTTTATACTTAATTTTATATTATTATATACATGCATTATATGGGTTGGCGTTCTCTATGGGGGAGCGTGGTCCCTGTGTGTATGCAGGGACCAATGAGAGCACGTGCGTTGGCATCATGGAGGCGTGATTTTCACCTTTCATAGGGTGTAGGGTGATCATTTCGCCTCCTATGTTTAGACATGGGCGATACACTCACCCCACAGATAACTTTTTCTCCATATTATATATATATATGGGAAAAAGATCTCCACTTGGTAGTGTTTCCTACGCCCTTTCACAGGGCACCGTGAGATGACGCCTCTACCCCCTTGGATAGATACCCAGGCGTGCTCATCCATTAGCCCACTTGTGTAGAGACCATACGACCAAGTAAAGATCTCTTGGCCTATATGTATAGTCATTACACATTTTGTCTTAGAACCGGTCATTTTGCCGCCCCCTCTCCCTCTGTGTCTGTGTCGATTCAGTACAAAATCACATAATTTAGTTTGATTCGGTACGTGTTGAACGGTTTTGTCTTAGAAACCAATACCATACCAAATCGATGAAGATTCTATTTTTCCATATTGAAACCATATCACATCTTCTTTGGTACATTTCAATTCCCAATCGACACCCTTACTAAGTGTATGCACCTCATGCCATCACAAGCGTACGGTCAAAATACTTTCAAGGTAACTATTTGTCTGGACGAGCATTCGGATCCTCTACTGCAGCTAAGGGTGTCAATTGGGACGGTTCCCAGTATTCGGGACGGGTCCACATGGGTACCGGTATCAAAGGTGCCAATCCCAGTACCATCCTATTTAGTAAACGGGACCAAACCTAAGTCCCAGTCCCAATTATTAATGGGACGGGATGGTACCAGTTCCTAAACGGTTCTAAATCTGACAAAAAAGGGAGAAGAACTTTAATGATTCCGAGATGGTTCCATTATTAGAAAGCAACTTAGAGTACAAATCCAAGATGAATTTCATGGTTTTATTTCTTCAAATTCCCTAAGATCACATGTAAGTTTCTCAAAACGAAGTCTAAGAATTACTGAGGACAAACTGCTGTCATATACCTTCAATACAATAACATGAAATAGACCCTTTGAAAGAGTACAAATGGTTTCGGTACCTAATCGGTATTTCGGTACTGGTACCATTGGGAATCCCGTTCCACAATCGTCCCATCCCATTTATTATTCGGTACCAAAATCAGATCCCAATAAATGGGACGGTCCGGTACCGGATTTTAGTGGGACGGTTCCCGATTCTAATCCCAAATTGACACCCTTAACTGCCGCTTACATGTGCGGTCGGCATGCAGCCTCACACAAGCAGAGGCGAAATGACCGCCTTACCCATTGCCTGACCATACTATCTGGGTGGGATCCATTTCCTGCCCCTGTGAGGCTGCACACCGGCCGCACAGGAAGGCGGCAGCAGAGGATCCAAGTTGACGAGCATAAAGGGCAACTGGCTAAGTCAACTTGCGAATTAAACTATAAAAGTTAAAATTGGTGGAGTGGTGTAAACGTACGTGGACATTGACTCGACAGAGGTTAGGGCTCGTCATTCATGGGTTTCTTGCCATTGCGTTAATAATCCTCAACATCACCACCACCACCACCTTCACCTTCTTTCTTTCCCGTGTTAACAATTCCCTCTTACCAAAAAAAAAAAAGTGTTAACAATTCCCTTCTCTCTCACTCTCTGTGGCTCGAGAGGTCCTTCTCTGTGTATCTTGTAACTCAGAAGAAGAAATGTTATACCCGTACCCCGGGATATAATTAAATATCATTTCTTCTCGTGACGTGTAGATACCGCTGCCATGTATGCTGGTGACCTGTTCTCCATGATGGTCAAACCTAGCTACAAAATCGTTGACCACAGCACGGGTTTGCCTGTGGAGGAAAGATTCCTCAACCGCCAGTGGGGAAAGTTCGTTGACGGCGACTTCGTCGACTACCCTCCAAGTACCAGCCCGGGAAGCGAGGAGTTCCGGAGAGAGCATCCTGGACCGTCACCTCAGTTGGATAATTCGTTGGGTGATGAGCTTCGCATTGCCGTGGCGAAGCTGTTCGGGGTCATGGGTAATAAACCATGACAGGGGAAAAGTAAGTTCTAGCCTCAAGACTTATTAATTATTCTTTCCTTGGTAACCTCGAAGTGCGGGTCCGGGCTTGAACCGCTCGAGCTATTTCATGAGAGAAGGGAATAATTTAAGTTCGGGTCCCACGTACCTTTAGGAAGTACATTGGGGACTTATACCCATCTCTTATGAACCCATCTAAGAATGGGCTTTTCCCTAATTAAGGTTGTGGGCAGGCCCATTTAACCTATTGACCCAATGATGGGTTATTCCATCCACTTACCCACATAGGACTAATGGGTTGACCCATTAGGCCTCATGACCCATTTGTCTAGAGGTACCCAAATACCCATTTATTATAAATGAGTCCATGAGGGAGAGAGAGAACATTACTTCTCCTTCATCATTCTCTTCTACCCTAAATCGTGGAGGAGAGAAAGAGGAGAGAAAGAGGAGAGAAAGAGGAAGAGGAAGGTGAAGAGGCTTGGAGGAAGGTGGAGACCCATCTCTTGGGCCATAAATCGTGGAGCTCTCTCATCTTGGGGGTAGGTAAGCTATTGAAGCTTCTTCCTTCTTCTATTTTGGGTTTTAAAGGGGGTTGGGTAATGGGAGAGATTGACCTAGATCTCTCTTGGAACCTAGGGAGTCGATGGAGCATTAAAGCCCAAGCTATGGTGGAGTTATTTCACTCCATTATGAGCTCTAATGTAAGGGTTCTCATTGCCATTTGAGAGATTTAAGGTTGGACCCTAATGAGCTTAGGATGGAGTTTCCTAGAAGTTCTTGTGCTTTAAAACCACTTGAAAATGGGGTCCTTGGAGGGGAATCCTTCGGATTTTGGACCTGAAGGTGTGAGGGTTTACATGTGGTTTCAGACCTGCAAGAAACCACCCTGAAATTACCTTCCCGAGAAGGCCCCTGTGAAGCTCGGATTTACACTCGGTTTCAGTTTTCTGAAACCACATCTGCATCCGACCTTGACTAAAATTGTCCTGGAGCCCCTGTGAAGCTCGGATTTACACTCGGTTTCAGTTTTCTGAAACCACATCTGCATCCGACCTTGACTAAAATTGTCCTGAGCCCCTGTGAAGCTCGGATTTACACTCGGTTTCAATTTTTTGAAACCACATCTGCATCCGACCTTGACTAAAACTGTCCCGAACCCCCGGTTTCCTAGGATTTACATGTGGTTGCAGAATTTGGGCATGAAACCACTCCTGCAACCACTTTGTTTCTGAAACCTTATACTAAGTGATTATGGGAGACCTTTTGGGAATCCTTTCCCTTCGCTCGTTTAACCTTATTTCACTCTTTGTATAGGTTAATATATTCATTTTTGTGGCTTATTGCTTGATCGAGGGGACAACTGATAATCGTGGTGCTTGGCGTATACGTAGTGAGTGGGTTTGGTCGTTTGGGCCTGTTATTATTATTGCATTATATATTATGTAATCATTATAATTAATAAGTATGTTTGCGCATATTGCATACTCTTATATACAATTGTTATAATGTTGATCGGTAATGTTGTACCTTGATGGGTCTCGGTGCCGGTGGGTACCGGTACCGGAACCCCGAACACTATATACATTTATGAAGAAATTATGTTGAATATCATGTTGAACTGTATGCGCCGTGCCGTGCTGGTAACCGGGCACTAAACCAGATGAAAAGTTGATGCGCCCGAATTACCTCTCGGGACGATAGGACTTGCATGTAGTATATTGTGGCTAGGATTTCACACCCTTATGCTACGACCACTTACCAAGAGGGTTTAGGTGTTGGGTAATCGTGCACGGATTACGTGGAGGTGGGAGAGCAGTCATGGTAGTATTGGTTATCGTGGGTCCGCCACCGAGTGGTCTTGGAGGCTTCGATCGGCGTAGGTCCCACGTGACAATTGAGGTTTCATTGTGGCGATAAGTTAAGTGACCCACAGTGTCTCCCGAGTTGTCACAGTAGCATATGCCATTGACTTAGTTGTTTGTTAGGTGGAAAAATGGACTTAACATGTGCATGCATCATTGGACTATGTGAATTGCGTGTTTGTGCATCCCCATCCCCTCACGGCTCGGTGGAGCTAACCCCTCGTGCGCACACTTTTTAGATTATGATGCGGTGACGGATATCTCGCGGGACTTGGAGTGCAGCCCTCGGGTACGATGAGATTGGTGAGGAGGAACCGGAGGCCGTGTTTGAGGAACATGGCGACGGGTGTCCTTGCGATGATTGTGCCTACGGGCCGTGAGGATATTCGGGACTCGATCCCTTTTTGATTTACTTTTGAGGCTAAGGCCTATGTTGAAATACTTCTTGTTATACCATTTTTAATAGTTATTAGATGGTCATTGGAAATGTAACTAATTATGTATTTATCATCTAGCCTTTGAACATCTTGTAACTATTCGATTTATACGCTCCGCAATACTATCGATCCTTGGAATGTAATATTCTCTTTTCTCGCATTCTAATATTATATTGTGTTAATATTGGTTATGATCGTATGCGTTGGGACACCGTGTCGTGATCCGGCGGTTTAGTAGGATGACACGCGTCGCCCTAGTCACCCTTTATATGATATTATATTCCTTATCTAGAATAGGGGCGTGACGCGTGGTATCGAGCGGATGCTCTGCACCACCACGATCTAGGATTTGTGATTTACTCTCCACAATAGGTTGCTAAGTTAAAAGCTTCCAACACCGCATAATTGGAATGTGTGTGAATACTAGGGAGAAGACTAGTTTAGGGTGAAAGCCAAGACAATAGCAAATGATAGGCACAACAAGTGGAAGGAAAGACATGTGTATATATTTATAGATATATTCCTTCGTTACATTGTGAATACATTTTCCATAAGCCAAATGAGTGATTACAAAAAAATTCAGCTGAACTGTAAACTTCAAATTCTTACAACCAAGAAAGAGAAAAAAAAAAAAAAATTTACTACATGGTAAGACAAATAGCTAGGAGTCCATAGAGAGCATGGTGGGAATGGACAGGAGGTCTACTGCTCCATCTCATCATCACTGCTGGGCTCATCCTCTGTGCCCTCATCATGGAGGTAGGAGTGCAAGTCCTCCATCTGCTGCTCGAAGCTCTTCATGCGTCTGTCTGATGCATCGAGCCTTGTGTTCACTCCTTCAAACCCCTGAGCCATGCTGGTGCTCATCTAGCCCAAAGCTGCAAGAATCCTATCGATGTCCGACCCACTAGGAGCATGTGCGGGATGAAGAGGCAAGCATGCACACCGGGCCGAGGAGGAGGCTCGCACCGAGGCTCAGGCCCGTGGCCCTCTGCTGGGACCAATGGCTCCCCATCACTATATGCATCCATCACAATTCGCATCCTCGCCACTGCATTACGATCTAGAGGTGGATCTTCAGTTAAGTCTTGATCCTCCTCACTCAAGTCAACTCCAAAATGCTGGAAAATAGTGGTGAGCAACCTCCCATAGGGTAAATCTAAGTTCTTCCTGGGATTTCGCCCCGCATGATCCATGGTCCGCATGATAATGTAGGGCAGGCAGATGGGAATGCCTTTGTAGAGGTGATAGGCCACATAGCCTACGAAGATGGAAGGCATGGTGCGGTGACCTGCTATAGGCACGATGTTGTGCTGCACAATCCGGCTCAATATCCTGGGAGAATTAGCAAAAGAAGTCTCAGACACTTTCTTCTCGAATGCCCCACGTGTAAGCTCCCTGTATAATTCCCTGTATGCCTCTCTCCTGAGAAAGGAGTAGGGATTCTTCCATGGTGCGCAGTAGGTCTTCTCTCCCCAAATAGCTACATTGAGGATGCCTGCCAACTGTGCCCCTGTGAAGGAAATGTTGACTCCCTTGACATAAGAGATGATCCGGTAATCTCGCGTGCCTAGGTTCTCGGTGTGCAGGTTGGCGTAGAAGTGACGAATGAGCTTGGGATAGAATGGCTCTGGAAGGTTGAGGAGGTTGGACCACCCCAGTGCTTCAAATCTCGGCCCTACTTTGTAGCCCTTGAGGTCTTCCAGTACCACATCTCTCCCCTCCAAGATACTCTTAAAGCGGAAGTAGTCTTGGTACGTTTCTTATTTTTCTAGGTCTTGAAACCATAGTGCATCCAAGGCAGCTGGGGCAGCTTGTTCGGCCCGTGCACGCCTTGTTCTAGGAGCCATTTACTTCCCTAACCTACAACCAAGGAAGGCCAAGGATATAGAAACATATTAAGTCAATGCTTGGATATTAAGGCCTAAGCAGATATACAATGAAAAGAGACAAGGAATTAGAACCTAGACCTTGATTCCTACAACAGATTAACCAAATTACAGCAGGAAATGTACTAGGACAATTTTGTTGTGAATGGTCTAAGGAGTTAGGGAAAAGGGGAATGCATGGCCAACATGTAGATGCAATCATAGAGGATAAATGTACATGGCCACATTATGCTTGGAGAGCATTATATTATGCAAGCAATCAGTTCAAATAAAGTTGGACTGATTTGATAAGAAATATACTAAGAGGTCCAAAGAGGAAATTTTCAGATTTGTGTTTGGAAGTTGAAAGGCATAATACACAATGTAAGTACATGGCCATATTATACCTAGAACATGAAGTTTTATACCAAATACCTAGTTCAAGCAATATATGGAGCTAACTTGTGGTAAATCATGCTTAGAACTTCAAGGAAAGGAAAATTCAGATATGGTACATGGATTTTAACTCATAGGGACAATTATTCATAGCCATGTTATGCTTGGGATTAAGCCCTCTTATGAAATGATAAATGCAAGCAAACAAGGGGTGCATTCGATCATGAGGCATGCTTGAAACTCTAAAAGAAAAAAAAAAATTCAGATGTGGTTCTTGGAGTTCAAATTGCAAGAAGTAAATAGGTAATGGCTTGAGACAACCCCAAATTACATACACCAAGCCTACCTACCAAAACCGAACTTGATTTGGGCAAAAAAAAAAAAAGGAAATAGAATTTTCGGTTAGGGTTTTGGGATTTCTCCAAAATCCAACCCAAACCCATGGTGATGGTGCAAAATTGGGGTAAATGCCTCAACTAGGTTGCATATGATGGGAAACGAAGGAGGGATGGACAAAAATCCATCTATATAGCTAGGAGAAAACAAAAAAACTCAAACCTAGTAAACCCGAAATGGGTTTTGGGGTTTCTCCATAAGAGAAGTCGAAGGGAGAAAGAGATAGATCGATAGAGAGGGAAGAGGTCATACCTGAACTCGATCGGATTCTGTGGAGGTGGGTTGGAGTGCCAAAAATCCACCTAGAAGGGAAATGGAGCAAGAACGAGTGCGGTTTTGGGTTCTCCAGAGCGTAGGGTGTGTTTAGAAATAGGAATTTGGGTTTTGAAAAAGAGTTTCGAGTTAGAAATTCTATTTTTGGGCCATGCGGTTTTACACTCGGGTGCAAAACTTTGAAACCGACTGTGAATCCGCGGTTTCCTGAGACCAAACTTTGGTCCTGCGAATCTCGGATTTACACTCGGATGCAGCCTAGTGAAACCGCACGTAAATCCGACCCAGCCAGAAAGGGTTTTTTTGACCCTGTTTTGCTTAACCAACTTATTTCTAATGCTTATTACCCTCATTATTGCTTCCCTTACCCCTCGTGTAACCTGTGTTTACCTTTGTAAATCGATTTTTGATTGGTTTGCTTAATATTGCTATTGTGCCTATAACTGTGGGTGTTGACTGTAACCAGGTGTGAACCATGGTTAATACACGGTCAAATGCCAACCGTTCCCCTGCTAGGGAAGAAGCCGGTGAGGCTTCAAATACGGTTCTACCGGTAGCACCGCCAGTTAGTAATAATGCGGATGTCGCCGCGTTGTTGAGCAATAGGTTGCAATCCATGGAACGAGAGCATAGGGAGGCGCAACAAGAGCAGCGCCAATTTATGCAAAACATGACTGCTATGTTCCAAGACTTTGTTAGGGAAAGGCGAGCGGTGCCTCCTCCTGTGCAAGTCAATCCTCCCCACCGCCCCGTGGGTTCTGCTGTACCTAGTGTTCCTCGGCTCAAGCTATTGCCGGAATTCCTTTGACACAAGAGGTGCCAGCACCTACTCTACCTCCCACTTCAGTGGCTCCTCCAGTCCAAGTGGTGGCTCCGGCTTGGGTGGATGCTGCTAGGCTATCGGAAAGATTTCAGAAACATCGTCCTCCAACCTTCTACAAGATGGCCCATGATTCCTTTTTCCAGCAACATTTATAAGGGATCTTGAGAGGATCTTTGAAGTGATAAAGTGCAATGACACGGACAAGATCCGGTGTGCTACCTACCAGCTCCGGGTGATTCGATGCGTGGTGGCTCTCCTCTAAAGACCATTTTTGGGCAACTCACCCGAGGCAACTTGGGCTCAATTCAAGGAAGTCTTCTTCAAAAATTTCTTCCCTCAGAACTTCCGTGATAGGAAGGAGTCTGAGTTTATGAGCTTCTTTCAAGGATCCAAATCGGTCCTTGAGTACCAGCAAGCTTTTGAGGAGCTGTTTTACTTCGCCCCGGTACACATGAAGGCCGAGAATGTGAAGGCTAGGAAGTTTGAGAAGGGGCTTAGACCTAGCATTAGTACTCTGTGGTGCTACACAAGTACCCTACTTATGCTGAGATGGTCCAGGCCGCTAAGGTGATTGAGGACCAGCAGAGAGAGAATTACAGGGCCATTCAGGCTGGTAAAAGGCCCATGACCTCTCATGAACCTAGGGGATCCACAAAATTCCAAAAGAGAGGATCCTACACTCATCGCTTTCGGTCCAGCCCGGAGGTCGATGCAGTGCAAGTGCCTGTGCCTACATCAACTCCTCACTATGGTTCCTGACTCTTATATGTTACAATTGCAAGGAGTCCGGGCATATGGTTCGAGACTGTCCTCATCCTCGGTGATAGGACCTCCAGAGCTACACAAAAGGCACCCCAAGCCAAGGCGGTTGTGCGTTCTCTTCTTCGCTCCGGCCCATAGATCTCAAGGTCGGGTGTATTCTGTGACAAATGAAGAGGCCCAGGCCGATCCATGTTATTACAGGTAATGCACTCTACTCTTAAGATGTGCATATTAATAGCTTTTGTTTCTATGATTGGTTGTCTGTTGCTTGTCAGGTGTCGTTCTTGTTTGCTCTCAGCCTGCTTATGCTTTATTTGATTCGGGGGCATCACACTCTTTTGTGTCCCCTAGTTTTGCTAAGAAGATGTCCATTGAACCAAAGCTAATGGCCCAGAAATTGATAGTCAGTACACCAACGGGTAGCAAGGTTGAACTTGACTCGGTTTATGATCCTTGCCCGGTATGTGTGGGTGGTCACGGACTCGAAGCAAGCTTAGTACTGCTGGATATGAAAGACTTTGATGTGATTTTGGGAATGGATTGGCTATCAACTCACAAAGCCAGTCTAATCTGTTCAGAGAGGAGGGTTCTATTCAAACCAGCTGAAGGTGAAGAGTTTGTGTTTATGGGTACTAGGCGGGAGAGACCCAAGAAGGTTATCATCTCTGCCCTCCAAGTACAGAAGTTGTTGGCAGAGGGATGTCAGTGTTATCTAGCATCTGTGATAGACACTGAAGCCAAAGGCAGGCCTTTGGAAGAGTTGTACGTGGTGAAAGACTTTCCAGATGTCTTTCCTGAGGATCTAACGCGGTTGCCACCAGATCGCGAGATAGAGTTCATGATAGATCTGATTCCTGGTGCAGCCCCAGTATCCAAGGCACCTTACAGGATGGCCCCAACTGAGCTAAAGGAGCTACAAGAGCAGTTGAATGACCTGTTGAAGAAGGGTTTCATTAGACCTAGTGTATCTCCTTGGGGAGCACCTGTGTTGTTTGTGAAAAAGAAGGACGGTAGTATGCGTCTGTGCATTGACTACCGTGAGCTCAACAAATTGACAATCAAGAACCGGTATCCTTTGCCTAGGATCGATGACCTATTCGATCAACTACAGGGTGCTAAGGTGTTCTCGAAAATTGATCTCCGGTCAGGGTACCATCAGTTGAAGATCAGAAATGGTGATATCAGCAAGACAGCATTCAGATCTCGCTATGGTCATTATGAGTTCTTGGTCATGTCCTTCGGGCTGACCAATGCCCCGGCCGCTTTTATGGAGTTGATGAACCGGGTGTTCCACAATGTTCTAGACAAGTATGTCATTGTCTTCATTGATGACATCTTGGTCTATTCCAAGAGCGAGGAGGAGCATGCAGACCATCTCCGCCTAGTATTGCAACGCCTAAGGGAGAAGCAGTTGTACGCCAAATTCAGTAAGTGTGAGTTTTGGCTACAACAGGTGGCATTTCTGGGACACCTTGTTTCTGGTAAGGGTATAGAGGTTGATCCTGGCAAGGTGAAGTCAGTGGTTGACTGGGCGTTACCCAAGAATGTGGCAGACATTCGTAGTTTCCTGGGACTAGCTGGCTATTACAGGAGATTTATTGAGAACTTCTCAAGGCTCTCTGCTCCTATGACACGGCTGACCCGAAAGGGAGTGAAGTTCGAGTGGTCTGATAGCTGTGAAAAGAGCTTCCAAGAGCTCAAGCAGAGGCTGGTTTCCGCTCCAGTACTTACCATTCCTAATGGTACTGGAGGGATGGTAGTCTACAGTGATGCATCTAAAATGGGCTTGGGTTGTGTTCTAATGCAAGATGGGAAGGTAGTGGCCTATGCTTCTCGACAATTGAAGGACTATGAGAAGAATTACCCGACCCATGATTTGGAGCTTGCCGCTGTGGTTTTCGCTCTGAAGATCTGGAGACATTATTTATATGGTGAGAAGAGCGAAATATACAGTGATCACAAGAGCCTCAAATACTTCTTTACACAGAAGGAGCTCAATATGAGGCAGCGACGGTGGTTGGAGTTGTTAAAAGATTATGATTGTACCATCCATTACCACCCAGGCAAGGCAAATGTAGTAGCGGATGCGCTGAGCCGAAAATCTCAGTCCTTGTCACTGGCATCACTAGCAGTCAGTGAGAAACTCATTGAGGAAGCTAGAAGGATGGACCTGGAATTCTGGTTGATGGTGTTACCTTATCTCTATCGCTTTATCAAGACAATCCACACCTGGTAGGGCGAATTCAATCAGCCCAGGCTTCGATGAGGAGATTCAAAAGGTTATTGAGGCTATCAAGGGGGACACGCAGTGGGAACTGGATTTTACTTTAACAGAGAGTGGTGTTCTCATGTTCAGACAACGGCTATGTGTTCCTAGTAACCCTCAGTTGAGGAAGGAAGTGTTAGCTGAGGCCCATGACTCTCCCTATTCTATTCATCCAGGTAGTACGAAGATGTATAGAGATCTGAAGGAATATTACTGGTGGAGTGGAATGAAGAGGGATGTGGCTGAGTATGTGGCAAAATGTCTTACTTGTCAGCAGGTGAAGGCGGACAGACAGCGACCTCATGGCCTCTTACAGTCATTGCCTGTTCCAGAGTGGAAGTGGGAGCATGTTACCATGGATTTTGTCACCGGGTTGCCCCGCACGCCTAGAGGTGTCGATACCATATGGGTTGTCGTTGACAAATTGACAAAGATGGCTCACTTCATCCCCATGAAGATTACCTATTCGATGGACAAGCTGGCTCGCTTGTACATTGATAATGTAGTTCGTCTACACGGAGTTCCTGTCAGCATCATCTCCGATCGGGATCCCAGATTTACATCTAAGTTCTGGGGGGGTTTTCAGAAGGCAATGGGTACACTGTTGAGTTTTAGTACAGCCTTCCACCCTCAAACCGACGGACAGTCGGAGAGGACTATTCAGACATTGGAAGATATGCTCCGAGCTTGTGCCATTGATATGCAGGGCAGCTGGGACGAGCATCTCTCACTTATTGAGTTTGCTTACAATAATAGTTACCAGGCTACTATAGGCATGGCACCGTTTGAGGCTCAGTATGGGAAGAAGTGTCGGACACCGTTATATTGGGACGAAGTAGGTGAACGGCGTATTCTTGGACCCAAGTTGATTCAGGCAACATGCGAGAAGGTGGACTTGATTCGTGAGCGGATCAAGGTGGCTCAGTCCAGGCAGAAGGGTTATGCAGACTTGAGGCGGAAAGACCTTGAGTTCACTATCGGCGATAAAGTGTTCCTTAAGGTATCACCCTCCAAAGGGGTGATGCGTTTCAGCAAGAAGGGCAAGCTGAGTCCGAGATTTATAGGGCCTTTTGAGATCCTTGCACGGATTGGACCGGTGGCATATCGGTTAGCACTCCCTCCATCTTTAGAAGGTGTGCACGACGTCTTCCACGTGTCCATGTTGAGGAAGTATGTCCATGATCCAAGCCATGTATTGACGCATGAACCACCAGAACTTGCGGCCGACATGTCCTATAAAGAGCTGCCTGAAAAGATTTTGGATAGCAAGGTTGTTCATCTTCGCAACCGGCCCATTTATTATGTGAAGATAAAATGGTGCAACCATCCGGAAGAGGAAGCTTCTTGGGAGGCAGAGGTAGAGATGCGGGCGAAATACCCTTTTCTTGCCTATCTACAGGTACGTCAAATTTCGAGGACAAAATTTCTTATAAGGTGGGGGGATGTTATACCTGCACTCGGGATATAATTAAATATCATTTCTTCTCGTGACGTGTAGATACATGCCATGTATGTTGGTGACCTGTTCTCCATGATGGTCAAACCTAGCTACAAAATCGTTGACCACAGCACGGGTTTGCCTGTGGAGGAAAGATTCCTCAACCGCCAGTGGGGAAAGTTCGTTGACGGCGACTTCGTCGACTACCCTCCAAGTACCAGCCCGGGAAGCGAGGAGTTCCGGAGAGAGCATCCTGGACCGTCACCTCGTTGGATAATTCGTTCGGTGATGAGCTTAGCATTGCAGTGGCGAAGGTGTTCGGGTCATGGGTAATAAACCATGACAGGGGAAAAGTAAGTTCTAGCCTCAAGACTTATTAATTATTCTTCCCTTGGTAACCTCGAAGTGCGGGTCCGGGCTTGAACCGCTCGAGCTATTTCGTGAGAGAAGGGAATAATTTAAGTTCGGGTCCCACGTACCTTTAGGAAGTACATTGGGGACTTATACCCATCTCTTATGAACCCATCTAAGAATGGGCTTTTCCCTAATTAAGGTTGTGGGCAGGCCCATTTAACCTATTGACCCAATGATGGGTTATTCCATCCACTTACCCACATAGGACTAATGGGTTGACCCATTAGGCCTCATGACCCATTTGTCTAGAGGTACCCAAATACCCATTTATTATAAATGAGTCCATAAGGGAGAGAGAGAACATTACTTCTCCTTCATCATTCTCTTCTACCCTAAATCGTGGAGGAGAGAAAGAGGAGAGAAAGAGGAAGAGGAAGGTGAAGAGGCTTGGAGGAAGGTGGAGACCCATCTCTTGGGCCATAAATCGTGGAGCTCTCTCATCTTGGGGGTAGGTAAGCTATTGAAGCTTCTTCCTTCTTCTATTTTGGATTTTAAAGGGGATTGGGTAATGGGAGAGATTGACCTAGATCTCTCTTGGAACCTAGGGAGTCGATGGAGCATTAAAGCCCAAGCTATGGTGGAGTTATTTCACTCCATTATGAGCTCTAATGTAAGGGTTCTCATTGCCATTTGAGAGATTTAAGGTTGGACCCTAATGAGCTTAGGATGGAGTTTCCTAGAAGTTCTTGTGCTTTAAAACCACTTGAAAATGGGGTCCTTGGAGGGGAATCCTTCGGATTTTGGACCTGAAGGTGTGAGGGTTTACATGTGGTTTCAGACCTGCAAGAAACCACCCTGAAATTACCTTCCCGAGAAGGCCCCTGTGAAGCTCGGATTTACACTCGGTTTCAATTTTCTCAAACCACATCGCATCCGACCTTGACTAAAATTGTCCTCGAGCCCCGTGAAGCTCGGATTTACACTCGGTTTCAGTTTTCAAACCACATCCGCATCCGACCTTGACTAAAATTGTCCCGAGCCCTGTGAAGCTCGGATTTACACTCGGTTTGTTTCGAAACCACATCCGCATCCGACCTTGACTAAAATTGTCCTAAGCCCCTGTGAAGCTCGGATTTACACTCGTTCAGTTTTCAAACCACATCCGCATCCGACCTTGACTAAAACTGTCCCGAACCCCGGTTTCCTAGGATTTACATGTGGTTGCGAAATTTGGGCATGAAACCACTCCTGCAACCACTTTGTTTCTGAAACCTTATACTAAGTGATTATGGGAGACCTTTTGGGAATCCTTTACCTTTGCTCGTTTAACCTTATTTCACTCTTTGTATAGGTTAATATATTCGTTTTTGTGGCTTATTGCTTGATCGAGGCGACAGCTGATAATCGTGGTGCTTGGCGTATACGTAGTGAGTGGGTTTGGTCGTTTGGGCCTGTTATTATTATTGCATTATATATTATGTAATCATTATAATTAATAAGCATGTTTGCGCATATTGCATACTCTTATATACAATTGTTATAATGTTGATCGGTAATGTTGTACCTTGATGGGTCTCGGTGCCGGTGGGTACCGGTACCGGAACCCCGAACACTATATACATTTATGAAGAAATTATGTTGAATATCATGTTGAATCAGATGCGCCGTGCGTCTTGGTAACCGGGCACTAAACCGGATGAAAAGTTGATGCGCCCAATTACCTCTCGGACGGTAGGACTTGCATGTAGTATATTGTGGCTAGGATTTCACACCCTTATGCTACGACCCTTACCAACAGGGGTTTAGGTGTTGGGTAATCAGTACACCGGATTCGTGGAGGTGGGAGAGGCCGTCATGGTAGTATTGGTTATCGTGGGTCTGCCACCGAGTGGTCTTGGAGGCTTCGATCGGCGTAGGTCCCACGTGACAATTGAGGTTTCATTGTGGCGATAAGTTAAGTGACCCACAGTGTCTCCCGAGTTGTCACAGTAGCATATGCCATTGACTTAGTTGTTTGTTAGGTGGAAAAATGGACTTAACATGTGCATGCATCATTGGACTATGTGAATTGCGTGTTTGTGCATCCCCATCCCCTCACTGGCTCAGTGGAGCTAACCCCCTCGTGCGCACACTTTTTAGATTATGATGCAGGTGACGGATATCTCGCGGGACTTGGAGTGCAGCCCTCGGGGTACGATGAGATTAGTGAGGAGGAACCGGAGGCCGTGTTTGAGGAACATGGCGACGGGTGTCCTTGCGATGATTGTGCCTACGGGCCGTGAGGATATTCGGGACTCGATCCCTTTTTGATTTACTTTTGAGGCTAAGGCCTATGTTGAAATACTTACTGTTATACCATTTTTAATAGTTATTAGATGGTCATTGGAAATGTAACTAATTACTGTATTTATCATCTAGCCTTTGAACATCTTGTAACTATTCGATTTATACGCTTCCGCAATACTACTGATCCTTGGAATGTAATATTCCTCTTTTTCTGCATTCTAATATTATATTGTGTTAATATTGGTTATGACTGTGCGTTGGGACACTGTGTCAGTGATCCGGGCGGTTTAGTAGGATGACACGCGTCGTCCTAGTCACCCTTTATATGATATTATATTCCTTGTCTGGAATAGGGGCGTGACAAGAAACCCAGTAGAAAACGTCAATGAAGAGATCTCCCTCTTCAAGTTGCAGGGCAGTCGTGTTTCTCTTACTCTTCCTCTTCCTCCTCCAATCAGAAACATCAAAGATCCATCTCTGTAATGCAGCATGGATGGAAAGGAAAGGAAACCCTTCAATCCATCATCACAATCGTCATCTCCTTCTCCACAACCACCAAAGAGGCCGAGAATGCCCACCGTCACCACTACCACCCCCACCACCCCTAGGGGTTGACGAAATTGATCCAAGATATGGCGTTGAGAAGAGGCTAGTACCCACCGGACCCAATCCTCTCCATAATTGATTAGACTCTGATACTACTACTCTACCCATTATCAGTTTCTTGATTCCTTCCCTTCTTTGTCTCTCTGTTTTTTTGAAAAAATCTTCCATGAAAGTGAAAGATCAGGTATGCATGTTGTTGCCATTGTAAGGAAGGTGAGAAGATCTTCAATCCCTGGAAAAACTGGAGAAGAAGAAGGCATCAGTATTTTCTTTTTTCTTTTTTTTTTTTTTGTCCTGGAAGTTCAAGAGAAGCCCATGAGCTCCATTAATTTTGAGAGTTGTTTGAAGGGGTGTGCACAGTACACACTCAATGCTGTCATCATGAGTCTATCTCTGAGGGCAATATAGTCATTTCACTTCAGCTGTGCCATCTTCAATTGTAATCAATATCTTCATGTGTAATTCTTGTATATGTATGGACATATATTAATAATCTTACCTGACTACCTCTCTCTCTCTCAATAGATCAATGGATTGATTGCTTCCATTTGTTCTGTTCATTACTTTTGCTTTTACAAGTGGTTGGTTACCTCTGTCAATGGAGAGCACTGTACCCTAGAGATGCTAAATAGGGAGTTAGGAAGGTAACTTTATAGAGGAATTGCCAAAACCCTTAATGCCTTCATCTTAATTGTTCCTGTTTCTTTCTTCTGCTGGAGGGTCTAAGTGTTGGGGCAGTTTCAATCAAGCAATTAATCATTCTCTTGCCTTATTTCAATTTTAATTATCTGATTTTTGGACAAGAGACCTCTACTTAGTCGCATGGTCTCTCCCGTCAATGGATGAGCACATCTAGGTATCTACCCTAGGGGCAGACGCAAAGGCATCATTTCACGGTGAGAGGGTGTAGGAAACACCACCAAGTAGAGATTTTTTTCGCTTAACTGTCTTATTCTTTAACAAAGTTTTTTCTTTCTGATTTTCTTTAAAAAAAATTGCTGAGAATATTCATGATTGTTAGTGAATATTTGTTGTTCTCATAAGTCTTTTATGCCCTTAAGTCAAATGCAATAGAGAATTCAAATGATGGGTGAACAAAGTAACTTCACCTTAAAAATTCATTTTTCCTTATCAATCATAATTTCTGAATGTTTGACAAGCAAAGTTGGTAAATCAATCCAAATTAAAAGGATATGTAAGGAAATTTCGATTATGTCCACCACCAAAGTTCATCACTTCCCAACTTTTCTGGTAATGGTATGTACTTCTTTGGCATCACAATTGTTGGAAATATGTCCATCAAATCCATATTTGTATGGATTAAATAAAATAATTTGCATTATTTAATAAGAGGCCTTGGTAGTCCTTAGATTTTAACTTAAAATTGTTTACGATTAGGGACAGAATTGGACATCACGTTCATATGGTCATTGCACTGAGTATACCTAGGGATGGAGATTCTAAGGTACAAGTGCGAGTTTAATGTATATATAGAACCAAATCATATGAGAATTTCACATATGTGTTATTGTCAATTGATTTGGAACGGAATTTTCTATTGTATGGTCAGTACCTTGACTTGAGGGGTCCTTATCCATGTGGTTAAACATTGTGAGTTTTGGTGCACTAACGGTTGATGCTCATTAACTATATATCGGTGTATTAGATTCACGGTGTTTGGCCATATTCAAAAAAGATGTCCAACATGGAATCCACTACCCTAATTGGGAAAATTTCATAGAGAGTGTTTGTAATTGATTGGACACAAATCTGGTACCGATGGTACTTTGGTAAAATTGTTTGCAAAGTTTTGAATATTAATATTATTTATTTATATTTATTTTTGCAAACATTTTTTGAAATGTCTTAAAGGTCCAATTAATCGGCATTACATAATCTCCCAAATGACATTTTGATAGTTTGAGGTTATGATAGCATTTTTATACATGCCCTATATTCTATTATATGGTATTGTATTGTGGGGGACTGATGCGTAATTATCTACTTAATTTGGGAGATTTAGGTTACACCTACTTAGCTGTGTACGAAATGGTAAATATCACATTAGGAATGTGGCATTGATCTGAAATGTGAGTGAAATCTCAATGAGATCCTACCCCTTCTCAATTGATTCAACTCGTTAATGTAGCATGTTTATTATTGGCCATAGTCCTTTGGATTATATCCGCTAAACCAGGATCTTGATGAAAGATGAGATCTCACATCAACATTAAGGAGATGATGTGAAAGAGAATCATTTCTCTATACCTTTTTTAATTGAAAACTCAAATTGCACCAAATCATATCATAGTTGGATTTAATCCATAAAGGTATGATTTGGGGAAGATTAATGATTGGCTTTATATTGGAAACCCGTCACATATAAAAAAAAAACACAAAAAAAGTCTCTTGCTAATTTTCATGGTTAATTTCTCTCCTTAGAGATTTGATTTTCTCATCCCTCTCAATAGATCTCTCCCTCTCCCTCTCCCTCTACCTTGTGTGTCAGTCTGTGAGGTTGCACAAAGAGGTTTTGTGAAAATCCTAATGTTCTTAAAGATAACCAACTTGACAGGAACGTAAAACTGTAGTGGTGGGAAAAATTGTTTGTGGGAGGGCTAAGATTGTGTAAAGAGGTTCCATTTGTAATCTTGAAGGTAACCTATATCTCTTTCTCCTATGTTGTTAAAATTTTTGAATGGTTGGCTCTATAGGTAGGACGATCTCCGTCTAGTTTCCCAACAACGGTATCAGAGCCTCCCCTATCAGTGGCGGGCTTTCAATGACTTTATCCATGCTTTGCATTTTGGTCTGAAAATTTCATTTAAGAAGAAGGTAATCAAGCCAATGCACCTAGTCCTGAGGCCTTGTGCCTATGCATGCTCCAAACCCCCCATTCCATTGAACCTTACAGCTACAGGCCTAAGGCCAACTAGCAGTTGGAACCCACAACTATAGGCAAGCCTTCTGGCCCATGACTGCAAAGGCAACACATTTTTTTTTGCTCCTTGGCCCTGCACATTCCGGTTTGGCTAGCCGTATCGGCTCTTACCGAAGATAGCCACCGTGGTCGGGGATGTGTATGATAAAATAAAATAAAATTAAATTAAACCACCATGTTGATGGTGGCAACTGGGAAGGAAGAAGATGATAGGTTTGTGAAACCCTACTAGTCAAGGTTTAAAGTATTGGTATTAGGTATCATATTGGTCGGGCGATTTTAAAAGACGTATCGTATCGTATCGGAGATACATATCGAACGGTGCAGAAACGCATGAAAATGATCAAAATACACTTTTAGACACAAAAAAACAATATACAACATATATCATGCATAAACACTAAAATGGAGAATAATGTATAACCAGACAAATGCGATAAATTGAAATTGTTATAAAAGATGAGATTTATTATATGTAGAGTCACTCGATTTTTTGTTGTTGGATGATGCAAATATTGTTGTTCCACCACTGTTTGATTCGTTTTTCACTATTGAATGAAAGTCCTAACAAGAATTGGGTGAAACATGAAGTTAAAATGCAAGTTCAAGCTTTTCACCTTGGCTGGAAGCTGTTTTTTCCGCCTTGCACTCTCTAGTTCATGTTTTGGCAAAAAATGAAGTTTAAGTTAAATGTATCGATATGTATCGATACGTATCGAGTGTTTCGATACCTATAGGTAAATAAAAGTATGTATTGAGTGTATCGATATGTATCGATCATATCGTATCGTATAGACAAGTATCGATTGATACATACTGATACACTCTAATTAAAAAAAAAGAGATGTATCGATCAGTATCGTAATGACATCGATCGATACCGATACATGTCGACCGATACAATACAGACTGATACTTTAAACCCTGCTACCAGTAACTTAAGTTATGGGCATCGGTTATATTGTGCCCACATAGGCCAGAATAGTTTCAAGTCCATATGGGCTAAAGTTATTTGTTGGAGTTTTTGCATATTGGGCTTAAAATGTTTTGTCTCAAAAGCCCAAGTGGGCCTTGTTGCTTAGTGATTGTGCACTGGTTTATGAAACTATTAGACAAGAGAATATGAATTGGTTTATGCAATTTTAAAAGGGTTTTGAAAACCCATGTGGGGCCTAGGACCATCATACCTATCAAATTAAACGGACTTTAATCAGGGAAATTCACAAGGGTATATTTTTGGGTATGGTGGGTTGTGACAAGGGAACGTGTGCCCTATGAGATGGGGCACACCCATGTGGTTATTATTCACCATATTACATTAAAATGTTAAGTTTTTTTCAAATGTCCCCCTCAAATTATCTATACGCACAAATGCACCCCTGAATTTTTACTAATTTCAAATGTATCCTTACTTTCCAAACTTAGTAACACTTTGGTCCAGTCCGTTAGTCTGGGATGTTAGACATTAGTTTAAGAGAATCTGTCTTACCAAAAAAAAAAAGAGAATCTAATGATCAAAATGCCCTTATGATAAAAACCCACAAAAATTAAAGAGTAAAGTGACCAAATTGCCCTCATATTCCCCAAATCATTTAGGGTTTGAAACTGAAAATTAAATAAAACATAAAATCATCCAAAAAAAGGGGGAAATTGCTCCTAGGGTTTTAAGGTTTAACCATTTTTTTCTTAAAACCATCATTTAGAAAAAATAGGTTAAACCTACAAGGTTAACTCTCTAACGGGTCAAATCTATAAGGTTGGCACACCAAGTTGTCAAATCTATATGGTTGACGCACTAATGGGTCAAACCTGCTGATGAAAGAAATCTGACGCTCTGCAAGGTCAAAATCTAACGTAGAGAAGTGTGATAGTCTATTAGGGTCAAATTTTGGGTTGACTCTCTATTAGGTCAAATTAATAGGTTGACACTCTATCAGCCCAAACACAAAGTTGTCACTCCACTGGGTCAAATTAATAGAGGGAAAGGAAATATGATACTCTATCGGGGTCAAATCGATAGAGGTGACAATAGGGGTGTCAAAGAAACCCGACCATAACCTATCCTGAGCCCAGACATGGCTGGGACGGGCTTGTGTTCCTGCCAGGGTCAGACTGGGTTTAGTATTTTCCTGGCCCTGGTAGGCAAGGTCGGGCCAGGCCTGGGTTGAGGCCTTGGCCCTTGCAAGGCCAGCCCGACCCTGTATGCACTTAATAACTCACTAGTGCATTTTAAGGCAAATGCACTTAATAAATATGGGCTTTGTTAAGTGGGCTGGGGCTATGCAAATACATAATATACATGTATGGGCTATTCAAGGCCAATCAAGGCCGGGCCAAGTTTGGGAAAACCTTGTCAAGGTTGGGCTAGGTTGAGGGTACGCTTGGCCCTAGCCGGGTCGGGCTGGGCTTGAGTTTAGGTTAAAGGCTGCCAGGGTTAGGCTAGGGTTAATGCCAAGCCCGACCCGTTGACACCCCTAGGTGACACTTTATTGGATCAAGTTCAATGTTGATAGTCTATCGGGTCATAAATGTTTGTTGATAAACTAGCAAGATTTGACACTCTATTGGATCAAATTTAAAGATAGACACTCTGCTAAGTCAAGAACGTAGGTTGACCCTCTACCGGGCCAAGTTGACAGGGGTGACACTCTATTAGATTATCACATGGCAGTTCAAATGAGGTTAACAGTTTGTGGATATGTTGACACCAAGGCCCTTTCTAAAACATCAAATTTCAAACCAATCCAAATTTACCAAGTGCTAAAGTCAGAAATTGAAAAATCTGAGACTACCAAAAGGGTGCATGGACATGAACTGATGCATAGGAGGTTATGCATGCATCTAAGAGGGTACATTGAATTTTGGTCTAAGATTTAACACATGACCAACTATCAAAATTGCCACATCATTCTTCCACATGGTAAAAACATAGAGCAAATTCATATAGAAACAAACATTGGATATGAAGAAACCATTTTCCCTTGCTTGAATAAATAGTAAGGCCTCATTTGGTTGTCAGAAGAGGAGTGGTGGAATGCTACAATGGGGGGAAGTTGTCAAACTTTTCCAATCTACTGGGAAATTGAGGCATTTGGAAGCTACTAGGGTAGGAAAGTCGGACTTTCCTTTCGGCTCTCTGTCATCTCCACGCCATCCCGTCTCAAAATCCCATCAAGTTGAAGGATTGTGGGGAGAAGGTGAGGGGAAGTTGCAATAATCATAAGGGGAGCTATCCCATGATGGTGAAGGTAACAGCGCAGGCACATGGGCGGGGTCTCTGTGATTAGGTGGTTGAGCAATGAGGAAGGGACAATGCTCGAACACATGGGAGGGGGTCTCTGCAATTAGGTGGTTGAGTAGCAAGGAGGGGTGGTGGTTATATACGGGGAGGGGGCTCTACAATTAGATGGTTGAGTAGTGGGGAGAGGCAATGCTCAGATGTAGGGGAGAGGGCCTGCGATTAGGTGGTTGAGTAGCAGAGGTCTAGTAGCACCGGCACAGGGGGAAGGGGTGGTTGTCGGCGGTCAAGCGAAGAAAGAAAGAAGCGTGATTGAAAGAGAATGATGTAAGAAAATAAAATAAACTGAAAATAGATATGTGTTAATGTGCTTTGGGTACTGTTCAAGTGAACAGTACCGTACACTGTTCACGTGAACAGTAACTAGAAGATGAGAGTTGTCAGTGGGGGGCAGTTTGGGAATTTCTCTTGTGTGTTAGCTCTACCCTATTATTAATAATATTGGTGAAGAGGGGAGAACAATTTTTCATTCGATAGTTCTCCCCAAAGGATTACAACCACTTCTCTTCTTCCTCATCTTCTTCTTCTCCATCTTCTCCATTAAATCTGGTTTTATTTACATCGTATCAGAGCTAGGATCTTAGGAGTTGATTCTACATCCTAGGACCTACTCGATTACTCTCAAATTGATCAAGACAGTGTTGCGGTTTTGAAGGCTTCACGTTTGAAGGTTTTCGTGACCATAGTTTGAAGGGGCTGCAGCACCCTATGCTACGTTTTGGTGGAGTTTGCTGAGACTGGCTCATGATTATATAAAGGAACCTAGTCTCGATTTTGTGGTGATTGCTTGATATCGATTCAGGGTTTTGGGAGGTGATTATTTTTCGATTTCAATTCTTTTTTTTTGGTGGTTTGAAGGTTCTTTGTAAGGTTTTCCCTGAATCGATCCTTGTTGGATATTGAGATTGCATCGATTTTTTGTTCTCAAATTGATCTCTGAATTTTTCGTTGGCTGTTGGCGATCGTGTTTGCTTGCTGGTTCATCACTTTTTCTCGATTTTTATTAGTTGTTGGTGAATTTCTGCATCGGTTTGCTTGATCGAGATGGGTGACCCAACTGAAGATTCTAAAGGTGTTATCTCTGAGGTTGTTTCGGGCTCTTCAAAATCTATTACAGAGAAGAGATTGGAAGGGGTAAGTAATTTTCAGCAATGGAAGAAAATTGTGTGGGTTGTTTTGACTGGTCGTGGCCAACAAAAACATCTTACACAGGCCAAACCAGAGGATGATGAAGCGTGGGAAATTGTAAATGCACGCATTCTGGGACAGATGTTGAATAGTATGGATTCACAGATTGTTGACTTAGTGACTCACATAGATACTGTGAAGGAGTTATGGGATTACTTGCATGTTTTGTATTCTAGACAGAGTAATCTATCCTGTATACATGAGCTGTCACAGGAGTTCTATCGTGCTGATAGGAAGGGACGTCTGTTGACCCAATATTTTGCCGATTATAAACGAATGTTTGAAGAGTTAAATGCATTGCTGTCCATTAGTTCAGATGTGAAACAAATGCAAGATCGACGTGAACAACTTGCGGTCATGGGATTTTTGGGAGGACTGGGACCAGGAATATGACTCAGTACGCTCCACTATTCTTGGAGGAGATAAAATTGCCTCACTTGCAGAAACTTTTTCTTGCGTTCTTCGTGTTTCTCGTGATAGTTCCCATGAACCAGCAGCTGCTCCTGGTGAGAGCTCTGCCCTTGTTGCTTCTAGTCAAGGGAGAGGTAATGGTGGACGTAATGGGGGCCGTGGTGGTGGCATAGCTGGCCATGGAGGTGGAAGAGGCAGTGGTAGTGGTAATGGTGGTGAAAATTCTGGTTCTGTGAAGACTTGTAATCACTATGGTCGACCAGGACACATCCAACGCTTTTGTTGGAAACTTCATGGGAAGCCACCGCAACAGCAGTATGCTAATTCAGCAGCTAGTACCGAGTCTCCTGCTACACCTTCTGAGGGTAAGTTGGTAAGGTTATCTGATGAGGATTATGCTCAGTTCACACAGTTTCAGATTTCTCGATCTTCTACATCTTCCTCCACGGCTACTTTTGCCCAGACAGGTAATGCCACTACGTGTTTCTCCACTTCTCGTCCCTGGATCATTGATTCAGGTGCTTCTGATCATATGTCTGGTGTGTCAGGTAATTTTTCTTCCTTTTGGTCTTCAGAGTCTAGTGTTACATTGGCTGATGGTTCCCTTGCCAAAGTCAGTGGGGGTACTGTCAACCCAACTAAGTCCTTGTCCTTGTCTTCTGTTCTCCATTTACCTGACTTCCCTTGTAACCTGCTTTCTATTAGTAAAATTACTAAAGCCTACAATTGTTCAGTGACCTTTTATCCTGATTCCTGTGTTTTTCAGGATCTTATGACAAAGAAGATGCTTGGTAGGGGACGTGAGCAAGGGGGGTTGTATCATCTTGAAGACTCTCCTTTAGTTGCTTATTCCAGTGTTTTGTCTTCACACCAAGTTCATTGTCGGCTGGGCCATCCGTCTTTGTGGAGTTTACAGAAGTTGGATCCTTGTTTTAGTTCCCTTTCTAGTTTAAAGTGTGAGTCATGTCAGTTTGGAAAGCTCCACCGTGTGAGTTATCCCCCCAGAGTCAATAAACGGTTTGCGTACCCTTTTTCTTTAGTGCATTCTGATGTATGGGGGCCTTGCCCTGTTCTTCTAAGATGGGATTTAAATATTTTGTTACTTTTGTCGATGACTATTCTAGAGTCACCTGGATTTATTTAATGAAAAGTCGTTTTGAGCTATTTGCCATTTTTCATGCATTTGTTACTGAAATTCAGACTCAGTTTAATAAGAATATTTGTGTTTTACATAGTGATAATGCCCTTGAATATTTTTCTGCTCCATTTAATTCTTTTATGGCTGACCGTGGCATGTTGCACCAGTCTTCTTGTTCAGGTACACCCCAACAAAATGGTGTAGCTGAACGAAAAAATAATCATTTAATGGAAGTGACCCGTTCAATTCTTTTTTAGATGAAAGTACCAAAAATCTTTTGGGTTGATGCTGTCTTGACTACCTATTTCCTTATAAATCGTATGCCATCTTCTGTGTTACAGGGTGAGATTCCTCATTCTCTTTTATTTCCTACTGAACCTCTCTCTGTTTTACCACCTAGAATTTTTGGGTGTGTTTGCTTTATCCGTGACCATCGTCCAGGTCTGTCCAAATTAGATCTCTAGGCTATTAAATGTATTTTCTTGGGTTATTCACGCACTCAAAAAGGTTATCGGTGTTATTCACCAGTTCTTCGAAAGTACTTTGTCTCTGCTGATGTTAACTTTTTTGAGTCCACTGCTTATGATGATACATCTTTTGTTTCCTCGGAGTTGGATGAAGATCTTCCTTTATATGTGGTGCAACGTACTATTTCCCATGGTCAATCGGCTGCTGCTCTGTCTCCGCCACCTCCGCCTCCGCCTCCTCCTGTTCGGCCTGCCCGTCCTCCTGTTCGGTTTACATTTGTTCGGCGTCTTCGAGATGATACAGCACCCCCGATCTCTACTGATCCTCCGACTTCAACTTCGCCTACGGATCCTACTCCTCAGTTAAGTATTCTTTCTTCTGATCTTGATATTCCCATTGCTCTTCGTAAAGGTGTGCGTAGTTGTACTCAACATCCTTTGTCTCATTTTGTTTCTTATACAGGCTTATCTGCTAACTTTACTGCTTATCTCTCTACTGTTGAGTTTTATCCTACCCCTAAGTCTGTTTCAGAGGCATTATCCCACTCTGGCTGGAGGACAGCTATGGAGGATGAATTGGCTGCCTTGGTTGAAAATCACACTTGGGACTTGGTACCGTTACCTGCTGGCAAGGACGCTGTTGGTTGTCGGTGGGTATATGTGATTAAAGTGAACCCTGATGGTTCTTTGGTTCGTTTGAAGGCACGCTTAGTTGCCAAAAGTTATACATAGGTTTATGGAGTTGATTATCTTGATACATTTTCCCCTGTTGCCAAGCTTGCATCTGTTCGTCTTTTGATCTCTCTTGCCGCATCCCATCATTGGCCTCTTTTTCAGTTGGACGTGAAGAATGCTTTTCTTCATAGTGATCTCCATGAGGAGGTTTATATGGAGCAACCTACTGGGTTTGTTGCTCAGGGGGAGTCTGGTTTAGTGTGCAAACTTAAGAAGTCGTACGGTTTGAAACAATCTCCCAGGGCCTGATTTGGGAGATTTTCAGATGTTGTTTTGGAATTTGGGATGACTCGGTGTGGCAGTGATCATTCGATGTTCTACCGGCATAGCAAGGCTGGCAGGGTATTTTTGGTGGTATATGTAGATGATATAGTCATCACTGGTGATGATGTTGAAGGCATTAAGCAGCTTAAGTTACATTTGCAGTGTAAATTTCAGACCAAGGATCTTGGTAAGTTGAAGTACTTTCTTGGAGTTGAGGTAGCTCAGTCTAGTAAAGGTATTTCTCTCTCCCAGAGGAAATATGTTCTTGACCTGCTTACCGAAACAGGTATGCTTGGGTCTAAACCTTTGGATACTTCAATGGACCCAAATTTGAAGTTGACAGCTGATAGTGGTGATGCTCTTGGTGATTCGGAAAATATATAGAAGACTTGTTGGAAAATTAAATTATCTCACTGTGACTCGACCGGATATTGCCTTTCCGGTTAGTGTAGTAAGTCAATTTCTGTCCTCTCCCAGGACGTCACATTGGGATGCTGTGATTCGAATTTTGAGATACCTCAAGAAAGCTCCACGTCGTGGTCTACTCTACACTGATCAGGGTCATGGACGTGTTGAGGGATTTTGTGATGCTGATTGGGCTGGTTCTCCTATGGATAGGAGGTCTACCACTGGGTATTGTGTCTTTGTGGGGGAAAATTTGGTGTCCTGGAAGAGCAAGAAACAACCACTAGTAGCAAGATCTAGTACAGAGGCAGAATATCGGGCTATGGCACAAGTTACTTGCGAGCTGGTGTGGATGAAGCAGTTGTTGACTGAGTTGAAATTTACGAAGGAGATACCTATACAGCTGTGGTGTGATAATCAAGCAGCTATCCATATAGCTTCCATTTTGTTCGAGAGAAACTACAAGAAGATTTTATTGCTCTACAACATGTTCGTACAGGGGAGCAACTTGCTGATATTTTTACTAAGCCCTTGGGAAGTGTGAGAATTGATTATATTTGTAACAAGCTGGGCATGATTAACATCTATGCTCCAGCTTGAGGGGGAGTGTTAATGTGCTTTGGGTACTGTTCATGTGAACAGTACCATATACGATTCACGTGAACAGTGTCGTGAACAGTAACTAGAAGATGAGAGTTGGTAGTGAGGGGCAATTTGGGAATTTCTCTTGTGTGTTAGCTCTACCCTATTATTAATAATATTGGTGAAGAGGGGAGAACAATTTTTCATTCGATAGTTCTCCCCAAAGGATTACAACCACTTCTCGTCTTCCTCACCTTCTTCCTCTCCATCTTCTCCATTAAATCTGGTTTTATTTACAATATGTATATAATTAGATATTGAAGGAGAATCATATGGAAACAAAAAGTATCGTTCTAGGTTCAGGGATTAGACATTTGGAGGTGAGGAGATGCCATGGGAATGTATATCGAGATGGGCTGTGGAGTAGTCCTTGTTCTTCAATGGCCACTCATCGAAGAAATGGAGCAGCATGTCACGGGTCCAGTCCATACCCCAAGATACATTTATTAGGGGTTTCCCTTCCCCACTTATATGCCCAAGTCCCTTCCAAAGGCTACTAGATGTAGGATGGCGAAGGGAGGACTAAGTTCGTGACAACTCCCCCACTCAATCCTTTGCACCCTTGCTAGGAGGGACCCACACTACAATGTCTAGTTCAATCCTGGTGCCCTCTCCATGGAGACTTACACCCTACTTGGGACCATACTATAGTTTCCCCAAACCCACATTCCTAGAGTGTCCAAGTCTGGCTCTGATACCAAATTGTCATAGCTCCGGATCCACACCCCAAAAGATGCATCTATTAGGGGGATTGTCTTCACTACTTATATGCCCAAGACCCTCCCAAAAGCTAGACGATGTGGGATTGGGGGGATCTTTAATTAAGTCTATGACAAGTGGCTGCGGAAGTCCCTTTTCCCTCTCCACCTTTATTGGTTTTTGAGATCATGTCAATACAAACCAACCTCCCCTCCAAAAAATAAAAATAAAAAAATAAATAAATCAATGTTGCTCTTAATTATGCTGCTCATCTTGCTATTTAGAGATAGCAGTAAAGTTCTGCTACTGCAATTGAGAGTACTAACCTTGTGATGATGAGTTTAAGCTGCAACTAATAATGAAAGCAAGGAAAGGAGTAAGGACTGGTGGTACCGGTGATTTTGGTGGTAGTGATGGTCGACCAATTGACAACATGGGTGTTGAGGGTTTGATGTAATACTTCCTCAGACTTTCCTCAATGGTTTCTGCCATTGCATGTGTCTCTCGCAGTATTTTGAATCCAAGTATGCTTCCTTTGAGCGCCTCCAATTCTTCCATTTTTTGTTCTTCTGCACCTCCTTAGGTCTATGTCTGCTTTCTTGCCAAAGCCCAACTAAAAACAATCCCATACTTCTTGGAAATCTAATGGAAAAAATGGAAGCATTTTTGTCTTATAAGATGCATCCTATTCCTAGGAAAAAACCAACCAAACAAGCCAAACAAATGGAAAAATGTCACGTTTCTTCATAGTTGTCACAATGTCTAGGTGACCCAAGGCGTTGGAGGGGCCAAAAGTTTTTTCCATTAGACTTACAAAAGTGACATTAATCTAATCCCCCAACTTTCCCATCCCAACCTCCCTGCCAACCAACGGAGCCAAAAGGTTTTTTCTATTAGATAAACAAGAATGACATTAATCTAATCCCCCAACTTTCCCACCCCAACCTCCCTGCAAACCAAACGAGGCCAAAACTTCTTCCACATTTTTTTTTGTATACTAGCCACATCCTGAATGTTTTTTAGAAGACATGTTTTCCACCCTGGAAATGGCCATCTTTCTATAACTAAGATGGAAATTTTTTCCAGTCCTGTTCTGTGCCCGGTACAGTGGTCCAGTTTCTCTCATAGGGAGGCAGAAATGGCATTTTAACCTCCCTCGGGCCGTGTGTTCGGGCAGGGGGTTAGGTCGTCATTTCCCATCCCCTATGAGAGGAACTGGACCACTGTACCGGACAGAGAACAGGAGACGATAATGATGATAGGAAGAGGAAAAGATACTGTTTTGGTGATACACAACATGCCAAGCTGTGAATAGAGCATAAAATATGGTTTAGCTTGAAACTTGTTGAGATTGCAAAACATTTTGCAGACCTGAAGTTCTTTCTCACCATTCATACTAACCTTAATTCCTCAATAAAACCTTCATTCCAAATAGATAATTTGCAACTTGAACTCCCTAAGGACAGAAAATAATGAATTCTGACATTGCATTTTCCTTCCAACTGCTTGACAAGACTTCAAATTGCAGTCTATGAATTTAAGTGGTGAAACTTTGATTCCTTAGATATCCTATGTTTGGAAGCCATTTGGTCTTTGAGGATTGCCATACCATTTTGACTCCTAAGTTCCCAAGTGCCTAAAAGATAAGACAACCACTACCTCAGTCCTCCATTGCCACCAAGTGCTGTAATAAGGACATCAATGTGTCTCCTGAGATTCTCCCCAAACACACCATCTAAAGAGAAGTCTAACAATAGCTTTCTGATAAGAAACCCTTAGAAGTACATAACCAACAACTAACAGAAGAATTAAGCAGTCTTTTGAACTAATTCTCAATATGAATGTCGCACAACCAGATATCTCACTCAATGTCTGCTACCATAAGCTGATGGAAATACCAGAATCAGCTGCTTGAATCACCTTGGTATAGATGATGGAGTTCCACTATTCAAATACTCAATAAATTCATGGAAATAAAAACTTCTCTTTTAGCAATAAATCTAAAGTAGGTATTAAATTATTGAATCTACTAAAGAAATTTCAATTGCAGAAGTCTCACACTATAAACACAGGAACCCATTATAGTAAACAGAGAAACTCGTCTTATCATGATTCATGGGGTAAAGTTTTTGACGACAGGCAGGGTAAGGGGATGAAGTCGTAAGAGAAGTATCGACTGTTACATATTACCAGAAGAGATTTAGTTCTTCTCCAACTCCATAACGCTTTTAATTTTCGGAGCATATGATGAGTAAACAATCGCTTGTCTTCTGGCTAATTCCAGTTGAGATTTCCCATCTGAAAACGCCGAAGAAATCGCCCGAGGATCCCTGAGGTTGCGATTCTGACGGAAACTGTCAATCGTCCGCCGCTTGGTGTACTCCTTGAGGTTGTAATCGGAGAACCCTCTTGCAACTCGCAATAGAGAACGGAACAGGGCGAGGCTTTCAGCGCTCAAAGGGGTTGAAGAAGCCGCAATCATCACTGTAACTCGTAAAACAGAGCGAGAGAGAGAGAACTTACGAAGGCAAAGCATCACCAATATATCAAATCTAGAGAAGGCCAAACCGTTCGATAGCCACATGAGGGGTACGTATGTAAAATGGATAAAGTTTTCATACGCTGCCACGTGTAAAGACAGTTATCTGATGAAGCGTCAAGTTGTCGAGCAAAAGGTTTGCAAACACTCCATGGTCTCCACTCTCCAACAACAGAGGAAAAGGTTTCGCACATCTGAGATGGGATTTCCGGATTCTGGAAAGTGATTGGTAAATCGTCGATCTGAACTCAATTAGGCTATCCAGTTCTGAGAATTCGTCTCCAATGGCGTTTCCATCGGCATTTGCGTTGATTTTCGTTCTCTTACTGCTACTCAACGTTAGTCACTGCAAAACCCTAAAAAGAGACGGTAAGTTTTGATCTTCCACTTTAATTATTTCTACCTAATCTTTATTCAATCAAATGTTATACTCTTCAGTCAAAGACTGAAGTCTGAGAACTGTGGGGCTTTTGTGATGTAGCTTGGCATCACTTTGGTGTTGAACTCAGAAGTATCTACTGTGAATGGATTTTTGTTAAGCTTATTTTTAAACTTTTGAGTCTTTTTGATGAATTGCGCTTTAGCTTGGAGTTGTTTAGATTTGAAATCTGAGCTTGTCTTATATTGAAGGGTAGCTCTGCTCTTAGCTTTAGTTTGATATATTCTGTTCATCGTCTTGGATCGTGCTGATTTATCATTGTTAACTTAACCACTTGAGTTGAGGGGGAAAAGGTAGGAGAAAAATTGCTTTCTTTTGGCAATCTCTGTAAAATCCCTTCCCTCCTTTCTAAGCGTGCTTCAGTTGTTATGTCTAAATTTATTTGATTTGAATTTGGATGTTAATTACCAAGATTTGATATGGTATTTGGCATATCAAAGTTGGTGATTGAGTATGGGCTTGATCAGAGTAGATTAGTGAATGGATTACATTGCAGCTTAAACCATGGTTGCGTGTTCATATTATGCCTTTTAATGTCATGTTGCTTGTAATGTACACGATTCTGAAATTACTGACTTCTGCTAGGAACTTTGGCCATATTAACTTTTTTATTTGTATTTTATTCTATTGTTGTTGAAGTTTCCCTTATTTTAAATTAGTGGTGCAGTGGCTTTGACTTTGTCTAGAAGGGTTTACTAGAAGAGTTTTCTGGTGCTTTCTAATTTCGCCGAAAATTAATCTTCTTTCTGCTTGCAGTGAAAGCCTTGAATGAAATCAAAGCATCTCTTGGCTGGAGGGTGGTCTATGCATGGGTTGGAGATGATCCTTGTGGAGATGGTGATCTACCACCTTGGTCTGGAGTCACATGCTCTAATCAAGGAGATTATAGGGTCGTGACCGAGCTGTAAGCTAACTTTGTCTTTTCAATGTTGTGATAGTTAAGGATTCTTTTATAATTGTATGTGTTGGGGTATGTGAGTTAACTTCAGGTATTGCATGTCCATAGCATTTTTCTCATCATTTGATTATGTTCATGATATAATGCTCAGAAGATATTTGTTTTGTTCCACAAATGATTTGTTCTGGATACAGAAACATGCCAAAATAGGCCCTCACAATAATTAGAAGATCAAGCTCAACAAGTGTACCTTCACTGTAGTTCAACTCTGGGAGGCTGGAAATATTTTGTACATTTTTCATGCATTGATTATGAGCCAATAACCAGAACGTATGGTGATAGTTTGTGCTCATGGGAATCCAACCTTAGAAATAATGTTGTGGGCAGAGTTTGGTGTTTTCCTCTAATGCCCTTATTATTTTTTACCTTACTGTGATCATTTTTCCCTTGCAGGGAAGTTTATGCTGTATCAATTGTTGGGCCTTTTCCTACTGCTGTAACCAATCTGTTGGATTTAACAAGGCTGTAAGTTCACTATATTTGATTTTCCTCTACATAAAGTTCATAGTGCACTTTATGTTCCTATTCATGTGATCAGCACTTTTCTTCTCATAACATCTTTCAAGTTTTAAGTTTGTTTGGGATGGTGTGAAATAATCAGTTTTGCACTTGAAGCCATTTGGTATTTTTGTTCATTTAGCTCATTGGATCTATAATTGTTAGATTGTTGTATCCATGCGTGCCTTTGTATCATTAAGGTGGTTTGTGGCTTTGATTAGGTGCAAAATGATCTTCAAGGTACATGCTATTGTTTTTTGGTGGGCTAGAATGGATGTATTAAAAAAAAAAGGAAAGAAAAAAAACCTTTGGTTACACTTCCACAAGTGCACTCCTGCACATATTATCGATATATTTGCTTTGTTTTGTGTGCAAATTGCTTTTATATCCCCCTTGGCCCTAGAAGCTTTCACTGTTCATATAGAAGGAAAATGTTCTGCTTGCAAGAAAATTCTTAAGCTGGCTTTGATTTCAATGCCCCCATATGAGAAAGATCTTCATGCTATTTTTTTGAAGTGTGAGCATGAAATTGGGTATTTCAATTTGCAGCCAGGTCGTGTTTCTTTTCCTTTAAAAAGTTGGCTAATATTTTGACTATGCTTTTGCCTCAGGGATCTTCACAATAACAAGTTGACTGGTCCCATCCCTCCTCAAATTGGACGGCTCAGACGTCTTAGAACACTGTATGCTCTTACTGTTCCCTGTTGCCTATTGTTTTGTTTTGAATAGGTCCATAATTTACTTTTTTGACGGCATGTCATTTCTTTTGGTTTCATAGTAAATTATTCACTATGTTTTGCTTTTGAAGTAAATAACAACTTTATCAATATAGAATGTAAGAAATATGGTTCTCGGACAAAAGGATAATGGTTCACCAAAGTCATGCCCAAGACTATGACAATAAAATTATAACATGTAAATAGGATGGATGAAGTGGAGAGGTGCATCTAGAGTGTTGTGTGATCGATGTATTCTTTTAAAACTTAGAGGAAATTTTTATAGGACAGTCGTACAACCGACTATGATGTATGGTGTGGAATGTTTGACAGTTAAAAAGCATCAAATAGATAAACTCAGTAAAGCTAAGATGAGGATGTTGAGATGGATGTGTGGCAAAACTAGGGAGGTTAAAGCAAGGAATGATCATATTAGAGCTGATTTGGGAGTAGCTCTGATACATAATAAGCTATGAGAAAGTCATTTGAGGTGTGAGGCCTTTAGATGCTCTAGTATGGAGGAATGATAATGTAATTCTAGATTGGTAGGATACCAACTAGAACCATAACCAGGATCTGCTATGGATTAGGGAATTCGGCTAGGTTAAAATATGAGAAATTGTGAAATTAGGGTTAGGGTTTAATGGGACCTAGGGTTAGATATTAGGGTTAAGTTAGGAGAATGTGGATTATATGGGAGAGAAAAGATGCTGAAAGCTATAGCTAAATCAGATGACTAAATCCAAAATTATTGAGGAATCCTAGTAGAAATAGGATTGAGGGGTAAAAGGGTAATTTCAGACAACCGGCTGGGTGGATGGTAATGAAATTTGAATCAAGTCTCTCTTAGGGTTTGAGGAAGTTTCGATCAAAATTTCAGTAGGTTCTAACGGTTAGATTTGGCTAGGCAGAATTCTTGTGAAAATCACCTTGCATGTGACCTTCTAGAAGGGAAGAAGAATAATTGCAGAATTCTAATTTCAGACTTAATTGTTGTTTGAAAATATCTTGATCCTTGCAGAGAAATTCCAGCAACTGAATATGTTTCTTCAAGAGATCGGCTATGGCAGAATTGAAACTTGAATGGAGCTTTATTGGAGATCGATGGAGGGGGTTGGGGAAGTGGATGGCTATCTTAGCTCACCCTGGGCATCTCACCCAACCTATCTCAGGATTTTTTTAACAGTCTAAAGCCAATATTTCATCAAATTCGTGTTCAATGCTGGCCTCCTTTACAAACTTATATAGAAGACTCAAAAATAGACTTAAGACACTAAAAAGGAAAGGCGTAATCCTATCCTTCACTAATAAGGTAACCTAAATTGACTAAGAAAGTGAAATAATAAAGAATACAGACTTAAAATAGGAATCTAACTAAACTAAGGAAGTAAATCCCGTTTTCCTACTTTCTACCCATACTTTAGGCCCATTAAATTGGCCAATTACAAAATAATCCCATGGGATCAAAAGCCCAACACATATATAACCCAACCCAAAGCTTATTTCCACTAAAATGTGCCCTTTTATATATGTGTTGGAATCAAAAGCCCAACACATATATAAAAGAGCCCAGGGGTTTACCTTAAATTACTCTAGGAGAAGTGAGAAAGACATGCATAGCTTAGGCCTTGTATCAAGTATGACCTCAAATAGAGCTGATTGGAGGGTAAGGATCGACCCCATTTAGTTGGGATCAGGGTTTTCAAACTGGGGATTGGTGACGGAATCAATTGTCGGGGTTTTAAAACTTGGAATCAGTGACCGAATCGGTCCCAAGAACCCTAGAATTGGTTATTTGATCTGAAAACTCACTGATTCAAGGGAATCTTGGCATGAATATTCCGGTCCCAAACGGCAGAAATCGGGATTGATCCCAACCGATTCCCGATCCGATTCACCGATTTGTGAAACCTTGGTCGGATAAGGCTGATAAGGCTGAGTTGTTGTTGTATCTTCCACTATTTTCCTTTTTGTCACATCTGGAGACCCCTTCTTTAAGGTTAGTCAAGATTTAGTGAGGTATTTACCCGTGTCTGTCTATGTATCTAGTGGTTCAAATGATGGTGGAGAAATAGAACTGACAGCTGAAATCTTCAGAACTGGGAATAGATCTCAATATACCTCAGGCATATAAGAGACCTTTGGCCTCCCTGTACACCTCTTCCCTTAGTTGCTGTTCCTTGTGTGATTTTTCCTCTTCTAACTTGTAGTGTGCAATCTGCTACCTCATCTTAACACAAGAGTTTTAATATTTGATAGAGCCTGAGCCTTGCTTTTCTGCCACCACTCTTTATAATTTATCTGATATCAATGAAACAGAAAAGGCATATATCTAGATGTATTAATTTCTGATTCTTAAGTATCCTTATGCTTCTTTATAACCATCATTTATTTTTTTTATGGACCATACATTGGCTGTTCTATGTGCATTCCTCCTTAAAGCTTAGAATCATTACTCAGCACTTGTTGTCCTTGCATTTTATCTGACACAGTCACATGCATTCTGATTTTGCAGTTGGTGATAACAGTAATTTCTAGACATATCATGTAATATATAGAATATTGTTTGCTGGTGTGGAATTTCTCAAACCAGGATACCTCTCTTTTTTCCTCTTTCAAACATTATCCAAATGATTTGAGTTTTAAGCTGGTTTAGTTGTTTGACTTTTGTTTCTTTTATATTTTCTTTTTACTCTGTTTTTTTAATCCATTCTGTTAGCAATCTGAGATGGAATAAGTTACAAGATGTCATTCCCCCAGAAATTGGTGAGCTTAAGCAACTAACACATCTGTGAGTAATTTCAACCTCAGTTACAATATCTGACTTTTTAATACCTATTAGGTGATCAGTTTTCTTAAATTAGTGGTTGATTAACTTAATTTTGTAGCTACCTGAGCTTCAATAACTTCAAAGGTGAAATTCCCAAGGAGGTTGCAAATCTACCTGAGCTTCGTTATCTCTATCTGCATGAGAATCGCTTTACAGGCCGAATTCCACCAGAATTGGGAACTCTACGACACCTTCGACATTTGTAATAGCCCATCTCCTCCCCTCCCCCACCCTCAAAAAAAAAAAAAAAAAAAAAATTGCTAAAGGAATTTAGATTTTGGTGTCTTATTGCAGAACCTTCTCTTTATAATATGCATTAAGCCAGCTGAAGCATTTAAGTTTCTAATATGTTGTTGTACCATTTTCACAGGGATGTTGGTAACAATCATTTGGTGGGTACCCTAAGGGAACTCATCCGTTTCGAGGGAAGCTTTCCTGCTCTGCGAAATCTGTATGTTGATTTGCAAATATTTCAAGTGTTTTTTGCATCATTGGAATGAAAATTTAGTACTGTTCTGTTTCTTACTATTTTACTATCTAGGTACTTGAATAATAATTTTTTGACGGGAGGAATTCCAGCACAGCTTGCAAACTTGACAAATTTGGAAATCTTGTAAGCATTATTAATTCAAAATGACCATCTAGTGAGGCAGCATTTGTGGCATATTTTATTTTGTTGTCCCCATTTTTGTAGTTTTCTTACATTAGTATATTTCAAAATTAGTTTCTGTTTTGATTATAGGTACCTGTCGTACAACAAGATGGCTGGATTTATACCCTCCGAACTTGCCTGTATTCCTAGATTGGCTTATTTGTGAGTCTTCATCTACTTATCAATCTACTTCTATACTCTTTTTTTTTTTTTTTTTTGACAACAACTTTGTCATATGGGAGGACAAGAAATCCTTGCCACACCCCATACTTATTGAAGTTAGGAGTAGAGACCACCATGCAATAGATCCTCCCCAAGAGTGTCTGGGTGACTTAAGCAAACAGTTGTCTGTCCAATTCTTCTCAAGCATCGGAGGAGAAAGGATACAATGATTTAGGCCTGCATACTGGATTTTTACACTCCACATATCAGGTTAATTGATCGTAGAAGATCACCTTATGGGTGGAACCCATTGAATGCTGGATGTTATTAACCAAACCCATTGATGCACGCAATGAAGAATCGCTTGTCTGCTTAATTGCATGTTGGGGCAATGAAGTCAGCATTTTATAGTTGTTTCTTTATGACCAACCATTCATGTCCGCAACTGTTACCATTACTGTTGCATGATTTTTTCTATCACCACCTTGGTTTTGTGGAACCAGTTAATGGTTTTTGACACGCCTGCCTTTTAGGTTGTCAATTGCCATCCATGAATTTGCCATTCAGGACCTTCTAATGAATGCTACATATTTAATGCAAACAAGCATTTGATTTTTCACATTAACTAGTATCAGCTTATTTTTGCCCAGCCCAAGTCACCCTTCACATGTGGAAATTGGAAAATTTCAGCCCAAAAGCAGAATAATGCTTTGAAATAAATTTGAAGTCAATATCTACAACCGATTGAATTTGGCTATGAAATCAGATATCTGTTCAATCCAGTCAGATGAATCACTAAGAGGACAGAATTTTGTTGTTTTCCTGTCATGTTAACGTGGTTTATATTTTGACCCTGGGTCTGGTAATGGTTGATGCTTTATGTTATCTTTGGAGGAGGCTGAGATTGAACCTACAACCTCATAGCAGATTGTGTGGTACAATTTGAGCTAGCTCTGTGACTCTGGTTTTGTCATTCCTTCGCTGGGTGAGCAATGGTTGGAGTAACCATCCCTAGAAAGAATTTGAATGTGTTTTACAATTGTATATGGATTATGACAGTTGGGTCTTATTTTCCTCTGCTGTAGTGGGTGGGAGAACTGGAGAAGGCATATAATATGACGTAACATATGCCATTGATGGAATTTCTTGCAATTACCCTCTTTTCGTTGAATTTCAGGTACTTGGATCACAACCAATTTACAGGGAGGATTCCAGATACCTTTTATAAGCACCGTTACTTGAAAGAAATGTAAGTTCCCTCTCTTCCTTTCAAGATGAGGTGCTTGCTTCTATTTTGAAACTGGATGCATTTATTTATTTACTTTTCTCAATGCCCAATGTTTGAATGCAGGTATATTGAAGAAAATGCTTTCCGGCCAGGTGTAAAACCAATTGGTGTCCACAAGCTCCTTGAAGTTTCTGATGCAGAGTTCTTGTTTTAGTATATAAGGTCATCTTATTCTTTGTCTAGGGACACAAATATTGCCCTACACTTTTTTGGTTCTTTTTGTCTTTGTCCCTAAATCATGGAATGAAATATGATGTTGCAATGTTGCTTCCACTTGATCTTTGATTAGTCTTCTTCCTTTGATACAGCCAAGAGATTAGGCTGCTTGTAATTGTATAGCATGTAGTTGAGATTAATATATTTAAAGTTTGTCTTTAATTGTATATGCTGCCTTCCAATATGAAGACCATTTCTTATTTCCTGCATTTTTATTGAAATATGGATCCAAATCCTGTATTTAACCTGGAGATCTATTTTATAGGCTTCATGTCAGCTTTCAATAGCAGGAGGAATTTTAGCTGAGTTTTCTTCTCACTTGAAGCCAGGAAATAGATTTCCATGTTAGAGATGGTCATCATCCAAATCCCTGTTTTTAACCTTGGGGTATATGTAACGGTTGGAATTCACTCAATTCTCGACAGTGTTTAGAAACCCGGAAACGTTTGGTACAAGCTTAAAAACTGGAAAAAAAAATCCTTTGCAGTGCCTTGCAGTTTGGGCTTGAGAGCCTACGTGGAAGATGCGACATTCAACAGTGCCAAGCTTAAGAAAAAAAAAATGGGTCAATTGAGCTTGCACCGTTGGATGAAGCATCTTCCATGTGTCGAGTTCTCAGGCCCAACATGCAAGGGACCACAAGATGAAGGAATTGCAGAGGATTTTAATCCCTTAAAAACAATGTAATCTTAGTCATCGTATAGAATCAGTCTTACAACAATGTAATCTTAGTCATCGTACAGAATCAGTCTTACTCTGAATGCTATTAGGGGAAAATGTGCCTTGGAGTGCTATGATCTTTCTCATCCTTTCACACCATTGGAATTTTTTGTTCTGTTAGCCCAAAAATGACTTAGTTCTTCCGTCGAAAAAGTTCCAAGTTTCTGGGTGGGTTCCAAAGGAGGGAACTGGATGGAGGTTGGGAACTCTCTCGTCACAGTAGAGGAGCTTAGAAGTCTAGTTGGTAAGGGCTGAAGAGGGTCTGAGTCTTTCCATGACACTGAGCGCAGGAACGAAATGAGTGTACCGTAGCCCACCCCTCTAGAGAGCTAGAAGAACAAGCACTTCGCCTGAAAGACGACGGTTGGTTCCATGAACATGCCTTGTATGTTTCATTCGAATAAGGAAATCTGCACCGCACTGCGATTGATTAATGGCGGATTTCAAAGACCAAGCAACCAACATATAAGAAGACCCAAAACAAAAACCAAACTCAGTTTACCCCATACTTCTTCTTTGGAAACCATGCTACCCCTAAACAAATTTTCACTGGTTTCAGGGTCCATATTACATAATGAGCAAGTTGCATTCACCTGGTAGTTCCTCTTAAAAGACAAAATAATCAGAAGGAGAACGATGATTCCAAGTTAGTAACCAATGGAAAATTCACAATCGATGAGGCCATTGTATCTTCTACCAGAACTGTTGTTTTCCCAGGAGATGGACATTAAAAAAGAAAAGAAATAAGGAATATGAATAAATGCCAAGGCATACCTTGGTAGGAAGAAAACAAGAGCAAAACTAGCAAGAATTAACCGGCATCACCATCAGAAGATAATTAACCAACATAGAGAGATTTTACAACTGAAATCAAGGCTGAAGAATTACTTTCAAATCCTAATCTGTCAAACCTTCTTCTTTGTGCAATTTCCACTGTTTTCAAGAAAGCCACAAACTCTGTTGAATGATTAGAGGAAATCCCATGATATATGGCAAAGGAACAAAGAGGCATACAATCATGATTTCTAAAAATACATCCAATACCAAAATTACCAGGATTCTCTTTAGAAGCCCCATCAATATTAATTTTAACCCAATTTGAATCCGGAGGGGACCATACAATCTCCAGAGTTCGTGGTGCTTTAGGCAAACTGGCAATAATACAGACTATGTAGAAGATATCCCCCTCCAATGGTTGCTTGACTACCTTATTCTCGAACAATGATTCAACATTCTGAATCGTATTCGGTCCAATCCTTCTATATAGGTTCTGATGTGATCACCCTAATTCTTGTTGCCCATGCTTCTGCGACAGGGATGAGTTGGTGGCTGGTGAACCGGCATTGCAATGAAGAATTTTCTGACTCTCATCCTTCCTATAGATTAAAGAACACAACTGAAACTCAATTTTCCTTGATTGTTACATTGAGTTTTTACGGCTTCTAGTCTGAGGTGGAGAGCCATCTGAATTTCTGCTTTCAGATGTTTGTGTCTCGAATTTGTGGTGGTTTGCGAGAGGGTTGCTTCCTTATAGCCATAAGAAAGATCCCTTAAAACCTTGTTTAATTAGAGCCCAAACTTTAAACAGTCTGTAATGGGTATAGGATCCTCCACGGTGGTGGTGACAAGATTTAGATGTCACCAACAGTGGTAACTTACAGTTTTTTTGCTGGAACAAATTGCTGTGAAAATCGGGCAAATTGATGCATACATCAACTTACAGCAGATGTGAATACAAGGGACTTGCAAAGGTATAAGATAATAAATACGCAAGAATGTACATTTGTATGTTTAAACTTCAACTCAGCAATCTTCAACAAGCAAACAGGATAACATTAAAGTCGCAGTTGAAGAAGCAGATATCCAGAAGACATGGGTCATACAAGCATGCATGCATACCTTCAAACAATGAATATTAGAATATGATATTCAAAGAACTTGAGTAGTGAGTATTCAACACCCCAGCAGAAACTTACAGTGCCTTTCCTCCTCACTCCTCAGGCAAATTTGGTCTGTGTAGTCTACTCTCTCAACCGTCAAGATGCTTGTTCATCTTCTCCAAGAGCTCATGTATCTCCTCCATACGCAAATGTGTCTTCTCACCTGCAACAAACTCGTGAACAAATCCATTAATCTCGATTGAGCTGCAACCTGGGGTCTTCTCTACCCCCTTTTTCTCCATCATCTTCCTTATTCTTTTGGCATCTTCGTATTTCCCAGAAGCTGCATACATATTTGAGAGTAAAATATAAGCCCCACTGTGACGTTCTAACCACATAAGTTGCTCTGCTGCAAACTCAGCCAATTGGGTTTCTCTGTGATGACAACACGCATTCAGCAATGCCCTCCAAGCAATTGCCTTTTCAGAAGCACTGCTTGTATTGGGTATTTTTTGAACGATTTCCTTTGCTTCTTTGAAAAGCCCAGCTCGGCCTAGAAGATCAACTACACAACCCAAGTGCTCACCTTTGGGCTCAATGCCATACACTTCACTCATGCTATTAAACATCTGCAGACCTTCAACTACCATGCCTGAATAGCTACAACCAGTTAAAACAGCAAGGAAGGTAATGTCATCTGGCCTGAAACCAACCTTCTCCATCTCTGAGAATAATTTGAATATAGTCTCTCCATCTCCCTGCATTGCGACTCCTGAAACCATGGCATTCCAACAAATAAGATCTCTCTGCTGCATTCTGTCAAACAATTTCCTAGCTAAACTTAAATTTCCACATTTCGCATACATATCTATGAGAGCCGTGTTCAAACGAACACCCAATGGAATGCCAATTAGATTCACGTATCTGTGAATCCATATCCCAATATCCAGAGCTCCTAAATGAGCACAAGCAGAAAGAACACTAGCAAAAATGGCTTCATCAGGCTCCAAATCTGTAGATTGCATCAGACGGAACATCTGTAATCCTTCCTTGAAACAATTGTTCTGCACATACCCAGAGATAATAGACCCCCAAACCCCTCTATCCTTAATCGATGCTTCATCAAAGAGAAGCCTTGCAGTATCAACATCACCCCGTTTCGCATACCCAGAAATTAAAACTGTCCATGCCACTGCATCTTGCCAAGGGATTTCATCAAATACGAGTCTTGCAGACTCCATATTACCGCAGTTTGAATACATTAGAATCAAAGTATTCCCAACAAAAACATCTAAAAGAAAACCCAATTTCACACTGCTTCCATGGATTTGCTCACCTAAACGACTGTCTTGCAAGTTTGCACAAGCCTTCAACACATAAGGAAGAGTATAATTATCAGGGTATAACCCATTTTGCAACATTCTAATGTACATTTCTATAGTCTTAATCAGATCTCCTTTGTGTAGGAAGGCTTTGATCATAGTGTTGCAGATGCACATGGTAGGTTGTTCAATTAGGTCAAAGAGCTGCCAAGCATGACTTAAGCTCCCATGATGTGGGTTAGAGCAGAAGGCCAAAATCCTACTGAGAGCAAAGTTGTTGTTCCCAAGTCCAGATGTGATTATCTGTGCATGGGTTTGCTTAAGCTGCTTTATGTTCTTACATTTTTCCAACAGTAGGAGGCATTTTCTACTGCTACCAGACATTGGCAGCCACCCCACTTAGTCCCAGGATCCCATAACAGGGTAGCATTCACAAGAATGCGAGAACCAGACTCCCACCCACAATTCCAGTCTACAAAGTAGTGAATTGAACTTGAGAGACGCGAGAGATCCTACAATGTCTTCCTGGAACCTGCCGAACCGTTCTGGGATTATCCTCCTTTTTACCCTTTGGGGTAAAATTGTTCTGGATTACTTCCGAGTTCCGAAGGTGAAATCACCACCCAACCTACACCGAACCAAGATCCTCAACCACCACCTTCCCCTCCCCTGGAATTATACGATAATATCCCTTCACTAGACCAAACAATTATCTGCTAATATCTAATTAATAAATGGGAAAAAGATCTCTACTTGGTGGTGTTTCCTACGCCCTCTCACTAGGCACCTCTGCCATCAGCCTAGATAGATACCCAGGCGTGCTTAACAAATTGTTTATGCCTATTCAAATTTTGGATTTATAAGTTCTCCCCAAGAAATCGAAGGTGGAGGGATCTAAGTAAGAAGCAATTTGGATCCTCTGTTGTCGGACTGCCGTGTGGTCGGCGTGTGGCCTCACACAGGTAAGAGTGTCAATGAGTAACCAGTAACCAAGTATCGAATCCGGATCCGGACCGAATATCCGGTTCCGATCCAAACCGAATTTAATATGGTTAAGTCTTGGATCTGAAAATGTCTTTATAATTCGGTTTGGATCGGATCTGCATCTAACCCACCTATCCGACGGATCTACCCAGATCCAAACCGAATACCCGTTTTAAAAAGTAACATAAAACTCTAATGTTTTATTAGGTTTAAAAGACTCTAATTGACGGTTACGTGGTTAACTTAACCCTTCAATTCTCACTTCTCTCTTTAGTCTTTGCTGCTTCATCTTCCTTGGGGTAAACAAACTGCAAACGAAGGATTTGCCGTAGACTAAGGGTGTCAATTGAGTAGTTTCTTACAAGTTTCTTATGGAGAAGCAAACATTGATTTGCCTCGTGAATATCAGAACCGAATGACATAATAGAATTTAAATTGGATCTAGTAACCAGATGTAATAACCAGATAAGAACCGAATACAAGAACTAGATTGTAACTAGATCCAAACTGGAACCGTCCAGGAACGAGTAGAGTATTCAATTCTAGAATCGATCTGGGACTTGGTCCAGATCTGGATCCTATTGCCACTGGTTGGAACCGAACCGAACCGGATCCAAACCGAATACCTGGTTCTGTACCCAATTGACACTCTTACTCACAGGGAGAGCGTGGACCCCACCCGGGGCAAGGAGCTTGGGCAATGTATGGGGTGCTCATTTTGCCGTTGCCTATGTGAGGTTGCACGCTGGCCGCACGGCTGCCTGATAGCAAAGGATCACGATCCAATAAGGAGTCTATGGTATAATATTAGGGGGTAAAAAAATAAAAAAAGAAAAAGTAGAACTTTGGACTAACTCTATAAATATGGTTAATTCGCTACTCTAAAATTTTTATACTCTCAATCAAGTGCGGTGCACTGGGCAATGCACTGCACTTGAGAGGATGGATCTTTTACAATTTTGTAAATTTATCCTCTCAAGGGCACCGCACCTAAGAATCCAATAATCGTCCACCCAACACTTGAGAGGATTAAAAGACTCCACTGCCCATGTTTTTACGATTAGATTCTCGGGCACCAGCTGCACCACACTTGAGAGGTAGAAAATCCATTTTTGAAATCTAATCTTGTTTAAAGAATTTTACATCGGTTTGTATTAAAAAAATGGGCAGACATTATGTTACTATATCGCATTCTTCTTCTTCTCTTGCTCTTGCTCTAACTCTCCTCCACGATTCTTTCGGTATGAGGCTTCCATGGGTTAACCATCTTAATTTACACATGATGGTAATCAGAATCGGATTCGAAACTGGCTGTACTCGAATTCGGAACTACAATTTTGATGATTCGATTTCGATTCCTCTAACACATGATGTATTATACAATCCACGCCATTGTGTTTTTCATCTATTTTTAATTTTAAAACCAAAAAATCTTTACTTTGGCATATATTTCTTGTTATTTTTTCCCATAAATACCTAGGCACATATTTCACGCTAAATTAAACAAACGTAACGGCGTTTCGGTATAATTTTCTTTAGTAAAAAATAGCATTAAAAACATGTATACATTTAGCTAGATCTCTCTCTCTCTCTTAATATATAATTCTATTAATGTGTTTTACCCCCAAAAAAAATCTATTAATGTCATTTTCTTTCTTCTTTTTAATATTTCATCATGTTGAATATGGACTAAGTTATCGAGGACAGATCATCCTAATAAGTTTGTCAAGACTGACAGATCAAATGGAGCCAATTTTTGTGGATAGGTAGATCTCAAGATTTCTAACTTATGTGTGAAATTTTGTCCCAAACCAAAAAAAAAAAAAAAAAACCTACATGTAAGACAAACATTTTACAGAAAAAAAAAAATTGATTAGAACAAAAAACAATTATAAAAAGGTGCATGGACAATTAGAACACACAAGGATACATGGACGACTATTTGATTGAAGTGTGGGGGATGGGCTGCCAGGTTGTGTGGTCTCTATGCCCAGAAACAAGGAGGGTGAAATGACCACCTCACCCCAATGAACCTACCCCTATTGGATGCATGTGCATTGGCTCACATGCTGGCACAAGGGCCACAAGACCTGACAACCTTCTTTTTCCTTTGATTAAATTAAGTCTTGAAATTTAATATGTGGCTAATCTAATCTTAGATCTATCCATCCAATCAAAATCACAACATCATCCTGTTATGTGCCAAAAAATATAGTAAACCATCAAAATAAGATTATCAAGAAGTCAATCTTGATAAATATTTCGCTATTGAATATTGCTAGGGTAGAAAGAATTTACATGTACGTAGTTTAGGATACAAAATTATGGTACTACATTTTTGCTTTTATTTTTTATTTTTTGGGAGATATACATTTTTTCGACTTGCTAGGTCAAATGAGATCAGTTGTTGAGTTGGGGCCATTAGATGGAAAAAAGATACCTTATGCGATTCACATGTTCAATCATACAATCAAAATTATTTTTTTTGTAAATCATTCGTCACTTAGACAATTAATATTTTTTTGTTAATCATTCGATCAACTTTGTATTGCACTTTCTTCTTGCATTTTCATTAACCAAGATCTTCACAAAACGTTTCTAAGGAAAGTTTTGGAGCTTGTTACTGAAATTGTCATCCATCCCTAGTGAAGTTGGCACATGGTAGATCCACACTAGTTTTAGTAGTTGGCAAAGTCAGATTAGATTGAAATTTGACACGAGCATCGGGTCAACAATGGATCCTATGAGAATAGTGGAAGCTGTGTGGCTGACCACAAAGGGGTAAGGGGAGTCAAACTTAAGACGTACACATGTCAATTTAGACACGCTCCCTTACCAACTAAGTTACACCCTTAGGATTTGTTTATGTTGATGCTTGAATTCACATTAAATTATGAATAGATATAAACATAGGTAGTTAATTACAAATGTAAAAAGGTAATTACGCTATTAGATTTTAACAATTAGAACACGCAAAAAGTAAATTATTTAACTTGCATTAGTTACTTCTATTAAGTGTGTAGTTATTAAGGACCCACATGATAACATTTTTGTTTTTTGTATTTCTTTGATTTTGAGAAAAAAATTAAAGAATAGAAATAGGTTTAGGGAAGATATTCATACACGATCGTACATGGTGCATGGCCTTACTTTTAACCATTGGATGATGATGACCGTGTATAGTATACAACTTTTTATTCCTATCCAACGGTTGCAGTCACAGTCGTGCATCATATACAACTATACATGAAACCTTTTACCATACGTTACTAAACGCATTTTTATCCCCCAACAATTTGGCCCAAAAACAAAAATACAAAAAGTTATTTTTGAAATAGAATTGAAATGTTATTTTCTGTTATTATCGAGGCCCTAACACACCCAATGACCTAAAATGGAGTTGAATGGGTATTAGAATCGCCATAATCATTAAACTAAATTGGATATTGATTTGAGTACATAAAATTTGGGATCATAACTTACAGTAAGGTAGCCAGGAATTCCTATAAACGTTAAATTTCATATGCTCTTTGTTAGTGTACATGGTATCGGTATTGTATCGGCAATATCAGCTGATATACATATATATCTGTATCATTGGTACCCGATACCGTAGTGGTGGTGTCAATACAAGGGAGGGTAAAATGGTCCAAAAACCAAGGTATTAGTATTTTGAGGGGCATAATAGTATGATACAATCCGATACGGTTGATCCGTATCAATATTGTATTGGTACCAAAGACTGATAAGGTACCGATATCGATACCGATACCTAAGACTAAAGGTGTTAAACGGTTCGGTTCGATTTGGTGCAATTTTTTTGAGTAGAACCAAAATCGAACCATTTAATAAATGGTTTCACATGTTGAAACTGAAATCATTTATAAACGGTTTTGGTTTAATCGGTTTTAAATAATTTTATAAAGTTGTTTAATTTTTTTTACTCAAACGGCTATTTTCCTTCACATGTCATTTATTTTATTTTTTTATTAAAATGGAAGTAAGAATTGAATTCTTATATGTTTTTTTTTAAATAATTGTTTATTTGTATCATTACATATTTATCAATTATTTATTGTTATCATTAATGTTTAATTATTGACATTACATATAACCAATATATATTTCGATTTAAATAGTTTTCTAATCGGTTAAAAATTTAAACAATTTAATTAAACGATTTTCATTTTTAAAACCAAAATCGAACCATTTATTAAACTATTTTACAATTTCAGTGTAAACGGCTCGGTTTGATTTCAGTTTGATTTTGACACCCTTACCTAAGACTTTGTCTGTGTTGTGCCATTAAATTCCAATCCAACATAAAAGGGAAAAAGAAAATAAAATATTTGACTCATAATGGAGCAATGGGCTATAGCTATATAGTAGCTAACTTTGTAAAGTTGAGACAATGTCATCTTTCATCCTCCATAAATAAATAAGGGTCCATCGATGCGGGGTTTTGGAAGGGTCGTAATGAACGTAGTCTTACTTTTGCTTCTCGAAGAGACTATTTTCTTATTCAAACTCTCGACCACTAAGTAGCAATGGAATAACTTTACCGTTGCACCGACGTCCACCCTCTTGTCTTTCATCCTCCATAGAGAACTTAAATCCCAACAAGGTCAGGTAATTTCTTCTTTGTCTCATTCCTGTTCCCTTGAAAAACTTATAATGAAAAATTACATTTAGTGACGTTATCTATTTTCACCTCTTCTTAATTTCTTTCCTTCTTCTTTCAATCTCTCACTCAATTAACAAGACTTGTTGCTACAATAATGATAATATTCTAAAAGAAACAGCTTAGTTTGAAATTTTGAACTAATATTTTTTGGTTTCATATAGGAATATTTGACTAAAAATTTTAGCCGCCTTAAGAGTCAACCCATCAATAATAATAATTTATAAGAGAAAAGTTCTTTGCGGGGGAGTGTATTCTCACACACAAAGGGGGGGAAATAATCCGCCCACCCCATGATATCAATGTGCGCACTCTCATTAACTCTCATGTGCGCACAGGGGCCATGCTCCCCCCCCCCCCCCATAGAGAACGCTGACCCCAACTTATTATGACTTGAACACACAATGTAAAATCACATCCACATAATCCTCTCTTATTTCCAATCATATAGGAATTATTCCCATTAAGGAGAAATTAAGACTATATTTAGGACATAATCCACACCCTCCCCTCCCCATACCAATCATCCCTAACCCAACGGTCAAACATTCCCTCTCCCTACAATTCTCTAAATTCACTCCACCATTGACCTCTCTCTCTCTCTCTCTGAGGCCCATAGCCCAAACGAGCCCAGCCCAATACACACTAAGTGCTAAACAGCCAATAACGTTCCACAGTTTTAATTACCGTATCTTTTCGATTTAAATGAAAAAAAAAAGAGAAAAATTCTATGTGGGGGAATATATCGCCTAAGCCCAGACATAAAGGGAGCAAAATGATCGTCCTGCTCCTCGTGAAAGACGGAAATTTTGCTCCCATTGATACCAATGTGTGTGTTCTCATTGTCCTCCGCATGTGCACAAGGGCCACACTCCCACCTAGAGAATGTTGGCCCGCTTTATGGGGGGAGCGTGGCTCCTGTATGCACAATGGCCAATGAGAGCATGTGCATTGGTATCATGGGGATGGGATTTTTAACTTTTCATGGGGGACAACACGGTCATTCTGTCCCTCTGGGCGTTGGTGGTAGTGGTACACTCCCCCATAGAAAACTTTTCTCCTAGAGGTAAGTTTAATAAGGAAAAAAGTTCATTGTAGGGGGAATGTGCGCCCTGCGTGCTCAGACATATGGAATAAAATGACCAACCCACCCATGAATGATGGTAATGATTACCTGTTGATGGCACCATGTAGCCTCTACGTGCTCGAGGTCAATGAGAATGCTCATGTTGGCATCATGGGGTGGGATATTCGCCTTCATGGGCAGAGTGGTCATTGTGTGCCCTCTGTGTCTAGGCGAGGGCGGTACACTTCCGTATAGAGAACTTTTCTCCTAAATTCATCAACAATGGAATAAAATAAGATCGGATTGACCGACCAAAAACTCTCTTTCTCTATAATCTCTAATCTAAACAAAAGGAACACAAAATAAAATAGAACGACACGGGAAGGAGAAACGAAACAAAACAAAAACTAAAAAATAAAACAAAGCTTCGATGTCTCTGTGAATCTCTCTCACTTCTTCCCTTTTGCTTCTTCTTCTTCTCCATGGGAGAGAAAGAATGACCCAATTGAAATTTTTCGTGGAATATTCATTTCTAAACTGAAGAAAATAGATCAAAAATCTCCAAATGCCGGATTCAGAAGGGCCTAAGAAACCCAACTGGAGAAAAGCGAAGAAGAGATCTCAATCTCTATTGCCATATTTGTCGATCTACTGTTCTCGAACCATTGGATCTGATGGTGATATTTGTGGTATTTCCCGACGGATTTCTAAGTTGGATTTCTTCTAGGGTTGTCATTGCCCTGACGACGAAGAGGTGGCAGAGACGACGATGCAGGTTCATTTCTCTCCTAGCATGAGAAGCATCACGATCTCGAGCAGCAATGGATTTCTTGACTTCATGAAGATCAAGGTCGCAGCTCGCCACGTCTCTTATCGCACCCTCTTCCATACCATCCTCATCCTTGCTTTTCTGCTACCTTTCGTCTTCATTCTCACCGCCGTCGTTACCCTCGAAGGTGTCAACAAGTGCTCCTCCCTCGGTACGTTGGACAAGGACCTTTTGCTTTCACTTTTTTTTCAGTTATCTCTTTCTGATGGATTTTAAATCGTGTCAGAGAATTTGTATTCTACCCTTTCCCCAACCATTGGGTACTTGTTTGTTGCTTTGATTGAGGCCCGTAGCTATTTGGGTTGTTGGGAGATCATAAAGAGATAACAAGGCGACTATTGAGCAGTATTTCGGATTCGATTGGATTGATATTGTAATTGAAATTGAGTTTTTGAGTTCTGATTTTGGTTTGAGTCATTTTTCTTTGCCGTAATTCCTTTTTGAATCCTTCAGCTGTCACGGAATACTGAGAGCTAGGAAATATAATTGGATCTGTTACAGTTTTCTGATTTGATTGGATTTGATTTGTTGCGTTCTCATCCCGTTTCCCTTGGGGGGGGGGGGGGTTGTATATTTGATAGGGTCTTGGGATTCCTCAGCGTTTCAGCTGATTGTTTCTCTATTTTTCTGTAATTGAATATAATGATCTTTTTTTGGGGGGTGGGGGTTGGGGGGGGGGGGGAGGGGATTGATTAATTGGTTGGAGTCTTAGTTCCTTTTCCACTTATATTTTGCTTGATTAAATTTCAACCCTCTGTTTTTTTTTTTTTTTTTGCTGATTGATTGGTTGGAGTCTCGTTCATGCTGTATTGGATATATTCTTCTTCCATATTTCAAAGCCACTGGCTTAGGCACGAACTGTTTGAATGAATAGCTTTAAAAATATATTTTTTCCTTTTGGCCCTTACTTCCCTGGATATTTTATCATTGAATCATGATATTATTTTGAGATTTTGTACTCAATCTAGTTAACAAATACAAAATCTGGCTCAGAATACACACCTGATTTGGACATGAAAGTGGGGCAAAAGCTGCAATGAAGCCACTACACTTGCTTTAACCCACTGGAACATATGTGTTTTTTGTGATGGGGGTACTTAATTTTTTGTGCTCCGTAGGACTATAGCATTACCTTTAATCCTCAAATGAGTTGGCTAAGTTATTTACCTTTGGACTTTTTTTTCTGGGATTTCAACTTCTGTGTCTTGGACTGTGATTAACTTTATTTATGTCTTCCCTTAATTCTTGCTGAGTTCCAGTCATTTATTATTTTTCTCCTGCATTTATTTTCCTCTTCTCTTATTGAGTATCTCTACGTTATTTTGTTGTCATTAATTCTGTTGAAAAAGATTTTCTGGGGGTGAATTTCTTGTACCAGAAATCATTTTTGTCTGGTAAATCTTGAGTTCACCTAAAGGGTATTTATTTCTAGAGTCTGTTTTGATGAATTCCATGATGGTATATCATCACCCTTTTAATTTTGTAATTTTCATCTGCCTCAGATTGTTTGGGCAGACGGTTGGGACCAAGGCTTCTTGGTAGGGCTGATGATTCAACGGTAAATATCTTCTTCCTATTATGGTTATTTGATTAATGATCAGTTCATATCCATTGATTTGGAGTGAATTTCTCCCCCTTTTTGGTGAATTTACAATTTTGTTCATATTGTTATTTTAATTTAATCCTTGGGTGTTGATATGCAGAAGTTAGTAAAAGATTTATGTAAGATCCTCAACCAAGTTAATACTGAGCAAATCCCAGCTGACCTGAAGCTGCCAGAGTCATTCAGTCAACTTGTTTCTGAAATGAAAAACAACCATTATGATGCCAGGACTTTTGCCATCAAGCTGAAAGCAATGGTATGTTGTTTACCTAAACATTTCTCTCTCTTTTTTTAAATTAGGTTGTTGATGAATAACCAAAAATACAAATGTTATTGATGAATGGTTTTCTCTTCAATTTGTAACCCGTAGAGGCGTAAAGCCAATGCCAATCTTAGAAAACTAGCCCTTTGTCTTTTTCTTTGTTTCATATGCTGTTTTTGAAATATTGTTGAGACTGGGTAGGATTGTAAGAAGAAACTTCATTCAATAGGTATTCATGAGAACAATGACATCTCATGTCAGTTGGGCTTTGGGGTTCTTAATGAGGTGGAGAATCTCTCTCTCTCTCTCTCTCACGTCATTGAATATGATTCTAATAGGTGTCAACTGATAGATTTGTATTTACCTTTGTTTCTCTAGGGCATTCATGTTCTATTTTTCATTTAGATTTCCCTAGTTGTATGTATTGACGCCATTTTGTAGGCTATTAGAAGTGAGGCCGCAACTCTGTTTTTTCATATTTTGTATAGGGTAACACAGGCTCTATTTAAAAATGAAAGAATGGTTCAGTTGTAACTGGTTTACCTTTGGATGTTGAAGTTACCATCTTAGGAAAGCCTACGAATGCACATAAGTTGCTTGGAATGAGCCTGATTAACCATCCTGTCCATGGATTTGAACCCTATGATTTCTAGGCAGCTCTGAGTTAGTTTTTGACTTATTTTATTTAAATCTAATCTTTGGATTCCTAATTTAAGAAGGTATGATTTACCATGTTTGTGAACTGTAGCAATCCATGACATGAGAATATAAGGAGAGATCATCTACCCAAGGAAGATAGCTATATTTTCCGATCTTTTACTAAATCATAAAATGCTAGTTTGTCACACCACAGCTGTTCAAGTCCATGTATATGGAAATTGATGTGCTGTGTTGCTGGAGCAGCATACTGCTGCATGACTTTAGAGCTGTCTGATATTGCTATTTTAGTATCACTGCTATGCGTGGGTACTAGATTAATGTTTCTCTCTTTTCTCCAAGAAGTAGCAATTCTACTTTATTAGTTCCACCTATAATCTCATCTCTTTTCTACTGTACATTCTTTTACTTGTCTGTTCTGTTCTGTTTGTTGTCTTCTCTGTAAACCACTAGAAGTAAATATTTACTTGTCCAAACCCTAATTAGTATAGCTGTCTACTGTATGTGAAAAATTTTCTTCTCTCTATCTCTCTCGTGTTAGCTGTGGATTTTCAAAAGTTTGATACAATATTTATGGACACTGGTATGCTATGCCCTGTGTGTGTGTGTGTGTGTTAAGGAAACCTTAATAGGCATACACTTGAAAAAGTATGTAAAATATGCCTTTTGCCCAAACTATTTACAATGTGCAAAAGCTGTGGATTTTCAAAAGCTTGATACAATATTTATATACACTGGTATGCTATGCTGTGCTATGCAGCCATGTAGCCATGTTTGATCAATCAGCCAAGTTGCAGCATAGGAGGAACCAAATTTGGGGAAATGTCCAATACATGGTAGCCATGTGATTTATCATGTGAGTGATGCAAACAGTTCCCTATTAAATACAGTAGGTTCTGTATTTTATCAAACAGGTTTGTTCGTGTTTACAAAATATACCATCCTTTAGCCCCAATTTTTGTTCTAAAAAAAGTGTAATATTGATCAGTTACCATTGAAATTTTCTGTGATTTCCTTGTTCTTCACTGAATTTTGACTATAAAATTTGAAGTATGCTCAAATTATTCCTCTACTAATTTTTGCCACACGAAAAATGGCTTAACTTTTGTCCAAACCTGCTCTTTTGAGTTTTAATTACGTGAACACTATTGGAACTTAAATCTTCTCACTCCAACAGAGACATCTAATCCTCATTAAACGCTGTTAGAAAACCTAGCCCATCTGCCCAACCTCAGATCCTGCATTAATTTATAAATCAGCAACAAAGACATGATTTTATCTGTGTGTATTGACTTTAATACTCAATAAACCTAGCTTTGCATCATATAAATCTAATCATGAGCCATTATTCATTTCCCTATTTTATTTCTTATAATCACTAATCAAACTCAAAATAGGATTATCGACCTAATGAATTATCCTTTTACATTGCAATACTTATTTATTGAACATGTTTCTTACAATTATGTGCACTCTACTCCTTGAACCTCAAAGTCGAAGGCTCAAAATTTTACTACAGTTATTTGCATGCCCAGTAATTCTCTGACATCCTTTATTATCTTACCATCCAATCAGTTCATTTCAATCTAATACATTGCTGTGTTCATAAATTTCCTTTTAAAGGAGTTCAGTGTTAGATCATAAAGTAATCCAATCTCATGTTGGACTAGTAAAAATTAAACATTAGACTGGAAGAGCTTGTATTTTATTATTGGGAAAGACTGATCTATTTTACTTTCTTTTCTAGCTTTTTGAAAAACCACTGTGGCTTACATCTACAAGTGCTCAATCCTTCATACTATATGATCTTTGAAAGCTTTGAACTTGGTTACCCTTTCCCCCCAACTTTCTTTTAATCTACTATGCTTTAACTCGTTTTGGTGCTTTTATGCATGTGTGTGATAGATCAAGGAATTAGGTGTTCAAAAACAGATGCTTCCTCCTCCACATTAACTTAGTTATTACTTTATCTTTTGCCTCCAGTATTCTTTTCAAGGATTTAACTGAAGACTGTTAATCTATGCAGATGGAGAAATTCGACAGGGAGATTAGAGAGTCCAAGTTTGCAGAGCTGATGAACAAGCATTTTGCAGCAACCGCCATTCCAAAGGGCATCCACTGTCTCTCTTTGCGTTTGACTGATGAGTACTCCTCCAATGCTCATGCACGGAAACAGTTGCCTTCTCCAGAATTACTTCCATTGCTGTCTGATAATTCTTACTACCACTTTGTCCTAGCGACTGATAACATCCTTGCAGCTTCTGTTGTGGTCACTTCCACTGTCCAAACTTCTTTAAAACCCGAGAAGATTGTCTTCCATGTCATCACTGACAAGAAGACGTATCCAGGTATGCACTCATGGTTTGCACTCAACCCTCTTCCACCGGCAATTGTTGAGGTGAGAGGAGTTCACCAATTTGACTGGTTAACAAGAGAAAATGTACCCGTACTTGAGGCTATTGAGAGCCAGCATGGTATCAGAGATTACTACCATGGAAATCATGTCGCTGGGGCCAACCTTAGTGAGACTACTCCTCGATCATTTGCTTCCAAATTGCAGGCCAGAAGTCCAAAGTACATTTCATTGCTCAACCATCTCCGCATATACCTCCCAGAGGTAAATTGCATGTTGTGTGAACCTTGTTTCTTTCATTATGGAGATATGAAATCTATGAAGTGTGAAATTTATATCTTGGAAGTAACATATAAGAGATTGAAATTGCTTCCATAATATGTTTTTTGTGTTCTGCTTCATTGTTGATCAGAAACTTTTGAATTAAGGGATCTATTAAAAATTTCTGCCAAACAATGAAAAAATCAAAAGAAAAAGTTAGGAGGGAAAAGTGACACAAAAGATAAATAAGAAAAATATATGAAGAAGACTAAAGGTATAGAAGTTGAGTGGCTTAGCAAGAATTTAACAGGAGGAAAGGAATACTGTTTCAATCATTATTTATGTCTAAATAAAAAGGTGCTCCATTTGTGTGTGTGTGTGTGGAGGGTGGTATTTTTGTTGGGTTCCTTGCCAAGTATTTGGACGTTGAACTTCTTGTTTTCTGTCACAAATATTTTTATATTTTTTAAAACTTTTAGTAGAATGTTAGGATTTTCAGTGGTAATAATTATTTTGTAGATATGAGTAGTTCTGGGGAATTCTTACTGATACATTTTGTTATGTAAATGTTAGGATTTTGAGTGGTATAATTATCTTGTAGATATGAGTAGTTCTGGGAAATTTTTACTGATACATTATTTTATGTATTGTGAACAGCTATTTCCAAACCTCGACAAGGTGGTCTTTTTAGATGATGATGTGGTAATTCAGCGTGATCTGTCAGGGCTATGGGAGATTGACCTCGAGGGTATGGTTAATGGGGCAGTAGAAACCTGTAAAGGTGAAGACGAATGGGTGATGTCTAAGCGTTTCAAGAATTATTTCAATTTTTCTCATCCTCTCATTGCAGAGAGTTTAAACCCTGATGAATGTCCATGGGCATATGGTATGAACATCTTTGATTTATGTGCATGGAGGAAAACAGATATCAGAGATACATATCATTCGTGGTTGAAGGAGGTAAACATCAAATGCCTATATTACTATTAAGGCTAGCCTTTTACTTTCTAGGTGCATGGGTTTCAATGAACAGCTAAGCATGATCAACTTGACAAAATGAGGCATTTTCCTTGAAATTTAGTATTAGGCATGCGGTGTTTCTTCTTGGAAATCTATTTGAACTCCTACTGATATTCTCCTATGATTGTCCTTGCTGCCAGTCATCTTGTGGTTGGAACCTTAGTCCCTAATCCATTGTGCGTGTACTATGGGCTGGCATATTGGAGAGGGTAGTTCCTATCTGGTTGAGAAATAATTAGGTTTCCTTTGTTATGAAAGTTGGTCAGTATAAGTGATGGGTTTATGATGGCTTAACATCTGTTTTCTAGCATTGTAGTTTGCACTTACCGTTCACACCCTTGCCAACCTTAGTCCATTGTCTGAGTTTGGAGTTCACGTGATATTATTTTGGGTTCATCGTTCAATACCTTTAGGAAATATGATTAAGTAATTTCTATTTCTTTAACAGTGGGGTTGATTTTTGGTGCAGAATCTGAAGTCAAATTTGACACTCTGGAAGCTTGGCACACTACCCCCCGCTCTGATTGCATTCAGAGGCCATGTTCACCAAATTGACCCTTCATGGCACCTGCTTGGTTTGGGATACCAGAATAAGACCAACATTGAGAGTGTGAAGAAGGCAGCAGTGATTCACTACAATGGCCAGTCTAAGCCATGGCTAGAGATTGGCTTTGAGCATCTCCGGCCTTTTTGGACCAAGTACGTTAATTACTCCAATGAATTTGTGAGGAACTGCCATATCTTGGAGCCTTAGGTGAGATAGAGGAAGGAGAACAGAAGTGAGAGATGGGACAGATATAATTGGATGGGTTCCTGTAAGTTTTGCAGTGCGATATTTTGATGACATTTAAATAAGGAAAAGAAGAAATTTGATCATGTGGGTAATGCTGACAGATTCAAATACTCTGCGATCCATCCCACGTTTACAGTGGAGGACCTGCATTACTCGTGGGCACAAGACATTCTTTCATTCTGTAACATAGCAATCAATGCTTTATTTTTTTGGCTGGAAAAGGGTAGATTTCCTTTTTCTGCCCTCCAAGGGGTATCTTGAATTACCTTTTCTATTACTCAGGTGTTGGACGGAGTAAGGTGATCAGAATTGCCCGACTTGGATGCCTGAGCAATCGTGCAGATGGATGTGAGAATGGGAGATCAGCTTTGGACTGGTTCTTTTGTAAGGCAACCCCCAAGATATCCTTTATTTTTTTTGGTAGTTTCCTTCCCCCTGTCTCCATTTTTTTCTTTTTCTATTGGGTCTTAACGCCCATTTTTTGTTTTCTTATGTATTCATCAAGGTGATTTTAGGTAGTGGGTAATGGAGATTGCTGTGTTATGGATCCCATTCAATTGGGGGAACTTTAAATAGGGTATTTTTTATGTACGATTCATGATAATATTCAAATTGTGCAGATAATTCTTTTTTGGCCTCGCTCCCTCTCTCTCTCTCTCCCTATATAAATTTCATTCTGGAAAAAAATTTAGAAATTGAAGACATAAGAAATTTCTTTAATTGTCAGTCGCATGCTCTCAAGTAGCAGGACACCCATCTCAAACCAGGATTAAGTTACTATGTGATATTAACCATGTGGCACCTTATTTGATTCTCAAATTTTGTGGATATATGAAGGTAACCAATCTACTAGTCTGACTACTGGTTCTTCTGTGTTTGTTAACTTTCTTCCTTAAAGAGGAATTAAGCAAGGCAATCCTCTTAGTCCTTTCTTATGCATAACTTACTATTCGCCAATGATTTTATCCTCTTTGGGAAACCATGAATTAATCAGATTCAGGCCATCAAATTTGTTCCATGTCACTCATGTGGTGGGCTGATTCTATATCAGTTACGAAAGGGATTCAGTGTGGGTTGATATGGTCTTGGGTTTGCTCACTTTGTAAGTCGGCTTATGGGGTTGAGTTCTCCTATGAACTATATCAGTGTATCAGAGCAGCCGTTCCTCAGTCCCAACCCTTCCACGGAAGGGTTGCCAGAGCGAAGTCCCTAGGAAAGTGTTTACATACCACTAAACAGGGACCCTGGAGCAGAGTTGAACCCTCACCGTGTAAGCTGATTTATGGGGTTGAATTCTCCCAAGGTTCTGTATCTCATATCCCAATATCAGAACTGTAATATCACATTACTTCAGGCTCTGTTCTCACTTGACAACGATCGCTGATCACTATATCATGAGGATCAATCTGCCCATGCAACCTATTGAAGACTGAATTTGCTGCAGCGTATCACAAAAACTGGCTGCTTGTACTCCAAACAAACCTACCTTGGGCTTAATAAAATCCTCCTTACCATCAGCTCCTTTAACATCCCTTGTATTTCCTATGGAAAAAACTGTGGAAACTCAATCTTTATCCAAAATTCCTCATTTTTCTTTGGAAATGTATCCATGAGATTATCTCTCTGCATCCAGTTTATGCATAGGGGAATGAAACCTTTTGGAATGCTCTACTTTCATGTTCCCTTGTCAAGAGGAGATGGGCGGTGCATCTAATTTGAGTTCAGAACTAAAGCTGTTATTTCCTCATCTTTTTTTTCTTTTTTTTTTTTTTAAATCTTTTCAAACATTTATTTGAAGTTTCATCAATCCAAGCTTGACTTTCATCATAATACCATTAAGAAATCAATTCTAAATGTATATTCCATTTGGCAAGCTAGGAATCAGCTAGTTTTCATGAGGCAGCCTTGTAACCCTTCTCTCATTATGAAGCTTTATAGTCTTTGGGTTTCGGCGTTGGGGTAACTCACATTTGCAGAATTTGGATTGTCTAGATCATGTTCCAAAACCTTTGGGTGCATTTAATGATTTATTAAAATTTTGTCATGCTTTTATTGGAGGGCAAGGATCCACGTTGTCGACACCAAGTAGCTAAGCTTTTCCTGATTTATTGGGCTATCCTCTTTCCTCTTACTTTCATTTTTTATTTCCATTTTTTTTCTCACTTATCTTATCTCATTTCTTCTTTCCTCCATCCCTCTTGTAAGGACCTCGATTTTCTACTTTGTGTTACGAAAACAACACCCAGAATGGCGATTTGCAAAAGAAAAACGAAAATAAAAAGAGAGCACACAACGCACAACACAGAGATTTATGTGGTTTACCTCCAAGATGGACTACATCCACGGCCGAGCAGTAGAACAAGTTTCACTATTTTCTCTGAAAAATGTTACAAACCCTCATAACCCTATCTCAAAGAGATAAGAACAATATATAGGGAAGCTCTAACCCTAGAAAGTACACAAATGCCCCTAGTCCAAAAAATTGCAAAAAAATCAGATCCGGACCAAAACATAACACATGGTTCAAAAGTACTCATTTCGAAGATCTCGATGAACCCAACACAACTCCAGAGCCCCACCATTTTTCGGCATTCTGAGGTCGTTTGGAGGCCAAAACGGCCCTCCGAAGGTCTCAACCACACTTTTTGGACCAAATTAGGCTTCACCAACAACACTTTGTTTTGTTTTGAAAGGATCCATGTAGTCCCTTTAGTTGGAATATGACTGAGTTGTTGTTGTCAGACTCTTACTCCCTAACATGCATTCTTAACCAATTTTTTTTGCTAATGGCAATTTTGATCATGTTGGATGGTTTTCGTTAGCCCACTTGAATTTTGAATTAAGTTTTGATGATAACAAAAATGAGTGTTTAGCAGTAACCAAACATATGGACATTAGTGCAATAAACATCTCTATGATAACTTTTATTTTCTAAGCATGTTAGTTGTGTCTTTCTAAAAGATTTCATGATTGGAGGATATTTGAGCATTGGGTTGCTACTGATTTTTCATTTTATTTTACTTTTTCATGCAAGGAATGACACCCCGCCCCTACCACCTTAGCCATTTCTCCCCTTACTAGTAGTAGTAGTTGTAGTAGCTCAATAGGTTTGTTTATCTATTGTTATTTGTTAGAATAGGTTCTATCTTCTACCTCTTAACCATACAAGAAATTCATTGTATCTTCTATGAATAATACATGAAACATGCAGGAGGACAGCCATTGAAACCTAATAAATGAAGAGTATTACCACCTCTTCATTTTGTCCATCGCGGAGGGACTATATACCCAAGTTTTTTAAAATTTTTTTTTTCCTTTTTCTAATTGTTTGATGAAAGAAGCATGGTATCTTTAAGTGCTTTTCATATATGATGGTGGTTATTGTTAATGTAAATATGTAATATTGCATCTTGTTTTGTTTAGGGTGATCATCAACATTTGTTATGTTGATTGATATCATTTATATCCCATGACTACAAATTTTAAAGAGAAGGGTGATTGGAAGATAAAGTTGAAACTTCACCAGTTTTATGATTGAGCTGCTGCAATGAAAAGAGCAGAATGTGTTAATTGCAGGCATGATAATGGTATGCGTATAACTTCTACGGTTATTGAAAAAATTAAATTATGAATTTGGAAAATTCCTTATCATTACACGTTTACCAAAAAACTTTTCCTAAAGGATGAGTTGATATTGAAGATCCTTAATTTATAGTTTCTTTCTATCAAACATATCGCCCCGTCTGCTTAGTTTATTGGTGCCAACCCTTTAATGCGATAAAACTTAATGTTGATGGAACGAGTAAAAAAAATCCTGATATTAGTGGTGGGGGTGGCATTATTCATAATTAGGATGGCTACTTTGTTAAGGCATTTGCCAATTATTATGGAGTTTGCATTAACTCTGAGGCGGAAATGAGGCGCTTCTAGATGGCCTTCGTATGTGTGCCGAATTGGGTTATACAAGTTGTCATATTGGTTCTGATTCCTAGACCATAGTGCATTTTGTCACCTAGAGATTTTGCCATTTATGTATTTGTTGGTATTGGTTCCAGTAGGTTCTTTATTTGATTGATCTCCTTGGAGTAAATCTTTTATTTTCGTTTTGAGAAAGAAATCGGGCGGCTGATTACTTGGCTAATTCTGCGTGTATCTCTTTGACTTCCTCTACCTTCTTTGTAGATAAGGACATTCCTCAAGATCATTGTCGTATTATTTGGGAGGACAAAACTGGACTTTTCCAGTTTTTCATATGTAATTTTGTTTTCGAGTTGGGAGTGACTTTTTCTCGATGGATTGGGGTAAGGCGGGTTATGTGCCCCTCTTTGTTCTTATTGGCCTTTTATCTTAATAAAATTTAGGGACTTCCCTAGGTCCCAGATAATATTAAGCTTAAAAAAAAAAAGAGAGTAAAATGTGTTATTGTCTTCAAATATCAAATTCTGATTACATTTGTGCAATCCCAAAAAGGTTTCTCCTCTATCCATGTAGGTCTATGCATGCTTCTGCCATTTGCTAATAATACTTGCTAAAATTATGAATACTTACCGATTCTTGCTAAATTTAAATGTTAGGGGTCCATATATGATAACTGGTACTAGCCTACATCGGTTGGTGTTAGGTTAAAAATGCATATTATAGATTATAGAAGGGAGAAATCAATAGATCCATTTCCAACAATCTAAGGCTAAAGAAAGAGAAAATACAAGCCTCATTGGGAGGAATATCTCAAGGTATCCAACTTTCAGGATATGATATACATTCATGCAAAATAGTGCGATAGGAATATGAGAGCTTCAAATCTTTAACGTGATTAGATTTAAGGTCCTTTTGCTATCTGCATATTAGATTTTAAAGTTCTGCATTAGTCATTATGGTTCTTCCAAGTCTCAAGAGATGATAGTTCAAATCCATCAAGACTTGTTGGATTTTCTTATATCTAGTTTATTAATTCTTATGGCTAATGTAAATAACAATTGTCATGCATATATAGAACCATGATCCTAAATCTTAATTTCAAATATTTCGCAATTTTTGACCTGAACCTAGTTGAACCAACTATATAAATTCATTTATCTCCATCGAAACTTGATGAAACCTGGGCTCGAAATGGTATTGAACCACGTTTGACACTTATTTGGCATCTTCATTTACTTAAGATATTATTTATAAATAAGCAAGTACCCCTTATTTGAATCTAATAAAAATAGGGGAAAGAGAATGCCACCCAGTCTTGCATTGCACGCCGTCCCTACACCGTGACACAGGGGCACACGAAATGACCGTCGCACCCCCTAGAACCCCAGAAATGATCAGAGGTGCAACGGTCATTTTGCATACCCCTGTGTCCTGACACAGGGGTGGCATGTTTGGCACTATCGGAGGCGTTCTTGATCCCTAAAAATAGTTAAAAATTCAAATTCTAAAAGGATAAAAGGTCAAACCCCCCAATTTAAAAACAAAAACTGAATTTTTTGTTGTAGGTCGATTTTCAACTTTCAAATGTTAAGTTTTTTCTCAAATCTAAAAATTCAATAAATCTTATTGTGATATAACATCACTAAAAACCCAAAAAGAGGTAAAATAATTTTTTGTTTTGATGTTTGAAAATAAATTTCAATTTGAGGCGATTTTAAATAGCATTCGCGCACACCAAATAAGGTTTGACTAAAAAATAACTCCAATTATCAATATGAATATGATTTAAGAAATCTTAGACTCTGGGCGATGCTCTTGTTACTTCTTTCATTCGCGATATTCATATGTGCTTTATCGCCAGTTTTTTATCGTCAACCACCAACTCTGTATATGTTTCCAAACCCACCCTTATCGATCAAATTTTCCTGTTTTATAGAATCCACTACATTGTGTTGGCTGAAACTCATGGAAATGACATCGGTCGTATATTGATAGTTTTCACGCATAAAAAGTATAGCATACGTAGGCCAACATTATTTTTTAGTATTTTAATAATACTCAAACTCAATTTGAGTAATTTCGTTGACTTAAACATTAAATGGGTAATTTTGTAAATCGAAACCCAATTTTAGGTAAATATAGTAATTTTTCCTTTTATATTTCCACACCCTTTTATACACATGACACTTGGTCTTAAACTTATTTAGTGCTTACAATCACAAATTCACTTCTCTCTTTCATTTTGTTAGGGAGAAAGACAACAAAATGGTAAGAAATTTGTTCATTTTCTTTTCTTAAAATAAATCTTATTAATTGCTTATTTTTATAAGATACCAGTGATAATAGACAATTTTTTTTCCCGTCCAATGACTTAGATCTTAGGATTTTTCTTATTGTGTTGCTTTAAGTTGATTTTAAGTTAAAAAGTTTACATTTTTTGGATGAAAGGCTAAAAATTTAACATGACGAAGAAGAACAAATAACCATATGTTAATAGAGATTAGCTGTCATTCTTTTTTGTTTCATGAAACACCCGTGAAATGAACCATATTGACAAATATAATACAATTACTACAATTGAACAGCAAAACCTATGATACATAATTAATAATTAATAGTCAATTATATTTATCTTCTTCGTACAAAAGAAAATAAGGGAAAATTTTACGGACACCCAAAAAAATGACAAAATATCAACCTTCTCCCTGACGTTAAGCACGGTTAGCACCTAAAATTGAAATGTCCATTTTAACCCCGTTAGTTATTTAAATAAAAACATCTCATTCCATCTTCTTCCCTTGCGGCACTCCATCTCAAGCGACTATCACCTACAGAAACATTACGTGATTTTCTTATGACATCTTCTTTCTGGGAGATTACCCTGAAACTTCTGTGGTGATTCTTATGGCATGCTTCTTCTGCCATTTTTTTCATTTTGATTTTGATTTTTTCCCTTGTCAAATGAAACACCATCGAGACATTGGCACCATAACCTCTACCGAACCGAGGTGTGGCTATAATTAATGTTGTGTGTACTTTCATGGCAATGGACCAAACACGCTTTAATTCTCCCTAAATAGTCTAATTTTCCATTTCGAACTGAGGAGACGGAGTACTGAATTAACATCATGTTGCTGAAGATTTCTGCCATGAACAGAAAATTTATTTTCTACTGTATAATTCACTATAAATTTCTTTATTTTCCTTTTTTTGAACTCCATCCACAACTGTCATCTTCCCAATTTCTCTTTTTTTGTTTTTCTCCAATTGATTCACTTTTCTTCCCCATCTCTATTGTCCCTGCAAACACCGTTCCAATCTCTGAATGCTAACCCCATCTTTGATTTCACCCATAACCTAACCCATCTCCCCCGTCCCTGATTCCACTCTATCTCTACCATAGCTGAACCCCATCTATCTCACTAAATATTTCCTACAATTATTATAAAAAATTAAAAAAAAAAAGCCGAATCTCCTAACCCTCTTTCCCCTATATCATCTTTGATTTCCTCTTCCATTTTGCTTTGTTTTCTTGAATTCAGCCCTGTTTTTGCTGGCTTTGGCTTAGGGTTCCACCCTTTCAGTTCTTGGAATTAGAAACTGCTTCTAGTTCCTATTTCGAAGCTGAGTAAGCAACAGTAGTGAAGCATACCCTCATCCCTAAGGTTGAACCGAAACACAGGGAAGAGTATAGAGAACATTGAAGGTTTTCTTGGTCGAAAAGGAAAAGGAGTTGAAGAGCTCAAACTGATAAACACAAAACCCAATCTCTATTGGCGATATAGAGTTTGAAAGAATCAATGAAAAGTGGTTAAACAAAGCAAGGAAGAGAATCTGACAGGATAATACTCGTGTTTGGCTGGACAAAGGATCAATTCTAGATGCATAGATGAGTTGCAGTTCCCCACCCTTTGAGTTTCATGTCTCCAATGGTGTTTGTATTGGGATTTTACCCTTAAGGGTATTATGGGGAGTTCACCCTGTAGGAAGGGTGATTTCGCTATTATAAAAGAGTTAACAGGGACGTAATTGTTAAGACGTAACAAAGTGGACTAAGTCGATATAAAATCAAAAAATAAGGAGTGTCTGTGATACTTTAGGATTTTTTGGTGTATCCGTGATATACGATTCACTTTCGGGGGCTGTCCATGAAATTTTCCCAAAAAATTATTATGTTTAGCTTTGTATTGGTTTCCTCCCATGTCTCAATGTTGTCCTGCATAACCCTACATCCATAGGCTTTCATGATATATAAATTATAATATTAGGGGTATTTATAGGTGATCTCGTATTAAATGAAGTAAATAAGGATCAGTTTTAGGAATGTGTATTTTATGATGAGACTAAATCATCATTTTGATATGCACCTCAACCTCATGCTTAGTAAATGTGTAAGTAGGAAGAGTTGTTCGGCTCTTCCTTCATTCCTTCCTTCCCTAAAGCCTGAAGGGCTAAGAACCTGAAATAGTGAAACCTTTCTATGTAGGGATGTAAACGGATAGTAAAACATCCAACTTTGATCCGCACCCGTATCCATTTAGAGGTATATGTATTTGGTAAGAGGGTATTTGGATCTTAATTCGGATTATTCAGAAAATAATCTATCTGATTCGAATAGATATCCATAAAAATTTAAATAACTGATGATCTTGAGGATTCTTGAAGATCCGACAAGTTTTAGAGAATGAGAAAAATAGCTACGACAGGTAAGAGACATGGATAGAGAGTGAATCGTATGCACCTTAGGGAGGAAGCTCTTGGTTACACAAGTCATGTAAACGGATAATCGAAAATCCGTATTCAATTTGCATCCGTATCCATATAGGGGTATTCGTATGCGGTCATGGGATATCTGGATCTGGCATATTCGATACGTTTACAACCCTACAGTTCTATAGTTCCAAAATTTGAACAGAGCATGCTGATCCTATGATATCCCATTCTAAAATCTAATCTCTAATCAAAGTACTGGACCCAAACATAGAAAAACATCCTATATAGAATCCAATCCATTGCTTATGAGAATTCTTTCTTCCGAAATTGATTTATCATTTTACTACATTCCTACACGTAAACATATGATTCAAAACTTGAGACATGATTAATTTAATAACTAGTTTTGTTTATGCAATATTAACCTTCTATATGGTGCTAGAAGCCTTGCCATACAAACCACTATGGAAAATGTTTTCATACAAAAACCTAGGGTCTTCAGTAAAATAGGGGTGGGATTTTTCCATTTCAAGAGGCAGGGTGTTCATTTTGCACGCTCCTATGTCTGGCACAGGTTGTGGCAAGGATCTTTTTCCTAAAAGAATTTACCAAAAAAAATGATGCCCTGACAGCACCTCCTGCCTGCGCCCTCACAATGGGAAAGTGAATGACTTACCCCGCCCCTCTTGGATGCCAATGTGCACACTCCCATTGACCACCACGCTAGCGTAGAGGCCATGTAGTCAAGCAAAAAATCTCTTCCCTTCTGGATGCCAGTGTGCACACTCCCATTGGCCATACACAAAGGGGTGAAATGACCACCCCACCCCTCCTATTTGAATGCCCTTGTGCACCCAGTCATTGGCCCCTGCGTTGGTGCAAGGGCCACGCGACCATGCAACAAACCCTTTCCCTTTTCAATTTATTCAAAATTGAATGGTGGGGGTGGCTGACAAAGGGTGATGACAATAACGCTTGAAGGTGTATGGTAATAGGGTAGTATCGAGCCATTAATCACAGAAGATGAGATTTTAGAATTTGCCAAACTGGTGGAGTGGGTCTCATTTTCATTCTCATTGTCTCATTTTAGCAAGAAGATAACATTTTTGTTCTGCAAGAGTATTTATGAGGTGAAAGTTTATTTATATTTTTGAAAAGTACTTTTGTAAGATTAAAACACGTTTGGTAATAGTGGGGAGTGAGTCTCTCTCTTTCTCCCATCTCGCCCTTTTCAACTTCCACACTTCTCCTACGTGCTACTTGATCCCTTTGTTTGCCCTTTTCCCTCCATAACAATTGATCTGATGAAAGCGAAAGACAATAGTAGACATCGAACGCCACATTGCAAGACACCTCCCCTTTCTACTCATGGTGAATATCTGATTTGAGAAGGGCTTGATTATGAATTTTTGTTTTCTTAAATCCAAGACCTCCACATCGAGTGGGTGAAGAGAACGTATCCCAGGATATCAAAGAAGATTTCCTCTTAGTGACCGAATCACCATTCTAAAAGTTGAGGCAAATAGAATCAATTTTTTTGCAAATGGCTGAAGGGAGAGCAAAGCAGTTCATAAGATATGAGGGAATGGTGACAAGGACAAATTTGACAAGAACTCTCCTCCCAGCAAAGGAGAGGAGATTAGATTTCCAAGAAGAAAGTCTATTACTAATCCTATCAATCAGGGGTTATAAGGATTTGACATTTGATCTTCCAACAAACAATTTGGTTCGTAGATAAGAAGAATCCTTGGACATTTCAGGTATATTGAGCACAGAGCAAATACTATTCTTGTTAGCACTGGTAACATTTCTGCTAAAGTGTATCCCTCTCTTTGGGAAATTGATTTCTTGCCCTGAAAGATTTGAAAAGAGGTCAAGAATAGCTTTGATAGTAGAAAAATCTTCGACAGTAGCTCTGCAAAATATGAACATATCATCAGCAAACAACATGTGGAAAATCTCAGGAACGCATCGAGCCACCTTAATCCTACAAAACAGATTAAAATCATGATAGGCCATCATGAGTCTAGAAAGAACCTCCATACTAGTAATTTAATTGAAAAAGAAGTTGCGAACATTAGAGCATTAATAAGAGAGCACCATTTATTGTCAAAACCTAGAATTTAAAAACAGATAGAAGAAAAGATCATTCAATTTTATCATAGGCTTTAGATATGTCAATTTTGATAGCTGCAAACCCAGATTTGTCTTTCTTATGATCAAGAAAATGGAAAATTTTTTTGGGCAATCACAATATTGTCAGAGATTTGCCTTCTAGCAACAAAGGTAGCCTGGCAAAAGAAAAAGAAAAGTGGGAGAAATCTTTTACGTCTATTAGCCAAAATATTAACAATGATTTTGTAATCCACGTTATACAGACTAATAGGCCTAAAGTGCCCAACCCTAGATACCAGAAGTCAAATTAGACAGAAATGGTGGACCACTACTGACACCCTCCATTACCATTTATGGTCAAATGGAAGGTCAAGTTACGAACACGTGTCCATATGCAATTGAGCATAGACCTAGAATGTAAAAACGATGTAGAGGGAGGGGACGCATTGAGGTGGAACATTGTTGGTACCACTCAGTGAAGGATCTTGGCCGATACCTAACTGCTATTAATATGGTTTGATGGTATAGAACTCAACTTAGTTTTGAAAGGATGGAATCAAAATTTGTCAAAATTGAATCTTTAGCAAGTGATTGGAAAATGATATTGGTGAATTGAAACTTACTAACATGTAGATCATGACTTTGAACAACACAATGTGAAAAATTTAAGGATCAGCATTCAGCAATGGACTGACAAGCCACAAAAGTCTTAATTCGATCAGACCCTGCAACTATGGTATATGTATTTCATTTTCAGTTTTAAGTGAAAGGAAAAGGACTGTGGGGTCATACTTAAATAGATCCCAACCTCTCTCTCTCTCTCTCTTGGCCTGGTGATCTTTTATGTGCTTGATGGGACTTGATCTAGTGTATGAGGCATGGTTTGAGGTATCGGATCAGATCGGCTGATTTTTGCCGGATCGAATTGGTATCGATCGAGATCAATCCCTATATCGATCCGATCCAGCTGTACGGACAGGGGTAAAAATGTAAAAAAATTAGTTCTTTTATAAGAAAGCAGGGACAAAAGTGTCATGTTTGCCCGAGTTTGGCCGATCCGGTCCCAATCCGATTCGATCCCAATTTGATCCGATCCAACCAATACCAAGATCACAAACCATGGTATGACTACTGGTGCTAGCCTGGAGTTGGTGTAATCAACAACATCAAATAGGTTGTGTTAAGGCATAAATCACGTCACCAATCGGAAGCTGCCATGTGGTCGAGCCGAGGACAGTCAGATAACCAAACCGAGTCGTGCGAGTCGGGCCGACCCGACCACCGATAGATCTGGCGTTCTATCCCCTGTGTGCCGAGCACCTGCACCACGGGGAGCCACCCAAATCGGCCATCGACTTCGAGCCGACCTCACCGCTGTTAGCCGAGGTCGAGGCCGACCACTATGGCTGAGCCCTCCACAAAAGCCATTGTAACGGCTCGTCGGGACTAGCGGAGCCACGTCAGCACAATCCGAGAATCGCGGGATAGGGATTGAGACACAATCCTATCGCGATACGGAATCGCACCTAGATATGGACTCTTACCTTAACAGGAGTCCGACCCCAAAAATAACTCTCCACTCCGCGCAACGAGATAGGGCCTTCCAAGAGAAGAACTCCTACCATACTAGGACTCCTCCAACCGCCTCATCTCCCTCTATAAATACTCAGGTATGGAGCTCAAACACTCATCTCACTTTTACTAAGCTGTTACGCTGTTGCACTGGAGACCTGACTTGAGCGTCAAAGATTCCTAAGCCGGAGCCACACCAGCTCTCTTGCGCTCACTCGTCTTTTTGCAGGCTCATCCATGGGTAAACCGGATGACGGAGGGTTTCACACGCAACAGATTTGGCGCCGTCTGTGGGAACGATGTCAACAAGCCATCGTCGTTTCTACCAACTTCAAGAGCAGGAACAATGGTGCATACGAGATCAGGGCAGCATGGCTCGACTTCCCAGGGAGACAAGATATAGTCAATTGGGCAGGCGAGGCGATCACCGCCCCCTGAAGCATCGTGGCAAGGCGCAACCGAAAGACCCCCTTGGGCAAGGGGTGTGCCACCCAGCACGGGCATCGCGGCCAATCCAATTCCCCCGCCGGAGGGTGGTAATGGTGAAACTGTGCTGGACATCGCAGCGGCTGACCGGACACAGGTCGAGCCAAACTTGAACGGGCTAAGCCTACCACCACCGTCGCCATTATCGGGGAATTTGGATCTCGAAGCCCCGACGAATAACGGGCAAGTTATGGATTTGCAGCTGTAGATGCTCCACACCAAGAGACGTAGTGTGCTTTCATGACCTAGATGGCTCGGGGTGGGCTGATGGGTCAACCACTGGTCGCCCCCCCTCCAGCCCCGTGCAGGCAGGGTGGCCGGCATTGGGCAGAGCAGAGCCGGGCCGCGTCATCACACCTGTCTCTTCAGAAGACTCCTCCTCCACTCCCTAGTAGGGGCACTCGACGGGATGAGTAAGAGCATCACCGGAGCCCGAGAGCAGGACGAGAAATTGAGCCGGTGGCGTCGATCTTGAGAAGATCAATATTCTCCGATCGGCTCAGAGAGGACGGACAGGCCGAAGAAAACCGAAAGCAGGGGGAACAACTCCGTGGCAGACAAGGCGCGAGGAATGGGGAAAGATCTCACCATAGCCCTCGGCGCCGAAGCCCGCCTCTCCAAGAAAAGCAACAGAGAAGTCCTCACGGGTCAAACTTCAAAGGGGAAGGAAGAGCCGGAAGGGGTGGGGCTAACCGAGCCGAGCACAATAGCCGACCTCAACAGGACGATCGAGCGAGCCGATCCCGAGCTGATGGATAAAATGGCCGACCTTGGCCGTATGAACGGGATAATTTGCACTAGGTGGACGAGCCGAACAGCCGAGCATCTGAAACCGAGCTGGAAAAGCGGCTACGAGACTTGTCCGAGCAGGTTGAGGGATTGAAGAAACAGGCGACCCTGGACGCCTATTCAATGGTCGGACGACACCCTTATCCTCCCGAGATCATGACCTCGCCACTACCGACTGGGTTCAAGCCTCCTCCCTTCGACCGGTTTGACGGGACGACCAATCTGACGGATCATATCAACTACTTCAATGCGATGATGACCATGTACGGGGGAACCGAGATTGTCTCTTATCGGGCTTTCCCTGCATCTCTCAAGGGCGCGGTGACCTCATGGTTCTCCTGGTTGCCACCGAACTCCATAGCAGGCTTCGTTCAGCTCTGTCGAGCCTTCGTCACGTGCTTCCAGAGTAGCATGAAACACAAGAAGACGACGGTCAACCTCCTTAGTGTGAAGCAACGGTCTAATGAGTCGATCCGAGCTTTTGTCTCACGTTTCAACAAAGAATCCTTAGACATCATGGATTTGGATGAGGCCACGATCCATACTGCGATGAGTAACGGGCTCACTGACATGGACCTCATTAAGGACTTGGCCCGGAAGCCGACCAAAATCCTAGTCGAGCTCTTGGAGAGGTGCAATGAGTTTATGAATATGGCAGAGGTGCTCCAAGCTCGGAAGGGGAACAAAGGCTGAGCCAAGAAGAAAAGGCCGATGACCGCAAGGAGGAAAAGCGACCCACGACTGATCGCTGAGCCAAGAGATCGAACCGAGCTCAAAGCCCCGACTATACCCCACTGAATACCTTGTGTAAGGAGATTTTGATGCAAATATAGGATGGTGGGTACATCCGTCGACCCCGGTCGATGCAAGCTGGGTCATCTCGGAATCCCAACAAGTATTGTCAATTTCACACGGATACTGATCATGACACCGAGGATTGTTATCAGCTGAAAAGAGAAATTGAAGAGCTGATAAAGGCGGGGCACCTGAAGCGATATGTCAAAGGAGGCAGAGAAGACCTTGGGGGTCGGCGACCTGAAGATCAAAATCAAAGGAGAGCCGAGCCGAGGCTTGAAAATAGGTGGGCCGAGCGTGATGAAGATAAAGAGCTGAGAAGAAATATGATGGGACCGGGCCGAGCAATGACAAAGGAGCTCCCATATACACCATCCTTGGAGGGCCCAGACAAGAATCCACACGAAAGGCCAAGGCGAGTGCTCGGCCCGTAGGGGTCGCCGAGATGCCAAGGAAAAGGCCGAAGTCTGAGGCGATGATCTCCTTCACTGAGGCCGACCTAGAAGGTATAAGTTTACCTCACGATGATGCTTTGGTAGTGCAGGTGGAAATCGCAAAGAGACCCGTTCATTGCATATTGGTCGACACGGGCGCATCCATGGACCTTATGTCGCTAGATGCGTATCGACAATTCGACTTCGGCGATGAAGCACTCAAGTCGGAGAGCACCTCACTTCACAGGTTCTCGGGAGCCACTACCACCATCAAGGGCTCAATCAACCTACTGGTCACGTTCGGACAAGCTCCATGTCAAGCGACGATCCAAGTCAAATTCATGGTAGTGCGGTCGATGGTGGCTTTCAACGCCATACTCGGCCTCCCATCATTGACTGCTCTCAAAGCCATCATCTCGTCGACACACTTGAAGATGAAGTTCCCTACGGAGAATGGCATTGGAGAAATCCAAGGTGATCAAAAGAAAGCTCGGGAATGTTACGCCACATTTGTTAAGCAAAATAAAGGAAACGTCCGAGGAATGGTGACGTGCGTCGAACACCTCCCTGAAGACCAGTGGGATGAGCTCACAGAAAGGCGTGGAAGACCTGTGGAAGGCTTCATCCCGTTCTTCCTCAGCGATGAAGATCTGACAAAGACAGTCCAACTCGGGTCATTATTGAGTGAAGAACAAAGGAGTCAGCCGGGAAAATTCTTGAGGGCGAATGCCGATGTCTTCCCCTGGTCGGCCTCTGACATACCGGGCATGGAAGCACATAGCCGATCACCAACTCCACGTGGATCCGAGCGGAAAGCCGATCCAATAGAAGAGAAGGAACTATGCCCTTGATCGGCAAGCCTCGATCAAGGAAGAGGTGGAGAAGCTCCGTCGATCAGGGTTCATCTGCAAAGAAAAATTCCTGACTTGGTTGGCGAACATCGTTATGGTTCCCAAACCGATCGGGAAATGGAGGATGTGCGTCGACTACACCGACCTTAATAAGGCTTGTCCAAAGGACGAGTATCTGCTACCTTGGATTGATCTCTTGATTGACGCCTCAGTGGGGCACGAAATGTTGAGCTTCATGGACGCGTACTCCGACTACAACCAAATCATGATGCATGAGGAGGATGAGTCATACACAGCATTCCGAACTGACCAAGAAAATTTTTGTTACAAGGTCATGCCATTCGGATTGAAGAATGCTGGAGCAACATATCAACGGCTGGTGAACTATATATTTTGCGAGCAGATCGGAAGAAACATGGAAGTCTACGTGGATGACATGTTAGTGAAGAGCTTGAAGGCTGAGCACCACTTGGCCTACTTGGAAGAAGCCTTTGGCGTGCTACGGAAGAACCAAATGAAATTGAACGCTGCCAAGTGTGCATTTGGCATGACCTCGGGAAAGTTCCTCGGCTTCATGGTCTCCTTCAGAGGCATCGAAGCCAATCCAGCGAAAATCAAGGTCATCCAAGAGATGAGCCCTCCGAGGACAATCCGAGAAGTACAAAGGCTAAACGGGCTAGTGGCGGCGTTGGCACGATTCATGTCGAGGTTGGGCGATGGCCTTCAAGAACATTCGGAACCCGAAAGACTTCATTTGGTCAGACGAATGTCAACAAGCTTTTGAAGAACTGAAGAAATACTTTGAGAACTCGCCTCTTCTCAGCTGACCTGAGCCAAAAGAAGAGCTTGAAGTTTACTTAACCACTACCCCAGTGGCGGTCAGTGCGGTGTTGGTTAGGGAAGAAGGCCGAGTTCAGAAGCCCATATACTACATCAGCCATATACTTGTCAATGCTGAGACAAGATACTCCAAGTTCGAGAAGGTAGCATTCGCTCTTGTCACGGCCGCTAGAAAGCTAAGGCCATACTTTCAAGCTCATCCGATTGCGATGCTGACTGACCAGCCTCTCAAGAAGATATTGCACAAGCCCGACGTGTCAGGACGGATGATCACCTAGGTGGTCAAGCTGAGTGAGTATGACATAAGCTATCGCCCAAGGACCACGATAAAAGGGCAAGTACTAGCTGACTTTGTCACCGAGTGCATAATGCCCGACCACTAGATCGAGGAAGAGAAGACAGCAAAAGAAGCCAATGCGAAAGTTAAGGCCGACCTGATCTGGACCATGAATGTTGACAACTTGAGCAACCCAGGAGGAAGCAAGGCTGGGCTGATCCTGGTGAGCCCCGAGGGGTTTCGCGTCTAATATGCCCTAAGGTTCAAGTTCCCAGCCTTGAACAACGAGGCCGAATATGAGGCCCTCCTGGCCAGACTCCGAGTCAGCAAAGCCATAGGCATCAAGCATTTGAGGGTACGAGGAGACTCGCAACTTGTGGTTAACCAGGTTAACGGAGACTATGAGGCGAAAGATGAAAGAATGATAGCCTACTTAAGCCGAGCACGGGAGTGGATTTCCGAGCTCGAGCACTTTGAGATGACCCGAGTACCAAGGAAAGTGAACGTCGTGGTCGACACCCTGTTTAGCTTGGCCGAGGCCGACCTCCCAAATCTGAGCTGATTAGTGTACATTGAGATTCTGGAGAAGCCATCCTTATAAGAAGAAAGCGTTAAACACATCAAGGAGGATGGATCGACCTGGATGGATCCCATTGTAAACTACTTGAAAAATGACTAGCTCCTGGAGAATCAGGAAGAAGCAAGAAAAGTCAAAATCCAAGCTGCCAAGTACACTATGATAGATGGAGTGCTCTATAAGAAATCCATCTCAGCACCCCTTCTCTGATGCCTCGGGCCGAAGGGAGCCGAATAGGCCTTGGCCGAGGTGCACGAAGGAATATGCGGGAGCCACATGGGCGGTCGAGCCCTAACATATAAGATACTTCGATAAGGGTTCTATTGAGCGAGAATGCAAGAAGAGGCCATGAAGTATGTGAAGACGTGTGAGAAGCGTCAACTCTTCGCACCAATGCCGAGCTGACCTGCAACAAAGCTGACCTCTATGCTGAGCCCGATCCCTTTTTCTATGTGGGGGATGGACATTCTCGGAGATTTCACCTCGACATCGGGGAACCAAAAGTATGTGGTCGTGGCGATCAACTACTTCACCAAGTGGGTCGAGGCTGAGCCCCTGGCAACCATCATCGAGAAGAGCATGAAGAAGTTCTTCTGGGATAAGGTCATCTACCGGTTCGGATTACCAAAAGTGACCACCATGGATAATGGCACGTAATTCAATAACCCGACCTTCCAAGAGTTCTGCAAGCACTTCTGCATCGATTTTTGCCTGGTTTTGATAGCTCATCTACAAGCCAATGGGCAAGTGGAGGTGTTGAACCAAACACTACTTGCGGGGATCAAAAGAAGATTGGATGAAGCCAAAGGAAGATAGGTGGAAGAGCTGTCGAACGTCGTATGGGCATATCAGACGACTATGAGAACACCGATCGGGGAGAGTCCTTTTCGGCTAACGTATGGAACCGAAGCCCTCACTCCCGTCGAGGTCAAAGCGTCATCATACCGAGTACTCAACTTTGATGAGAAGACCTACGAGGATGGGCTCAGAGCCAACCTCGAATTTCTCGATGAAGTTTGAGAGAACGCTTTGCTTCGGAACGTAGCTTACAAACAGAAGACGGTAAAGTACCACGACTCGAGGGTGAAGGAGAGACATTTTTGCCAAGGAGACCTCATCCTCAGAAAGCTCAGCGCGTCACAACCAAGGCAACAGGGGAAGTTAGCACCAAATTGGGAAGGCCCGTACGTAGTCTCCAAGCAAATTCGCCCAGGGACGTATCGCTTACAGACTTTGAGAGGTAAGAAGGTACCGAGGCCTTGGAACTTGAAAAATTGGAAGAAATTTTTTCAATAATTTTCCTAAGTATTTTGCTCGGCATGGTTTATGGCGAGCATATTTGTACTGAGCTTCGGCCTCAACGTTCATGATCCAATAAAATAAAGTCTTTCTCCACTACGTAGTGTACTTTCAAACTCCACGCATGTCGAGTCGTAAGACCAGTCCTCATAGATCTGACTGACGTCAAAGACCGACCCTAATAGGTAGGCAACCAAGTCATAAGACCAACCCTAATAGGCCGGCAACCAAGTCATAAGACCGGTCCTCATAGACCTGGCTGACGTCAAAGTTCGACCTTAATAGGTCGACAACCAAGTCATAAGATCGGTCTTCATAGACCTGGCTGACGTCAAAGACCGATTCTAATAGGTCGGCAACCAAGTCATAAGACCGGTCCTCATAGACCTGGCCGACGTCAAAGATCGACCTTCATAGGTCGGTAACCAAGTCATAAGACCAGTCCTCACCTGGTTGACGTCAAAGACTGACCCTCATAGGTCGACAACAAAGTCATAAGACCGGTCCCCATAAACCTGGCAGACGTCAAAGATCGACACTCATAAGTTGGTAACCACATCACAAGACTGACCCTCATAGGTCGGCTACTAGGTCAGAAGATCAACCCTCATAGGCCGGCGGGCCCATAAGCACAAACTCTCACCATGACCAAGCTGAACAAAACAAAAACTAAGCAAATTTTGCCAAGGTATTATGCTCGGCCATGGAGTCAATTTGGCCGCACGGCCACGCATGTGGTAACCGAGCCTAGCTGACCGCTGGAGGTAGCAAATTAACTAAAGACTATAAAGTCGAATGGAATAACTCATGCAATGAAAGAAAGGCCAACAATGGCCGAGCTCAAACGCTTAGACAAATTTGGAGGAAAAAACATTTCTTTCATTAAAGGTCGACGGCTCGACACTGTTACAAAAGTGGGCAGCTCGGCCAGTTACGAAAGAAAAAAAAGGGAAAAGAAGGTTGATCAAAACCCCGAACTAGGGAGTATGTACATCAAAAGAGGAAAAAGGGGTGCCTAGAGCTCTGCTGTATTGAGGGGGTCCTCGGCAGCAGGGTCCACGGTGGTAACCTCCTTATCAGAGATGTCCTTAGCGGCGTCCTCGGCGAATCGGTCAACCTCGTCCTGCTGAGCTGTCTCGGTCAAGCCGGCCTGGTCAACCTCTACCCCAACATCGTCGCCCAATTCCCCGACCATGGCATTCGTGTCGTCGTCGAATTGAGAAAGATTGAGGGAGGGGTAGGCGGGCTTTATCTCCTTCAAGAGGTCAGCTCAGCCCGCGTCGTAGCCCTCACCGTACGGCGGCTTCCTTATCTCTTGGCACACCTGGGCATATTCCTCCGACATGAGGTAGTCGGTAACCGCCTAGGCTCGGGCCCATGCCAGGTCATCCTTGACTTTCTTCTCGGCTTGGTCAAGCTGATCCTTCAAGGCCTCGACCTCTTCTCCCCGCTTCGTCGCCGCCTCCTCCAAGCTCTTGACCTTGGCCTCGGCTTCATCGAGGTTTGCGACGATCTCCCGACATTCCAGGACGGCCTTATGCGCGTCCCCGTTGGCTTTCTCAACCTGAGCCTCGAGAGAGGAGTTCGCAGTCAGAAGCCATTCAAATCGGAGGAGAGTCTCCACCGCCTTGGAAAACCCCTGAAAAAGACAATCGAACATTAGCAAAGCCGAGCACAACAGGTCGGACCACTCAATAAAAGTCGAACAGAAAGCTCACCATATTAAAGTCTTGGAACAAGGAGGAGAGGAGCTCAGGGTCGGCCAACTTCTCGAGCATTTCCCTATCCCGAGGAAGTCGACTTACGTCGAGCCATTCCTTTGCATGCACGACCGGCGTCAGGGCCGAGTCGCCTGGGAAGAGGCGCCAGTTTAGCCTCAGCGGGACATTATTGGCCAAGGCCCTCCCAAGGACATACTGGGAGACGTCGATCGGCAAGGCCACGGGCGGAGGACCACCACCCTTCAGATTGACCGAGAGCTTCTGGCATTTAATGTCCCTCAACAGGCTCAGCTCGTCCTTTTGACCCTTCCCTCTTCGGGAGGGGCTTAGCGGGGTTATGCTCTTCTCGGCCTCGAGGCCGACCACCGTGTCAGTTGGGCTCGGAAACATAGCCTTGCCCTTCAATGTCTTGGAAATCTCACCTTGAGACTTCTTCTCGGCATTTTTTCTCCTCCTCTCCGCAATGGTCTCGACCCTGAGCAGAGCCATGTCCATTGGGGGAATGTGTCCGACCACTGCAAGAAAGACAGCGCATTAGAAACTTGCCAAAAGGAGGAAAGACCAAGTAAACGGGTCAATTCGGATGCCCCAGCCGACCACCGCACACTGAAAAAAGCTCAGCTCGAACTCCTACCGGGGGTCATATGCCACCTTTGAAAAAACCCCTTGTCCTGGAGCTGGAGGACATCAAAGGGCTGATGCTGGCGGATCAGGTCGAGCGAGGTCAGCTCATTCTCAGTCAGGGGCAAGGTCCTGTTAACGTAACCCAGGTGGATCTCCTTCCACTCGGCCCAGAAGGGGCAGTTTGGGATGGAAGCAAAGAAGAACCGAGGCTTCCAGTTCTTATTTGAGGACTGCGTCCAGACCAGAAACTTGTGGCGGCTCAGGGCCGCGCTCTTCCCAGTACGACGGGTGAAATAATACCACCCCTTCTCCAGCGACTTCTTCAGGAAATAGAGCCAAGAAAAAAAAGCCATGCTCGCAGCTGGACCCATCTCACAGAAAAGGACGCGGAGGCCATACACGGACAACCATGAGTTCAGCACCAGCTGACCTGGAGACAGGTGGAAATGGTCCAAGATCTGATCCACCAGGTCAAGCACAGGAAGCCTAAAGGCATACCTGAAGGGCATCTCGTACAAAGCTACCTCGCCAGGCCAGATGTCGCAAGCCATCTCCCCAGGATTAGGAACTCGGAGTTAGATGTCCTCGGAGATGGCATAAGTTGCCCTGAGGCGTTGGAGGTCGGCATCAGTCACTACGCTCTGGACGGTGCCGACGCTCCCCTCTTTAGGCTCTGGGATGTCAGTGGACGAGCTGACCGAGCCGACCCCACCTAGGGAAGAACTCTCCTCACCCGACTCCTCATCATCTATCGAAGATGATCCCGAGCCCTCGGCTAGGCCTCAAGGCCGGACGGGCAAGGGAAGCTCGACGACATCGGCCTGAAGCGGCTCCGCTACGGCGGGCTCGTCCGAGGTCGAGCCCAACAGGTCTATTGTGGGGGAGCGAGCAGGGAGCTCTCGGCTCGGACTCAGCCGCCCCAGCGAGCACCTCGCCCATGTAACTATACCAACTGTCATAATGGGCAGAGGGGACTTACTGGTTGAAGAAGCTTCGGAGACGAGCTGAGCACGAACTAGAAAGCTGAGAGCGCCGAGCACTGAATGAGCTGAAGAATCTGAGCTAGCCGAGCAGTAAAAAACTTGAAACAGTGAAGAATGAATGAGGAAGAGTCGCCTACTTATAGCTTTTGAGCATAGAAGATCCAACGGCCGAGAAGAACTCAACAAGATCTAACGGCCCAGATCAAAAGATGATTCGAATTCCCGAGCCTACCATAATGACTCTAGATGATGTGGCGCTGACACCCCAACTGTCAGACTGCACAACATCCAATCGCCGATGAAGCAGGCTCAGCTCGACCGCAATGAGGGACAGTCGAGCAGACCAAGATACTTCACCCATCAGTGTCGTGCCAACCCCTGATGAGTGGGGGGCCTGTGATAAGGCATAAATCACGTTACCAATCGGAAGCTGCCATGTAGCCAAGCCGAGGACAATCTGATAACCGAACTGAGCCGTGTGAGGCGGGCCGACCCGACCACCGACAGATCTGGCGTTCTATCTCCTGTGTGCTGAGCACCCGCACCACTGGGCGCCACCCAAATCGGCCATCGACTCCGAGCCGACCTCACCGCTATTAGCCGAGGCCGAGGCCAAGGTCGAGCTTCGAGGCCGACCACTTTGGCCTTGCTCTGAGGCAGACCACTGTGGTCGAGCCCTCCACAAAAGCCATTGTAACGGCTCACCAAGAATCGCGGAGCCACGTTAGTACAATCTGAGAATCATGGGATAGGGATTGAGACACAATCCTATCGCGATACGGAATCGCACCTAGATATGGACTCTTACCTTAACAGGAGTCCGACCCCGAAAATAACTCTCCACTCCGCGCAACGGGATAGAGCCTTCCAAGAGAAGAACTCCTACCATACTAGGACTCCTCCAACCGCCTCATCTCCCTCTATAAATACTCAGGTATGGAGCTCAAACGCTCATCTCACTTTTACTAAGCTGTTACGTTGTTGTACTGGAGACCTGACTTGAGTGTCGGAGATTCCTAGGCCGGAGCCACATCGGCTTTTTTGTGCTCATTCGTCTTTTTGCAGGCTCATTCGTGGGCGAACCGGGCGACGGAGGTTTTCACACGCAACAGGTTCGATGGTCCACAGAAGATGTTATTGGTAGCCCAAGGCCAAGGTTTTTAAACTCAGAATCGGAAATGGAATTGGTTAAAGAGGATTCTCGGATCGAAATCTGCCTAAATTGATTCAAGAATCTAATTTTTATTTATTTTTTTTTTTTTTGGAATTGGAGAGCTTTAATAGGAAGGGGGGGGGGATGGGGATAGGCCCCAAGGTGTTTTGAACTCATGACCTCTTATTTGAGGAGTTGAACTTTTGCCAACTTGAGCTGACCCTAGGGTAAGAAACAGAATCTAAGTTCCTTTATGGTGAGAATCGAATCAATTTAGGAATTGGGAATCGACCCATGAATCAATCCGATTCAAGATGTGCCTAATGGGGGCTCGATTTAGGAATTGAAAATCGACCCATGAATCAATCCAATTAAAGAAAATGACTAAGAATCTGCTGATCTGATTCCAATTCAGGAAACAACAATTAGGAACATTGGAAATTGGGATCAGTGTCAGCCGATTCCTATTCAATAATTCTGTAATTATCCTACATTTCTATATTTATTGTAAATTGAGAGGGTGATTAATTCATTCTGTAATTATCCTACATTTCTATATTTATTGTAAATTGAGAGCGTGATTAATTCATTGATTGGGTAGATGGCTGAAAGGATTGAGAGAGATGCAGAGAGGTTAAGGAGCTGTTGTCACCATTCTGTGCGGAAGGTAGAGCTATAGAGAGAAGAGCATGGGAGAATTTTCCACAAGAAACAAATGTAATAAGAGAAAGAGAACTGTGTTCCATAATAGTCTCAAGAGATTGGAAGGGAAAGGCACAGATGGATTCATTGACCATAGATCTCGATGACTTTAAAAAACCCCCGAAATCTCCTCGGCTCTGAGAGGATTTTATTCTTGTCTTTAGTCTCCAATAAAAGCCTTCCTCGTCTTCTTCTGCTTAGATTTCTGAACCAGAACTAAAAGCTACAAAGATTGAATAAAACTAGATCAGTTTTCTACGCAAAATAAGACAACACAACCCATCTAATGCGGGTTTTGATTTGTTTTTCGGTACCCAGTTAAAGGATTTTCGCTTCTTCATCAGTTTTTCTTTATACCCAGTTGAAGATTAGGGTATCTCTGTGTTCTATCACAGATTATTTTACTGCTACTACTTCACTCTTCTCTGGCTTCTTCTTATATTTTTCTTATAGAGTATTTAAATCAAGATTCTGTTGGTCTTATTCGGTTTCCAATTTTGGATTTTTGATTACCTTTCTTACTTTATATAATAACTCTTTCGTGTATTTCCAAGTAAAGATTTTAATATTTTTCCCTTCTTATTGTAAACTTGTAAGCAACTGAGGTCTCTAGTTACTCTTCTGGTATTTGTAAAGAGTGAAGATTAAATTCATATTATCTCAGCGGGATCTAAATTTTCATAAGAACCCAATTGGGTTAGAAACGTTAATCTCTTGATTTATTATTTTGAAGACCCAAGTGAAGATCTTGGGTGCCTTTCTTCACAATAGCCTGTGAGAACTCCAGAGATGTCTGGGGCACAGGATCGATTGGAGATCAAGTTCCGGTTATCGGACGGGTCAGATATTGGTCCCAAGAGTTTCACTGCTGCCACCAGTATTGCCACCCTCAAGGAAACTATCATTTCTCAGTGGCCAAAAGGTTGGTTTTTCTATTTGTTTGTTTTTATGTTTTATCTGGTATTATTGATCTTTTATTTCATATTAACTGTATATCATATCTGCCTGTTTCTTATCACATTAGATTTCCCTCTGATTGGTAGCTCTTCAGCAAAAAAAAATTTTGGTAAAATCTATAGAACAAATCAGAATCTGTATTTATGCTGTAATGGTTTTGAGTTCATAGCAAATTTTGATGACTGGTTTCAATTCATTGGACTTACAAGGAATCAAGGGAATGTCTTAGAAGAGATTGTTTATATCTGTTGGATGAAGATATTTGTATGACTTTAATCTGTTCCCTGATCTTAAATCTCTATCATGAAAAGCAGCATCTTATATTGAAAACCTAGGAAGGCCGATTCGTTTTCTCTAAAGTTAACTGATATGTTTGTTAGAGAGCCTGGTGCTTCTACCAGAAAGTCTTCATTAAGTGTATAAATGACCTTCTCTGCAACTGATCAATTAATTAGCCCTGTCAAATTGTAATCCAAGAGAGTGCCCATGTAGGATTGATTTTGAATTACTGCTCCCCCCCCCCCCCCCCCAATTTTGGTTCCCTTTGACATTTTGGGTTTCCATTAATTGAGATTTTCTTTGTTTTGATTTCTGTTCAACATAAAGTTATTCTAGGAATCAATACAAAGTAAAATAATAGAAGGCCACTAAGGCAATTAAAGCTTTCTTTATCACTCCAATTGTGGTGGTCTTATATTCCTTGACAGATGTTCTCATCCAGGCAGTCTTCTAGAGGCCTTTAGAAAAGTGTAGATGGTCCTAAAGATTCTTATGCTTCATGAGCCATGAAGTGGTTGTCCTGTTACAAAGGGTGACTCCCCTGACCTCACTAGGCTTGGTGACAGAAAGATATCATGTTCATATTGAAAGGATTGCCTTGTCAAACAATGGCATGTGGCAAATTCTTGTTAAGGGGCTTCAAATAAAGGTGCCAACTGTTGTTTTGGAGAAGTAGTTTCATTTGCAATTGGATGGAAAAAATAACAGAATCAATTTGAGATGTTCATTGATCTCACAACTTCCAAATAAGATGAGAAGTCAGGAATCTCAGTTACTAAAATAGGAACTAATGATAAATCAATATTCAGTTACATTGGTATGCCTTTTCAGCCTTTGAACTAGTCCATATTTTACCAATACTGGGAACTGGTACTGTATCATTTTGTGGACATTTCCCTGAACCAGTACCAATGGGGCTGTATCAATGATGGAGTAACCAAGTTCGTCAAGTATAAAATCTGAACATCTCTGGTGGGTTGTCTTTTTATTAAAACTTAGTTACTGATTCAGCCCTCCTACTGAAAAATAATAGAAAGAAAGAAATATTTTTTTTGAAATCCTATATGTTTTTGGACTTCAGAGTAGAGTTTTAGGTTCTAAAACCTTTCTTTCAATATACATTTATTAGTTTATATAATGGTTAGGAGTAGGTAACCCGTTCCCTGTCTTGACCTATTTTTTGGTAAGAATCTGTAAAAATCTTTCGAAATAATTGTTTGCAGGTTCCACCCAAAACAAACTCTCTCTCTTTGGGCTTTTAATTTAGATATCTTATTAAATTAAATAGAAGTTGAAGGGCACACGCCAATCATTCCTTTTAGAACTGTGTTTAAGGTATCAGCTCATACTACTAAAAAAAAAACAATACTAATCCTTACAGATCCAACGTATTTTATTTGCAGGTTCCATCCAAAACAAACTCAAAACCCTTGTAAATGAGTTTGGAGCATTGTGGTGCTGGCTCTAATGGAGAACTTCATGAGTAACAAATACATATCAATGTTGTAATTACCAAATTCATTAATGATTATCCCAACTGCATACCTAATGGTATCAATACTGAACCAGGTAGCTTATCAAATAAATTGCACTTGAAACTTATATGCTTTTAATATTTGTTTCCCTTTCTTATCTGTTTTCCAGTGCTTTTGTCGTGTTGATACTTTTCTGAATTTACCAGTTTGTTTTTCTGGTCTCCTTGTGTTGTTGAATTCATTAGTTTTTTTTAGCTTTCTACTGTTTATTTAGACTTCCAATGGGTATCTGTTTGACCAGAGAAAGAGAATGGCCCAAGGACTGTGAAAGATGTCAAGATTATAAGTGCTGGAAGGATTTTGGAGAACAACAGAACAGTAGGAGAGTGCAGGAGCCCCTTATGTGATGTTCCTGAGGGAATTACAACCATGCATGTTGTTGTCCAACCCCCTTCCTCAGAGAATGGTACGATACACTTTGAAATGTTCTGATAGTTAGCTGGAAAACAACATATTATGCTCTGTCACCCCATGCTTTATATTTCAATTCCTCTTAACCAATTAAGAAATGGGCTACAAGGGTACAAGGATAACATGCAAAAGCAGGGCTGAATGATCTATATCATTCAATCAGTAGACTTTGCTCCCTTAATTTCTCTGGCTAAGATTTATCTCATAGCATCTAATAATTCGTAATCCTTATATGCTTATGCTTTGTTTATGTTTGTTATACTAATCTTTCTTGTTTGTGATTGACAGAAAAGAAATTGGACCAATTGAAGCAGAACAAGTGTGTGTGTGCTATTTTATAATTTGCACTTTCAAGTGGAAAGGTTCACCATTGGCACTGCTTTTTTGTTCTGTTTTTCTTTGGGTGGGGGAAGGGGGGGGGGGGGAGGGGAGAGATGAATGAACATGCCATGCTTTTGATCTCCTGCAACCCTTTAAATATTAATTAATATTTGTTGATTTTCTTCTTTGGTAAGAGTATTGAATCTTGTAAAAGAATTGAAGTTGGTGGAACTCAAGTTTGGCGGTTGTGTGAATACATATCGCTTCTTCAAAGTCTGTTGCTTTTTGTGTGCAATTGCATTATTTGTCAATTATTGAAGTCCATTATACAGCTATCCATGTATTGACATCCTAGGAATCTATCAAATTTTTTTAGGTTTTAAATCAATTTCTTTTGATTGCAAAACCTGCTTTCATAAAAGATCTGAAAAGAGAGAAATTTAAAATTTCACACAAGTGGGATATATATATTCCATTGGTAAGTTTATTGAGAGGTCAAGATGTAGTGAAACATGTAAGGTTAGCAGTACAGATGGTATTTGAAAATGTCATTTATCTGGTAGTGATGAACCTTGAATCTCAATATTGGTTCTGTAGAATTTCAACTTCAGTGAAACAAGCTGGGTGACCCCAGCCCTACTAAATGGGTAAACTGAGAGACTAAGGAAAAATGATTGATAGGTTCTCATTGGTCTTAGATTCTTATTGTTGAGTCATCTAAATTACAGACACTATAGCTATCAAAGGAATTTGTTATCTTGCCTGGATTTGAAATGTGGAATTATAGGAGCACAAGTACAAGATAGTTCATGAGATTGATGATCAGTAATTAGTAATTAATGTGTTAATACTGGCCTGTAGATTTGATATCTTCCCTGTCTTGTGACATTGGAGTGCTTACAGGGCTTCTTGTGAACTCTGTTGAGGTATCTATGGATTGCCTTGATTGATGACATGACATGCAACAAGTGAAGAAAGTGGAAGTGGGATAAGCACACAGTAGTTAGTGGTAGGGTGGTGTGCGGTACCATCCCAGGGGACAAGCTTGCAAGGCCATCCTTAGTGCCAAAACATGGCATGTTTCCCATTGTAAGGGTAAGGTATCAACCAATGAACACAGTGACCATGGCCCAGCTCAAGTGGAGATGGAGACAAGAGTGTAAATTGGTCTCGAACTGGGTATTCGGTTCTGTTTCAGTTCAGTTCCAAGAAGTATTGTTGTGATCTGGAACTGGACCGATCCTGCCTTGGTTCTGAAAAATCGGTACTCGTACCGAAGCTCTTCGGTTTTGGTTTCTTTTTGGTTTCGAAATTTGGTTCCTACACGGTTTGGTTCTGGTTCTGGTTCTGGTTCCTGCATTCAGTTTATACTATATATATTTTTTAATATATTAGAATTTTAGTGTATTAATATACTATATAATATATTGATATCCAAATTCGGTTCGTTTCGGTTCTATCCGTCGGTTCCTATGCTGGAACCGGAAAGTAACCAAGTCCTGCCTCAGTTCAGTTCCTTAGTTCTAGGTTGTACTTAAATTCTATCCGGTTCAGTTTCAATTATTCAGTTTGGTTCTAGTTTCTGTTTTCAATTCTAGTTCTAATTTGACATACTTGGAGATGGAGATGGAGACGTGTGCACGTGTAACATGTAATGCACTAATGTCATAGCATTAAAGGACTAATTATTTTATAAAGTGGAATAGCCAACAAAATAACACTTGGGGGTATAATTTAAAAGCTAAAGCTATTAGGTGAAGATAACTCAGTGATATATGAAAACTCAATCCAAGGTCCCAGATAATCGATGTAAAATCATAGTCATTATATCTCTGTAATTCTTAATATTTCATATTAATCAAAACTTATCTCATTTGTTGTAACCGTTGCGTTCAGAAATCGCTCAACGGTCCTTCGAGTGTCGTAACCTGCAAAAGACTCTAGGGTGACAAAGGAGAACCGGTGTGGTTCCGGCCTAGGACTCTCCGATGCCTAAGTTAGATCTCTTTGAGCAAACAAATGAATAGTAGTATTCAATATGAGTTCAGATGTCCCCGATGGGGTTGTGTACCTTGCCTTTTATAGTTGTGTGTGGCGGTGTGGAGAGTCCCAGTTGATGTAGAGTGTTTGCCGTAGGTGATAGAGTCCCTGAGTAGCAAGGCTTATCCTTGATAGGTTGTCTTCCCGTGAGACGTGGTGTTACGGTAGACCTGGTAGTTTTCTTCTTGAGAGACGTGGTGTCTTTGATAGACTTGGTAGTTGTCTTCCTGTAAGAAGTAGTGTCCTGATAGACTTTGCGTCCTTGGTGGATAGACCTCATCTACGTGGTAGGTGGGGTTTCTGGTGCATGAGTCCGTTCAGACTACGTGACTCGATAGGCGGTGGCCTAGAGTCCTTGTGATGGTGCATGTCTTGTTGATGGCGACCGTGGTACCTTGTTCTTAGACCAGGGTCTACACCTGTGCTTATCCGAGGTCACACCCGGAGAGTGGTCATGCGGATGGCCGTCCGCGGAGGGTGATCATGAGGATGGTCGTCCATGGAGGGTCGTTCGCGCCCGTGCCCTGTTTGGATCGAGTCCATCCTTGGTTCGTCGGTTTAGTTCTGGTCTGGCCCTGGGCGGGTCTTCTTTCCTGATTTAGGACACGTGGCCGCCCCTGATTGGTTGGTATGAATTTGGGTTTATCATTTGCCCCCCACTCTCTTGGAACGGAGTGCTCAAGAGAGTATCCTTCTCATTTTTTATTTTGAAGCTTTGTCTCCCTTGCTCTCTTCTGGTTTCTTCCTTTCTTGGTTATTAACCCTTGGCCTTCCTAGTGGCTTACCCAGCTTTGGCCTACTTAGTGTTGCTTACATCTTGATCATGTCCGCGGTCTCAGTCATTAGCTTGTCGCCTCCTTGTGCCTGTGTCGCTCATGCCTCGGTCTCACGTTCTTTGCTTGTACCTCGGCCTATTTGTGCTCGTCCGCTCCCGTTGGCGCCGCTCGTCAATCCTCGCCCGTAGGCCTCGATCCGCGCCTAGTTGTGCTCGACCCTGGATCCACGTCCGTAGGCTTCGATCCGCACCTGGTTGTGCTCGATCCTCGATCCGCGCCCTTAGGCTTCGATCCATGCCTGGTTGTGCTCGATCCTTGGCAGCGTCTGCACCCTTGGCTGGTCCACGGCCCTTGGCCGTGGCCAAACAACCCTTCTTTTCTTTTCTTTTTTTTTCTTCTCTCTCTTCTTCTCCCTTTGATGTGACGCCCATTGATGGCTTTCTCTTTCTTTCTTTTTTTTCTTTTTTTTTTTCAATCTCTCATCTCTCCTTTCTCTTTCCAAGGGCCGGCGCCCATTTGGGCATGGACCCTTGTCCTTTTTTTTTTTTTTTGTTCACGCGATCAGCGTTTGGTGACGACGCCCATTTGATTCATGCCCAACGGCGCTCGTGTTCCTTGTTCAGTCGTCGCTTGTTTTACGCTCATCTATCGACGCTCCGATCTGCGCCCTTCTCGATCGATGCCCTGGTTCGCGCCCATCTTAATCGACCCCCGTCTGGTCCATGCCTCGATCGACGCTCGCCTGGGTCAGCACCTCGATCGACACCTGTCTGGCGATCCACGCCTGTGCTCGATCGACACTCGTCCACGGTCGTCCTGCTCGATCTGCGCTTGTGCTGCCCTTTTTTTTTTTGTATTGAGTCGAATTGGTCTTTGGCCATAGACACGTCTTTATTCGAACCTTGATCTCGATCCCTCGCAAACTTCGACCTTGAATCTCGCCCATGTCCATGGCCTGTCGCCTACGGCCCTTGGTTGTGACATAAATTTTTATTTTTATTTTTTTAATTGGTTCTGCATTTGTGGTTGCAGGTTGGCATCCCTCTCTTCGTGTTGGTTGCTTGGCTTTTGGAGACCGTTGCTCTAAGCAAGTAACTAGTCTGCTTCATTTTTTGTCCATGTCATCACCTAACGACCCTGATCTGACTGCGGTCGTGGTTGGATCCGTTGAGGAGTCTTCTTCAAGGTCGTCTTCCCCCGCGAATACTTCTTCTTCTTTGCCTTCCCCTATTGCTAGTGAAGGGGAGGAGAAGGTTTCTGAAGATTCCACCCCTAGTAGGGGTCGTAGGGCCTCCAGAGCTTCTATTTCTGTTGGTGACCCTAGGAGTAAGTTGGCTCCCATTCCTAGCGTCTTGACTTCCTCGGACTTGGCAGTTCGCGTTCTGGAGAAGACCCCTGATTATGACTTCTCAAGGTTCCCCAAGGTCACTACGCTGCTACCTGAGACTGCTGTAGTGGCTCGTGTCTCTCCTGAGGATGGTGTTGTGGTGACAGAGGAGGGTGCGGTCTTACTAGAGGAGAGTGTTGCTCGTCCGGCTGAGGCTGATATGATGTCTCCTTCTGGATCAGAGGCTGCTCCTCCACTAGATGCCCCCTGATTTTATAGATGCTCTTTCTTGGATGATGACTTTTTGGATATTGTGCTTTTGGATTGTGATTTTTTGGATGACGATGTTTACTTCCGGATTGTGGTGCTTGCTTTTTGTCTTTCTTGGATTATATGTATTTGACTTTTTCTCCTAGTGATGTTGATATGACATGCATTTGATCCCTCTTGCTTTGATGGTTTTCAACTATGTAACCCCATGTAGCTGGTGGTCCATAGGGATGCCCTGGTTTGGTGGTCCATGGACCTTGGTGGCATAACGCCTCGGGTGTGGCATGGTGCCTTGGGCATGAGGCCTCGGGGGTGGTGGACTGCCTTAGGCATAAAGCCTCAGTGGTGGCGGACTGCCTTAGGCTTAAAGCCTCGATGGTGGTGGACTGCCTTAGGCATAAAGCCTCAGTGGTGGCGGACTGCCTTAGGCTTAAAGTCTCGATGGTGGCGGACTGCCTTAGGCTTAAAGCCTCGATGGTGGCGGACTGCCTTAGGCATAAACCCTCAGTGGTGGCGGAATGCCTTAGGCTTAAAGCCTCGATGGTGGCAGACTGCCTTAGGCTTAAAGCCTCGATGGTGACGGACTGCCTTAGGCTTAAAGCCTCAGTGGTGGCGGACTGCCTTAGGCTTAAAGCCTTGGTGGTGGTGGACTGCCTTAGGCATAAAGCCTCAGTGGTGGCGGACTGCCTTAAGCTTAAAGCCTTGATGGTGGCGGACTGTCTTAGGCTTAAAGCCTCGATGGTGGCGGACTGCCTTAGGCATAAAGCCTCAGTGGTGGCGGACTGCCTTAGGCTTAAAGCCTCGATGGTGGCGGACTGCCTTGATGTCATGGCGGTGATTCAATTAAGTAGTAGAAGAAGATACGTATTTTCTGAAACACCTCTTCATTTTGAATGAAAATTTTCAAATTGTACTTGAAACAGGGATGTCATCCACTGCTACTGCTACTGCTACTACTACTATTATTACCACTACTGATTCTACTTGACTGCTACTGTTACTGTCAATGCTTCTACTGGTATTGCTTCTACTGGTAATACCTTTTCAGGTGTTCTGAGTTCCAGGTGCGGTCTAACTTTCTGCCCCCAGGAGTTTTCAGGCGGTAGGTCCCTGGACATATCTGCTTGGAAACTATATAGGGTCCTTCCCAGGTTGTTGATAACTTCCCTTCTTTTCTTGGTTGTGATGCACTTGCCCTTCTTAGGACTAGGTCTCCCTGATGGGACAACCTTTCACGTACCCTTGCATTGTAGTATTTGGTTATTCGCTGCTGATAGGCCACGTTCTTAAGCAACGCGTTCTCGTGCACCTCATCTAGGAAGTCCAGGTTTGCCCGCAATCCATCTATGTATGTTCTTTCATTGAAGTGCAGTACTCTGTGGGACATGGCGAAGACCTCTACTGGTGTTAGTGCTTCTGTGCCATACGCCAGGCGGAATGGGCTTTCTCCTGTGGGCGTCCTTACTGTGGTACGGTATGCCCACAGTACGCTTGTCAATTCTTCTACCCATTTTCCTTTGGCTCCTTCTAGTCTTTTCTTTATTCCATCTAGTAATGTGTGATTTGTCACCTCCAGCTGACCATTGGCCTACGGGTATGCTACTGAGATGGACCGATGGTCAATGTTGTAACTCTGACAGAAAGTTCTAAATTTGGGGTTGTTGAACTGCTTCCCATTGTCAGAGACTATGACCTTTGGTACCCCAAACCTATAAATGATGTCGTCACGGATGAAGTTCTCCATCTCGTGCTCTGTGATCTTGGCTAGTGGCTTGGCTTCTACCCATTTGGTAAAGTAGTCTATGGCAACCACCAAGTACTTGCGGTTACCTGATGCTGCTGTGAAGTCTCCCAGGATGTCCACCCCCCACATGGCAAAGGGAATGGGGTTGATTATTGATGTCAGCTTGGTGGCGGGTAGATGGGGTACTGGGGCGAACAACTGACATTGCTCGCATGCTTTGACATATTGGATGGCTTCCTCTTGCATTCTTGGCCAGTAGAGTCCTTGACGGAGGATCTTGTAGGCTAGTGCTCTTCCTCCCATGTGGCTTCCGCAAATGCCTTCATGTACTTCTGCCAGGGCATATTGTGCTCCTTTGGGTCCTAGGCACCGAAGCAGTGGTGCTGTGGCCCCCCTTTTGTATAGTACTCCGTCCAGGATGGTGTACTTCGCAGCTCTCATCCTTATCTTTCTTGCCTTGACCTTGTTTTCTGGCAAGACGTCGTTCTGTAGGTAGTTGAGTATAGGGTCCATCCAGCTAGGCCCTTCCTCGATCTCATTGACCAGCTTCTCTTGATACGTTGGTTTATGTAATATTTCCACATACACTGCACCCGCTAGGTTCTTGAGTTCGTCGCTGGCTAGCCTAGACAGTGCATCTGTGGTGGCATTCTCGATCCTGGGTACTCGAACCATCTCGAACTTCACGAACTGCCCGATCAATTCCCGAGCACGTGCTAGGTATGATACCATGCGCTCATCTTTCGCCTCATATTCGCCATTCACCTGGTTCACTACAAGTTGGGCGTCACTCCTGATGGATAAGTGTGTGACCCAAAGTCCAGCCAATAGTGCCTCGTACTCTGCTTCATTGTTAGATGCTGGGAAGGTGAACTAGAGAGCATACTGTATTCGGAATCCTTCAGGGCTGGTAAGCATGAAACCAGCTCCACATCTCGTGGCATTGCTCGAACCGTCCACGAACATCTCCCACGACCCTCGATCCTGCTCTTCCGGCTCCTGTACTTCTATCTCTGATAGAGTCCACTCAGCGACGAAGTCCGCCAGAGCTTGGCCTTTGATGGTTGTCCTGGGTTGAAATTTGATGTCATGCTCACTCAACTCGACCGCCCAGGCGATCAATTGTTTGGAGACGTCTGGCTTGTGCAACACCTTCTTTAGTGGGAGGTCAGTGAGGACCATGATGGTATGGAGCTGAAAATACGGTTTGAGCTTCCTTGCCGCAATCACCAGTGCATATGCGACCTTCTCTATTCTTGTGTACCTGGTCTCTGCATCAATTAAAACATGGCTTACATAGTAGATGGGTCTTTGCATTTTACCCTCTTCTTTTAGCAGTACCGCATTCATCGAGACCGGAGTTGCTGCCAGGTAGACTTGCAATTCTTCGTTGGGCTCTGGGCGCCCAAGCAATGGTGGGTTCTCTAGGTACAGCTTCAACTCTTCAAATGCCCTCTGACACTCCTCAGTCCATGCAAAGTCTTTTGGACTTCGGAGGTTCTTCAGCGTCTTGAAGAATGGTGCACACTTGTCCCCGGATCGTGACACGAACCTTGATAGGGCGGCGATCCTTCCGTTCAATCTCTGTACTTCTCTGACTGTTCTTGGGGGTGCCATCTCTTGGTGGCCTTGATCTTGGATGGGTTGGCTTCTATTCCCCGTACTGAGACCATGAACCCTAGGAATTTTTCGGACGTCACTCCGAAAGCACACTTTGCAGGGTTGAGTTTCATTTGGTTCCTTCTCAGTACGATGAACACCTCTTCGAGGTCGATCAGGTGTTGATGAGCTTAGACGCTCTTAACGAGCATCTCATCCAGGTATACCTCCTTGTTGCGTCCGATTTGGTCCTCGAACATCCTATTGACCATTCTTTGGTAGGTGGCCCCTGCATTCTTCAGTCCGAACGGCATGACATGGTAGCAGTAGTTCTCCTTGTCCGTTCGGAAGGCGGTGTAGGGCTCGTCATCCTCATGCCTGAGGATCTGGTTATAGCCGGCGTAGGCATCCATGAAACTCAGCATCTCATGTCCTGCAGTTGCATCGATTAACAGGTCGATCCTGGGGAGTGGGTACTCATCCTTGGGACATGCCTTGTTTAAGTCGGTGTAATCGACGCACATCCTCCACTTCCCGTTGGGCTTGGGCACCATGACCACGTTGGCAAGCCAGGTAGGGAACTTTTCTTCTCTGATGAATCCCGCCCGGCTTAACTTCTCGACCTCTTCTTTGATGGCTGCCTGTCAGTCGAGGGTGAAATTCCTTCTCTTCTACTGGACGGGCTTCCTGGTTGGTCCAGATGTAGCCTGTGCTCCTGCTATGGATCTGAGTATGTCGGGCATGTCTGTGGTCGACCATGCGAAGACGTCCATGTTTGCCTGCAGGAGGTGTCCCAATTCTTCTTTCTGCTTGTTGCTCAACAGTGAGCCAACCTGTACGACCTTGGAAGGGTCATCCTTGCTGAGTGGCCATGGAACTAGGTCCTTGACCGGTCTTCCTCTCTTCTCTATCAATTCATCTCTCTAGTCACTGACCAAATTTTGTATGCACAATGCCATCCCTCGTGTGTTGACCCCCCCCCCCCCCCCCCCCCCCCCCCCCCCCCCCCCCCCCCCCCCCCCCCCCACCCCCCCCCTAGGTAACTTTGAACTTGGATGGCAAAGAGGCCGACATGATCTCTTCCGAGAAGGGGTGTTGTCTAGGGATTGAGTGTGTCTCACCCTTGGTTTGCTTCTTCGACCCTTCTAGTTTCTCGTCCAACTCTCGGAGTCTCTTGTCTGACTCTTCATCCCATGCTTGTTCCCCATGCCTTGCTGGTCGTTCGCTGCGAGCTTGTTCACGCCCTCTCCTGGAAGCCCCTTCCCGTCTCGACTGTTGGTGAGATGGTGAAGGGTCACGTCGTGACGAATCTTGTCTTGACCGCGAGTGGCTTCCTTCACGATAAGTCTGGCTTCGCTCTGGTACATGACTTCCTTCTAGTCGACCATCAAACACCGACCTCCAAATGGACCTGTTAGGGTTAGGTACCCCGGATCGGTGTGATGGTGTTCTTCCTTGGTCTGACCGTGCTAGGAGGTCCGACGTTCTCCTTGGATGTTGGGAGGGATTCCTTTGCTGTCTGGTGTGCCCTTCGGATCTATCACCCCTGGGAGGTGATCTCCTAGGGCTTTGCTCTCACCTCTGCTCTTGCCTACGACGATGGGTGACCGCTTTCTGCCTTAGATATTCGCGGAAGAGTCGTTGGTCATCGAGGATCTGACGCTGCAGGTCGTTGATCTGACCTACGATCGTTGGTGCATTGGGATCAGGTACTGGTTCCACGACGCCTTCAGCGGCTGCTTCGGGGTTAAGGTTGACTCCCCCAACCTATTGGCTCTCTGGGACCTCCCTCTCCTGAGAGACATGGTCCGTGGCTCTGCGACGTGAGCTCTCTGGAAGAGGTGATCCGTTCCCCTCCCTCGGGGCATTGTTGGCGGAGGGAGCGGTCTTCCTGCGTGCCATGGTTGATTAGATATGGAAACAAGCTAGTCAAGGTAATGGCTAGCGTCGTTCCCACAGACGGCGCCAATCTGTTGCGTCAAGAAATCACTCAACGGTCCTTTGAGTACCGTAACCTACAAAAGACCCTGGGGTGACAAAGGAGAACCAGTGTGGTTCTGGCCTAGGACTCTCCGATGCCTAAATTAGATCTCTCTGAGCAAACAGATAAATAGTAGTATTCAATATGAGTTTAGATGTCCCCGATGGGGTTGTGCACCTTGCCTTTTATAGTAGTGTGTGGCGGTGTCGAGAGTCCCAGTTGATGTAGAGTGTTTGCCGTAGGTGATAGAGTCCTTGAGTAGCAGGGCTTATCCTTGATAGGTTGTCTTCCCGTGAGACGTGGTTTCACGGTAGACCTGGTAGTCGTCTTCCTGGGAGACGTGGTGTCCTTGATAGACTTGGTAGTTGTCTTCCTGTAAGAAGTAGTGTCCTGATAGACTTGGCGTCCTTGGTGGATAGACCTCATCTACGTGGTAGATGGGGTTTCTGGTGCATGAGTTTGTTCAGACTACGTGACTTGATAGGCAGTGGCCTAGAGTCCTTGTGATGGTGCATGTCTTGTTGATGGCGACCGTGGTACCTTGTTCTTAAACCAGGGTCTACACCTGTGCTTGTCCGAGGTCACACCCGGAGGGTGGTCATGCGGATGGCTGTCCGTGGAGGGTCGTTCGCGCCAGTGCCCGGTTTGGATCGAGTCCATCCTTGGTTCGCCGGTTTAGTTCTGGTCCGGTCCTGGGCTGGTCTTCTTTCCTGATTTAGGACACGTGGCCACCCCTGATTGGTTGGTGTGAATTTGGGTTTATCAGTAACCTATAACTATTTCTGAATTGGTGGAGCAATCCACTCATTATTTGATCTTTGAATTTGTTGTTATCTCTAATCTAATTGTTGTAATCTACAATGGAAAAATAAGCAATCAATTATACCAATATTCAAATTTCTACATGGTATCAAAGCACTATGCTTATCATTAATGATATATACATGTACAACCACCTAAAAGAGTGGCCACAAATGCTACATGTACTACCACCTAAAAGAGGAGCAATACGAGAGAGACAATAATCTCACATTAACTAACTCTAGACCTTGGATGTCTTCATATACTAGTTGGAACTCTCTACCTAATAGCTTAAATTTCTGGGTTAGACATTTCAACATATTGACCGAAACTTGTCTCATTTGAAGTTTTGAATTTGTTGTAACTTATAACCATTTTTTATTTGATGGAGTAATCCACTCATTATTTGAATTTTGGATTGATTGTAATATACAACCATTTTTTATTTGGTGGAATAATCCACTCATTGTTTGAATTTTGAATATATATATATATATATATGTAACTTTATTGGAGTGGGTTGCTCTACTAAATCAAAAATGGAAATGCATTTGTGGGCACGAAGCCCAAATTAAGATGGTGAAGATGAGCAATAGAGGCATAACTTAAGTGTTGATGGAAAAACTCAACACTCACATATAGTGACACACGCGCGAAGTGAAGGTTGCACAGGCTCAAACGAGGCTATAACGGTCTGTTCTAACTTCCAATTAGAAAATCAATCTCCCTCTTGCCTGAGTAACTTTAAGGACTTTTGGGTTAAACCAAGATCGTAGGTCAAAACTTAAAAGCACTAGGACGGAATGGACCAAAAGAATGACAAAAAAAACACAAACGAAGACAAAAATAAAGTGCAGACAAATAAAAGAAAGATAAGCTATATTAGATCATACCAAACGGGGGTGTGGGCCCCAAACGGAGCTCTGTGCTACCCCAAACTGGATGATACGACCGTACATGCTTGAATAAGGTACAAGAGAATAAAAATGGTAAAAGTGATCTGCAGGTTTTTATCTGTTGATGTGTTGTCTTCTTTGGGCTAGGCTCTTGTCTTCTATAGAAAACTCTTATCCAATAACTTCCGCAAACCCAAACTGTCATGATCTTCCTAGTATCCTAGTTGCGTCTCCTTAAAACGCTAACTTCCTGGCCACATGTCCCTACACGGCTTGCCACTTCCCTTCTTTCTGCAGGTATGGTAGGCCCCATCACTCCCTGCTGGCTGGCCCTAGACTGACTGTTCCTTATTGGTTTCCCAGTCTATCACGATCCCATTTTCCTGGCCTTGTCAACCCAGTCTATTCTTCGACCGGGAAAATCATGGAGTAAACAATAAGCAACCAAAAGGCCTCGTAAATGCATTTACGTAGGCTACCCAAATGGTCAAAAGGGTTATCGTCTTCCTGATACTGAAAACTATTCTTTATCGTCTTCTTGATATGGAAAACTATTCTTACTTTAATAGCAGGGATATTGTTTTTCATGAGAACATTTTTGTCCTTTTCATCCTTATCCTTCTCTTCAAGTCGCAAAATTCTACCTCTTTCTCTTCCTGACATTCTTCATCTCAATATTTCTCCAATAGATATTGCAGTAAATGGAACTTCTCCTACCTCTCCCTCCATCATCCATTCTCAGTGACATTTATATTTCCATTGTTCCTCTCTACTCTAGACCACTTCCACCATCCAGTTAACCTGAAACTCGTCACTCAACCTAGTCTAAGTGACCACTTGCTCATCTCAATGATAACTATTGTGGTATTGTCCAGCCCAATCAATCGGTTTCCTCTTCTTCAAATGATCATCATACACGTGGCATTGTAGATGGGTTTGCAAAATCAAATATTAAAATATGATGAAACCATTGAGCGCTCGTTCCAAAGGTTATTACAAACAAAAAAGTTTAAATTACAATGAGACATTTGCACTAGTGGCTAAATTTATCACTGTCAGATGTCCTTTTGCCATTATTGTCGTATTTTTTTTTTTGGTAAACGCCATTATTGTCATATGTGGGTTGGGCATTATATCAATTAGATGTGAACAATATCTTCCTTCACAATAATTTGAAATAAGTGTACATAAATATTCCACCAAGATTTACTACACAGAGAGCGCAAAGAGTTTCGATAGCACCGCTAATCACCACACAACTATTCTATGAATAGGTCTATCAAACACAAATATCTCTAGATTGGACTAATCAAAGAACTTTCTACTGTGATATTTTAATAAGATAATAAAAAGAAAATTAAGACAAAAATACAATTATGACAAAGAATTGGTGCAACTAATATATTAAGAAACTAATTAACATTTGCTTAAGATTGGAGTTTTTTTTTAATAATCTTTTGTACGTTGAAATGTCTTGTCTCCTTCATAGGACTTATATTACAATTTTTATATTAGGTGTTTTATGCCTTGTTTTCTTAATTTATTTTTAGTAACATATTCACTAGAAAAATAACAGATACATTTTTTTTTTATAGAGGGTTTCCACTTCAATTTTTTCTTTTTATCAATATATGCAACATTTTATTTCAAAAAAAAAAATTCTTTTGAATTAAAAAAACTTAAGAAGATAGAAGCATTTATTTTTGTTAATTCTTTTATTCATAAATTTAATATTATTACTTTAGCATTATTGACAAAGACTAAATCCCACATGTTAATTCTCATCAGGCACATCCCTTGTCCTCATCTCCCCAAGAAAAACAATCCTTGACCCAAAAGAGGCCGGTAACCGCATCTAATTAAAGATACCATATTGTATCCCAGAGTCCGCCATTCCACGGTCCTAAAAGTCGGTTAACCTTTTGGGATTGGTCTGTGGTTTGTATGATTACACTATCATCAAAAAAAACATTGTATTCCAGAGTGAGGTGAGAATCTCACAACAAATAATGAAAACACCTCGAGATTGTGTTAGGTATGCATTCTAGGTCAATTTTGCATTCTCGGACAATAAAACAAAATATGCACAAGAATATAAAAAAAGATTATTTATTTCATTATACTTATTATTGTTAAATTCCAAAAAAACAGCTCACTATAAAAAGGTTTTATTATATATGCAGAGCTCTCATTCAGAAAGAAATTTAATCAACAACTTGCGTTGTTGAGTTTTTGTAGTGGGACACTTCACTATACACTTTCCATTGACGCATCTTGAATATTAACAACCAAGGTGAGGAAGCACTTGCACTACACCATGAGAGAGAGAGATATGACTAACCAGTTGCAATAACCAAGAGTAGAGCAAAGAAAACCACCTTCTTCATGCTTTCAGTGTATGGGAGACCTGTGATATAATTTTCTCTTAAAACTATCGTCTCAATCGTAAGGGCTGAGATGAGGATAGGTCAATCCGATGATCCAGATCTAATACCCGGCCCGATCAAAAATACCATGTCATGATCAATTAGGTATTCACATCGACTGGTGCTGATACCAATCCAAAATCGAGCGATCTGAGACCAATACCCAAAACCATGCTACCAAGCTTTAACGTGGAGAGATTAAGATTTTTTTGCATTGGGTGGAATAAAATTACAAATTATTTATGATATCTCATAAATTTTATTATATGTTTGTCCTTTGAGGTTTGGCGGTTCATGCACATCTTTGGCAACTCTTAATAAATAGAAAAAAAAGTATTATTTATTTTTTATTATCAATTAATTTAAAATTCCATACAAAAGCTCTCAGATGCACCGTACAATCCTCTCAAGGGTCCCACATTTCAGTCCCAACAGATTTTCCATCACACTCCACCACGCACTGATTCTTCACACAAACAAAGTCACAATCCGGAGGAAGAGGTTTTCCTACGCAGTCCTTAGCGCTGTTACATCCTTTTGCTTCCACCATGGTCTCTGTATGTGCAAAATAGTAAAAAACACAAAACAAGATTTTTTAGAAAATCCAAGGGCAAAACTATCTGATATAAGTCGATTCATGTCTATTTATATCGGTAGCGTATCAATTTTGAAGGAATTAAAATTCTCTGCAGTACCAGCGGGGCGATAGTGCACATCCGATGGCAAAGCAGAGGCCATGTGTGCCATATGTGCCACCTGGCCTCTTCTGTGTCATTAGATGTGCACTGCCACCCCGCCGGTACTGCAGAGGATCTTGGTCCATTTTGAAAGTGATCAATACCAATCTAATACCATGCACAAGCGAGAGAGAGAGAGAGAGAGGACTAACCAGTTGCAATAACCAAGAATAGAAGAAAGAAAACCACCTTCTTCATAGCTTTAGTGTATGGAAGAGCTGCAATTGAGTTTTTTCTAAAAACTTAAGATTTGATCACCGGACAAAATGCAGTTTTTTTGGGACATTTGGATTGTAGCCTAGATGTATTTATAAGGGAGGAAATTCTCTCCAGCACACATATGGGCTGGAGGCACTTAGAGTGCGTGTCAAGATGCTCTCAGCCATCAAATGTGTGTTGGAGAGCTGGCTTTCTTAGATCCACTACATAAAAACAGAAATTACAAGATAAATAGGTTTCAAATTTGTTTTACATTGACTACTCTCTATTTTAAAAAGATTTACTTAATCCTCAAAGTTAATTAGAACTCATGCCACGTAAGAATAAAATAACACCATTCCGAATCATCCTACAGATAAGTTTTCTCTCTTGGAGGCAAGTCTATAACTATTAATCATTTTTTTTTATTAGGATTATTTAATTATTATTTATTATAATAGTAACTAGAATTGCATAGTTCATAATGGGTTCTTCGAATACTTGAATAGGAATTTTTTTTATTGGATGTTCCTTAGCATATTTCTTTTTTATGTGTTTACCTTAATTATAATTAGGATTTCTTATTAATTAATATTGGATTTCCTTTCATTAAGAAAATTTAATAAATTATTTAGATTTCCTTTATAGGTAGGGGAACTAAATAAAATTGTATCTAGAAGACTAGAACTGCCTATCTTGTGGCCATATAATATGGCAAAATGACAGTCACATAAATTTACTGCAACTGTACATGGCATGTCCAGCCCAAGTTACCATATAGTAAGACTGGGCGGTTGATCCAAACAAATATGGCAAATCTAATTCTCCAACCGATATTGATAGGTTCAGTGCGTATGAATTGAACCAAACCCCTAGCGATTTGGTTTTGAATTGAGATTTTATGGAACCGGTAGAAACTGAAACCAAACTTGATAGACCAAAACCGAAAAGCAGGCTAAATGCGATAAAAATCGAAACCATAGAAATCGGAAAGTCAAAAAAGTAGAATATTCCCATTGATTTCCTAATGTATACATGTAAAATTGAAACGGACCTGCACAAAACAAATGCTAGAGAACAAGACCAGAAAGTGAAGGAAGAAATTGTTGTAGAAGTGCATAACCGAACTCCAGCATGGCAATTTTGCAAATAGGGATAACAATGAATCTCGCCAGAACGAATTAAAGATACTGTATCGTATCCCAGAGTGAGATGGGAATCTCGCCAGAAAGAATGAAAACACGAAGTCTCTCAAGGATGGAGATCAATGTATTGGCTGATCTGCCAATCTGAATCTGATACCTGGCCTGATCCGGAATGTCGTCCCAAGATCAATCAGGTATCTATATGGGATGGTGCCTAACACCTTCACATGGTTTACTCTGCAGAGAGCTTAAACGTTTCAGACAGGATCTTGCATGGCTTCCAAAGAAACAGGGAATGAACGGACATGTCTTTTGGATTTTGGAAGGTGTGTTCTGTAGAGAGAGAGAGAGAGGGCTGGAGATAAACAGTAAACACTGGTTAAAGAAGAAACCAAGCGGTTGAGGAAGGAATGAAATGAGTACTTGGTTTTCTTCACGGGAAATGAAAAGTTAAATTTTCTCTTCGGAGAAAACGAACAATTTTTTAATTTAAATAATAATAAATATTATTAATTAAAAATAATTATTAATACTAACGGTACCCAAGATTAAGAAATTATAAAAAAGAATGACCTATAGATTAAGAATAGAAAATTAGAATTTTAGATAAGAATGAAGGATAAAAGAGGTAATTGAAAGATTTGCTTTAAATAATAATAAATATTATTAATATTAATATTAATTAAAAATAGTAATTAATACTAAGGGTATCTAGGATTATGAAATTATAAGAAAGAATGACATAAAGATTAAGATTTGAAGAATAGAATTTTAGATAAGAATAAAGGGTAGAATAGGTAACTGAAAGATTTGCCACTAATTAAAAACAGTGATTAATACTAAGGGTGCCTAAGATTATGAAATTATAAAAAGGAATGACCTATAGATTAAGAATAGAAAATTGAAATTTTAGACAAGAATGAAGGATAAAAGAGGTAATTAAAAGATTTGCTTTAAATAATAATAAATATTATTAATATTAATATTAATTAAAAATAATAATTAACACTAAGGGTACCTAAGATTATGAAATTTTAAGAATGAATGACATAAAGATTAATTAAGATTTGAATAATGGAATTTTAGATAAAAATGAAGGGTAGAATAGGTAACTGAAAGATTTGCCACTAATTAAAAATAGTAATTAATACTAAGGATACCTAAGATTATGAAATTATAAAAATGAATGACCTATAAATTAAGAATAGAAAATTGGAATTTTAGATAAGAATGAAGGATAAAAGAGATAATTGAAAGATTTGCTTTAAATAATAATAAATATTATTAATATTAATAGTAATTAAAAACAGTAATTAATACTAAGGGTACCTAAGATTATGAAATTATAAGAAAGAATGACATAAAGATTAAGATTTGAAGAATGGAATTTTAGATAAGAATGAAGGGTAGAATAGGTAACTGAAAGATTTGCCACTAATTAAAACAGTAATTAATACTAAGGGTACCTAAGATTTTGAAATTATAAGATAGAATGACATAAAGATTAAGAATTGAAGAATGGAATTTTAGATAAGAAAGAAGGGTAGGATAGATAACTGAAAGATTTGCCACAACATGCATTTATATAATAGTATAATATGATATATATATCTTCATATTTTTTCTCCTTTTTGAAAAAATAGTTGCAGACCATTAATGGCCTACGGTTTGCATAAAAAGAGAGAACATGCAGTGAACAGTGAAAGGCATGGGGAGCCCATTTAAAACCCATGGTTGTTGCGAAATGGGAATTTCTGGGCAACCATTTTTTATTTTTCCCTCCAGCTTACTTTAGAGATCAATTTTAAGACTGCAATGTTTAGAGCCCATTTAAAGACCGTCTAGAGTTAAACTGGTCCATAGTCCGATTAAGGCCCGATTCTAGTAGTCCGATTATAACCTTAGACCGACCGAGCCCGATCAAACCCATCTAAGCTATACCCAATTAGTTAAACAGACAATCACGGTGCAAGACTTGTAATTGGTTAAGCCCGATTGGTTGATATCCCTAATGTTGTGTTTTTTACTTTTTTCCCCCCTTTCCTTTTGAAGATTGTAAATTACTTCTGCCATGAGTTACATGCAGTTCACGAATAAAGTCTTCTTCAATTTAAAAAAACCAAAAACTCGTTGATTTGAAAAATTACTGTCAAATGTTGGGTGTGCGCTTGACCAATAACCGTAGTGCCCTTTGGGTGGCCATTATTACTTGTCCACCAACCCACAGAGGAAAAAAACAAAAAAAGGGGGAGGAGGGTCATGCCCAAGTGCATGGAGACCCAATCCGCGGCGAGAGAAGATTTGCTACCCACATGGGGATGGGTGGTCTCAGGTTTTGCTAGTAGCCCCTGTTGGGCTATCAAAAGAATAGGTGGCCTCCTTACGCTGCCCAGCTACCCCCTCCACCTTTGACCAACTTCTGGCCGGCAGCTCCGCCGCCATGGTCAGTGGGTGGTGGTTGTCTTCTTTCCTCTATTAGATACAATACATGCATGAAAACTAAAATCATATTTTGTTTTCATATTGACAAAAATACTGTTGGTCTTAAAATTGTGTTAGATTCATATTCTTGTTTCTATATTTATAAGGCTTTAAGTTTGGAAGTTAATAAGATTTGTAATATAAGAGTTATATTTTTTCTTAGATTTATATTTTATCTACAGTAGTGACTAGATGAGCATATTTAAAATCATTCTAAATATAGGTTTATGATAAGACTCAATTCCAATTAAATTTTAAAGAATTAAAAATTTGGACAAAAGCCTCTCCTGCGAAGCATGGGGTAAAATTGTGTACATGTGCCCCTCGCAAAAAAAAAGAGAGAGAAGTTAAAATGGGTGAATGACAGGAATTGAACCCGCGCATGGTGGATTTACAATCCACTTGGCTACATCTTCCCCTACTCTTTCTAAAAGATTCAATAGATTTTATTTTTAGTATTCATCATTATTTTATTTAATTTAGTTTTTCCTACCTTCATTAAAAAAAAAAAAATCGAAAATCTTAGTCATCCATGGTTTTGGGAAATTAAGGTTTTGTCAATAGAAAATTATCGAAATACCGTTGTACCACTTTTGTGTCTAAACCTTCTCGTATTTCAATAAAATTTTTAGGGTAGATATGTTCTACTACATTTAGCTTAAATCTAAAGTTTCTTGCAAAGGCAACACGATTTCACCATTATTTCATGTAAATTACTATTTTGTGGCCTTAAAAACTGTTGAACGTCGTTGGTGTCATTTCTACCCCCAAACCTTTTCCGATTGGTCCCAAAATTTATATTCCAGTTTATTTTATCATTATAAATCATGACCTAGAAATGGTGCAAAAACGGTTTAATTTAGCCACCATTAAATACAACAATTGTAAATTAGTCTATAGTCTATTTAAGCAGTAGAAAAAATGAAGAGGACAGTTTCCCTAAACGTATGGATTTTGTTTTAATCTTCTTATATTTTCATTAAAAAAAAATTATTACTCTTTATTTCTTCTCTTGAAATCTCCCTTTCATTCAAAGATTGCATTCTTTAGATTATTTGATGTGGGATTTTTGTTTCAAATGTCATATAGGCAATATATGAAACAACTAGATTTTTTTCTTTCTCCTCTCTGTTGGGTTCTGATACAAGTTTATTTTCAAAAAAAAAAATCAAAGGGAAAGTAGTAAACAAAGTTCAGAATGTCAGATCAAGATAATGAGGGTGAAAAAGAAAAGAAATGAAACATTGAAGTACCTTCTTTCCTTCATGAGAGCTAGCTTCTGAAATTACAGGGTATAATCAACTCACCTTAAATACAGTAACCATGAACTTGAGTTCAGTCTCTTTTGTTTCTTATTACCCTTTTCTTTTGGGTAGGGAAGGGGTGTTCTCTTTGATGTAAGGCCATGGTTGGAGCTGTAGACCATGTTGCTAGTGTGGCTTATGAATGTGCAATTGGTACTTAGCTTCTCCACGGCTACAAGCTCGAGCCTCAAAGTTGGGGAGGGCGACGAAAGCAATAGACAAAGGAGCAATGGATATAGGAGACTTTACATCAACAAGAACAGGTTCCAGTTTTGGAATGTCTCCACCCTCAGTTAGCTCCAATGGAGTCCCATTTAAGACCATAGTTTGACTCTGCAGATATCCATCCTTTGGAGTTAAATGGTACTCTTCTCTCAATTCTGCCTCATCTGATGCTTTTCTTCCAACCCATGAAACCGTTCTCTTAAAACCATGCATGAAAGAATTGCCTCTGTGAATAGTCTCCTCCTTTACATGCAGGTTGATGTTCATACTATTTTGAACGGTGATTCTAAATTCTGTCTCACTGCTAAGATTGATCAGAAGGAGAGTTGCGCCTTCCTGTAACAAGAAAATTGCAATAGTTACAACGTGTACGATTGCTAAGCAGTTACTATCTCAGAATGCTAAAGCTTTGTGACACATTGATTTTGCCAACTGTCTCTGATCAGCGGAAAACCTTAGCTTTGGGATCTCTTCATGGAATTTCATATCAGTGTCTGGTCTATAGAAAACATTAGATTTGTAACCCCTTCATCACACTCATATGGTCAACTTTCTGCCTCCAAAGCACAAAAATTTGATTATCTGTTCAAATATGTTGCAACCAAAAACCCCACCCCAAAAAAAAAATCTGTTCATATATATAGTCTACCTACTTAAAAGGTCTCAAATTGAGATGCAACAAAAATTGCTGTTGCCTCGATGACTGAAATTTCTTGCGACTCTTCTTCCCTTCTTGGAAAATCCTGAAAAATCAAGAATTATAAAAGTTGGGAGCCTTACTCTTCCTTTCGAACAGTGAGCATAAACACGTAAAAATGGTGATGCATCACTATCAACAGCAAGGACGCCTTCTCCCATAAGCCGATGCCACAGAAGTGCACTATTCACAAACAATGCCAAAAAAATGCTGAAATTCAGATTTAGGGGTCTCAAGCAAGGATATACTTTGCAGTAAACCAATGTGAATGTGCTTGCCTATAGTAATCAGGGTTTGGTACAAAAGTGGTGGTGTTAAGTAGACCATAGTTTCCACCAATCAAAGTCTGTCTACAATATGCCTTGGTATTGTACATTGATGACATTCCAAGCTGATCTAAGTACCTGAGTTTCATACGTAAAACTGTGAGAATCTAATATGTAGAGTCAATTGAACAACGAAAATTTGTTAGTTATTATAAGAAGAAAAAATATTTTCTTTCTGAAGTGAAAAGGTTAAAAGGGTTACCAAACAAGAAAAAAACAAAAATAGATGAGAACCAAGCTTACCAGAAGCTGTTTACAAATGTGTCAGACACTAGACGGCCACCACTGTTGTATGCCCCACCAGATTCACCAACCCAGGCAGAAGCCCATGGACCATGCTTTTGAATGGTATCTTCAAGACTGCTGAAAGTCTGTGATATTTGACTTAACTGCTGAGGATCCAATATCGTTTTCACCAGATTGGGATCATCACCTGAAAACAGAGAACAGTCACAGACAGTTCTAGCAGATAGCAAGCTACAGTACACAATGGAGCCAACTATATAACAGAGAAGCTACACTCCCCCCCCCCCCCCCACCCTTTAGGTAGAAGTAAAACATTTCAAAAGATTGATATGATTGATCTCTCCCCAGGATCTAATAAGCACACAGATGATACAAGGTTTGAATCAGCTACTGATGCACAATAAATAAACCAGAACTCACCACCATTAATGGGCCAGACCTAGTAGATATGCTAGAAACTCTACCAAGAATGGCTAAATGTACCACATAGAACCTTCACCTGGTCCTGGCCATATGCTATTTGTTATGTATGTCTCGAATTCTTGGACCCGTTTCGAAGAATGACCCGCCCCGACATTTTTGGTGGCGACCCGAATGGAACTTTTTTTCTGAGATTTGTGATGGTAGCATCGGCCCAAGCCCGGAGCCCATCACTGATCTCGTTGGGGGCGCGGGGGCTTTGCCCCCGCGGTACGGTTCGACCCAATGGATCGACCCGAATCCAATGGAAGAGTATTTATGTTCCTTACCCACTTTATTGTAAAGTGAGAGGAAGATCTTTGGGGTTTTCGTTCTAGGGTTTCTGAGAGAGTGCAGCAGCAGTGATTTGGGTGTTCTTGAGAGTTTCCATTGTAATTTTTCTCCAATTTACATAGTGAATCATCTTCGTCTTCGCCCGTGGATGTAGCACACCATACTGGTGTGTGAACCATGTTATATCTCTGTGTTCTTTTGCTTGATTCTTGTTTCTTTTCGTGATTTTGTTGGTGTTTGCTATAACACTATTTATAGTCCCTTTTTTTGGGGGGGGGGGGTAGTTTAGAAGACTCAGATTCCAGTAGACAATTCATTCCCCAAAAGTGAGGGAAAAGGGAGAATCATCAATTACTGAGAGAGGTAACTATGATCACCCGACATTGATGTGCACTTTGGCATAAATAAAATAATAAAATTACAAACAAAAATTTCATATCTAAGATTATTTTAATGGAGAATTTCTGTACACAAAGGATTGTTTCCCAAATGCACATTTCTTATTTGAAATTACTTTTTCCATGCTACTCATAATCACTCTATTATACAGATTGCACATAAATAGAAGGAAAACTTATATTACCTCACCCACCTGGACCCAGATTGTATATATGATGTGTCACAACATTGACCACATCTGACCCTGAAACCTGAAGAAACTCAGTATACCACTGCTGATCATAGAACCCTCCTGGTGCTAAAATCAATGGTCTTCGATTGGACGTCCCATATAAATCACTGATGAGAGCTTTAAGGTTGATTAAGTCTTTCCCATACTGTTGAGCACCAACACTTGCACCAACCCCATTTCCACTCAACTCGTTTCCTGATATAGGAAAAGAATGTGCTAGGGTAAGAGAAACATGATAAGATGAAAACAGAAAAGCTTTTTACTTATTAAAATACTGTACCAAATTCCCATGAATCGATTTGGTATCCCTTGGAAATGGTGTACTTGATAAAATCACGGGCATTAGTGGGGTCCCAAGCGCCTAACCAAGCACCATTTTGGGTGTTGTGCCTCCCATACAGCGCATTCAGACCAAATGTCACAAATACTCTGCAACCAAAGATTCTGAAATCAACTAAACTACTAGTTCAAGTAACCATGGGATAGAATTCTAACAAGTTTACGATTCTCCCTATTTCCTTTGAAATAGAAGGACAAAATCTTGGTAAATTTTGAATAACTTTTAAAATTGGAATCATTTACAGAGAAAAGTTTGAAGAGCCCCAATACGCCAAAAGTTACCTAGAGCATATTTGATTAGTCTATGCTGACTTTAACTACAAATGTAAGAAAAATAAACATTATTGTTCAGATAATATGTACTTTATTAGTAGAAGCAAGATCTTCATCCACAACTGAGAAGGAAGGGAGAGTTCTAATGAAACAATAAGCAGAGATTCCAAGAAGGAAAATGACCAAGTAGAGCAGGGATCCACAGTCTACAACGCTGTTTCAACACTTTGCCATTGGAATCTTCCCCACTGCAAAGCCTCTAGCTCTTACATCAATCAGAAGGTTCCAAATCAAAAGATCACAGCCCTGGCCGTAGATCCATGCTTGTTCTTCCAATGCCTAGTGCAAATGGGTGGAAGTTCCTGATTTGGAGAGTGGACAAACTGGAACACTTTCAAGCCAACAAAACTCAATAAGAAAGCTTGCATAGAATAAAATGTTGGTTTATTTTAAAAGTTCTGTTGGATGTTGAGGAATAAGACGGCATTTTCATTTTCAAGCACAAGCTAAAATAGTAATAAAGATCATCAGTTCATAGAGACATCATAAACAACTCAAATTTCCAATTAAGGGGGAAGCCACGATTCAAGGGCTAAAATTGCCAAGCTGTATTAACACTAGAATCTTCAAGTAACATAAATAAGGAGAGGCTTACCCTGTCTTACTAAATAAGTTGTTGAGTTCATCCCACCTAGCCATTGGTAAACAGCCCTTGGAAAACCCAAACAGTCCACCAGACATCTTTCTAAATGGGGTGCATGAAGAATTCAAATTTCCAACATCATACACAACTTGGTCTTGTAAAGAACCTCCAATTCTTATTCTCAGTGTCTTGAAAGCTGTTACATCAGGAGCCAGGATAAGGAGATAAGTGGACAGAGTATTAGTAGTCTTATTTAAATGACTCAAACTAAATAGTCCAGACCACAAACCTTGGATAGCCTTGGTAAGCAAAGGATGAGACAAGTCCTAAGAAGATTTAAAAAAAAAAAAAAACTCAGTTTCTGCCCAGTCTCAAAAATTACAATGGTTAGCTTTGATTACATTAAAAACAAATTATACTCTGAATAGTAATAAATAAAAAAGTGATTAATCCTCACCAGATTTAGAACAGAGGATTCGTCCCATGGGCATTGTTGATAGTTACACTTCTCTGGAGGCCACCAATCAATAGTAGCACAGATGAAATTGTTGCTGGTCTCAGCAATTGTTGTGGTCCCTTTAACTACAATGGTTACCTCTGCAAGATCTTGAGCTAAAATCCCATGGATAGAGGACAGTAAGAGAAAAAGGAGGAGATGCAACCCCATTCTGAGATGGATACAATTGCTTCAGCACCAATGCAACTCCAACAATTTAAACTGCCCAAAAAGAAAAGAAATTAAACATCAATCCATCCATAAGTTTTAAAAAATATATAAAGTTTGCCTTTTATCACTTGTTATTAATCAACCAAACAAAGATCGGAACAACATACAAATTTTGAAGATTATGTTCAATGTTGAAATTAAAAACCCACAAAAATCAGGTAAAGAACAAGGTTGCTTGCTGCCACAAACAAAAAGGTATTGAAATTATGTTTTTGACAAAAACCAAAGAAGATGAAGACGGGTTTGACAGAAGTTAACAAAAACTCCAATCAAATTTTTTACACAAACCCAACACCCATTTGAACCAAAGAAATTAGTCCTCAAATCTGACCTTTTACCAGTGAAAGCTTGGAGTAAGAGAAACCAAGGTGAGAAGCACAGTTAGTCGTAAAATTCCCATCTTAAGAATGACGGGAACGAAACGAATAAGAATCACAACTCTGTTTTAAAGAACATCAAAGGCTCTGCTTTCCCTTTTAATGTCTCAGACAGCAAATGACAGACATAATTCAAAGCTATCAATACAAAAGCATAAAAATTTCTGTGTAACCCAACTGAAAAGTCTGAAAACCAACCTCAATAGACAGCAATTCATCAGTAATTGAGCTCACTAAACCCGTGAATCTGCATTGTCGGCAAAACACAACAACGCCCTTTACATGTTTTGCTAAAACGTAAAGATTTCTTTTCTTCTACGTATAGCGTTCCTTCTACTCTGCACTTTGCAGCCATCATTATCAAGCGAGCTTACCTCAATTTGGGCCAAGAATATATCTATGAGATTCCGCCCTTGTTGCACACTAGGCATCATATTTCGTCGCAGATTTTGAGCTTATCTTAAACAGGACATTCACTGTTTAACATCAACATACCATCTTTGGGCCAAGTTTGGGAACGCAGTAGGGGTAGATATGTCATTTTATTGAAAAGAGGAAAAGATGGGAAGATGCTATGCCGCCGGACAACGTTCTTTCTCCCTTATTTATAAAAAAAAGTCCTTTAAGAAGCCAACTTCGAAAGAAATCTCTAAGCGGATTCTTCTTTTTTTGTCACATGGATAAATGACATTGACAATTTTTTTTGGTGAATTCTAGAGAGTGTTATCCATTTTTTGCTTGTCAAATAATGTCCGCAGGGTCCAAATGGGAGCAAGTACATAAGCATCAATGCATACAAGATATTCGCCTTTCATGGGGGTGGTGGAACTGTCATTTCATAGGTTTTGTGTCTGAACGCAGTAGCCACACTCTCAAATAGGCTCCTTTTTCCCTTTAATCTATCACCCTTCAGTGTATTGGCATGCATCTCCATATTTTTTCCATGGATGTCTATTGTTAATCTGGCATCTATCACGCACTCTTTCATAATCTTGGATTTCCAAAACCTTATTTAACCACGTTGAAAATGTTTATTGGATTGAAAAATCCTACGTTTGAAGAGAGACCTTGGGGTCTACCTATCTACAAATTTTTAAGGGTAAAGTACACGTACCCCCTAGAATGCACCCAATAATCCTCGTACCCCCTAAGCAGCTCAATATTCTATGTACCACCCCTCAATATTTCACGTACCACCCCTGCTTTACCCCCCTAATGCCATTTAAATCCACACCAGGTATTAAATGCTTGAAGATGACCAAACTACCCTTTCTTCTATCTCTTCTAAAATTTGAAAAGACCTAATTGCCCTGACCTATTTGCTAAAATTTGAAAAGACTAAAATGCCCTCATCTTCCCCAAATCATCATCTTCTTTTACATACCCACCACCCCCCACCATTAACACGATAACCATCCCACCGTGAAGCCCCACCTCACTGTCTCTCCTCCCCTCCTCTACTTCCTCCACCTCTCGCAGCCGCTCATCACTCCAAGTTGCAGCATCTCTGTCCTCTCTTCACCTCCAGAGTCTCGGCCTCCGAGCTCTACTTCGCAGACTCGGATTCTCCCCTGCCCTGTCAAGTGTCATAACCATGGAAGTACCAACTAGAACCAACACAGCTGCAGAGCAGATCGAGGAGGCGCCGCTGCAGGCAGCCCACCGTCGCCGTCGGACGCAGAAGAACAGCTCCTCGTTTGATTCCTAAGAGAGGTCAAGTTCTCATCGGCATTTTAAAGCGCACCTTCCCTTGTTTTGGTAACCGGAGAAGCCATGGTCACTCTTCCTTTGTTTCTCCATCCGATTGAATTACGAAAAACCCTCACCAAATTCAAATACCCAACTGGTGATTTCCCTCAATCACCTTTTTTTCTAAAGTTCCCAGTTCTTACCATTTGAATGGATTGGAATCACACCCTATACACCCCAGATTATTGCCGGAGACTGCGGAACGATGAAGAACAGATCAAACAGGGGGAGATAGGAGGGAAGTTCGTGGACAGGGATTCCGTATATATTATATATATTTTTCCACTCTTCATTCTTTTTGTTTTAAGTCCAATTTTGTTCAGCTAGCTTCTTTTTTGTCTAGATTTTCAGTTCTGCTGTTCTTAGGAAGGATCATAGTTAGAAGTACTGGATTCCCAAATCGCACTAGTCGTTTCAATTTGTAGTTTGATTGAAGATGTATTAATGAGGAACAGCTTTAATTTAATTCCAGTTAATCTCTCTGTCGGAATTCGAGAATTAACGATATCAAATTGTTTCCTGTTTCGATTATCTGAAATTCTGGTTCGGAATGATTCAAATGGATATGTTTTTTTTTATTTTTGCCATCACGAAAACCTTCTTCCCCTTCAAATCGGCAGCCGAGAGATCTCCAACGCTCTTCTTTGCCATCGAAAAAACTCCTCTAACGCCCTTCCCATTGGTTCCCACAGCTCGAATTTTGGTTGCAATGTGGAGGGCAAGTAGAGGCTCCACAGCGGCACCAGAGAATCCGAGTCTGCGAAGTGGGGTTCGAGGCCGAGACTCTGGAGGCGAGGAGAGGACAGAGATGCTGCAACTTGGAGTGATGAGTGGCTGCGAGAGGTGGAGGAAGTAGAGGAGGGGAGGAGAGACACTGAGGTGGGGCTTCACGGTGGGATGGTGATGGTGTTAATGGTGGGTGGTGGTGGTGGTGGTGGTGGTGGTGGTGGTGGGTATGTAAAGAAGATGATGATTTAGGGAAGATGAGGGCATTTTAGTCTTTTCAAATTTTAGCAAATAGGTTAGGGCAATTAGGTCTTTTCAAATTTTAGAAAAGATAGAAAAAAGGGTAGTTTGATCATTTTATAGCATTTAATACATGATTTGAACTTAAATGACATTAGGGGGTAAAGCAGGGGTGGTACGTGGAATATTGAGCCGCTTAGGGGGGTACAAGGAATATTGGGTGCATTCTAAGGGGATACGTGTATTTTACCCAATTTTTAATCTGATCTAAACTACCACATGGAAGATATTCAGGTGCCCACTTAGAGATTCCTTTCTAAGCTACATGCTCAGAGAACCATCCCCCTATATTTAATTGGGGCAAGAGATTGTTGTTTTCTTTACCAAAAAAAAAAGAGATTGTTGTTTGGTCATGCAGCGCCTATAACAACGTGGGGGCCAATGAGAGCATCTATAAGAGCATCAACATGTATAGGATATTTTATTTCTCAAGGTGGCAAGGTCACTGCTACTATATTTAGGTGCAAGAACCACGTGATCAGGTAGCATTCTTTTTCCCTCTGATAATAATTGGCATAGGATTTAACCCTAAGTAGATAGGGTTTGTGGGCAATCCACCCATTCGTGTCATGTGAAAGGATGATGTGACAATTCCCACAAATTATTTATGGAAACAATTTCCACCATTGGATATTTAGAACTAGGTGTAGATTTATCGTTTTATTGCGTGATTCAATCGTTTTTTTTTGGGTTATTTTCAAATGCCTCCTTAAAATGGCCAAACTTACAGTTGCCCCTTTAAACTTTCACTAATTTCATATACACCCCTGTTTAAGTACCACTATAGTCCTTGTCGTTAGACAGAGACATTATACCATAAGGGGTCCCAATTTTTGAACTTCGATGGACCATTCTGCCCCTGAAAAGGGTAAAATGACCGAAATGACCTTACCTGGGAAAACAGAAAAAAAAACCTGCAACTCATCTTCCCCAAATCGTTTAGCGTTTGGGGAAGATGAGTTTTTGAATCAAACCCTAAACGATTATTATTCTGAAAAAGCAGAATCCACAAAAACCATTTATAAAAGATTAAGAAGTTTCTTACCTTAGAACTTTGGTTATGCAATGTTCCATCTTCTTTGAGACTTCTTCTTCGAGCTCTAATTCAATATGACTTCAAAAAAACTGATAGAAGAATAGAAAAACTATTCCTTTTCAACTTCCCAAGAAATTCTAATATTTTCTATTGTTCTGTAAATCCCCAAAAAAAAGTTCCGTCCAAATACTCCTCCAGAGCTCGGGTGCCTCAAAAATCTGCTATGGTATACCCAATGGGCAATGACTAATGGTTAGCAGACAAGAGTACCGATCAAAGGAGGGTAGAGACTAGAGAGTTTCTGTTATGGCATCTATAGGGTTTGAATTTGGCGATTATGAGAATCCAGAGAGTGAGAGAGAGAAAGAATCCGAAGAAGGGAAGGTGTCGTGTTTTAATGGAGACAAAGCATAAAGGGGTGAAGGGTCCCCCACCGTGGAAATCTTTATCTTGAAAATTGCAAAAGAAAGGTTGAAACTTGAAAGCTAATACCAAATACGGTATTGGATTTTGGTGGTTGGTGGTGGTCTGCTAAATGCTATGGCGGTGGCACATTACGTGGGGAGGACGGTTATAGGAATTAAATTGCTTTAACTTGGATGATAAGTACCATTGTCCAAGAACTCATCTTCCCCAAACCCTGAACGATTTGGGGGAAGATGAGTTACAGGGTTTTTTTTTTTCTTCTTCTTTCACGTAAGGTCATTTTGGTCATTTTATCCTATCGAGAAGGCAGAATGGTCCATCGAAGTTCAAAAACTAGGATCCGTTATGTTATAACGTCTCTGTCTAATCGCAAGGACTATAATGGTACTTAGTTTGAAAAACAAGGGTGCATGTGAAATTAATGAAAATTTAGGGGGACAACTATAAGTTTGACCATTTTTAAGGAGGCATCTGAAAATAACCCTTTTTTTTTGTTTTCGGCTGAGAAGAAGAAAAGATATATTACTCCAAGGGCAAGTTTACATTAAGATTATATACAAAAGTGGACTTAGTGTTTTAGGCTTTGTCTGCCCAGAAGTTAAGAAGGTCAGTTAGTTCAACATTACCACATAAATAGTAAAACACTTCTTTAGAAATGTCAGCCACCTGTAAAAAAATATTTATGATTTCCAGAGGCCACGGAGATTGGGATGGAGATGGAAGAAGACCGGTCAAAGTCTTGTGAGAGAACCAAACTTCTTTCATCTTCAACTCTAGCTTCGCAGTATGTTCTAAACCTGTAAGAAGTCCAAAAAGTTCTGGTTCCAAAAAATGAGTCGGATATAATATCCATGTGTGATTCAATCATATAACCTATCATATATTTAACATGCATGCTCTCAAGAGTCCATGCATAGTGTATAGTCTCTCTTGGTATTCTTATAGAGTTTTTAACTTTAGTTTGCCTTGTGGCCAACCTATTTAAGACGAAATTGGTCAATCTATTTGGACTAAAATCTGACATAATATAGAACCTTAGGAGCCTTCTTGTATACAAAATTCAGGTGCTAATGTGCTATCCAACCTTCCTCATAAAAGATATTGGGATCACATAGAAAACCCTCCCCATAATATAGAACCTTAGGAGCCTTCTTGTATACAAAATCCAGGTGATATCCAAGCTCCCTCATGAAAGATATTGGGACCACATAGAAAACCCTCCCATCCCCCTAATGAACTCTTTAGAAAATGATGGCTTATAATAATGAAAAGGATTAAGTTCCTTCCACCCATAGAGGATAGTTCATCCACCATCCTTGGATTCACAAACCCCTCCTAGGGTTTTTGTATATTCCAAAATACCCTCCCAATACCCTTTCCTTCCCTCTCCCACCCATTCACCGTGGTTGGAGGGAAACTCGGTCCTAATGAAAAACTAAAATAAAATTGTTAATGTGATCCAACATAATACAATCTTAAGTTATTGGCTCGTTTCATCTTGAGTTTTTTAGAATTAATATATTTTATTGATAGAGGGAAGAAAGATTGCTACACTACCAGTGTGTCATTTCTCTCTCATACAAATTTTTTTTTTTTATTTCTTCACTTGTTTTTGAAAATATGGATTCCATATGGTTGATATCTTTTTTCAGAAGACCTAAAGGTGCGGAACATAAATTCCTCCCCACACTGGCAACATGAGAAACCCTCTCCTGAGAAAATTAAAGAAGATTAATATATTCACATAGTTTGGGTAAAATATGTTTATGAAAAAATATTGGCAAAAATAGAAGCAATATTGAGAGTTGAATATCGTTTACCTAACCTTTTTTTAAGATTTCCAACCTAGGTTATTCCTTTCTTAAATCAATTGGTGCTACTTTCTCTTTCACTCCATTCTTCTTTGGATCAGGGCCATGTCTATGGGTTTCACACAATATTTATATTAGTTGAAGCTCATAGTCTTGCTCCATGATAACTCAAGTGATCACTCGAGTACGTGTCAGGGTATGGTTCTGGAAAAAAAAGCCTCTGCAGTGCCCTAATCTGGCGGTGCACTATAGTGCGGGCCTGAGAGCTTGACACGTAGAAGATCCAACATCCAATGGTGCTGAGCCTGAGAAAAAAGAAAAGAAAAAAAAAAACTGCCTTGCATCGAGCTCGCACCGTTGGATGAAGCTTCTTTCATATGTCGAGCTCTCAAAATCGCACTGTAGTGCACCGCCAGATGCCCACACTACAGAGGATTTTGATCTGAGATTGAAGAATAACTCAAGGAACTTGGATGAAAAATGTACACAACCTTGGAGGAAGGTTCACTTTCTACACATAGGTGGTTGTATCCCTTAGAGCAGCTGTACAAAGAACATGTTGATTAAGAAGTAATAGGAGACAAGGGGACCTTATCCAATAGAACTTTCCATAGAAATGATTTCAGCTTCGCCAGTAATGAGAATGTAAGAATCATTATCATCTCGTGTTCCCTGTCTGGTACAGTGGTCCAGTTCCTCTCATAGGGGACAAAAAATGACGACTTAACCCCTTGCCTGAACACACTGCCCGAAGGAGGTTAAAACGTCATTTCCTCCTCCCTATGAGAGGAACTGGACCACTGTACCGAGCAAGGAACAGGATAGGAAAAAAATTTGGGACTGTACAACATTGGTTGCTACATAGGATGTGGTATTTTTTAGAATTAATATATATGTTGATAAAATAAGGCTGCAAGCAAAGGTGAGACCCACATGTACTGAAAAGGTGAGACCCACATATACTGAACTTATCATGGTTTGAGGAATCAATACCGGATTGGCCGATTTGTATCGATATTGGTGGAGAATGGTACTGATATTTGATCGATCCCATATTGGTGGATATGTACGACAAGGGTAAAAATGTAAAAAAGAAAAAAAGAAAACAGTATCAGCCGATTCGGTTCGATACCGATACCGCTTACTAAAACCCTGAATATTTTATTTTGCACACCCAAGTGGTATCGGGTGTCCAAGTTCTTGAACCTTCCAGGTTTCTAATTTCCACAGCCCTTTTCTCTTCCTCTCGTCTCCAGGAAGTAAGGAACCTGCGAGAACACTCGAATTGTCGAAACCTTCAACCTTTTATAAGTTCACACGCAAAGTTCTTATCTGTTCTTCGTTCGTTGTCACTCTCACCGAGAAGTAGAAGAGGAAGAAAATTACGACATTCTCGCCTGAAAGATTTGTCACAGTTGCGGGATTCCATTCCGTTAATGGCAACTACATCCTCAGGCGTTAGTCTTAGTCTCTCTTCATCATCGAAGAATTGCATCAGAAGCGCCTTGTTCACTCAACCTCAGTTCTCTCTGAGTTTAAGTGTGAATCCTAAAACTCTAAATACTTTGAAACCACACAAATTGTTTAAGAGACATGATACATTTCTCACAAGAAAATTGGAGAGATCATCGGGGAGGAGTTCCCAGTTGTTCAAAATTCGATGCGAGGCTTCTAGAGATGGAAGGGTAAATGCTTATGATTTTCCTGATAGTGTTTAATGGTTCTCTTTTTGCTTCGTTGTTGATTTATTGTCAAATGTATCTGGTGAACTTTTTGCAGCTGTTGTTTGTTCGTTATTGATTTTCTGGTGCTTGCGCTTCATTTTGTTATCATTGGAGAGAAAGTTTTCCGAGTAATAATCGGTGTTAGATTTGAATTTGTACTCTTTTCTGATTTTGATTTGGTTTAATTTAGGTCATAATTTCATCACTGTAAGACGAGATTGGTCATTTGTAATGTGAAATTATTCAGCTTCACTTGATGGGATATATCTGAAATCTGGCAGTTTCACTGTGGACTCGTTTTTCTTATCCAGTTATCAACGATGAGAGGTCTTTCTCTCTATTACCTTAGGTTGTGTACATTATTTTGGATTTAAATTTCGTTAAGATTTCTACCCAAAAAAATATTTTCGTTAAGATTCTGGATACTTTATTGAGTTACTTGATTTAGTTTCCGGTGTTTGCGATTCTTTTTCTTTTTCTTCTTACTGGTTTATATTTGGACTAACTTGGATTGAGTGTTCACAACTTTTCCATGTGCCATAATTAGGCTCTCTTATTCAGTTTTACAGTATGCTTGTGAAAAATTCTGCAGCTTTGATATACTTTTTGATTATCTATTATTCAAATTCTTGTTATTGTTTTGCTCTTATTTCAGCATAGAAAACTATTATGCACGATTTAGATGCATTTGATGAGTTCATCTCCTGATGCATGTTTCTAATATTATGCCAGATTACTCAACACGAATTTACAGAGATGGCTTGGCAAGCCATTGTTTCTTCCCCAGAAGTGGCAAAAGAGAACAAACATCAGATAGTAGAGACAGAGCATTTGATGAAGGCTCTATTGGAGCAGAAAAATGGACTTGCACGTCGCATTTTCTCCAAGGCAGGAGTAGATAATACTCGCCTTCTAGAAGCTACTGACAAGTTCATTCAACGGCAACCAAAGGTAACATCCAACATTCATGGATTTTCCTGACCTTCCATAGATACATTTTCTATTTGCTTGTTGAATAATTTTATCCAAGGGCCATTGGTTGTGGATTCTGAGCTGCTTCCTGGGAATTTTAATGGGTAAAACCAATCAGCCATTGCCTTGATTGTAGGAGGTTATCTTTTTGAACCTTTTTCCTTTTTTTTTTTTTTTTTTTTTTTTTTGGGGGGGGGGGGTGGGGGAAGGGCTGTGTTCGATATACTTTTCTCTACAGATCAATTTAACCCAAACTAGTCATGGCTTAACCTGTTAGTTAGTTCCTGTTTAAATAGGATATTACGATTTATACTTGATTCTTTTTGGGTTGGGACATATTCATTTCTTAATGTTTCTCATGACGTCCAAAATAGGTCGGGTACACCCTGGGATTGGAAAACCACCAGTATGCTTATGGCATGTTCATGGGCAACTATAAGGACTTCTCTCTTACCATGAACCTGTTCAGCTGGATAATTTCTTTTGTTGGTCCTGTTACACTTCCAATTCATGATAAAAAAAAAGGGAGCTGGATTCCCAAGAGAGAATTACATGGAAGAAACATTTATATCATTACCAATGGTATCAATTGGATGCCTCATACTATAAGAACCTCCCAGTGCATGAGGCTCCCACTACTGCAGGGTCTAGGAGGGGCAAATCTACACAGCCTTACCCCCTGCTTCACAGGAGAGGCTGTTTCCAAGTTTCGAACCCACAACCGACAGGTTGCAATAGCACAACTTAACAGTTGTGCCAAGGCTTGCCCACTGGATGCCTCACTATGAGCCTTACTATATCGGACACTTCATGGAACTCAATGAGAGTGGAAGAAATTGAAGCTTTGTGCATTCAAGTTGTATGCTTTTACATATCTGGGTAACATAGATTATATCTAGTAGAATTTGCCCTATGCTGTCCTTTTTTTACCATGAATATTGATATGTCAATTTTGAAATGTAATTGTTCCCTTCTTTTGATTATTGTTAGCCTGATCTTTCTTACTTGGATAATTTTTTAGAGGGTTCTTATTTGAACAATTTTCCAACAATTACTAGGTTCTTGGTGAATCATCTGGTTCTATGTTAGGACGTGACTTGGAAGCTCTGATTCAGCGGGCCAGGGACCACAAGAAAGAGTATGGAGATTCCTTTGTTTCGGTTGAGCATTTAATACTTGCTTATTCTCAAGATCAGCGCTTTGGGAAACAATTATTCAAGGATTTTCAAATTTCTAAGCGGACCTTGACCTCTGCCATTGAGTCCATAAGGGGACGCCAAACTGTAATTGACCAAGGTGACAGTGGCCTCATTTTTTTTGCATCCTATATTTTAAAAAATTATACTACTTTGAATGAGATTACTTCCATAGTAGAGGAATACTTGCATAAGCTTTTTGGCAAATTGTTCATCTTGCCTGCGTTCTTCATGATGCTCACTTTTGCTTGGGTTTTTCAAGTTAAATAGCTTCTTGCCTAGGGTTTATGTTTGGTGGAACTTCCAATTGGGACCTCAATTATGTGACCCAATTGCATATATTCCACAAGTGGAAAATGGTGGACAAATAGCTACATGAGAGAAACTTCCATCCTCCCATTTTGATGCAAGTATAGCTTGATTGTAGTACTCTAGATGTTCAGTGTAAGAGTTCTGTGTTATGGTGGTTTATTTCCACACTGGATTATGATGGTTGAGTACATTGTACTTGTCACATGATATCACTTCCTCTGTCTTTGCTACTTGTATCTTTCTAAGATAACTTTTGCTGTATCATTTAAGCTGTAATTACTACTGCATTCCTTCGCGAACGTCTACATATTGTGGCACATAAAGTTTGTTGGATTAGATGTCTGATAGAGTGGGATTGTGACAGATCCGGAGGGCAAGTATGAAGCATTAGAAAAATATGGAAAGGATTTGACAGCTATGGCGGAGGCGGGAAAGCTTGATCCAGTTATAGGAAGGGATGATGAGATACGAAGATGCATACAGATCCTATCAAGGAGAACAAAGAATAATCCAGTACTAATTGGGGAGCCTGGTGTTGGAAAAACTGCAATTTCTGAGGGGTAAGCGTTTATGTTGTTTGCTTTATGCAAAGTGAGGCTCATGCATATGATCTAGCTCTGTTTTGGCTTAGCCGAAGGGCTAGTGTAATTTCATGCTCCTCAACAAGTATTCTAATGAAATAAACTTAAGTCAAGTAGATTCGCTGGCCTTGGAAACAGAAACAGAATAACTCTGGCTTGTATCTTTTCTTAATGAAGATAAGGGATTAATTTCTCTGTTTCTTCATGGGAGTTTCAACTCATGGTTCAGTCTCACTTTTCCCAAGCTTGAGAGCTCAGTAGGCTTTCATTTATTCCCCGTACACTCGTGAAAACTTTATTCAAGGAAGGTGCTTATTTTAACCTTTTGAGCAGGCTTGCCCAGCGGATAGTGCAAGGTGATGTGCCTCAAGCTTTGATGAATCGTAAGGTGTGCTTTTTCTCAAATAAACTAGTTTGGAGGATATCTTGTTCTTGTGATTACACTACTGTATTGTCTATGAGTTCTGCTGATTTAATCTGTGCTGTGCTTTCATGTTGCAGTTGATTTCCCTTGACATGGGTGCACTTATTGCTGGTGCAAAATTTCGGGGAGAATTTGAGGATAGACTGAAAGCTGTACTAAAGGAAGTGACTGAATCTGAAGGGCAGACAATACTTTTTATTGATGAGATCCACACGGTAGTTGGGGCAGGTAATTTCACCTCAAAATTGTAGATGCTTGATTGATGAAGGTTCTAGGAAGGCTGTGCATGATGTATATGGAAACAGTCTATGAACTCAATTTTTAGTTCGCATTCACATAGCCGTGCACTGTTCTTGTTTAGGTCTGAATTGACTCTAGATTTTGTGAAGGGTCAACAAGCATTTTTAATAGCTGACAACTAATAGTTGGACATGAGGTATGATGGTAATGAATCATGGAGGAATTGACATGTTCCAGACTTCTATTCCAGGTGCCACAAATGGTGCCATGGATGCAGGGAATTTGTTGAAGCCTATGCTCGGTCGTGGAGAGCTACGATGTATTGGTGCAACAACACTCGATGAATATCGTAAATATATTGAGAAAGATCCAGCCTTGGAGCGTCGGTTCCAGCAGGTTTATGTTGACCAACCTACGGTGGAAGATACAATCTCTATACTACGTGGGCTACGAGAAAGATATGAACTGCACCATGGAGTAAGAATTTCTGACAGTGCACTTGTCGAGGCTGCAATTCTTTCTGATCGTTACATTAGTGGACGCTTTTTACCTGACAAAGGTAATAAATAAATTCACAGCGTATTTGACATTCTTCATAAAATTTATCCCGAGGGTCATGATGGTTGATCTGCCTTATGTATACATGATTGTAGTCTTTATTATCTTTTATGAAAATTGTGTAATTCCACACCTGTTCTCTTTGGAGACAAACCACACCATACTTCCTTTATGAGTGAAATGCCATCACACACAATGCAGGTACTGGAGTCAGGACTAGGCTTGCAACCGGTACGGTTTCGGTAATACGGTACGGTACCAAAAATAGGTACCCAATACCGATACTGTACCGTACCGTTTAGGAGTCCTATTTTCAATACCGCAACCATACCGCTACGGTACGGTATGAAAACAGTATACAAAACGGTATGCATACGGTACAAAAACAGTATAAATTTGGTTTTTATAACAAACGGTATAAAAATTATTAAGGTGGAGGGTATTTATGGAAATAAAAACAAAACGGACTAAACAAAAATAATTGTAGAAGATAAGGGTTTTTCTATAATTTTAATAAGAAACACCTTCTTCAACCCATGATACTGTACTGGTTGCAATAAACCAGCAAGGGTATGAATTGAAGGAACCAAGTCACCAGAGCTTTAAATGCTCTGAAATTTTGGAGTATGAATGTCAACTCCAATCCATCTGGAATGCAATAATGACCAGCCAAATTAGCAAGTGAAGAATAAGCATTCAAGGTAAAAAACTAAACCTGGCGGTAAGCACAGATCCAGGACTGGTTGAGGGTTTGGTTTTCTCAACTCTAGCAGGGTTTTGTTTTGGGGATTTGCAGGTGAAATCGCCCAAAGGTAAGGGCTGAATGGCTGATATTCCAAGATAGGGATCTGAACTTTGAACAGTCTGAAGAGATCTCATTACTTCGAGAGTTCGAGGAGGCTCGCTGGAGTCACTGCTCAGTCAAGACTCGAGGAGGCTCTGGCCGCTATGCCGGAGTGCTGCTCTGGGTGTCGCAACGAAGCTTAGCCAGGAAGGGCGAAGCCGTAAAGGGGAAAGGGAAAGGGAAGTGGGAAACTGGGTTACTGTGAGACTGAAAGTTGAAAGCCGAAAGTCGAAAGTTGAAACAATTGAACTGAAAGCGTGGAAGGTTACGGAATTAGGGGTTTAGGGTCTTAGGAATTAGGATTTAATTTTACAAATATACCCCCCAATACGGTACGGTTTCGGTACCATTTCTGTATGACGGTACGGTTTCGGTACATACCGACGGTATTGTACCCAATACCGATACCGTACCATACCGTGGTCAATACCGTTTGGCTATACCGTACTGTACCGTTTTTGTAACGGTACGGTTTGGTATGGTTTTACACGGGCAGTTTCGGTTTTGGTACACGGTTTCGGTTCCAAATTGACACCCTTAGTCAGGACTCATCACCAAGGGAGGTTTCTGTGGGATACCTCCAAGTGAGTGACCAATTCAAACCGTCCGATTGTTAGATTTTTTCCAGTTGTGGGTATTTATCCATATTGGATTCACCCTATAGTAAAAATAACATTTGAACCGAAAAATTAGTAAAGTGTGTAACTCCACAGAAAATACAGGAGTTTTGTAGAAAGAGGCAAAGCTAATGGAGTATGACTACAATAAAACATCATTCAACTACATTTATTGTATTCTCGATCAGTAGCATAATCCCTTTGGATAAGTTTGTTTTGGTGTAAAATATTTTATGTGATTTGTTGAAATCAACAAGACATTGTATAAAAATTGAAAAAGGGAAACATAGTGAATTTTGACATGGATGATGTTTTCCTAGGTAGTGTTGTTATCTTGAATCGTTGGTACTCTTGGCACCGTGGGTGTGGAGGACTCCACCCTCATCATATGGTTAGATTCTTTCCCTCAGTCAATCATATTCAAATGTCCTTAGGCATGTCCAACTTAAAAAATCCAAATTGGAACAAATTAGTGGGGCAGGGTCTGAGGAATGATAATAAAACATTACTGAGCCCCCATTCCCCTGGAGCTGTGGTCGTTGTGTTTTGATGTCCTGTTGCTTGCATGTGACTTTCCAAGTTCCATTGCCTTTGAGGTCATAGCCACAGTGATTGATTATGAACTTGTATGTCTAAGCATTTCAATTTTTGATTGTTGCTTTGTGGCATTAATACATCTCTTTCACTTTCAGCCATTGATCTAGTTGACGAGGCAGCTGCAAAACTGAAAATGGAAATCACATCCAAACCAACTGCCCTTGATGAGATAAATCGTTCTGTATTGAAGCTGGAGATGGAGCGGCTTTCCCTCATGAATGACACTGACAAAGCTTCAAAGGATCGGTTGAATCGCCTTGAAGCAGAACTCTCTCTCTTAAAGATAAAGCAATCAGAGCTGACAGAGCAATGGGAACACGAGAAATCAGTCATGACACGCATTCAATCAATTAAAGAAGAGGTATTTAAAGTGCTTCTTTCCTTTCTTAATGAATGTGGAACTGATTTGTCTTCTGCTCATGAGAAAGCAAGTTCAAGTAGTTTCAAGTCAAGGATGCCTGAGTCAATGTGAATGGATAAAAGAACCTAGAAAAAATAACAATTTGAACTTGGAAAATTTAGAAAATTTAGCTGACTCAGCTTGGATTTTCAGTGTACATGGGAATACAAACTCCTTTTAATTTCCATCCCAATGATGACATACTCCGTGCCATTACCTTGTCAGCCTACTTTGTGTTCACAGAAGTAAAAGCGCAAACTTCTGAATTTAGCACTTGCTTACTGGTGGCTGGCTGAAAGCTCCCCCAATTGCCAAATTTTAACATCATTTTTTTTCTGAAACATAATTTATTTTGACATGTTGCTTGATTATTTTGGATGTAATTGACAATTTTAACTGGATTTCTTAATGCAGATTGACAGAGTAAATCTTGAGATTCAGCAAGCTGAGCGGGAGTACGATCTTAATCGTGCAGCTGAACTGAAGTATGGGAGCCTCAACAGTTTGCAACGCCAACTCGGAACTGCAGAGAAAGAATTGGATGAATATATGAATTCGGGGAAGTCAATGCTAAGGGAAGAAGTAACAGAGAATGACATTGCAGAGATAGTCAGTAAATGGACTGGTATTCCCGTCTCAAAACTGCAACAGTCAGAGAGAGAGAAGCTTCTACATTTGGAAGAAGAGCTGCATAAACGTGTTGTTGGTCAAGACCCAGCTGTGACTTCAGTGGCAGAGGCTATCCAACGGTCTCGAGCTGGCCTCTCAGATCCTCACCGTCCCATTGCTAGTTTCATGTTCATGGGTCCCACTGGAGTTGGCAAGACTGAACTAGCTAAGGCTCTTGCTTCATACATGTTCAATACTGAAGAAGCCCTAGTGCGGATTGATATGAGCGAGTACATGGAGAAGCATGCTGTCTCAAGATTAATTGGGGCCCCACCTGGTTATGTCGGTTATGAGGAAGGTGGACAGCTTACAGAGATAGTTCGTAGGAGGCCATATTCCGTTATCTTGTTTGACGAAATTGAAAAGGCTCATTCTGATGTGTTTAACGTGTTCCTTCAGATTCTTGATGATGGGAGGGTGACCGACTCACAGGGTCGCACTGTGAGTTTCACAAATACTGTCATAATTATGACTTCAAACGTGGGGTCGCAATACATTCTCAACACAGATGATGAGACCTTATCAAAAGATGCAACTTATGAAACCATAAAGGAGAGGGTGATGGAAGCTGCTAGAACGATCTTTCGTCCCGAGTTCATGAACAGGGTTGATGAGTACATTGTTTTCCGGCCTCTGGACCGCGAGCAGATAAACAGTATCGTTAGACTACAGGTAAGCTGCACTATGCACATGTTCTCTTTGTGTGACTTTGTTTTATTAAAAACTGGTTGCATCCTTCAGAGATTTTATGGCCCGACAGCCATATAATTTTGTTTTAGTTCTTAATCAAACAAATTTAAGGAAGATCGTATAACTGTGACAAAACTTCTGGTATTAATTGGTATTACTTTACCCTTCTGGACCTTTTTGGTATCTTGAGTGGTTTCGGACCTTTATTTGTTAATTGATATTCTGTTTGAACCACCTTTGTTTTCTTTTATTTGAGGCAACCTTTTATCTTTTCTTTCCCTCACATATTTTAGTTTGTCATAATATTTACCACCTTGGCACTGTCATTGTTGCTTCTTGATTAAATGGTTAATTTAAGAATGTCTTTAGTTTTCTAATTCTGTTGGCATGAAACTCCATCTTCACACTAGTTAGTAGTACCAATCTTGTCTCATAGTTATGTGATATTCGAACACAAGCCACATATGGCGTTTCCCTCTTGCAGTTTCCATTTGCATAGAAAGGTTGGGTTTTGAAGAGTTCATTTTTTCTTTTCTGCAGATATGCTATAATCTTACCTCATTCTTGCTTGTCTATTGCAGTTGGAGCGTGTACAGAAAAGAATTGGGGACCGGAAGATGAAAATTCAGGTAACAGATGCAGCAGTTCAGCTTTTAGGGAGTCTTGGATATGACCCTAACTATGGTGCCAGGCCAGTCAAGAGAGTGATCCAACAAAATGTTGAAAATGAGCTTGCAAAGGGTATCTTGAGAGGAGAGTTCAAAGATGAAGATACAATCTTAGTAGACACAGAGGTGACAGCTTTCTCAAATGGCCAGCTCCCCCAGCAGAAACTAGTCTTTAAGAAAGTAGATCCTCGTTCAGACATGTCAGAAGCAGAAGGTCAGAAAGCCTTCTCACAGACTCTCTGATCATTTCTCATTCTCACCCTAGATCTCTGGTAAAGCTTGTCCTTTAAGCAGCCGATTCATACTAGTTTCCCCCAATATGCCGGTTGCCCCAGCGATAATTACCTTGGGCTTTGTTAGCCAGTCATGGATTCTAATTCTGTTTTTCCCTTTCTTCTTCTTACTCCTACGACACACTTCTCCAAAAAATAAAATAAAAAATGTATACCATAATTTCCTTTTAGCTGGCAGAATATGATCCATGTTCTCAAGTTGGGAGATTGCAAAGGTAAGTTTTGTCAATTAATCAAAATATGAGAAAGTTTTCCGTTTTTTTTTTTTTTTTTTTTTTTGCAGCAATTATATTTGTGTTGTTGGTATTTATAGGTTGATTGTTTCACCCTTGTATAATCCAAAAAGGTTGATCACAAGGCACTAGTGTTGTGTACGCATGTTCGTACATTGAATTAGTAGTTTGCAATTTGCAATTAGTCCCTGACATATCAATGATCGATGTCATTATGACTATTTATCGAAGGATTGGATTTATAGTGATTCTTCATCAATGAAAAAGATGTTTGACATAGAATACACTACCCTCTGGGAAAATATCATTTAGAGAGTGTATATGATTAGACTGATATCAGAATTTGGTGGAATATTTGAAAATTATTTATTAAGTGTTTTTAAAACTTAATATAATATCATATATTTAACATTATTTTATTCAATAATTTTAGAAATGTTTTATGGGCCAATTATTAACTCAGAATCTTTGTATATGTATATGAAATTATGACAGACTAGGGTGAGATAATATTTAATTCACTTGTCCTAGAATCTACTACATGGTATTAAGAAGTGGAGGAATTAATTCGTAACTACCTACTTCTTTAGGAGATATTAGTGTTATATTAGGTAATAATCCCAATGTGGTCCTGCCTCTTCTCAATATTGCAGCAATCCATGTATGTTTTGTAGGAGATCTCTCATTATGGTAAGATGAAGTTTGAGAATCCTCTCTTTTAGAAAACTAATAAGATTGACTTCCATTATATAAGAATATAGAGAATAGGAGAAACCCTAATTTCAAATCATCTTTTTTATTTCACACTTAAGAGTGTCAAATCATCCTTCCATATGGCCAGAAAACAGCTGATTTGCAAAATCCCTATTTGAGCATGTAGACACCTTCTATCCATTATATTATAAGCTTCAAGCCTGGTGGCTTATCGATATTTTATATTTGACATATGGTAGTGTGTAATATTGTCAAACTTTAAAGATATCTCCATTTAAGCATATATTTAACCATGATTAGATAATGATGTGGTCATCTGTTTGCAAAGTTTGGATGCCTACAACTGTCCAGTTTTAGAAAAACCAATACAATTGCCGGTTTTCTAGGTAAGGGCTCAACCGGATCCCCACTTCTTCAAACCCACTGGAGATAATTGGGTTGGGCTTGGCACTTAGGCTCCCTTAATAGTTAGATGAGTTTGGCTTTGGTCCTCTTAACAAACGGGTAAAGGAAGGATAAGGAAAATGTCCCCAAGAAATCCCCAGTAATTAAGAATCTTGTTATTAAAAAAAAAAAGGCAAAAATTTTCATGCCGTGTATGTACAATGCAGTCAAATTGACATAAATGCCAATCTAAAATGTCATAAAAAACCCTAGCCCAACAATTTGATGGAGTTGATGTAAGGGTGTCAAAACAAATCGAAACCGAATATCAAACCCGGAACCAAGTTGAATTAACTGAACCGAAGAAATTCGGCTTGGTTTCGGTTCTGATATAGGAACATTTAATTCGATCCAGTTCGATTCGGTTCAATTTCGAATCACACCATCAAGACATGGAACCAAATCAAATGACCGAAACAAACCAATTGACACCCTTAAGTTGATGGGAGACCTTCGTGTACGAATACTTTCCCCACAAAAAAAAATAGCTATCATACGTTTTGTTAGATTCTTATAAAAATAAAAGAAGTCCCAAAGATTGAAAAATAGAGCAATTTGTTGATTTGAATCTCTCTCAATAGCCACAAGATGATCATCTCCTTTCGTCTATAAATACTCCTATTATACTGGTACTCCCTAAAGGATCCGAAGTATAAACCGTCTATGGGTGGGGATTTGTGCCTTTTTCAACTCCATTGTTTATTTGTCTCAAAAAGTGAAGGATCGAAGTGAAGTTGAAACTAGGGTTTCCCCCAATTCTCAATTTTCTACTCTTGCACGAAATCGAAGAAATATCTTTATCTTCATTTGATCGAGTGTATAAGAGAAAAACGTAAAGGTACATCTCCTTCTTCTTCTTCTTCTTCTTCTTTTCTCTTCTAATCAATATAATTTTAATTTGGTTAATTGATTTCTGTTCTTCTCCTATATTTCTGTTAATTTGTTTCCATTTTTTTTTTGTGGATTGCATTGATGGATTTCTGCAGAGGATCTTTGTCGTCGTTTTGTTTTCAATCTCCGGTCTTTCTGCGAGGAATGATTTCTTCCCCCCTTGTTTGAAGACTTTGTCTAGATTCACAATTTGCCTCTAAGCCCCTGGTATTTTTTGAAATCTCTCTTAGAACAAAATATAGGTAAAATAGGGTATGAAAATAAAGAATTGCAGAGAAGGAAAATATTTCTCAAAGCACAAATGTCAAGTCAGAGCCCCTCTGAATAACAAGAAGAGTAAAAAAACCGCTTTATATGAAAACCCCCAAAGCATTCGATTCCAAAACCAATCCTGCAAAACCCCAAAACATTAAAACAGTTAAACCCTTAAACCCTAAACAGCAGAGAAATTAAAAAGACAAACGAGATACTAATAACATACCGTTTTGATCTCAAACGCATCGAAACCTTTAGGGATCCCTTTTGCTTCCTCTGCTTGCGAAAACAAAGTCGCATGCAGCAGCAACAACAACAACGGCAGAAGTAATAGAAAACTCAAAGAAAGCCTGAGTACAAAAAAGTTTGAGAGGAAGATAAAAGCCAGAGCTGCTTCGGAGGCCGACATAAATCCTCAAATCCACCTCCTCTCGGCAAATTTCTCTGCTCTACCAACTGAGAAAGAGAGCCTGAAAACACAAAACACTAAGGACATAAAAAAATATATATATACCAAAACTGAACAGAAAGATCGAAGAAAAGTAGAAAACACACAAGAGGATTACGAATCTATGACCACGGTTTCACTGCCCAGAACATGACAAAGATCGTTTTTGGTTGTTATCGATTTTTTGCAGCTGCGTGAAATGAGAGACGAGAAAAAACTTAATCAAAATATCTGTGTTGATCTCTCCTGCCTCTCTGCAACTATCTCTGATTAGTAGCTCGCAGCTACTTTCCTCTGTGTTCTCTCGTCTCTCTTTCTCTGTGATTCTCTCACTCTCGCGGTTCACCTTTTCCCAAGCTGTCAAAATGAAAACCAAACGGGGCTATAAATATGAAAAAAAGCAAATAATATGTAAGGAAAATAGAGAGATGATGAGCTGGCATGAATATACGACTATATGGGTTCATGCATGATATGTCACGCTCCCACCATGATCCCATCCCATGCATTACATGCCATTTGTCGGTAATTTTGCTGTTAGTAGAAAAGTTTGTTAGTTGTCACGGTTTCCGATATGGAAAAATTCCAATGGGTATCGGTTGTCTTATTTTACTTGGTTGTTTATAGGGATCTTTATTCGTTGCTGTAATTGGAGTGTTGCTGTGCACATCGTGCAGCACAGCAGCGTCCATATGCGCACAGTGGAGCCCACTGTGCACACATGGTCGTTCCCGCACGATGTGCACAGCAACGCTCCGATTATAGCAACGGATAAAAATTCTTGTTTATAATGTCACACCTTTAATTGTTTTTCTTATTCTATTACTGATTTATCAAAAATATCACTGAAATGAAGAAATTGTTTATTACTTGTTCTTATTTACCAAGATTAAAAAAGTTCCCATTTCTTTTTATTTCATACCTTGAAAGATGTTTATTAGCTGTTCTTATTTTCCGAATTTTCAAAAACTTTCCAGAATTTTCTCGCTCGAAATATGGAAATCCAAGTGGCTAAGAAATTCTTGAATCTTCTTTTTTTGAAATGACTATTATACCCTTGCTTAAGTATTAATAAGGACTTTATTTATGAACGGTTCAAATTCATGGGGTTAAATGATTAATAATAGCAGTTGAGCGTTGTTTAAAAGGTAGCCAATTTGATCATGTAACAATAAAAGACACTAATATATATATTCTTCCATGTAACAATGACACTTCATTTTTCAGAATTCAATGCATTTTATGGAAGACTAAATTCTCAAGGACAGAGGAAATGCTAAACAGATTTTTGTTGTAAACCCCGTGATCAAGACATTGGTTATCTACTTCATCCATATTGTTTATTGAGTTTAAGTTAACAACATATGACACCGAATCCCATTCTCTACTGAATCCTATGTCTTTGCAATACTTTGATTTGGTCCAAGTTTTCTATGCATAAAAACTTCTATTATAATTTGTTAATTTTTTCATAGTTTCACTCAATACTTTGACCGATTACTTATGTCTTCTAACTTTGTTATACACCATAGACCTTTTGTGTTAAAATTGTTTTGCTTCAAACAAAGACCCATTATCTTTTCTATTGCAGCCACACTTGGGACCCGTTAGGATGTCCACTCATTTGGAATCTCCATGTACATTCTAGTTCTGAAGTTGTTAAAGTTCTCCTTATCGAGCCTATATTGCCCTATTTTCAATTTATTTTAAATTTTTTGTTTTTGTTTCAATCTGTACTTCATAGTTGTATTTCTGACTTTGTCTTTTATGATTTCAGCTTTATTCTACTTTTTTGGCTCAGTTTGATTATGTTTGACTAATTCAATACCTTATTTCCCAAATCAAACCTCAAAATACTTACAAGCAATGGTGAAGGAGACTACAACCTCCAGTTTCTCTCTTGATCTCTCATAGAGCCAAAACAAAAGTGGAGATCTATGTTTTCACCATACCCAAGGACTTCCAAGTGCACAAAGTTAGGGAGGTAGATACATATGCAGTCATTGGTAAGCATAAGTTCCTCCATGTTTTTCTAAAAAAAAAAATTTGTTAGCAAAGATAAATTTGCTTTGCATTACATACCATTTAAAGAGTACTTAATAGAAGTCTAAAAGGCAAACTTTGGGCAAAATAAGAAGAATTACAATTTTGTTAGTAACAATTACCCATGGTAGGCAGTATTTTGACTTTTGTTGGCTTGTATTACTTATGTTCCATTTTGTTAGGTGTTCTTCAAACTTGAGTATGAATGGTGTTACGTTGCATTTTGGTGTAAACCCCAGAAAGGAGGTGGAAGGACAGGCAAATACCCCACCAATCATAGTCTTTCATCGGCAACTATCAATCTATCTATAATTTTTTTATTTACATATAATTGCATTAATAAAAATTATGTTTTCTCCTTAGGTTGAACTGAGCTGCCAAGCTTTTTGCATTTCTTGCCTATCAGGTTTGCTGGTGTTGTCCTCCTTTTACATTAATGTTCTTCCTAAGTAAGACAATCTTTACTAGATCCAATTTGAACCACTGGAAAATTATGCACTGTGGGAAAAGGATAGTTGAAACTATTTATTTTTTGTCTATCAAGTTTGCTTTGTATGTTTGTGTTTCATTTCTTTTTAACTTCAATGGTTACATCTTTTTTCCATCCCTTCTTATAATGCTTTCCTCCCCCCAGCAAAAAAAAAAAATCCATTGAAGATTAATATAATCTGATATTTCTTTGACGTTAACATAGGTTTCTTAGAGTTATCAAGCAGTATCTCTGTAACAACCCCTTCCTTGTTATGAATATTTTAATATTATACTTGTTGTTTATTAAAATTTTAATGTCTTTATGAATATTTGGCTATATTTTCATGTTAATGGCCTAACATATAATAATATGTAAATTTTGATGCCTTATATTTTATATATTGTATTGATGATTTTTTAAGGTGTTGATGAGGTACTTATCAAAAAAAGAAAAAAAAGGTGTTAATGAGGTATTTTAGTATTTTATAACATAATATGATAGGAATGAATGTTTTAATAATTTATATATTAAAATAGTTCAAGTGTTCATTTGCCGTTGTTTTATTTTTTTTCATTTCTACAGATTTCTTTTCTAGACATTTTAGATTTTTGGTTATTTTGTAAATTTGCTTTCCTTTGCATTTATATGACTTGGGTCTCCATATTAATTTTCATTTATTTTTACATATTATCCATGACTGTGTTTATAGTTTCTTTCAATTTCTTTTGCTGAATTCTTATCAGTCCCTTCTGGTTTTCTGTAAAAATTATCAATCCGTCCCTTCTGGTTTTCTACAAAAATAATCAATCCTTGTTAGTTTCATATCTGTTCTTTTTGTCATCTCTCACTTGTTAGTTTCATCTCTGTTCTTTTTACCATCTCTCCCTTCTTAGTTTCATGCCTGTTCTTTTTGTCATCTCTCCCTTCTTAGTTTCATGTCTATTCTTAATACTATGTTAGACTTATGTTCTACATATTCATGCAAAGTTAACATACACTTTTGATAGATCCTGTCATCTACTCATCTTTGTTTATCATTAATGCTTTTTTTATTGGATTAATTCAAGCCCATTTTTTGAGTTTACTTACTTCATTGTTTTCTGTACTTATCTTCTTTCTCTGGTCTCTAGCTCTGCTTTTCCTCTTCAAATTCTCCTAAAATTATCTTATTAAGTAGTATTCTTGATGTAGAGACCTCAGTCATGGCCTTCTAAGTGCTCTGCCAACATCTGCCCTCAGTAATATAATGATTATACGGTATAAACTGTTTAATTCAATGTTAATTTTTCAATTTCTTTTTTTTCTTTCAATATCTAACAAATTTAATTTTTTACAGGAATAATGATAAATATTATCAAAATAAATCAATTAAAGGCAAATGAAAGTGACTGAAAATTAAAGGTGGTAGTACTACACAAAAATATCATCAAAGAATATAATAATGAAAAAGATCAAAAAAAATTCAAAAGATAATTGTTAATGATAATGAGATACGTAAAACTAATTTATAAATATTTTAATATAGTGATTTATATAATAGTCAAAATCAAAGTTAAAGTCTTATTGATAAAATATCTAATTAAAACGTCAATTTGATTTTACAGGGAACCAAAATACATGCAGTAATGTATAATGAGATTGTTGATAAATTTTATGATAAACTAAATGTTGAAAAAATATATTTTATTATGGATGGATTGGTAAAATAGATAAATTCAAATTATCCAAATGTTCATAAAGAACATGAATTAACTTTGACCAACACGTTAATAATAGAAGTTGAAGATGAGAAAACAATAGTAAACATGAAAAAATAACTTCAACTACATTATAGATTTAAAAAATCATGTTAACAAAAAAGAGGCAGTATTTGATAAGTACTCATAATATTAAATAATTATATATAAATTAACTTAAATTTTATTATTGATGAAATTAATAGACTAATTTTATTTGTTTATTTATGTGTTTTGACAGATGTTATTGGAATAGTTTCAAAAGTAAAAAATGTGATCACAATAACAATAAAAAACAATGAAAAAATAGATAAAAAAAGAAATTAAAATCATCAATATTGAGTAAGATTTGTTAAATTTAAATAATTTTATAATATATTTTAAGATAATAACTAATTATATTCATATTGATTAATAGTTCGGAACTAATAATGTTAACAATATGGGAAGAATATGCTATAAATAAAAGAAGCGAAATAATGAATTTGACACCACAAAATTCGGTTGTGATCTTCTCATCAATTGCAACATCAACTTACCAAGGTAAAGTATAAATTATTAATTTTAACTATTATTCATAAAATATAATAAAAGTACTATTTTTTAAATTAGCAAGATTCTCATTAAATGTTACTAGAGTAACATCAATGAGAATAAATCCAAAATTTTCAAAATTTGAAAATTTTAGAAGATATATCTCAAAATCCAGAAAATGAAGAATTAAGAAGATCACATGTCTCATAAATTATATATAAATACATATATCTCACTTTTATAAATTATGTTACAACTACAAAGAAAACAGTGAACTCAAGAAAATAAATGAAGCTAGGTTAAAAGAAAAAAAATACAAAAAAACAGAATTTCTTATAATTATTGATTTAATAGAGAAGCAATTTTCTGCAAATTCGATAAATTAATATACAGTAATTTAAGTTAGTAAAATATAAAATATAACAACTGTTTTCATTTTACTTTGAGGATTTTAACATATACAAATTTACAGAAAATGTTTTTTTATATTAAAAGAATAATCTCAAAAGTTACAATTGAAAAAACATAGTACAACGCGTACACAAAATGTAACAAAAAGGTACAACTCCAAGGAGCAAAAACAAAATACCAAAAATATACAAATGATGATACAGAGTATATACAAAAGTAAAATTCTATTTTACCAATAAATTAATACAAGAGATATTTATTTTAAGAGTATTTTAAATTAACAATTATTTTACATTGACAGGTACTTGATAAAATTCAGAGTCTCAGATGATACAGAAACAATAATTGTAACAATATTTAATGATATTGAAACAATTACCAGAGTTTCAGTAGTTGAATATGCAAAATCAACAGAAAAGATAAAGAAATTATATAAATTTTTTGAAACAAATTTACTAAAATAAAAAAAAATTTTACTACACTTAAATATATATTTAATATTTATTTTCTATTTTACAGCACAAAGATTCTTTAAAGTCATCCGTTTCTAAAATTTACTGTTTCTATTTCAAAATTGATGACATGAACTATTCAAGTAGAACATAAAAAAGAATCGTTACATATACACTCAAGGAAAGAAATGCGAAAAATAAGAAAGACATTGATTAAGAAGACAATTAAGAAAAAAAAAAAAAAAAAAAGATATAAATTGAGAAAGAATAGATATGGAAAGCTAAAAGTCATAACGACAAAGTGTTTATTTAAAAATTATTTCAGATTTGATGAGAATGATCATTATAAATATTAATGATAGTAGCGTTTTAAATTTATTACTCTTAATTTTAACTTCAATTTCTTTTTTTTTTTTGGGAATGATCTTAACTTCAATTTCAACCTAACAATAGCATCATTATTTACATCTGTTAGTTTCACTCTCTCATATCTCTACTTAGAATCCACATATGGTCAAACGTGGATTTGCACGTGCATATATCTAAATAATGGTAAGACTGTTGTGCTGGATGAGTTGGTGGAAGATGCTCGATAAAATGCATCAGTCAAGTTGGGGGTTGGATATCTCACTTCGGCCATATAGAAGCCCTTTCAAAGGTATCTATCCTCCTATACTAAATCACCTAATAGATTTGATGTTCTGTAGCAGTTGGGTGATTATTTTGATCCAGGCTTGGTTGTAGACAAGTCCAATACAATCACCCAACTGCTACAGACCTGAGCCAGACCAATTTGTTTGATAGCTCAGCTGCTTATCAGACTACTGGTTGTGTGCATGAGCAGCTTGAGGGTGTGAGCAATCACATGGAGAATAGGTCTATCTCTAACACCAGTCTTAACGAGCAATTATATGCACGTGCAAATGCACGTTTGATCATATGCGGATTCTAAGTAGAGATATTAGAGAGTGGAACTAACAGATGTAAACAATGATGCTATTGTTAAGAGTTAAAATTGAAATTAAAATCATTCCAAAAAAAAAAAAAAAGAAATTGAAGTTAAAATTAAGATTAATAAATTTAAAACTCTACTATCATTAATATTTACAATGTTTATTTTCATCAAACCTGAAATAATTTCTAAATAAACACTTTGTAGTTATCCCTTTTTGCTTTCTATATCTATTCCTTCTCAATTTTTTTATTTTTTATTTTTTTATATATATATATCTTTATTGTCTTCTAAATCAATGTCTTTATTCGTTTACGTATTTCTTTCCTTGAGTGTGTATGCAACGATTCTTTTTTATGTTCTACTTGAATAGTTCATGTCATCAGTTTTGAAGTAGAAACAGTATATTTTGGATATGCAAGACTTTAAAGAATCTTTGTTCTGCAAAATAAAAAATAAATATTAAATATATATTTAGGAATAGTAATTTATTTATTTTAGTAAATTTGTTTTAAAAATTTTATATAATTTCTTTATCTTTTCTATTGATTTTGCATATTCAACTGCTGAAACTCTGGTAATTATTTCAATATCATTAAATATTGTCACAATTATTGTTTCTATATCATCTGAGACCCTGAATTTTACTAAGTACCTGTTAATGTAAAATAATTGTTGATTTAAAATATTCTTAAAATAAATATCTCTTGTATTAATTTATAAGTAAAATAGAATCTTACTTTTATGTGTACTTTATATAATTTTTGGTACATTTTTCGCATTTTGCTTTTGCTTCTTAGAGTTGTACATTTTTTGCTACATTTTGTGTACGTATTGTATCATGGATTTCAGCTTCAACTTTTGAGATTATTCCTTTAATATAATAAAAAAATTTCTACAAATTTGTATATGTTAGAATCCTCAAAGTAAAATGAAAATAGTAATTATATTTTATATTTTACTAATTTAAATTATAATATATTAACTTATCGAATTTACAGAAAATGACTTTTCTATTAAATTAATAATTATAAGAAACTCCGCTTCTTTGTATTTTTGTTCTTCTGATTTAGATTCATTTATTTTTCTGATTTTTCTATTTTCTTTGTACCTGTAACATAATTTTAAAAAAGTGAGATATACTTATTTATATATAATTTATGAGATATATGATCTTGTTAATTTTTTATTTTCGGGATTTTGAGACACTATCTTCTTAATTCTTCAGTTTCTGGAATTTTCGGATTTAGTCTCATTGATGTTGCTCTAGTAGTGTTCAATGAGAGTCCTGCTAATTTAAAAAATAATATTTTTATTATACTTTATGAATAATAATTAAAATTAATAATTTATACATTACCTTGGTAAGTTGATGTTGCAATTGACGGGAAGACCACAACCGGATTTTGTGATGTCAAATTCATTATTTCGCTTCCTTCATTTGTAGCATATTCTTCCCATAATATTAACATTATTGATTTCGCACTATTAATCAATATTAATATAATAATTAAAAATATTATTAGTTATTATCTTAAAATATATTAAAAATTTATGTAAATTTAACAAATCTTACTCCATATTGATGATCTTAATTTCTTTTATTAATTTTTTCATTTTTTTTTATTATTGTAACCATATTTTTCACTTTTAAAACTATTTCAATAACATCTATCAAAACACATAAATAAACAAATAAAGTTAGTCTATTAATTTCATCAACAATTAAATTTCAGTTAATTTATCGATAATTATTTAATATTTTAAATATTATAATTACTTATCAAATACTTCCTCTTTTTTATCAACATGATTTTTCAAATCTGTAATATTGTTGAAGTTGTATTTCATGTTTACTATTGTTATCTCATCCTCAACTTCTTCTATTACTGATATATTGGTCAAAGTTAATTCATATTCCTTATGAACATTTGGATAATTTAAATTTATCTTTTTTATCAACCCATCCGTAATAAAATATGTTTTTCTTATATTTAATTTATCATGAAATTTATTTACAATCTCATTATACATCACTGCATGTATTTTGGTTCCCTGCAAAATCAAATTTTGACTCTTTAATTAGATATACTTTGGTTTTGACTATTATATAAATCACTATATTAAAGTATTTATAAATTAGTTTTATGTACCTCATCATCATTTACAGTTATCTTTTAAATTTTTTCTAACCCTTTTTCATTATTTCTTTGATGATATTTTTGTGCAGTACTATCACCTTTAATTTTCAGCCTCTTTCATTTGTCTTTAATTGATTTATGTTGACAATGTTGTCATTTTTCGTGTAAAAAATAAGATTTATTAGAATGGCTTCGGATATTAAAAATAAAAAAATTAACATTGAATTAGACTATTTATATCGTACAACCATTTATGGACGGATAAGAAAAATCAAATAGTAATAAAGAAGAAAGATAGAGTTGTTTATTGGAATAGTTTCAAAAGTGAAAATTATGACCAAAATAACAACGGAAAAACAACGAAAAAAAAGAATAAAAGAGAAATTGAGATCATCAACATGGAATAAGATTTGTTAAATTTTAATAATTTTATAATATATTTTAAGATAATAATAATAATATTTTTAATTATTATATTCATATTGATTAATAACTCGAAACCAATAATATTAACATTATGGGGAGAATATGCTATAAATGAAAGAAACGAAATAATGAATTTGACATCACAAAACTCGATTATGGCATTCTCATCAATTGCAACATCAACTTATCAAGGTAATGTTTTAATTTTAATTATTATTCATAACGTATAATAAAAATACTGCTTTTTAAATTAGCAGGATTCTCATTAAACACTACTGGAGCAACATCAATGAGAATAAATCCAAAAATTTTAGAAACTGAGGAATTATGAAGATGGTATGTCTCAAAATCCAGAAAATGAAGAATTAAGAAGATCATGTCTCATAAATTATATATAAATAAATATATCTCATTTTTTTAAAACTTTGTTAGAGGTACCCAAAAAAAAAAAAAATCTGGAAAATAAATCAAGCCAAATCAGAATAGTAGAAATACAAAGAAGCGAAACTTCTTACAATTACTGATTTAATAGAGAAGCTATTTTCTGCAAATTTGGTAAATTAATATACTGTAGTTTAAGTTAGTAAAATATAAAATATAACTACTATATTCACTTTACTTAGAGGATTCTAACATATACAAATTTGCAGAAATTTTTTTATTATATTAAAAGAATAATCTCAAAAATTAAAATTGAAAAGCCATGGTACAATGCGTTCACAAAATGTAGCAAAAAAGTATACCTCTAAGGAGCAAAAGCAAAATGCGAAAAATGTGCAAATGATGATACAGAGTATACACAAAAGTAAGATTTCATTTTACTAATAAATTAATGCAAGGGATATTTTAAGAGTATTTTAAATTTACAATTATTTTACATTGATAGATACTTGATAAAATTCAAGATCTCAGATGATACAGAAACAATAATTGTGACAATATTTAATGATATTGAAACAATTACCGGAGTTCCAGCAATTGAATATACAAAATTAACAAAAAAGGTAAAGAGATTATATAAATTTTTTGAAACAAATTTACTAAAATGAATAAATAAATTACTACACTAAAATATATATTTAATGTTTATTTTCTATTTTCAAGCACAACGATTCTTTAAAGTCTTGTGTATCCAAAATATACTGTTTCTATTTCAAAATTGATGACAGAAACTATTCAAGTAGAACATAAAAAAAAATCGTTTCAAACACACTCAAGGAAAAAAATGCAGAAAAGAAGAAAGACATTGATTTAGAAGACAATCAAGATAAATAAAAAAAATAGAAGATAAAAATTGAGAAGGAATAGATATGGAAAGCTAAAAAAGATAGTTACAAAGTTTTTATTTAGAAGTTATTTCAGGTTTAATGAGAATAAACATTGTAAATATTAATGATAGTAACGTTTTAAATTTATTATTCTTAATTTTAACTTCAATTTCAACCTAGCAATAGCATTATTGTTTACATCTATTAGTTCCATTCTCTAATATTTCTACTTAGAACCCACATATGGTCAAACGTGCATTTGCACATGCATATTTATTAGTATATATATATATATATGGTAAATTACACGTCACCCCCTGATTTTCAATCGAAACTCAGATAACCCCCTGGTTTTTGAAATATTCAAATTAGTCCATGACATTAGTTATATGTTGTTAAGTGATGATGTCAGCCAGTTAAATAAATTTAAATTCCTAAACTACCCTTGACTAATGTAGAGTTATTTTTTTACCCTTGGATCTAAAAAAACCCAACATGTACGATATGTGAAGTCTTACTTTCTTTCTTTTCTTTTTTTTTTTTATTAAAACAAGGAATCGGAGAGGTAATATTCCCTCCCTCTCCTTCCCCAAATCGCTAAACTGAGAATGGAGTTTAGGGTTTTAACAACCACCACTGTGGTCTGTTGGAGCAATCGAACCAAAGGCCGGCGGCCAAGCTTAGACCTCATAATTTCTGACCTGGTGGATTCTAGGTGAGGCTCTGGCGGGATTCCAAGCTTCATTGGGTTCCTAATCTGGTATTTCCATCACTCTTCTATCTATCCCCTGTATATCTTCCCAAATATGAAATACCCCCCATTCTATCGATGATATCCCTCTTCTCTTCTTCCTTTGAAGTGTAAACCTTTTACTTACTCTAAACCCTTTTCTAGATCTGCTTTAAAACTTCCTCCAACCTACTCCGAACATCCAAATCTGCTCCAAACATTCTTCCCATGATAACCATATTCTCTTATCCACTGCCTTATTTCTCAGATTTGATTGACATCATGAGAGCATCTTCTTCTCCTTTCCATTCCCGGATGATTTGGTTAGAGTTTTGCTACTGTAATAGTAATTTTTAGGTAAATGGGCTTAATTGCTTAAAGTTTCTGTCTTATGGGGTGAGAAGAAAGAAAGTAAAACATTTTCTTAACAGGTGGTCCAGTGGCAATAGGAAGGAGGAGAAGAAGAGCAGCAGAATAGAGAAGAAAGGGTGGAGAGAGAGGGGGAGGGGGTAGTGATGATTGCACGGGGAAGAGGATGTATGGGATGGGGCTGCACGACGGTAATGGTGGTGGTGGTGGTGGCTGGGGCAATGGTCGTTGTACTGGTGGTGGTGATTTAGGGTATAATTGAAAATATCAAAATTGGTATCCTAAATACAATTTACAAGTTTTGGGTATCTAAAGTACATTTTCTACCAACGTTGGGTACCTCAATTGTCATTGTTTATCTTATTTTGGTTGATGTTAAAATTATCTTTTCACTTTTTGGTTTGATTTAAGTTAACACCGTTACTGTAGAGGGGGACAGATGAGTTTTTTCAAAAACCAGGGGGTGATCTGAGTTTCTGATGCAGCTCCAAGAAGGAAGAAGAAGAAGAAGAGGCCCTGAACTTAAGGTTTGAATAGGGAGCCATAGATAAAGATTTATTATTTTCCATACTTAGTTTATTTTCTTGTTTTTAGATTGAACCGGTTTAGAATTGGTTGCATCCAATTGGTTCAATGGGTCTAATTTAAATGAAGTGTTCCTATTGGTTAATAGGTTCTTATATCCTATTGGCTAATATGAAATCTACTTTAAATAAGTTGTTTTTAAGTTAGATTCTTTTATTTTAAGTTAGTAGGGGTAGTTAGGACATTTACTGTTTTAATATAAGTAAGTTAGATTAGAACTCTCCCTTCCACGATTTTAGAAGGAAGAGACATTAAGTTGTACTAGGATTTTAACTTAGGCCTTTATTATAAATAAAGTAGATCGTGGAGGGCTCCCCCACAGAATTTTGAATTTAAAAAAAGACAAATATCGTGGTTGCTTGCTGCTGTTCCTTGCTCTCTTGTGAGTGTATGCATCCTTGTGGATTTCAAGGTGGAAGGGTGGGTGGATTCCTGCGACTCTTTACGCCGTGACGGCTGGGAGGATCTCTCTTCGAAGGTGGTTTCATCCTTCAAACATTCAAGCTACTGCCGGTGGATTCCAGTTAGGTCTCCTACCTCTCTAGGACTACATTATTTGATATCAGAGCCATGGATGAACATGGCAATCCGGTGCTGCCACAACCACCCGACCCTATGGCAGCAATGTTCGAGCTGTTTCAGAGATTTACTGCTGACCAGAGGACCTTGTTTGAGGACTTTAGAGCTAAACAGAGAGTTATGGCTGAGAGGCTGCAAGTAATTGAGCATAGACAGCCTACACTTAATGGGGACAGCAATGTACCCATAGAATATGACCTGAGCAAGCAATACTGACCAAGGCACTTCAGGTCTCAGTTGCAGGATAAATTCAACTCCCTCCGCCAAGGAACCATGACTGTAACTAAGTACATGAGGCAATTCGATGCTCTTGCTTCTCGCACTGGCATTAGGGAGGAGGGCATCCAAATGCTTTCCAGGTTCAGGTTGGGTCTGTCAAGTGAGATCAACAGGACAATTGGGGTAGTTGATGTTGCAGACGTTCGAGCTTGTTTTGAGAAGGCCTTAAAAGCAGAGGAGTTATTAGCTTTAAGTAAACAGTCGGGGTCTACCTCCAAGCCGGCCTACATCAACAATAGCACCCCAAAACAAGGTTCCTCCATAGGCAACATCTCTCGCCTGCTGTTCCCCCACGTGTGGATGATAAGGGCAAGGCTCCTATGGGCCGAAATGACCCCTTCACTTGTTATTACTGTCAAGACAAGGGACACATTGCTAGGGGCTACCCACCCAAGAAGAAGCCTCTCAACGTGGCTGAAAAAGAAGAAATTCAAGGTGAAGATGGAGACCAAGGCGGCATTCATATTCATGCACTCCCTCCTGATGATGATGTTGATTATTTTGATGATGATGATTCACGAGGTGTTCATGTAGTATGTCAAGGGGCTGCTGCCCAGCCAGAATTCCAGCCTTCTTCATCCGTCAAAGAGTTGTTGTCCGCATACAAGCTTGAACCATCCGTTGAAGATAAGCTGAAGAAACTTGTTCCTAATTTGGAAGACCATTCGGTAATCTCCAGGCATTCATCGGAGATGAATGATTTCAAGACGGGGAGAGTTGATGCAGCTCCAAGAAGGAAGAAGGAGAAGAAGAGGCCCTGACTTAGGGTTTGAATAGGGAGCCATAGATTAGGATTTATTATTTTCCATACTTAGTTTATTTTCTTGTTTTTAGATTGAACCGGTTTAAAATTGGTTGCATCCAATTGGTTCAATGGGTCTAATTTAAGTGAAGTGTTCCTATTGGTTAATAGGTTCTTATATCCTATTGGCTAATATGGAATCTACTTTAAATTAGTTGTTTTTAAGTTAGATTCTTTTATTTTAAGTTAGTAGGGGTAGTTAGGACATTTATTGTTTTAATTTAAGTTAGATTAGAACTCTCCCTTCCACGATTTTAGAAGGAAGAGACATTAAGTTGTACTAGGATTTTGGCTTAGGCCTTTATTATAAATAAAGTAGATCGTGGAGGGCTCCCCCACAGAATTTGAATTTAAAAAAAGACAGATATCGTGGCTGCTTGTTGCTGTTCCTTGCTCCCTTGTGAGTGTATGCATCCTTGTGGATTTCAAGGTGGAAGGGTGGGTGGATTCCTGCGACTCTTTACGCCGTGACGACTGGGAGGATCTCTCTTCGAAGGTGGTTTCATCCTTCAAACATTCAAGCTACTACTGGTTGATTCCAGTTAGGTCTCCTACCTATCTAGGATTACATTAGTTTCGTTTGAAAACCAGGGGGTGATGTGTAATTTACCATATATATATATATATATCAATATAAGGCTCCAACTTAAACCAACAAGAGTAGATATTAAAAGCAACACCATTCTTGAATAGCAGTTGTAGATTTCAATGAGTATGGCGAGAACTTGATTCAAGTAGCAATATTAGCTCAAGAACACCTTTCATCAACAACATCAGCAAATAAAAAATCATCATGTTGAATAAACCCAACATAACCATCAACAACGAACAAAATATACGAGCGAAGAATACCAATTCGCAATCCAAAATATCATAAAGTCGCAACATAGATAGCTGCGAACCACTGGTAAAAGTTCTATATAGGTTACTGCAGATATCCAAGAGGGCCTGTGGCTTTTGGGAAGGTTGGTATTGGTTTCAGGAGTTACTGGTGATGATTGACACGCTGCGCCCTATGTTATCCTTCACTTTTAGCGAGGGTAACAGGGCGACAAACTGGCTAGCAAATCTAGGGTGTGATTCGGAGGCCAACACGGTGTTTCGGGGAGAGGCTTCTTTATCCATCACACTTCGGCGAATTTCGCGAGAGGATGCTATATTGGTTTTTCTGGTTTCAGGAAATAATGTCTTTGTTTTGCTGTTTTTGGGTGGGGTGTGAGATCATTCTCTTATTAGTGCTATGAGTGGCTGTGAATAGATTTTATTGGGTTGGGGTAAGGTGGGAATGTCCCTTTCTTGTTTTGCTTATTCTTTGATAATTTTGGTAATAAAATTCTAGGGGCTGGCCCGGGTCCTAGAGAATATTCTGGTTTAAAAAAAAAAAGGTTACTGTAGACCACTGATAAAAATACAGTATTGGCTACTACATATCACTGATAAAAATACAGTATAGGTAATGTTTTAGGTCTCGGTTTTGCCCCTGGTGTCATCAAGCCATGAAACTGATATCTCGGCAAGTTGGTGTATTTTTCACGTCTTGACTTGGTGTTGAGTTTCGGTGTCCATATGGTCAAGATAGGTCCTGAAACTTGATATTCACCCCATTTTAGGCCTTCTAAACACAATGGAAACATTAGTTTTTACAGATTTAAACTCAAAATGGTACTTTGACTACGGACCCTAGGTTGGTAGTCTATGTGAGCTCTACCCTAGGCTATTCCACACAATATGTAGAATACAGATAATTAAAGTAGATGTGTAAAACAACTTAATTAAGCATTAGGAATTATAAAAACATCAAACCATAAATCATTTAAGCACTAGACACCATATTCATAATCATATGGTGATTATGATGATCAAACTGTCTAACACTCGTTTGTAAATAATTGTTAGAAACTTGATAGGCGACATAGATTAAACAAATACAAGTGTAAGTGTGTAAGAAGTCCTACCATTAAAGAATAGCTAGTACTGACACGAGTGTCAGGCCAACTCATCAACGACCATGTTGTTGTTGTTGAATCAAGCTTGTGTCCTACCATTTAGGTATTTTTTTTTTACCTAAAATTGTTCTTGAGATGCAATGCAGTTCCCTCTCTTGATGTTGAAGCTTCAATCTTGAATCTCCAAGCCTTAATCTTGAATTGAAGTGAGATTTGCCAAAAAAAGCACTAAAACCCTCATTTAGAGGTGTTTCTCCTGCACAACAGAGCAACAGAGGCGAGACAAAAGCGAATTTTGAGTTAAGATTGAAATCTCGCCGAGGCAATGCCTTTTAATAGCATTGGTTTGGTCTAGTTCAACTCGAGATCGAGATATAACCCGAGATCTCAGCAAGATACCGAGATCTTGCACAAATCCTATATCACCTACCGTCTCGTCTCGAGACTTCACGAAACGGAAATTTATACTAGACCTCACCGAGATCTTGTACTATATAGGTTACTGCCAACCACTGATAAAAATGCAGCATGAGTTACTGTGGACCACTGATAAAAATACAGTATAGGTCACTACAAACCAAGTAGCGATATTAGGTTGTTGGAGACCAAATAGCTCGGCATAAGGTTGTTGAGAATGACTAAACAGTAGGTTGTTTGTAAACCAGACATCATAAGGTTGTTGTAAACCACTCATAAATTGTATTGTATTTTTTTTAATGAGATATAAATTGTATTGTTGCCGAGTACCAGTCATCTTCATAAATAAATTGTTGTTGAGGACACGATCAAATGACACGAACAAATAAATGATAATAATCTTCAATTGATGACTTGGGCGGATAAGAATCTCTGATCTCCCCCTCACGTGTAGTATTACATATGGACAAATAATGCATATGATGCAATAAAGAATAATCCACCACCATATGGCGAAAATAATCAACATCACAATTCCATAAGCAACAACAACTGCAAATAAGATCCTAATAAAATAATCTCCAATCATCCCCTCATGGTAGCAAATAAAAATACTAGAGGCTAGATTTAAACAAATATGAGCAAATAATCTCCAAAAATAGCAATAACAACCACCACTCCATGCAAGTACCAAATTTCAAAAAATTGCAAATATACAAGACCAATGGCAATTCTATAAATAATTCATGCAATCCCAGATGTGAAAACCCTGTTTGGGCTTTCTATGGGCCTACCCAAGTGCCTGACTAGGTCAATGTATATGGAAAGTGGTAACCCTATACGTAAAATCAAAGGACATAACCCAATTAAGTGAGTAATGTCGTTAAGCTAGGTATGAACAAAACCATTTGAATCTTTTTTATTTTATTATTATTATTATTATTTTATTTTTTTTGGGGGAGGGGGGGGAAAGGGGGTGGTTTAAAGTTCATTCAAATGTTCTTGTTTTTTCTTTTTATGGTCAAATCTAGTATGGATCGTACATAGACAGTAGTTGAAGTCGGCAGCTCTCCTAGGGTTCCCTCATCTGGGATCCCCTGCCATGGTTTGAGGTATTAGTATCGAATCGCTCGGTAACAATTTTGGTAGTGGCCGATCCCCATACTGTGCCGATACCGTATCGTTGACGTGGTACGAACAAGGGGTAAAACAATCAAAAATCTTTTTTTAAGGGAAATCAAGGGCAAATTTGTCCGATACGACCAATTCATGCCGCTATCATATCAATATCGTATCGATTTTGCACGATGACCGATACCTGATCTAATACCATGCACTAAAACCATGATCCCTGGGGAAGAGGGTCAAGTTGGACCTTGCTAACAGCTTGATGCACTATCTTCCTTCAACCCATTGAGCAAAATGCAGCAAAAGGAAGGAAAATCCATGGATCAACCCCATTGTCTACACCTCGTAAGAACTACGAGATTACCCCAAGGATGCCTTCGACATCCAGGGGTCACAGGCCCACCATAGAATCCTGATCAACAAGTGGAACACATTAGCTGTCCACTCTCAGGTTGGGCAGTAAGAGTCGGAGAAGGGCAATCACATTCTGTTGGGGGAGGGGTGGAGAGGAAATTTTTCTTGAACTATACATCGACTGAAAGGAAAGCTAAAATTTCTATTCATTTCTCATTTAGCTAATTTCTGACTTCTCAATTCAATTGAAAATCCATCTGCCATACATGGAAAAAATTGGAGATGACAGACTGATTGGACTACATCATCCATAAACAACCACAAGGAAGAAATGAAAAACTCAAGTTGTCCTCTGGTTGCTTACTCTTGTCTTAATGAACAATGCCTTCAGATAATCAATTTGATCAAGGTGGTGACCGATCCAAATGCACCATTGCCCTATCACTTCTTTCTTTGGCAAATCCATCTGCCATACATGGAAAAAATTGAAAACATTGGAGATGACAGACTGATTGGACTCTACATCCATAAAGAACCACAACGAAGAAATGAAAAACTCAAGTTGTCCTCTGGTTGCTTACTCTTGTCTTAATGAACAATCCCTTCAGATAATCAATTTGATCAAGGTGGTGGTCGATCCAAATGCACAATTGCCTTATCACTTCTTTCTTCTCTTCCTCCATGCTGAGCACCTCATCTTCTTTCTCTTTGAGTCTGTTCTCCAATTCTCTTGCCTTCTTCTCAAGTTCAGCTATACTTCTCAACAGTTTCTCGTCCTCTACCCCCTCTCTCACCTTCAATTCTAATACCCCCACTTTCTTTATCTCAACCTGTAACCTTGCAATCACTCCCTGATGCTCTTCTTGAATTCTCTGCAACATTTTGATGGTTTGACGCTCCTTCTCTACGGTTGCAACTGCCTTGTCTAATTCTGTAGACTGAAGCCTTTTCTGAAGAAATAGATTCTGCTCTATTTCACTCAACTTTGTTTTCAATGCAGTAATAACTTTTCTTGCAGTTTCTACTTCTTTCTTCAGCTTCTCAGCCATCCTTTGCCACATATTAATCATCTCATCTCTATTACTCAGGTGTTCTTCCGTTTCTTCGATCTTCTTTTGCACCACCTGGCGATTCTTCAGTGATTCCTTATACAGATCCTCAAGTTGGTTATACTCTATAGTTAACTTGTTGATTCTATCCTTCTTTTCTTTTAGCAATTTCTGCTGCTCAGAAACCTTCCTAGTTAACTCAATGTTCATATTCTCCACCTGAGTCTGTTTTCCTGCAGCTTCTTGTCTTTCTCCTGCAGTATGCAACTCCAATTGCCTTTTCTGGGAGTATTCCAACTCCACTTGCAGATCATTGACCTGTGCAGTTAAATCCATAATTTGAGCTGGCTCTTCATTCTTGTTATCTTCAAGTTTCTTCGGGAGATTAGAAAGCTCATCTCCTCTCTCTGATAATATTCTCTCCAAATCCAAAGTCTGATCTTGCACCTGCAGCGCCTGGTTTTCTTCCCTCAACTCCTGTGCTTCATGACTCTTAATTGTGATCTGCTCTTCCAGTTCACCTTTCTGTGCCAATAAAGACTTCACCTCCAGTTGAAGGTCCTTTACCTGAACTGCCAGATGATATTTCTCAAGGTACAGATTTTCAATCTTCTTCTCATATTCTGAACTTTCTTGGTTTTTTTTCTCAATTTGCAATTCTAATTGGTTTTCCTTGGTGTGCAACAAATCTAATTCCTTATGGAGAGCAGAGACTTCATCTTCCTCGTGTTTCAATTTTCTTTTCCATTCCCATACCTGATCTTGCACGTCAGTTAGACCTTGCAGCAATACCGAGTTCTTCTCCATCAATTGTTTAGTTTCATCACTTCTACATTTGATTTGCTCTTCCAATTCACTCATCTTAGCATGTAATGAGTCCACCTCCAATTGCAGATGGTTCAACTGTGCTTTTGCGTTTTCTGTTTGAGTTGTTGCCTTGCTTTGGTCATCTTCAAGTTTCTTCAAGAAAGCAGAAATTTCACCCTCTTTCCCTCTGGATATTTTTTCAAATTCTAAAATTTTGTCTTGTAGTTCAGTTTGAACCAACTGCAGCTCCAAATTTTCCTCTTCCAACTGTTTAGCTTCATTTGATTTATCTACAAAGTGCTCTTCCAGTTCCCTTTTCTGGGTTTGTAAAGAGCCCAGCTCGGATTGTAAATCAGTTACATACACCTCTAAACCCTTTAGTTGAGCTGATAACTCCTCACGTACCATTTTGAGATCAGAAAGTTCAGCTTCACTCTCATTGGACCTCTCACTCAACCGTTGAACTTCTTCTGTGAGTTCCTGTATTATTCTCTGTTCCTGTTCCATGGTATTTGAAATTTCAACATTTTTTGAAACCAGTGCCATGTTCTCCTCCTGAGCAGAATCCAGTCCCTGAGTTAAATCAGCAGCTCTCTCATTGGCAAATTCCAGTCTTTGCTTCAGATCAGAAGCGTCCCCTTTCAGAGCTTGTAGTTCCTGTTTTAGTGCTCCATTCTCAACCCACAATGTTGAATTCTCCTTGGAAGAATGATCTGGATCGGAATCTGAGCAGGAACTAGTTGATAGGTCACCATCTTTTTCTTCTTGGTCATCAAATTTCTTCAACTCTGCAGTAAGTTGATCATATTGTTCATAGAGTGATTGGTACTGTTTGTTGAAATCCTTGACAAGGTCAAAAAGTTCTGACTCTCTGTTCGAGTTCCCTACGGAATTGCCCTCTTCTCCTCCATCTTTGATAAGCTTCAAGATCTTATTCACTTTATTCTCAATTTCTGCAATAGACAGGATGCTTCTAACTTGATTATCAATCAAGTTAGATAATATGAGATGAACAACTTAAGTTCTAAAAGAACAGATTAAATGTCACATTCTCAAACTAATAAATAGCATGCAATTAACAAATGTGGGCAAAGAATCAAAATGGAAATTCAAGGTTTAAAAAACAAAGAAGGATAAACTGCATAACTTGGACACGAGCAAGTAATGTATACAATTAAAATAGCAGTTATCTAAGAGAACAAACTGAAGAGATTCAATCAGATGACACATCCTAAAGAAATTAATAAGATTGAAACGATAAGAGCCATTACATTTAGAAAAGAAGTAAACAACAACAACAGCAACAAACTCAGCCTTATCCCAACTTAACGGGGGTGAAAACAAAGGTCTTAGAGAGAGAGAGAGATGTAAGAGGAAAGAGGACAGCCCAGTAAATCAGGAGAATCTCAGCCATGCACTCAAATAATGTTAGTTGACTAGTGAAGTGTCTGTTCTGGGAGTATTATAAGGGCATGGTGGTCATCAACAGCTTGTGTTCAAGTTCTACAGTGGGTCCCACTTCAACACAGGCATAGACCAACTGCACAGCTGGAATCCCATCCGTACATTACCACCAGATTATCTGAAGAGCAGTGTTAGTATTGGTTTTTCTTTTCTTACAGGCTCATACCACTAAGTAAATGTTGAAATGATAATAAAAACATAAAGTAACAGCAGAATGAGCATTAAAAAGGGTGTACCCAATGCATGAGGCTCCAGCCACTACTGGGTGTGGGAAGGGTCATAATGGACGCATCCTTACCCCTACTTTTGCAGAGAGGCTGTTTCTAGACTCGAACCCGTGACCACTTGGTCACAATGGAGCATTATAAATTGGAAATCAATTAAAAGTTACTAAAACCATAGGATTTACTGAAAACAAGACCTACAGAGTGTCTGGAGAACAATAAAACTAAAACATTAACATATATAACAAATAAGAAAATCAACCTACAACTGGACCTTGGTAGTCAAAATGTTGGCTCAATAACAGAAAACTATAAGAAATAAAAAATAAATTTTTATAGGCTGCCAAAATATTATAAAATTACTTTATCTGATTTCCTAATTCCGTTCTATGTTGTCGTCATTGGAGGAACAACTATCAATTTCTTAAATGACATTTGTAAGATTAAGACCATTTCCGAGAAGATCTGGAGCAAGAAAATCACCATTTTTTGTCTCTTCAAGCTGATCAGTTTTTTCAGGAGAAACATGAGTCCCCAAAAAGGATTTTATTGAATCCCTCCAGTGACGTTTCGTCATCCTTGGTACTTCACCTTTACCTGCAAATTGTTTATAATAAACTTTTGGACAAGACTGTCGCCATGACGGACTCAGATGGACAAAGATCTGGAACAAAGAAATCAAATATTTGTCATGATTTAAACATACTAAATATGATTCTGTACAAGAACTAGAAGGACTAGTTTATTGCTGAGATATTTGAAGTCTGCCTGCCTGCACATGATTAATCAAATTTCCATGAATGAATATAGCAAGATTTGTAGTACTGAGACTTAATCAGACAATTGAAATTGAAACTATAATTGAAAGTTTTTGTACTGCTAACCAAGATAAGAAACTAATAATTCCCCAAAACAAAAAAGGATTTATTGATGAAAAGAACTATGTATTCCTAGTCTTCAAATTAAGATGTAGTTAATTTCCTTCATACAACAAGATCTTAAAGAAACATGCACATGTCTCAGGAGAAAACACGAGGTTTAACAACAGTGACAATAATAAATAAATGGGGAAGAGAACGCCACCCGGTTGCGCAGCATGGCGTGCCCCTGTGCTGTGACACGGGCGCACCCCCTGGAAAGGCAGAAATCACCAGGGGTGTACCGGTCATTTCATGCGCCCCTGTGCCAAGGCATAGGGGCATGCCGCGCTGTGCGATCAGGTGGCATTCTTTTTCCCTAAATAATAATAGTGGTAGTTCGGGTGTGTTCAAACTTTGAGGACACAAGTCACTATGCCTATCTCATCTTCCACCAACGTGTTGAGTATCAGTTGAACTAGTCTTTGGCAGTGGTTCAAAATCTGTAGTTAATTTTTTTGAAGATTTTGGTCATACAATCAAGAACTTTAAGAGCACAACATCATAGCACAGCATACTTGAAATTTCTTTGATAGAATCTTTTTTTACCATAAAATTATGGAACAATTGATATTTTTGACTGTTAAGCTTTAGAAGAAATGTCTTCAAAAGCATTCTGCTGGCAAGGATTGAGAAATTGGAATCAGGGACCATTTCCTGATTATGCGTCAACTAGACTCCAACAGTCGAACTCATCCACAAGATCAGCTGAGTTTGGGCACAAAAGTGGTTGTTCAGGTCTGTTATAACCAAATTTGGGGGTAAATCACTGAGTCAACTTAGATATACACCAGCCCATCCCAATACAACTAGGCCAATATAGCAAATCCGATCTGGGTCCCTAAATTCCTGAACCCAATCACAATATCCTAGGTTTTTTTTGCCACATGGAGGCATGATACAGCCAATGCAATTGCTCGATTGATAGATGACTCCAAAAGTGGACACAGATCAAATTTGGTGTTCTAACTCAATTATGTGACATGCCTTGTATTAGTGCACCAAATTCCAAAACATGCAGAAGTTTGTGAGGTGTAAAAATAGAGCTCCTGAATTGATCCAAAAGTCAATTCTGTTTACCCTCCTCCTCGTTTAAAAGTGATCAGGATTCGAACACGCCATGTTTTACTGGGAAGTATCGAACCATGGGAACAAATCTACAGGCTATCACCTTCTTTGGCAAGATCTAACATAAGTGGGATAAAAGATGGGCCATGGGATGGAGAGTGAAGACTCACCTGCGCCTTTATCTTTTTGCCGTTCCATGAAGTGGCTTCAAGACAGATCTAACCTTGAATGCGAATTTCAGCTCTGGCCAAGAACACAAAAAACGAAAACCATTAAAAGGGGGAAAAAGGAAAAAAGAACAAGAAGTAGAATAAAAGAAAGTTATAGTTCGAAGCTGAGGTTCAAATTCTGTTCTTATGAACTTCATCTAGAGGACCTGTGCGACAAGAAAATTTAAAAGGGACAGAGACAGACGGATTATGAACCCTAAATTTTCTTTCCAATCGACCGAAACCAATTCATTCTCACAATATAATTGACCCAGATTCCAGACTTTAGAAAACTATTGAAATAAATAAGAATTGATATCAAGAATCGAAGAAATGCCACTGACGAGATTGAAGAATCAGAAAAAATTTCTTGAAAAAACTTCACCTAACCTACCCAAGATTCCCGGAGACAGGGAAGTCAAACGAACCAGAGGGAAGGAGGGGAGGAGGGGAGGAAGTACCTTCCAGCAACTTTCACTCAAGAATTTCGACTAGTTTAACCGAAAAGAAGAAGAAGAAGAATCAATCCAGAATCCACTGGTACCTGCGAGTTCTGAGCCCGGAGTCTTGGATAGTTGGATATCGTCGCCGAAAAACGATCAAGACGATTGGGAGGGATGGAGCTTGTGAAATAATATCTTGCAAGAAGGAATGATTACAATCAGTGAAAGTACTGGCTTTCCTTTTTCCGAAGAAGGCAAGGAGGGGCCATGGCCAACTGGTACAGAGATCAACTGGGGAGTGGAGACTGAAGAGTGGCCAGTCAGAACTTTTGCAGAGAAAATTTGTTTTCTCCTTTCAGGTGATGGTGAATAGGTAGATAGGTTGTTTATAAAGGAGAGATCGAACAGGTGAGATGAGATAACGGCTCTTTCCTTTCTATTCCTTTTCCCGCGCTTTGTGTTATGTCTTGTGATGATCTAGAAGTTGGCCACGTGACCACGTCCGTGGTTTCAGATCCCAACCGTACCTCAAAATGGCCAAGCAAAACTCATAGAAATAATACAATTTTTCGGCCAAATTTTGGTTCCACCGTACTATGCTCATGACATATGGCAAAGGCGTACACATTAAAATAATAATAAAATCAAATGGGGTGATTAAGATCGGATCTAAATTTTCATATCGATAATCCTAGTTGCGACAACATTTGTGTTACATGGCAAAACCTTATATTTTGTGAGTATGCCTGCAAGCTTAGGTTACTAGGACCATGTTAAACCACTTGATATGACTTGGCTAACTAAAAGACCATGTTAAACCACTTGATATGACTTGGCTAACTTTAACTCTTGGGGTTTCTGAAGTGGATTCGATTCAGTATACATTTTCATGGTAGTGAGCTTTGAACTATCAAAAATTATTGATCCTTAGTGCCTCTTTTTGCAATGGATCACAATGTTAGTGAAAAATAACCTGAATGATTGCATCAAATTATATATATATATATATATATTGTTTTGCAATGATGTGTGCATCTAAACCCTAAATTTTCTATCAAAACTTTGAATTTTTTTTCTCAAATATTGATCCATAGTCTGTTTTTGCAATGGCTCACTATGTTAGTAAAAAATAACCTGAATGATTACATCAATTTTTATTTTTTTTTGTTTGCAATGAAGTATACATCCAAACCCTAAATTTTCCCCATACAGAAAATGACATTTTTTTTGTATTAGTACATGTAAGAAACTTCATACGTTATATATAATCAATTGAATGCTTGTCTCATCATACTTTGTTCTGCTTCGTATACATAATGTATTTTACACCTTACTTATTTATAGTGTTTTGTGCTTCAAAATTTTTTTTTAACAACAATTGTTGGTATTTATAGGTTGATTGTTTCACCCTGGTATCTTATAAAAAAGGTTGATCACAAGGCACAAGTGTTTGAGTACATATGTTCATTCATTGAGTTAGTAGTTTGTAATTTGCAATTAGCCCCTTGACCTACCAATGATTGATGCCATTATGACTATATATCGATTTACTGGATTTTTAGTGATTGTTCATGAATGAAAAATATGTTTGAAACTAAATCCATTACCCTCTGGGAAAATATCATTGAGAGAGTGTATATGATTAGATAGAAATCAGAATTTGGTGGAATATGTGAAAATTATTTATGAAGTGTTTTTAAAAATTAATATAATATCATATATTTAACATTATTTTATTACATGTTTGAGATATGTTTTATGGTCCAATTATCAACTAAAAATGTCTATATATTTTTTTCTGGTAAGTTAGAATCTCTGTATATGTATATGAAATTATGAAGTGATACTATATTTAATTCACATGCCCTAGAATCTACTATGTGGTATTAATTCATTGAGGGTTTAATTTGTAAGTACTTACGTCTTTAGGAAATATTAGTGTTACATTTAAATATTTAATTTTAAGTAGTAATCCCAATGTGATCCTACCTCTTATAATTACAACGATCCATGTATGCTTTATAAGAGATCTCTCACAGGCTCACTAGGGTAAGATGAAGATTGGGAATCCTATGTTTTTAGGAAACTAATAAGATTGACTTCCATTATATAAGAACCTAGAGAATAGGAGAAGCCCTAATTTCAAATCATATTTTTTATTTAACACTTAGAATGTCAAATCAGCTTTCTCCATGTGGCCAAAAAACTGATTTGCAAATCCCAGTTTGAGCATGTAGACACCTTCTATCAATTATATTATAAGCTATAAGCCCAGTGGCCTATCAAACTTTTATATTTGATATATGATAGTGTTTAATGTTTTTTTATTTTTGATTAAGTGGTAGTGTTTAATGTTGTCAAGCTTTAAGGATGTTTACATCTCAGCATTTGATCAACCATGATTTATGATTAGATGATGATGCGGGCTATTTGTTTGCAAAGTTTTGATGCCTAACAACTACCAAGTCGTAGAAAATCCAATATAGTTGCTGGTTTTCTAGGTAAGGGACTAAGGGCTCAATCGGATCCCCACTTATTCAAACCCACTGGAGATAATTGGGTTGGGTTTGGCTCACTTAATAGTTAGACGAGTTTGGCTTTGGTCCTCTTAATAGACGGGTAAAGGAACAATAAGAAAAATGTCCACAAGAAATCCAAGGAGTAACTAATAATCAAGAATCTTGTTATAAAAAATTAATTGTCATACCTTTTTTTTTTTCTCTAACAAATCATATAATCCTATAATTCCATTGATTAATATGCCCATCAAACTTGCAACTAATATTGAATCAGCCGAAAAGAGATTTGAGTTTCATAGGTGCAATCACAAAGATTGAAAAATAGTGCATTTTGTTGATTTGATTTGTTCTCAATAACCATAAGCTGATCATCTTAAGGTGATCCTTTTGTCAACAATGCTCCTATTATACTTGTACTCCCATAAGGATGAGAACTATATAACATGACATTGCTTTCTGTGTATCTATTTACTCACTTAAAGCATGAGTAATGGGGTATAAACCTGATTTCAACATATATTTTCTTATGTAAAAATATAAGTGGTTATTGTTTTGCTATTTATTATGTTTTGTAGATAATTATTATAGTTTGTTGTGTGTTTAGAATTTAGATCAATATATAATTTTATTTTTTTTTGGTAATCACGCAAACCACATGCCAATCTCAAAAGGTTAATCAACTTTTGGGACCGTGGAATAGCAAATATACAAAACACACATCGCACTCACATACCTAATGTGGGACTAACCCACGCACCTAGCACACACAATGCAATGTTTATTTGGTAATAACACAAACCAATATTTTGTTGTTTGTTGAGGGCCCTTTAATATTTATTAGCTATTAAGGACTCAAGGTAACCTGAGCTTGTCTAGGCCATAGATTTAGGGATTTGGACTAGGGTGAGGGACTGAGTTTTGTGTGGACGAGGAGCAATCTTAGGACTCAACGATCTCACTCTATAATTTGCTTTTAAATAGGTCTACTTTTGCTCGACTTTGGATAGAGTCATTTGACTTGGTATTGATCATGACAATCCGATCCATTTGGTAATTGGATATCTCTCCCTACCATGATTCTTAATTTCGGGATTGGTCAAGGCTAAAATCGATCTAATATCGATTTGGATCGATCAAAATTGGTCTGGACGAGACAGATTTCCTCTTTTTTAAAACAAAAAATTGATTTTTATTACCTTGTTTCCTTTTGACCGTACCTTTGGGTCGATCTCAAATCGATCAAGATTTAGGATCGGCCTCGACTGATACCGATATTGACTGATCTGATCTGAGATTACGAACCATGCCCCCCCTACATTATCTATTGCCAATAAAAGGATAAGAGAAATGCCATTACTTAATTCTACCATAATTTTTTAAAGGATTTTTTATAAATGCCCCCCTGAAAATATTTGTCCAAATGCCCCCTTACAATTTTTCTAATTGTAAACTCTCTCCTATTTTCAATAAATTGTAGCATTTTGATCCAGTCTGTTAATTTGGGACATTAGGCATTAGTTTTAGGGAGTGTAATGATCAAAATGCCCTTGTAACAAAAATTAAAAAGTAAAGTGAACAAATTGCCTTCATCTTCCCCAAATGGTTTAAGGTTTGAAACTGAAAATCATACCCTGAACCATTTGGGGAAGATAAACCCTAAAATCAAACCCTATAATCACCCATCAATCCAATCGTAATTTCTTCTGCAAATCGAAAAACCAAAGAGAGATGGGATCGAATCCAAACTCTACATCTATTTTTTTAATGATTTCCAAATGCTTGCTGTAATTGTTTGAGTTTCTGCAATCCAACCCTTTTTCCCTCTTCATTTGCTTGTGTATCTAATCTGTTATCATAGTTTGTTGTCAAAAAAGCTTACTTGCAACTTAAGGAATGAATCCAGTGAGTTAAATTTCATGGTGCATTAAGGAATCTGCTTATCCTACGCACTCCACACGTCTCTGCAGAGAAACTTGAAACGAAATACCCTAATGAAAAGATGGGGAAAAAACGATATAAGGGCCACCCACTTCGGTTGAGCAGAAATTTTGGAGACACATATTACCCGTGGAGAATTTGCAAAGAGAGGATCCACCACCTTCCTGTTGAACCATGAGAACAACCAAATCCTCTATTGGCATTTTCAATAGAAACCCTCCTCCTGAACAGAGAAGATTAAGAGGAAACAAACACTTTTTTTGGGTTCCCAGTTCCCTCGAGATCAATCATCAAGCCACGTTAGGGTTTCTTCGATAGTAAAATTGTAATTTATAAACCAACCACCCTGTATTTTAATTTTCTTTTCCTATAACAGGAATTTCATTCATTCAGAATTTCTTAGTTTATGTGGTTGCAGTTTCCAATTCGTAAAAACTATTGATCACAATACCATCCGATGTTTGCTCAGATTTGCTGACTTGTTTTCTGAGTTCTTTGAAAGATGGTTCATCGTCACGAACATTTCCCGATAACTGAGCCTTTGTTTGCTCAATTCGATGAGGCATGCCTGGAACAACGAAGATCTCCTAATCGGATTCGATGCTTTCATGTGGCTTGTAAGTGAGTAAGTTTTGGTCGCACAAGAGAGTAAAGCAAGACATACCATTGAAGAAAAACCTTGGAAATAACCTCAAGGGGTTAGTGCAGCTGGTTTGGAGGGGACATGAGACTCCACCTCAGGAAGCGAGGTCTCGTAATCAAACCTTCGCTGCTGCATAATTTCTTGGGGCCACCCGCCTGAGGCTCACTAGGGCCCAGAAGCTCTCGATTCGTGCGTGGCGTAGGGGTCATGTACAAGTCTAGGGGGGATTTAGTTGGCGTAAAGTCAGATACCCCTCCTGTCTCCCAAAAAAAAAAAAAAAACCTTGGAATTCCGAACTTAAGAGCAATGTGAGATTCCATGGAAGCATTGATGGGTGATTATAGGGTCTGATTTTAGGGTTCATCTTCCCCAAATGGTTTAGGGTTTGAAAGATGAGGGCAATTTGGGCACTTTACTTTTTAATTTTTGTTGGTTTTTGTCACAAGGGCATTTTGGTCATTACACTCCTTAAAATTAACGTCTAACAGGCTAGACCAAAATACTACAATTTATTGAAAATAAGGGGGAGTTTACAATTAGAAAAGTTGTAAGAGGGCATTTGAACAAATGGACATTTTTAGGGGGCATTTGTAAAAAACCCTTTTTTAAATAGGTATTCTACTTGTTGCTACTCCTAATGAAAGTTTCATCACACTTGGCTATAGAACTCTTCCCATCATGCTCTGAATATCTCCCATCTGATAGTTTATGTGGGGCCCAAATTCAATGTACATATCTATGGATATAATCAATAAATCCACCAATTTGATATTCCATCTATTATCATTAATATTGTGTTCTTAATCTAAGGGTTTTGATGCTTGAAGGGAAATAAAAAAGAGTATCTAAGACCTCTGACAATGGGGGAGGTAATAATGAGATCATGGTGAGTCACTATTTTTCAGGAGTTCAGAATCCAAAAGTTTCAACTTATTATCAAAGGTATTAATTTTAAGTGAAAAAGAACGGTGCCTATTCATGCATATATGCATTTAGACACAGGAATACGTAAAATTATTACACAATCTTCATGAAATAAAAAATCCTATCTATGTTGATGCACTTGCGTATGCTCTCATTCACCCCCATGTGACCATGAGCGATCTCTTGTCCTAATTTTAAACTAAAACTCTTTATTCAATCCAAATCGAACAATTTAAACCGGAACCAATAAACTAAATACTATTTGGTTAAAATCGATTAATCACTAAACCAAATAACATCGATTCTAAACTGAATTAAATTGAATAATCAAATTGTAAAACTGAATAAAACCAATTAAATCAATTACATCCTTTATCTCCTGAGGTTCACTGACCGGTACGGTTGTGCGGTTCCTCTCATAGGAGGGTTGAAATGACCATTCGACCCCCTAACCGAACACAATGCCCAGGTGGGGTCCACCTCCCTTTTATTAGAGGCACTAGGGAACTGTACCTGGCAGAGGAACCGCATGTGATAAAAATTCGAATAGATGAACCAATAAATTCAATTACGAATCGTAGAACAAATAACCAACAACAACCAAAACAAAAACAGATAATAAACCATAGGGAAAAAGTTCTCTGTCCGGGAGAGTGGTCTATGCCAGCACTCCTATGAGTCTATCTCTCTCCTCTCCATGTGAAAAGACACCTCTGCCCCTTTATTTTAAGGAGGAGAGAGAAAGACACATGGGAGTGCTGGCATAGGCCACACTCCCGTACAGAAAACTGCTTCCCTAAACCATATAACCAAACCGATTAGTAATCGATTTCGATTTTGATTTTGGGGACTTTAAATCGTTTATATAATTAATAATCTGTTCAGTTTCTATCAATTACAGCATGAATTGAATCGTCCAAACCAAACTAATCAAATCAGAACCATACAGATTAACACCCTTGATTATTATAAAGGTTTTCAAAGAATAAAAAGTTTGAATGCCCTTATAAGAAAATAAAATCAGATCAACAATTGCCTACCTCAGTTGATGAGTCGTGGTGCACTTCATGCCCATGCTCACCAGGAGGTCTCGAGTTTGAGTCTCCTGGTTGGTACCGATCTTGATACTGTGCCGATACCATATCGATATCAAATAGATTATAATCGATCTTAATACTGTACCGAGATTGTATCAGTGACACGATACGGACAATGGGTAAAATTGTCAAGAAAAGCCATTTTAAAAGGAGATCGAAGGGTAAATTTGTTCAATACGGCCAATCCATTCAGATACCGTATCGGTATCAAATCGGTTTTGCAGGTGACCGATATCCGATCTAAACATAACCTATATATGTTGGTCTATGGACGCTTTTGAATTTTTCTGTTTTTAGAAACTTTGACTAATGATGAATAGGTAGACGAAGTGCCACAATAGTTGAGTTCTGAGAAGTGGAAGATGGAGAAGCGTGGGAAGGATCTGGAGGACCTACAGCGATCCGATCCGAGGTTTCAGGATTCCAACCCAGGATTACTCAGTACGGTTGAGCTTCTTTCTGATCAATCATATTTCTCACCCAGCTCACCAGCTCTACTGCTCTTTCCCCATCCATCATCTGCAATTTGTTTTCGCGCTAGTCCCATGTTCAGAAACCCTATTATGTAAAAAGCAACTGCAATTCTCTTTTCAAGCTACAATTTGTAAATTCTGTAAAAATCCACAACTTTTAATTTCACTATTCATTAATTTCCAAGGTCACTTATTGAGCTTTCTTGTCCTTTCTTTCTGAACTGCTTCTGTTGGTCAATTTCTTTTTGGCTCTTTACCGAATTCTGGAAGATTTTGGTATTCAGTGACTTTGAATATTATTATTTTGTTCTTGACAGTTGACAATTTAGCCCTTTTCTTCCAAATATATATATTATTTAAAGCTTTCTCTTTTCCCGAGGTTGGTTAGATTTTAGAATTTTTTTTTTTGGCGTAGTTGTCATTCGCTTGAAAATTGAGTAGAGTTTAAATATCTCTGGCATTTTGAATATGGCGTATTTTTCACTTCTTGTGAGAATTACAATTATTGGGTCTATCAGTTTATGATTGCTCTGTGATGGAGAACAACGGCGAAACCGGAGATGATCAAGAATCTGGATGGTTCGAAGTGAAAAAGGTTTTCCCTTTTTTCTTGTTTTATTTCTCTCTTTATTCATTCGTTTCTTACTTGTTATCATCGCCCATTCTTCTTACATTTAGATTCGTGGAGGTTGGATTGGTGGTGATGGAAGAAAATTTAAAACAAAAACTGGGATGGGCTACTAGCAAAATTGGAAATGGAAAACCATGGTGGAATTTTGGAAGTCCACAGTGATCCACATCAATTTAAAATTTACCACTGAATTAGAAATAGTTAAATATCCATCAAATGATCCCCATGATTGAGAGTACATGTGATACCCTGCAGTGGGAGGCTGGGATTTTCCCTCCTGGCCGTTTGATTTAGGTAGTCTGCATCTACCTGTCTCCATATGATTGTTCGAGGAAAGTGGGTTTTCCCTCTGTATGCTAAATTCCTCTCCTTATTTCAGACTACTCGTAATTGGGAGGAACATGGTGATCAATCTGACAGAGAATGTCTAAATATTAACTGTTGGGCCTCTTACCCTGACAGTGATTTATGTTCTCAGTTAATCTGAGTTTTTTGTATAATCTAATCATAGAAAATTTAATGCAATCACTTGATTTGTTTGTAATATTTCTACTTGATGTCCTATAAAATTCTGTAAAGGAAGCAATGAGGTATCTTTTCGACTCCTGCATTCTTTCAACTGGGTACATCATCTGTTTCTTATCCTGAATTTAGTGATGCCAATATAATCATGGTTGGGCTCTTTCCTCTCTCTCAGAGTTTGTTCAATATATCTACCTGTGCTTGTGCGTAGGTTCCGCTATTTGGTTAGCTTCTCTGCCGGAACTTAGTGAGGGGCTTCGGCAATCGAGCACAATCTTGGGCGAGGTGGTGGTGGTGGGAAAGCGGCTGGTACTAGTATCGAAACCATAAGGGGCGTTTACGCTGGGACTGAAGCTTTGATACTCGTGCCTACGCAGCCTTTGTTCGCATCTCTCATCGATTCCCCGACTTGGGTCTGGAAACAATCTTAATAGCAAACATCAACCCCCAGCTGCTAAATTTAGAAACTTACCTCCTTAATTGTTCATGCTTCTATATTATAATAATTGGAAACTGGTTGCAATTACTGTAGCTTTTCACTGCTACATACTAAGTTACACTAACAGAACAACCACACAGTTGGAAGTTGTCCCTTTCCCAACTACTTCAGTACACTTTTTTTTTTGCGTTAATTCTTAATTTTTAATTCTCTAGCATGTTATGTGTATGTGTGTGTGGTTGGTCTCATGGTCATCAATCCATTATTCTGAATACTATTCAATGAATCATTCTCCTTTTCTAGTGTTTCTTACAATTCGTAATTTTGGGAGTATCGTTTCATTTTTCTTGAGTATTTCCCCTTCTCCTGTTCCTTTTTCTTGTATTATGATCACCATGCCGTGCTACCATGTATTTTTTCTTGAAAATTTTTTAGAATTGTCCCATTTGGTACACATAATATATGCAAAGTATCAGCACCTTACTTAAATTATTTTGTTTTCTGTACGTCTTGTCCAGAAGTATAGAACTAGTTCCAAGTTCCCTATACAAAGGTTGGTGGGGGGATTTTCCAGCAAAACCCCATCTACTTCTCCGCACAGTCAGTCCTCAAATGAAAGAAGTGGAAATTCACTGGCCAACCGGAAATCCCAGCCTTCCAAAGATGGGGTTGATTTGGCATCACGTTTCCAGGTGGTTCATGATATTTCTTTTGCGGTGTCCAAAGAAGCAGAAAAAGCTGGCAATTGCATTGCTAAACATCACATTAATCAAGATTTAGAGCATCCCAGCTCACCTTCCATAAGATCAGTTAGTCTTACAGGTTTGAAGGGTGGAACTGACAGTGTTAATGAAATTACTGAAGAGGAGAAGGTGGATATGGTGCCCAATTTCAAGTGGGGTGATTTAGAAGATGATGCTTGGGTACTGCATTGCCACAATGTTGATCGAACTGAAATAAAATTTGGCGAAATTGGGGATGATACTGTAGTGATTTATAGGAAGGCTGAGAATTCTAGTGATTCGTTGCCATGTGTTCTTTCATGTACTGATTCCCAAGAGGAGAAAGGGGTAGTAACACATGTAGGTGCTCCTGATCAGTTGAATTCATTGGTTTTGAGGGATGAATCCGCTGAAGAGAATCAGAAAGTCTACGAGATATCTTCTAAGGATATAGGTATACCAGATTTGGTTGACAATTCTCAGGAGATTAACCATGATAGCGTCAGGCTCATTTGCAGTGACCCCAATAATATTTTGGGTTTGAGCTATCCTTCTAGTCAGTATGTCGTTGAAGAGTTTCCAACAATTAGGGCTGTTGAAGGACCTAAAGATAAATTTGATGATGGAGCTTTAGACATTTCTGAAGTAGTAGCAGCTTTAAATGAAATTTCAAGTATTGATCTGCGTGACCACAGTTCACCTTCACTTCCAATCGAAACTGTTGTTTCTGAAGCCACCAGTGATGCCTCAGTAACAGCTGCTTCCGAAGACTGTAGGGCATCACAATGTGGTGAAATAAACAAGGATTTACCAAAAGTTGAGATAATGACTGCTCTAGAAGGTGAATCGGGTGAAAGCAAAGAAAGGTTTAGACAGCGGCTTTGGTGCTTTCTCTTTGAGAATCTTAACAGAGCCATAGATGAACTTTATCTTCTTTGTGAATTGGAATGTGATTTGGAGCAGATGAAAGAGGCTATTCTTGTTCTTGAAGAAGCTGCATCTGATTTTAAAGAATTGAATTCCAGAGTGAAAGGATTTGAAAGTCTAAAAAAATCTACTCAACAACCAATGGGTGCGATGCAAGTGAACATGAAGACGGACCACTGCAGGCCACATGCTCTCTCCTGGGAGGTCAGCATACTTACTTGACTCTTGCCTATATAGCTACAAACTAGAGTATTTATTAGTTTTTCTTATTAACTACAAAAACCAAAACTCTTAGGTGTTGTCATGATGTTTCTAATATGAGTTTTTGCAACAAAATAAAGTACTTTGTGAGCTGCTATCATAAACATTCTTAATTGCATGTGCACGTGCACGTGCATCAAAAGGAGAAGATAATTTTTTATCCATGAAAAAGGAAGATAAAGGCTGAAAAAAGATCCACAACCTAGGATGGAGGCAATTATCATTTTGCAGTTTTTTAAGATTTAACTCTTTTGGTTATTGTGCATCAAAAAGTATGGGCTGAAGTCCACTGGAACAGGACTCATCCATAGATTAAGCAAATTCAAATAGAAAAATAAACCAAAAAAATTCATGCAATGAAGGTGACCACTATGACATTTAGAAATGATACCCCAGATATATAGCATCATTCAATTTCCTATGAGAAGCGTAGCATGAGACTGGCTTCATGTAAATTTAAATTAGTGACAAAGAAACGAGGAAAAAAGAAACACCAGAAATATTTTATCGACAGAATTTGAGTACTTGTCCCTAAACTGCATCAAATGATTGAAACATAACGTAGATATTTCAATTCAGTCTTCATAAAGAATATAGGTCAAGCTTGTTCCAGAGATGATTCTGTTACTAGTCAGTACCCATGAACTTAAGAAATGCATAAGTCAGCCAACATTTGCAGAACCAATCTTTAAACAGATCTGAGGGAGTGCACAAGATTTCCCATCAAAGATTCTTCTATTTGTCCTTTCTGAATACCTCAGAGGACAGAAAAAGGTAAACAAAATAGCATTTTCACATTTCTTGGAAAGCGTGGTTCATACCAAATCAAGGTTCGAGAAATATTTCGAGTTTCGATCGAAAATTGATATAAACTCTGCATGTTTCGGCTGGCCATTCTGGTGGTCAAATGGTAATATTTTGACCTGAAACTTCAAGGAACCCCCAATTAAGCACATCTCTGAACATAGTGGAACCTTTAGGTTGTAAAAAACACACCCAAAATGGTAGTTTGGTTTCATACCCTAAGTTGGTAGCGTACGCTTTACCCTGCTGGATGTATCCTATTCTACATATAATTTAGTTTTAGAACACATAAATTCAATGAAAACAGCTAAAATATGCATTAGGAATGAAGAAAAACCATTTAATATTACATAATGTCAAAGTATTACAAGTACAAATATAAGTGTATGAAGTGCAAGTATACAATCAAGGTTAAAACAACCTACGAAACCGTTCCTCCAACTCTATATCAGTAGCACATAGAGTTTCGGGAAGGCTTGAAACCTTCGGGGAAAAAAGGTATACCTCTTAAGTTTGAAATCTTGCTCAAATATGGCAAATCGTTGTTGTAGATGCGTTGTAGTGGTCCCCAACACTTTGTTCCACCATGAAATGTAGGTGATTTAGCAAAAAAATATCAAATCTGGGGTTTGTTGAGTCTTTCCCATCAAACAGGTGAAACCACTTAAAACTCACGAAACGGGTCAAAATTTCCATTTTGATCGGAACAGTGCTTCCATTTTGAAATGGGTGTAATTCTGCATACTTAGTGAGACGACCTTGTACACACTGAATTTTGTCACCCCTCGGCGATGATGACAACATGACACGGACAGACATCGGTATCTCTCTCAAGAAGAACTCTTGTCCCTACATCTGAACCAAATCACTCTAACATCCCTAAAATGATTTATCAGACCCTTTTACTAAACGCTAAAGGAGGTATTGCTCACCCTCCCCCACCACGGCGGTCCCGCTAGCCAGTTAGCGGGCCGTGGGGGTCTAGGGGGGCAGGCAGCCCCCTTGCGGGGGGTGTAGGGGGCCGGAGCCCCCTGACAAAAAATTTGAGCCAAAAACCCAAAAAACAAGGAAAAGTGGTACTGCACCCCCACGGCGCCGTGGGCTCCTTCCCACGGCACCGTGGGGACGTGTACTTGATTTCTACGGCGCCATGAAGGGGTGTGACATTAGCCTGCTGACGTCACCCACACCTCCACGGCGCCGTGGAGGATTTATCTGGTCAGGAGAGAGAAGGGGCCCCTCCCTATAAATAGGAGGGTCCCCCTCCCTCATTTCTTAAGCTTTTCTCGGGTAGGGAGACCCTCCAGGGCTTGTTTTGCCCCCTTTTCACCCTCTTTTCCTCCGTCTTTCCCTCATGAGTATGTGAGTGAGTGGAGTTCTTCGACGTGGGTAGATCCTTCGGTTACCCATCCAAGCATAGAGCGATTCTGCTCTTGGGTATTGTTATCCCGTCAGTGTACGGATAACGAAAAACCCCCTTCACAGCCGTTATTCTGTCTGTATACAGATAACAAGAATCCCTTATATAGCCGTTACTCTGCCCAAAGTTTGAGTAGCGAAACCCATCTCATATAGTCGTTACTTTGTCCGACAAGAGAGAGACAAGCCGATCGTCTGTCTCCACCTGAGCCGTGGGACATCACATATTTCGCACTCGGTGCGCTTTCGTTTATTTCGTGTATTTCTTGACTGGTATCTGTATCTTTCCTTCTTATTATTTTTGGCATAATGTAGACAATTAAAGTAACTCATTTTAGTGTACATAGTAAATGATTTTTCTTTCTTTGTCATGATTAATGCATCATAACTTAGCCTTACATGTTAGTATAGGATATATTATTAAGGGAGAATATTCGAAAACCAGCATCTAGTAGAAAGACCGGTTTATCCGGGCGAGGTGGGTGCCTAACACCTTCCCACCCTCGTAACCTGACTACTTACCCTGAATCTCTGACCAGACCATATGGAATCACTCAGCCCTTTCCGCTAACCCCGGATGGGGCTACACCCATTCGGTCGTAGGCCCTAACCCTGGGTGGCGACTCCATTTCTTTATAAAGCATGATCCCAATCCCCATGATGATATATCGGAACGATACACCGTTATTCATCAAAGCCAATGTACTTACAGACCTGCATTTTGTTTCGACCTTTGTCAAAACAAATTTTTTTTACAAAATACGAAATTTTGAACCATGTACCAAATTGTTCAATATAATAGAGCCAAACAGGCAAGGTGTTGTCGGGCCTTATATTGTGGTGGGGGATGACTATCCTTTGTGGGGTTCTATAGGCTGCTTTGTTTTGTAGCCACCGTGACCCTAGTTGTATCTTTTTCTGTTGTACTTTATTTTTCCTTTCTTTTTTTAGGGGGGGAGGGGGGAGAGAGGTGGGTATTGGCCCTTCTGTGGTTGTTGTTTTATCCTTTTTGTGCTTTTTAATAAAATTGTTATTCATTAAAAAAAAGTTTATATTTGGTGCCAAACAGAAATAGGTGTTTGCCATCTTCCTCCTTTTTTCGCAGTTGCTGCATCTTTTTTTTTTTTTTAATGAATAACCACCATCTTTTGATAAAGAATGGAAATTGAAGTACAACCCTGATGTTGCACACATAGTTCAGGATCTTGTCTCGTCTCACCATTTCGGGCAGGTCGAGATTTCCGAAATATCCGAAATTTACCAAAATTTCGCCGAAATATGGTATTTTTTCTGCCATATTTCGGCAGTCCATCTCGGTGGGTTTTTGGCCATATTAAGGCCTGGTACTTCATGTACACCCTTATTTAAGCTAAATAAACACATTTAAACCTTCATATTGCAAAAAAAAAAGAACTCGAAGTGGTCTTTTGAGTTTGCACCCTTGATTGACAGTAGACGGTCGGACTCTGATGTATAAATAGTTAAATACACATTGTTTAAGTAATATACCGAAATTTGGATTTTTTTTCATTTCGTATGGTCATCTCGTCTCGACAGTGTTGAGATATCTGAAATATACCGAAATATCGAAGATATATCGCGAGATTTTGAACCATGGTTGCACACACCAAAAGCCACCCACAGATCACAACTACATGATATGAGAATTCAAGCTACTATCTCATGAAGGGAAAGCTGACCATGAGCATATTTTTGGTCTCACAATCCCCCGTTTAGTCAAAACATCCGCCTTGTTATTCCCTGATCTCAGCATCCATCGGAACAAAGAGTTCAGAGAAGCCAAATGTCTGATGTGTGATGTGTCAAATAATATGAACAAATCTCCATGGTCTATCCTTCTTTGTTAACCATCCAATGACCCTAGCAGAATCACCTTCCACCTGTAAGAAGGTAAAACCCTCTTTGATAGAAAAACCAACCAAAGATGCAAAACAGGAGTTCTGCCCTTGGAACTGCCCTGCCCAATTGGAATATATCCCCAAAGTAGCGCACTCCCTTGGTCTCACATTCTCCCACCTATCCGCACTGGGGGTGGGGGATGAAGTATATGGACTCAAATGTCCATCTGGCTTCAGCTTTACAATTCTCTTAGGGGCAAGGGACCATAGCCAAATCCTTCTTACCTGGAAAGGTTGGTGACAACCCCATTCTCCCAATCCATTAGCAAGTCTGGATCATCTTGCTTTGACATCGTCAAGTGTAAGAACGTCCAGTTGTTGTCCACACAAAGACCTCCACTCTTTTAGGTATACCCACGGTTTCAAAAATCGGGAATCAGATGTGATTCAGCTGATTCAGATCGGAATTGGCCATGACTGATCCCGATTGCAGCCAATTCGACATGGTTGATTCATGCCAAGAAACCCTAGAATCATATAGTTTTGAGATCTGAGGGCCGATTTTAGGGTTTTTGGGACCGATTCCAGGGTTCTTGAGACCGATTCCGGCTGATTCTGATCCAGTCCTATCCGGATCGGAATCGGCAGGGACCGATTCGATCCCTGATTCTCTGTTTTGAGATGCTGGGCACAGCTGCCTCCCAAGCATTGACCAATGGCCCCAGGTCCTCGAAATCACTAGATAGAAAACTCAAATGACTCGAGATGGACTTATCCTTTGCACCATCCTTCCATAAGGAAGCATTCATATTTTCTGGGTTGATTGTAAAGCATTTCAAAGAACCACATGCACTGCTCTGACTCTCCTTCCAGTTCTCAAATGTTTATTGTGTTTTTAGCATAGATTATTGCCACACTTTTACCATGAGTCCCAGTTACTAGAATTTAGTCTTAATCAGAGCGCTGACTATTCTGAGATGGCTACTGTTTTAAATATTCATTCATGTTGATATTTTCTTATTCTATTTAGTACTTACATACTTTTTCAGTTGCCAGTCATGAGTATGTGTTGAAGGTTCCTTGGTGCAGATTGTTGTGGGCTGAAGGTTATTGATGAACTTCTAATAAACCCCGCATTAATTACTCAAGTGTATTCTCCATGCATCAAGAGTTATGTGTCCTTTGGTGCTTGTGGGTTATGAGCATGAGGATTACTGGAAACCTCTATTAAGTGAATGCACTTTAGGAACTGAATCCTAGATTACTTGTCGCTGAAGCAACTTTAATGCAATTTCCACTGTCTGAAACTTAGCCTAAATAGGTGTTTGGAGAAACTGATTCAAAGACTGTTTGAAGTATTCATTCATGTTTATAAGGTCCTGTTTTATGTGGTGCTTGCATGCTTTTCCAAATCTATTCATACATACTGTAAACATTGAATGGTCTTTGGTGCAACTGGGTAATGGGCTTGGGGGTTACTGGCTGTCGTCGAAATTCAAATAGGCTAATTAATATACTCAATTCTATGGAATCTGATGACACTGTTTGTTACAAAATCTCAAGTGCAGGTTCGAAGAATGACATCGTCACCTTACAAAGCTGAAATACTGTCTTCATCTCTTGAGGCTTTCAAAAAAATTCAACAGGAAAGAGCAAGCATTCGCCCAGCTCTTGACCAGAAGCCCTGGGACCTGGATATCCAAATTCTGATCATGTTTTAGCTGATGATGCTAGGAAATTATCTGAGAGAAATGATGTAATACGAAGTGGCAAAGGATCAGTAGTAAAATCAAGGAAGCAGAATAGAGTTTCAGATGTCGGTCAGGGTATCTTGAATGGAGAGAAGAAGAATGTGGAAGTAGGCCGGTCGGTTAAATCATATTCAGTGCAAAATGGGTGCGTAACTCTGCGGAGATCATCCACTCCTGATGAAGTGTCTCATGTGTTTTCAAAGGATGGTTCTGCTGTTTCTCTTGCCTGGAAAGACAAAGGAGAACTCCTTGGATCTGCTTCTGGAGTGGAGAAGCCTGTACCCAAAAAGGATAAACTGTCAATAGAAAGTAAGGTTGAGAAAAATTCGAAATCTGTGGATTCCCTGAGAAGACAAATTGCATTCCCCGACAAAGAGAAGACAAAGGAAAAGCAAAATGCTGCATGTTGGAAATCCATGGAAGCTTGGAAGGAGAAAAGGAATTGGGAGGATATACTTGTATCTCCACTACGTAGCTATTCCCGAGTTTCATATTCACCAGGCATGAGCAGGAAAAGTGTGGAGCGTGCACGGGTTTTACATGATAAATTAATGTCTCCAGAAAAGAAAAAGAAGACTGCATTGGATTTGAAAAAGGAAGCAGAAGAAAAGCATTCACGGGCAATGAGGATTAGAAGTGAGTTGGAGAATGAACGAGTGCAAAGACTACAGCGTACATCAGAGAAATTAAACCGTGTTAATGAATGGCAGGCTGTGCGCAACATGAAGTTACGGGAGGGAATGTATGCTCGCCACCAGCGTAGTGAATCACGCCATGAGGCTTATCTGGCTGAAGTTGCGAGAAGAGCTGGTGATGAAAGCAGTAAAGTTAATGAGGTCCGTTTCATTACTTCGCTAAATGAAGAGAATAAAAAGCTTATGCTCCGCCAGAAACTTCATAATTCCGAACTTAGGAGAGCTGAAAAGCTTCAGGTAATGAAGAGTAAACAGAAAGAGGATATGGCAAGGGAAGAAGCTGTGTTAGAGCGCAAGAAACTCCTTGAAGCTGAAAAGCTGCAGCGTCTTGCTGAGATACAGCGGAAGAAGGAAGAAGCTCAAATAAGAAGAGAAGAGGAACGCAAGGCCTCGAGTGCAGCACTTGAAGCAAAAGCCATGGTACAACAACGTAGAAAGGAATCCAGAGCCAAAGCCCAGCGAGAGGAAGCTGAACTCTTAGCCCAGAAATTGGCCGAGAGACTTAGTGAAAGTGAACAGCGTAGAAAGTTATACCTGGAGCAAATACGGGAGAGAGCTGCTATGGATTTCAGAGACCAATCATCGCCTTTACTTCGCCGTTCGGTAAACAAGGAGGTCCAGGGTAAATTCACATCAACCAACAATGGTGAGGATTACCATGTGAATGGCATTTCTGGTGTAGGAGGTCCTGCTCTGGGTACTGATAATGCTGGACTGCAGCATTCTTTGAAGCGAAGGATTAAAAAAATTCGACAAAGACTTATGGCTCTAAAATACGAATTTCCTGAGCCTCCAGGTGGTGCTGACAATACAGGTATTGGATATAGAACTGTATTGGGAACTGCAAGGGCTAAAATTGGAAGATGGCTTCAGGAACTTCAAAGACTTAGGCAAGCCAGAAAGGAAGGGGCTGCAAGTATAGGATTGATAGTCGGAGATATAATTAAGGTACTTTTGGATAATTTTCTGAACTCTCTGAATGTAGAATGTTAATCTGAATGCAAACTTCAATGATGTTTCATTTTGTTCTTGATTACAACTGGTTTCTGTCAATCTGGATTTACAGATATTTGCATCAATTAGAGGGGATATTTGCATAATGTAAATAGATTTAGGAAAAAAATTTGATTGTTTGTGGTAGTGACATGAGTGAGCAGAGAAATTGGTTGTCCCTGATGCAGTTAAGGGTGTCCAATTGGGCCAATTGGGACTTGGTATAATTTATTTTGGCCTATGGTTGGGTTTTATGGGCCTTGGGCTTGTTATTTTGGGTTTTTAATGTAATGGGCCTCTTTTATAAGACAAAAAGTTGGAATTTAAGGGGGGGTACACGGGATTAAGTATATGAATAAGATTGTGTGGATCCCATGTGGTGCTAAGTAGTCAATTTAGTTTAATCTAGAAGAGTCCTTTTAACTGTTTAAGCTAGTTTAACAAGGTTAAGAGTCATTAGTGGAGTTAATTTTAGAATTTTTTTTCTTCTAGAATTAAACAATGTAACCCCCCACAGTTTTGGATTGATTGGAAGTGGATTAGTTTCCTTGGTTATTGCCTTGTGTGGCTCTCTTTCTCTCTCCCTCTTGTTTTCTTCTCTCCTGAGCTGGTATCTTTTTTACTCATTCCCAAATCTGGTAAGATCTTGTTTCTCTCCTCCCCTCGGTATTACTCTCTCCTCCTCTTCTTCTTCTTTTCTATTTCTTTTATATTCTCTCACTTGTGAAATGTACTCCTCTCTCTCTCTCTCTCTCTCTCCCATCGCCATGATCTCTTTCTCCATATTTCTTTCCTATATTTTTTCTTTCTAGTTGGATGCAAATCAGTTTGTCTCTCATCCTTTTTCCACCATTGAACCAATATTCTAGAAAATAATTTTTTAGAATTTTTTTTTTCTTTTTAATCTTCTACACCTATCGACCTCTCAATTTTCTCCCAACTTATCCACTGACCTCCTTTCTCTCTCCATTCCACCTCATCAATTTCAATACTTTGGGATATTTTGTATCTTATTTAATCATTGGGTTCTGGCAAATATTATTTTGAAATCTGAAACATTAGATCCAGGATCAGATCTGACCATATCAACCATCAGATTAGAATCATTTTCCACCAATCCTTAATTGATGCCATTACTTGCAGATCCATCATTTGATCCGCATAAGTCCCTCAGATGTTTCTGGAGAAAAGTGTCAGCAGAGATGGTCAGTTGCACTATCCATGTATAAGCTATCTATTTAACATGTGCATGGTTTGTGAATTATCATCTGAAGCTAATTGGTTCTGCACTACATACCTGTTGGTAATTGACATTCTTATATTCATGGTGATGTGTTTCTTTTAACAGGTAGAAGAGAGAGAGAGTGATATTTTGAACAGATAATAATCAGGATCTGTATAAAATTGACTCCATATGTATGCATATTTAATAATGTTAAATAAGGCTTGCCCAGTTGTAATGGGATAATTACCCAACAGCAACTAGGATTACTATCCCACCCTCAACAGGAACTTGTGAGTCAGGACCAGCAAGATAATTCTGCTTAGAACCCCCAATCTAGAGTTTAGAATAACCTCAAATCCAGTCCAATCAATTGTATCCATCACTCCGGCAGTACTTCAAATTCCCAAAACAAGATGAAGATCCAACGGTCGGATCTCATATTATTAGCACAATATCAAAATAGAAATAAGTGTTCAGATTTAGAAACAGTATATCTCAGCATCCACAGATCAAAACAACATGAAAACATGAATGTAACCGGTATTCCACGAGTAGTTCATCATATATAAAAGGCAAACTAATCCATTGGTTCCATTCCTCAGATCAATAGTTCATAATATTAGCAACTAAGAACCAGATTTAGAAACTTCATAATATCTAACAATCCACAGATCAGAAAGCCTCCAAACTCCAGTCAAATACACCCCTGAGAACAGTGATTGATCTCCCAAAATACTGTCCAGATCTGATGGCCCAATGATATGTTAAAGATAACCCAAAACAAAGCATGGAGAAAACAGAACAGAGATGCTGCAGGACTGCTAAACCAATTGAAACTTGATATTCTTCAATGACTGCTAAACCTCACTATCAACAGTAGAACATGTGGTGAAATCCAACACTTTCAAGGATGAAATAGACTTTGGAGATCTTACTGAAATCGTAGGCAAGATGGAAACCAACATGATAGAAGAAGAAGAGGGATAATTAGGGTTTCTCACCATACTCCAACCAACTTCTCACTACTTGTCTAGCCACACACCAGAATCGACACTGTTTCCCACAGTACCTGTATCACAGAGTTTGCAGCAAGCAACTTTGTTGAATAACAAAATTGTGGGCTATTCTGCATGTGGCTTTAAATGCTGGGATCGATGGGCTTTTAGGCTGGACCTGCTGGCTGTCTCTTCTTCCTACGAGAGTACCTATGTTGGAACTTTGGATCTACATCAAGTTGGTTTTGAACAGATAATAGTCAAAATCTGTATAAAATTGAATCCATATGCATACATATTTAATAATGCTAAATAAGGCTAGCACAGGTGATAGTTAGTTCTTCTACAATGATGATGAAAGATTATGAATTGGTGGATACCATGTATTGTTCTCTTTTATTTCTTAAGTTTTGGATTTCTTTCTTGGATTTTGACTGTTTCTTTTTGAAATAGTTTTTGGAAGGAAAGGAAACTGAGCTTCATGCATCTCGTCAAGCTGGGTTGCTTGACTTTATTGCTTCTGCGCTGCCTGCATCTCACACTTCAAGGCCTGAAATGTGTCAGGTTACTGTGTATTTTTTAAGACTTCTGAAGGTGGTACTTTCAATTCCTGCAAACAGGAGTTATTTTCTTGCACAAAATCTGTTGCCTCCAATTATCCCGATTCTGTCTATAGCTCTGGAGAACTATATCAAGATTGCAGCTTCTTTGAATGTTCCTGGAAGCACTAGTCTGTCAACAAGCAAAATATCAGTGGAGAATTTTGAGTCAATCTCCGAAGTATTGGAAGGCTATTTATGGACCGTTGCTATGATTATTGGTTATATCTCCTCCAATGAGCAACAAATTCAAATGCAGGATGGTTTGCTGGAGCTTGTGATTTCTTATCAAGTTATTCACAGACTGCGAGATTTTTTTGCTCTATATGATAGGCCTCAGATGGAAGGGTCTCCTTTTCCTTCATCTATTCTTCTAAGTTTGAATCTGTTAGCAGTTTTAACATCCAGACCCGGGACAATTTCTTCCATCAATTGGGAATCTTTCCCATCTAGAATTGTGTCTGTGAACGAAACTCAGGGAGCTAAGCTTGCAGAATCAGTAGATGTTACAACTTCCTCTGTAAATACCACTATTGGAGATAATAGATCCTTTTTGATAGCACCAAGTGTCAACAAAGACATACATTTATTGGATGTACTGGAGGGCAGGCCATTAGATGAATCATGTAAAATTAATAAGGTTGACGAGTCAGTATCTAGTGCCAGGGATCCTGATAAAGAGCTGACTGATATTACAATTGAGTTGCATAATGTTAATTCAGTGATAGAAATGCCTGTAACAGATGTCTCACTTGAGTCCCAGAAAATTCTACACGAGGGGAATGCCAAGTCGTCCTTGCCTCTGAAGGATGAAAAGAGGGCAATGGATTTTGGTGATGAACAAAAGAATGAGAATGTGCAGCGCTTGAAGCCACCTGTAGCATTACTTCTTTCTGCCATTGCTGAGACAGGCTTAGTGAGCCTTCTGTCACTATTAACAGCTGTGCTATTACAGGCAAACAACAGGCTGTCCTCTGATCAGGTAATTTTTCTGTCAGTTGCATCTGCATTGCTGGTTATTACTGATTTTTATTGGTTCAACGTGTTGCATCATGAGGAGTTTTGTAGACTATGCTAACTTTCTCTATAAATGTTCCTTGAACCCCTCAATCCATTGATATGGAATATTACTATTTTTTTGGGGGGGGGGGGGGGTTGAGGAATAAATCTTAAAATAATTTTGTTTATAATAACAATGAAGAAGGAATATGGACAGAATGCAACACTTAAGGAAAACCCAAAAATCCAAAAAGTGTTCTAGGAATATGAAGAATAGAGAATCTGCTAATCAGATGATCATTATTTTTTTACCATGCTATCTAATGCCACTTTCTTAGTGATGCAGATAAATCACAGAAATGGGCTTATTTTAGTAGAAAAAACCTTGGGTCAGTTACATATGTGTTGGGCCTTTCTTCCAGTGTTTTTTTTTTTTAAGTAATACATTCAACAACAACAACTCAGCCTTATCCCAACTAAATGGAGTTGGCTACATGGATCCTTACCCTCCAATCAGTTCTGTTCGAGGTCATACTTGATACAATGCCTAAGCTATGCATGTGTTCCTCACCATTTCTCCTAGAGTCATTTTAGGTCTGCCCCAAGCTCTTTTAGCTCCTTCAATCTGAATCAAATCTCTCCTCCGTACTAGAGCATCCAAAGGCCTCCGTTGAACATGGCCATGCCACCTCAAACGACTTTCTCGTAGCTTATCATGTATCGGAGCTACTCCAAAATCAGCTCTAATACGATCATTCCTTAATCCTTTCTAGTTTACTCTTTCTAGGAAGTTTCCCTTTTTTTGGAGTTGAAACTGTCGAAATTAACGAATTGAAATCATGCATTTTATACTAAGAGTTTATAATGATACTAAAACCTGAAACATGGTCTAAATTCCACCGAAACTGCGAAATTTCAACCAAAACTTGGTAAGAACCAGGTATCACACCTGGTATGGTTTCGACAAAGTCAAAACCAAAAAATTTCGCGAAATTTCAATCATTTCGACCAAAGTTTCAAACATTGTCACAAGCTGATCTCCTATTGGATCTCACTGGATAGGGATTAGCACTACATTACCTAACATGAATTGTTTTAACCTCAGCTATCTGAATATATCTTTTCTCTTCTATAGAGTTGGAATATGGTTCCCTGTTGAAAGCAGTGCATGCTCCAGTATGGCAGTTCATTTTGGTTGTTGTAGGGTTATGGTGCATTGAGGGAAGTGCAAAAAACAAGATGATCCATGATACTTCACATGTCCAGAAGATCATGGATACTAAAGTGGTTCAAGCTGCTTGTAACAGAACTGAAACTAAAACTAACCTGCAGCAAGACAACTAGAAGAAGAAAGCATAGAAGAGAGAAGAAGATCTGAGAAGAGAAGGAGTAAAACCGAGAGAGAGAGAGAAGACTTCTCACAATTTAGTTGATCACTAAATCGTGAGAGGCAGTTTTATTTATAATAGAACTTAAGTGAATTACAATAGAAAACCCCCAAAATACCCTTGAGACATAAAAATAATTAGAACTAATTAGAAAGAACCATAAAGACATAAATAACCCCAAACAACTAAACACGATAATCCCAAACAACTAAACACAATAATCTTAACACTCCCCCTCAAGCTGGAGCGTAGACATCACCAAGATCCAGCTTGGAACAACCACTTGCAAATTGTGGTCGAAACAAAGCTTTGGTAAACATATCTCCAAGCTGAAACTGGGATCGAACAAAAGGAATAGTAATCAGCTTCTTTAGAACAGCATCACGAACAAAATGACAGTCAACTTCAATGTGCTTGGTTCGTTCATGAAACACAGGGTTGTTGGCAATATAGATAGCAGCCTGGTTATCACAGTACATCTCCATGGGCTGATCACTGAAATAACCAAGCTCATGAGTAAAGGAACGAACCCACATCAATTCAGCAGCTGTGTGAGCCATAGCTCTGTACTCAGCCTCTGCACTGGAACGAGCAACAGTAGTCTGTTTCTTGCTCTTCCAAGTAATCAAGTTACCACCAAAGAAAGTACAATAATCTGTAGTAGATCTACGATCACCATCAGAACCAGCCCAATCGGCATCAGAAAATCCAACAATGCTAGTGTGTCCATGACGGCGATAGACAAGCCCCTTGCCAGGAGCACCCTTAAGGTAACGTAAAATACGACAAGCAGCCTCCCAATGAACTTGCTTAGGCGTCTGCATGAATTGACTGATAACACCCACATCAAAAGAAATATCAGGACGAGTAACTGTAAGATAGATAAGTCTACCGACCAGGCATCGATACTGGTGTGGATCACTAAAGTCTGTGTCATCAGAAGCACCAAACTTGACATGAGGACCCATAGGAGTATCAATAGGTTTACAACCCATCATACCTGTCTCATCAAGTAAATCAAGAACATACTTCCTTTGGGACAAGCTTCGACCGTGAGAGCTGCGAAGAACCTCAATGCCAAGAAAATACCTGAGGTTACCCAAATCCTTAATCTGAAAATTGTCAAGTAGATATGTCTTCACCTGGGCAATCCCAGAAGCATCATTACCAGTAATAATAATATCATCAACATATACTGCTAGGATGACCACATTAGACCCCTGTCGTCTGACAAAGATAGAGTGATCAGAGTAGCACTGAGAAAATCCACAACCAGCAACAACACTGCTAAATTTATCAAACTAGGCACGGGGGGACTGTTTCAGTCCATAAATTGCCTTATGAAGGCGACAAACTCGGACACTATCCTCCCCCTGAGCAACATAACCAGGAGGTTGCTCCATATACACCTCCTCCTGCAGGTCACTATATAAGAAAGCATTCTTCACATCCATCTGGAAAAGGGGCCAGTCAAGGTTAACAGCCAAAGAAAGCAAAATACGAACTGAATTCAGCCTCGCAACGGGAGAGAAAGTCTCAAAATAATCGACCCCATAGGTCTGGGTAAACCCCTTGGCAACCAAACGGGCCTTGTGCCGCTCCACAGTACCATCGGGATGGTACTTCACCGTGTACATCCAACGACACTTAACAAGATCCTTACCAGGTGGGAGATCAACTAAAGACCAAGTCTTACGAGAGATGAGAGCCTCCATCTCCACATCCATAGCATTTTTCCACTCAGGGTGAGACATAGCAATGGTATAAGAAGTGGGAATAAAAGTAGAATGTAATGCAGTAGCAGAAGCACAATAATGAAGAGGAAGATGAGAAATAGACACATAATTTGCCAGAGGATAAAGAGGACGGGTAGTGCAAGTACGAGTACCTTTTCTCTGAGCAATAGGGAGATCATCAACACCAACAGGAGGATCTGCAGTCAAAGAATCAGCTGGTGGCGGTAAAGGAGTGGCCGCAATAGGTTGAAGTGGGAGCAGCGGCTGCTGTTGGTGACGACGCACATAAACCTATACAGGCGGGGCAGCTATCGGCAGAGGAAGAGGAGCAGGGGCAGCAACCCGACCAACTTCATCAAGATTAACATCAACAGAGGAACCAGCAAAATAAAGGGAACTCTCGAAAAAAGTAACATCAGCAGAAATAAACTGTTGGCGAGTAACAGGGTCAAAACATCGATACCCCTTCTGGGTACGAGAATATCCAAGAAACAAACACTTAACAGCCCGAGGAGATAACTTATCAAGCCCTGGGCGAAGCACAAGAACAAAACACTGACAACCAAAAAACACGAAGAAGAGAGAAAACAGCCCGATCAGGAAACACTATGTTGAAAGGAATTTGATTATGTAGAACAGATGAAGGCATATGATTAATCAGAAAACAAGCTGTCAACACCGCATCTGCCCAATAGAGTTTGGGAACATGCATATGAAACATCAAAGAACGAGTGACATCTAACAAATGGCGATTTTTGCGCTCTGCCACACCATTTTGTTGAGGTGTATAAGAGTAAGAAGTTTGGTGAAGAATGCCATTGTCAGAACAAAACTGAGAGACCTCACGCTGAATTAATTCAAGGGCATTGTCAGTACGTGAAGTTTTTAAAGAAACACCAAATTGAACATGAATTTCATTATAAAACTGTTTGAAGACAGTACAAATTCAGATTGATCCTTCAAGAGGTACAACCATGTCATCCGAGAGTGATCATCAATAAAACTAATAAAATAAGAAAACCCTGACCGATTTTTGACCCTACAAGGACCCCAAATATCCGAATGAACCAACTGAAATAAAGAAGTACTCCTAGACTCTGGACTCAAAGGAAAAACAGTACGTTGATGCTTGCCAAGCTCACAAGCTTCACACTCGATACGGGAGATAAACTTGCAATTGGGAACAAGGTGCTGCAGCTCAGATAGAGAAGGATGTCCTAGCCGATAGTGCCAATGTAAAGGAGATACGCCAGGAGAAGTAGTAACTGCTACAGTGGATGTAGTTCCCAAATGAAAGTAATAGAGGCCTCCCTTCTCATACCCGCCACCAATCTTCGTCTTTGTTGCAAGATCCTGAAAGACACAATAAGAAGGGTGAAAGGTTATAGAACAATTCAAAGTTTTAGTTAATTGACTACCAGACAAAAGATTAAGAGGAAGCTTGGGAACATGGAGAACATTAGTTAAAGATATGTCAGAAGACAAGGAAACTTTCCCATGACCAATGACTGGTATGGAGGATCCATCTGCAATAGAGATCCGAGATGACATAGAAGGCTGTGTGTAAGATGAAAACAAATTAGGCTTACCGGTCATGTGAGAAGATGCTCCAGAGTCAATGAACCACGGAGGGGATGAGGACGCGAAGCAAGCAGTAGTACCTGAGTGGGCAAGGACAGCTGTAGATGTAGAAGAAGTAGGGGTGTCAAAAAAGCCCGCTCGGCCCGAACCCGCCCTGAGCCCGGCCCTGACCCGACCTTGATTTTTCAGCCCGAAGGGCGGGTTAGGGTTTAGAAATAGCTTGACCTTGGCAAGGTCGGGTCGGGATCGGGTTTAGGCCTCGGGTTGAGCCCGGCCCGGCCCTACCCGACCCTGTATTGTTTTATAAGCATATATTTATAATATATATATTTATATATATACTTTTATATATACAATATTTAATTATATTATATAAATATTATATAAAATAAAAACACTCAAAATGTCAAAACCCTAAAAGCGATTAAACATTTAACTCAACGTCTCAACCCCATCTCTTTCCCTGCAAAAGTCGAAACCCCATCTCTTTCCCTGCGGACTGCAATGTCTGAAGACTCTGGATTTGCCTCATCCATGGTTCTCGTTTGTACTTTGGAGAAGGCTGACGAGGAGAATTGCACGGCGAGCTTGGACTAACTAGGTATGTGCGATTCTTCTTCTTCTTCCCTATCTTTCTCTTGGTTCTGTCTCTCGTTCTCTTCTCTTTGCTATTTCTCTTTTTTTTTTTTTCCTTTTCACTGGGTCCAACCCTAGAAGGGGTTAATCAAAGTTTCAGAGGAAAAAAGGGGGTGGTGGGCTGCAGGACATGGTATGGAGTATTGTGGTCTCCCTGCCTCTGATTTGCTTCCTGAGTTTGCTGATGTTAAATCAGCTTGCTAAAAGGGTTTTTTGTTGGGTCTGAGAAGAAGACCTGCCACTCCACCATGCTTGCTGGTGCTGTTGCTGAAAATCCTACAATTTGGGGATTCATATGCTGTCGCTTGATTCTCTGCTGATTCGTTGTGTGGATTTGTCTTTTTTTTTATGAAACTGTTGTGTGAATTTGATAGCTATCGGTTTAATTAGCGTTTTTTTTTGGCTGTCTTTTGATTCATTTGCTAGAATATTTCATTTGATTGAAGAATTTTTATGCTTTAGTTGAAGATTAAAGGCAAGGTCAGGTCAGGTCAGGGACAGGGTCATTCAGGGTCAATCAGGGCCAACCCGACCCTGCCAGGGTCGGGTCAGGGTTGAGGGTTTCTTGGCCCTGCCAAGGTTGGGTCAGGGTCAGGGTTTAGGTTAAGGCCTCTAGGGTCAGGTTCAGGGTTTAGGCAGGCCCGGCCCTACCCGACCCATTGACACCCCTAAGAAGAAGAAGTCTCAAGTAGCTGGACTCGTTGTAAGAGTTGAGAGACTAAATCATTAGAAGAGTTACCACCATCAGTAGAGGATCCCGGGGCAGTGTCGGAAGAGTGCACAGAATCAGCCCCTCCATCAGAAACGGCAGAATTTGCAAATTGCTCACGGGCCCACTGTGGTTTGCCATGTTTGAGCCAACACTTATCAACAGTATGATTAGACCGATTACAATGAGTGCACCATTGAGAACTAGCATCAACAGAACCAGAATCAGCAGTGTTAGACATAGTCCCGCGACCTCCAGAACCAGCCTCACGACCACGCCCAAAATTAGAACCACGATCGCGAGAAGAGGTACTACCACCACCACGGCCACGCCCTCCAGTAGAAGTGAAGAGGGTAGAATTATCTTTGTTGGTAGGAGCTGAATCAGACTTCACCACTGAAGGGGATACAACTCTCTGGAGCCGACAATAAGCTTCATTCATAGAGGGGATCTTCTCTCCAGTCAACAATTGGCTTTTGATGGATTGAAGATCAGAGTCTAACCCAGAGAGAACTTTGACAACCAAAAATTCAGATCGTTGGGACTTAATTACAGCAGCATCAGTAGAAATAGGCTGGTATACATTAAGTTCTTCCCACATCCCCTTCAATGAACTGTAATACTCACCAAGGGATTTTCCATCTTGTTTAAAAGAGAAGAATTTCTCATAGAGATCATAAATTCGGGACAGATTTGTATCTTGAGAGTAGATTTCCTTGAGTTCTTCCCAAACACCCTTGGCAATTTTATGAAACATAACATTAGAAGCAATGGAGGGTTCCATGCTATTCCAAAGCCAGCAAAGCAGGGTTGCATTCTCAGCCTTCCAATCATCATATTTGTCATCAGTAGATTGCAGAGGTTCCATGGTAAGGTATTTCATCTTCCGGCAAGCAGTGATATAGACCTCAAAGGCTTGAGACCAAAGTAGATAATTAGAAGCACCATTCAGCTTCACACTAGTAATCTGAATGTTAAAGTTATCGGTAGAAGACTTAGCATCAGCCATTAGGGAAATTAATAGATGCAAACACCAATATCGATATCAGCCCAAAGGAAAAACTCTGATCAAGGTAAAGTCGATAGCCTTGAAGAATAGGGCAGAACAGCCCAATACAGGTGTTTAATCTTGATGAAGATAACCAGCAATAATGATGTATAATCACTGATTCACTGTAAACCCTGCAGCAAGAATGAAGGACAGATCCCAGAAGAAAAACAAATCGATTTCCACAGGGTTTTGGAATATCGATTGTCAGGGTTTAGGGACAAGCAGGAACCAATCTTCAAGGGCTTCGAACAGCAGCAGGAACATACACAATCAGTTGCAGCATAGCAGGGAACTCTAGTCCTTCATGAATATATGACTAGAGTTCAGATCAATATAAGCAGCATATGGTTGCTGTAAACCACAATATAAATAAAGAGGTGAAAAACCTTCAAAACAGCAGCAGCAAGGAGAATCTCGTGGATCAGAATTTATTGCTCTGATACCATGTAACAGAACTGAAACTAAAATTAACCTGCAGCAAGACAACTAGAAGAAGAAAGCATAGAAGAGAGAAGATCTGAGAAGAGGAGTAAAACCGAGAGAGAGAGAAGACTTCTCACAATTTAGTTGAATCACTAAATCGTGAGAGGCAGTTTTATTTATAATAGAACTTAAGTGAATTACAATAGAAAACCCCCAAAATACCCTTGAGACATAAAACTAATTAGAACTAATTAGAAAGAACCATAAAGACATAAATAACCCCAAACAACTAAACACGATAATCCCAAACAACTAAACACGGTAATCTTAACACTGCTTATTGGGAAATTACTCTGAATTATTCTTTAGGATCCATGTGGACTCCACTGTTCATGTTTGGTCTCAGATTATCAGCCCCTATGCTTGAGGCTCGCTTAGCTACCATTGGCTTTCTTTTAGTGCTTTTAATCATTTCTGTTAGTTGTGGATGTAAGGTTCATTGCTACGCTCCAGAACTGCCACTGTGTTTGCTAATTTTTGGGTTTAACATCTTTTTGTTAAGTTGAAAGAGCCATGTTGTATTTCAGGCCTCATACGTTCTTCCATCAAATTTTGAAGAAGTAGCAACTGGAGTTTTAAAGGTGCTGAACAATCTTGCACTCTTGGATATTACTCTTATGCAGAGAATGCTAGTAAGTCATTGCTTCTTTGATTTATCATCTTGGTTGTGTTATAGTTATTGATATTAGTTTCATTCTCAATTATTCTTCTTGTCATCATCAACATAACTCTTTAACATATCTCTCAACCATGTGGTTGGCTCCCACATGAATTATGCACAGGCTAGACCAGACCTGAAAATGGAGTTCTTCCACTTAATGAGTTTCCTGCTTTCTCATTGCACGAGCAAGTGGAAAGTAACTACAGATCAGGTATTACTTGTGCCCTTCCGTACTATAGTGTTCTGCGTAAGTCTGAGCTTCCATTTAATATTTATTGGAAGAGAATTGCCATATCAAAATTCCTGTCCATGCATGTCGTCTTGTGGATTTTAATATACTTTGGTTATTTGCCTATACTATTTCTTCTTTGTGGTTGATGAGTGGACTTGAAACTTTTGATCCTGCTGAATCTTATAACATTTATTAGCATTACTTTGAAATACCTGTGTGCTTGTTGTGACTTGTCTTAGGTGGGTTTGCTTCTTCTTGAATCCCTACTTCTTCTTGGTTACTTCGCTCTGTTCCACCCTGGAAATCAAGCAGTCCTTCGATGGGGTAAGAGCCCAACAATCCTTCACAAGGTCAGTTGATCTCTCATGTGATCTCATCTTCATAGATACTCAGAAAGGTTCTATTGAGCATGTCTAACCTGTTCTTCTGGGAATGAAACAGGTCTGTGATCTTCCATTTGTATTCTTTATTGACCCCGACTTGATGCCCATCTTGGCTGGTACACTGGTGGCTGCTTGCTATGGTAGTGAGCAGAACAAGGGTGTAGTTCAGCAGGAACTCAGTACAGATATGTTGCTATCTTTGCTCAGATCGTGCAAAAGTGGATCACCTGCCACTCAATCTGATTCATTACCACCAAACTATTCATTGATGGATGGTTCATATGATGGGAATCAGTGTGGCCCAGAACCCAGAAAGCTTCAAGCTGACTTCCTTGTGAAGTCAAGCCATACTAACTCAAGAAGCACGCGGCTTTCTTCAGGAAAAGGCACCACTGTGGGCAATGTTACTAGAATAGGTAGGGTGAAAAATAAAAGGGATGCTAAACCAACAAAATTTTTTGAAGAGTGGCACATAAAGCCCAATCTTCGGGCATCTGACACTTCCTCCACTTTCTTGTTGCACAATCGATTCCCTAGTAGCTTTATTGATAGGGCAGAGGAGTTCTTTTCAGAGCAGATTCCAGGTGTGCAAGATCAAGAATGACCAAGCTAATACAAAGCCCCAGGGTTTGATATCATTTCAAGCCATAGAACTCTGGTTGCTGGAGCGAATTTCTTTGATGCAGACGATGTTACTTGTTGCAGTTGCTGTTAGAGATCCCAAATTTGAATTCTGCATGGAAATCCTGCTAAGAGACTGAAATGGATCGGTTTTGAATTCCACTACCATTCATGTACATAAGTGAGATCATCCCAACTAGGTGATTTCTTTTGAAGGTGGTGGCAGATGAAGGGACCAATCCTTATGAATGCTGATTATTTCTGGAACCAATCTAATCTTGTACTCATGAAATCAGACATCAGAGCCATGTTTCTATAATTAATTGGATGACTGCTGCACTTTTTTAACTGGACCCAGGAGCACTGCTTATAAGCCTCTTTTCTGATAACCATGTTTCTAGGATCAACTGGACAATAGCTAGACTTTTGTGATGGACCCCAGACCTTGCTTATGAGATCTTTATCGTGGGTTCTTAGTACATTGGAGCGAGTTATTACAGTACTGGGGGTAAAATACAGGTGATCAGTGAAGTAAGTGTAAATTAGTTGCAGTGAGGGCTATTTATCACTTCCTTCTCGCACATGTCCTTGGGTGTCTGGAGTCCACATTTGCATATAGAGGGTGACTTTGAAGTGCAGTATTGATTGTGTGCAAAATTTTGTATGTACAGAGTGTGTGTCCTATACTTGTTCCTATGGGCTGGCTTATGTGATAAACTTAATGGAAACAGGGCAGGGTTGATCTTACACTCTCACCATCTTTTTTGTAAATAATATTCCAGGTTTTTTATTGTCATAGACTATGTGAATCCATATGCTGTTGAAATGATCACATATTAAAATTTGCACCCCCTCTCTCCCCTCTCCCCCCCCCCCCCCCACCTAAAAAAGAGAGAATTGGGTAATCTTCACCGATTTAAGCTTGATTTCAACTATGATGAATGAAGGAAATTGTATTCCTTCTGATAGGAACTAGAATTGCAGACCTTCATATAATCACAGTAGTGAACAAAATAACACAACTGGACAAATTCTCCAACAAATTAAGCAAGTTCCCAGGCTTTCCCTGTAAAGGATTCAGAAGTGAACTCTAGTTGCACATAGGTCCACACCCAGTATGTCCAGAACAATACACTACCATGCTTTAAGGCTGTCAAGAATCTCCCTCTTCTGCAAGCAACATATCTATTTAACATCTCATGGCATTATTGCTTTAAGAATTGAGGGATTAAAAATCCAATGTTAACATTATGCATCAAAAGTTTAATAATACATCACATGTATCATACATCTCATGTAACATTCAACTATGATAATGAAAAATACACATCACATATATTTGAATAGCTTTGAATTGATTCTTCTAATCTTCAATAACTCCACAAACTTGAATGTCGATTACAGCCCCACTCAGAAATCAGAATTGCTTAATAGACAAAGAGGCTAGAACATAAAAGAATAAAACCAAAAAAACTAAAGAAGTACAAAAACTAGATGGGAGAGAAAAAGCTTGAGTCCGTTTCTCCTCTCTCCCCTTTTATATCTTTTTCCTAAGATAAAAGGGAAAGAAGAAAAATAAAAAAAAACTAAAGAAGAACCACCCAAATCGTGGTTGAATCCCACCCTAAATACAACTCTCCCCTTTGTTATAAAATAGAAAGATAAACTAAAATTCCTAGAACTTAGAAACCTAACCTATTTAGAAGACTAAAGATAAAGGACTAGGAGTCTTGCACAAAAACGTCGCCCATAGCCATAGCCGAGGGATAAAAATCCTCTACAATACCGGCGGGTGGCAGTGCACATCCGACGGTACAGCAGAGGCCATGTGTGCCATGTGTGTCACCTGGCCTCTGCTTTGCCGTCAAATGTGCACTGCCGCCCCGCCGGTAGCCGAGTGTTATCACATGAGAGAGAGTGAGAGTTTTTTTATTTATTTTTTATTTTCTATTAGTTCATCATAAATATCAACTTCACTGAAAATCATTATTAGGTTATATCTTTCTCTCCTGAGCCTAGATGGAATCAACCTGAGAATTAAACTTGCACCATTTTAAATTCCAGACGATATGAGTCCAATATCCAATATTTTTTGAAAGATCTTCAATTTGTTGAAATTACCCTTATACCCCTATGCTTGATTTTTCTCTCTTCTTCTACTAAACATGAATCGGCTCTAATCAAGTGACTTCCAATATTACGCATTGGAAAGCTAACCCGACTGAATTCTTCAACCTTGTAACTTGGCGTTTGGCGGTCCAATTAGACATGTATTCTCCATTTTGACCAAAATATCCCTAAACCTGAAAAATGACAAAAATTACCCGAGTAGCACTGTTCAATGTGGTAAAATGAATGCTTTATACCCTAAGATTTCACACATAAATGTGCTCATTAGTTGGCTTTGCGGGGATCGCTAACCACGAAAGACAAGCTGTTCTCTTGGGGCGTCTTAGTTAAAGATTCAATGGATTGATTCTAATGGAAGATTAAAGAGTTAATAGCAAGGAGGAAGGAGAAGGGAAGAAGAGAAGAAGAGAAGAGAAGGAGAGTTGGGAGAGAATCGGTTGTGTGTTGAGAGATTCTCAACACACCTATTACTTCATTAATAAACTCTTCCAAATTACACAGGCCTCCCTAGGGAGGTAAAAGGAAATAAAACAAGAACAAGAAAAATACAACTTAGTCATGTCTTATAATAGGACAATGACAGAACTACCCTTATACAAGATATTCTAACAACTCTAACACTCCCCCTCAAGCTGGAGAATAAATGTCATACATTCCCAGCTTGCACAATAGGGTACTAAATAGACTAGGAGTGAGACCCTTGGTGAAGATATCTGTTACTTGATCACCTGTCTTCACAAAGAGAGTACAAATGCACCCAGAATCCAGCTTCTCTTTGATGAAGTGACGATCAACCTCAATATGCTTAGTTCGATCATGTTGAACCGGATTATGGGCAATGCTTATGGCAACTTTGTTGTCACAATAAAGTCTTATTGGCTCTTCAGTTTCAAAGCTCAAGTCTTGAAGAAGCCTCTTCAGCCATATAAGCTCACATACTCTATGAGCCATGGCCCTAAACTCGGCCTCTGCACTGGATCTAGCAACAGCTGGTTGTTTCTTGCTCCTCCAGGTAACTAGATTACCACCCACAAAGGTACAGTATTCAAAAGTGGATCTCCTATTAGAGACTGAACCAGCCCAATCAGCATCTGTGTAGCCTTCAATCTGCAAATGGTCATGCCTGGCAAATAGAAGACCTTTTCCTGGATAGGATTTCAAGTATCTAATGATGCGATACACTGCATCCAGATGTCCACTCCTGGGAGCATGCATAAACTGACTCACCACCCCAACTACATAGGAGATGTCTGGTCGAGTCAAGGAGAGATAGATTAGTTTTTCAACTAATCTTTGGTACTTACTTGCATCTATAAGAGAATAACCACATTCATCACCAAGTTTATGCTTCAGATCAATGGGGGAAGTGGCTGGTTTGCACCCCATCATCTCTGTTTCTTTCAGAAGATCCAAGACAAATTTCCTTTGGTAAATGTTGATTCCTTTCCTTGATCTAGATACTTCAATGCCCAAGAAGTATTTCAAGAGTCCAAGGTCTTTAATCTCAAATTGTTTGGCCAGATAAGATTTCAATCTGTTTATCTCAGCAACATCATTCCCAGTTACCACAATGTCATCAACATAGACAATGAGAGCTATAACTGTACCATTACCCCTCTTGATAAACAAGGTGTGGTTAGCTTGACTCTGATAATACCCATTCTTCAGAATGACTTGTCTAAATCTCTTAAACCAGGCCTTAGGGGACTGCTTGAGGCCATAGAGAGCTTTCTTCAAGAGACACACTTTCCCTTCAGCTGAGGGACACTAAAACCAGGTGGAGGCTACATGTACACTTTCTCCGCTGAATCCCCATGAAGAAATGCATTCTTCACATCTAATTGATATATTAGCCAATCTTTATTGGCTGCAACTGAAAGAACTCTGATTGAGTTATGCTTGGCTATAGGGGCAAAAGTCTCCAGGTAGTCAATGCTATACACCTGACTATACCCTTTTGCAATCAGCCGAGCTTTGTACCTTTCCACCGTACCATCGGATCTGTACTTGACTGTATAAACCCATCTGCATCCAACTGGAGTTCTCCCCCTGGGAAGATCAACTAGTGTCCAAGTATTATTCTTCTCTAGAGCCACCATTTCCTCAGTCATTGCTTGCATCCATTTTGGATTGGATAAGGCCTCTGTGACATCTTTGGGAATGGAAGAAGACTCTAGGTTAGTGGAAAAAGCAATACCTGTAGGAGAAATGGAGTCATAGGAAACAAACTGGGCTATGGGGTTAGTACAGACTCTCTTCCCTTTTCTCATAGCAATGGGAAAATCTAATTCAGAAGGAGAGGAATTACCTGACTGAGGAGGATGAGACTGAGGATGTGGATCCAAAGAGGGGTTTTGGCAGGGTTGCTTATACCATGGTTGCTTCCCTTTTCCCTTCAACAAGCATTCACCTCTTATGAATACACCATCTTCTTTGAATCTTATTCCCTTGTATTCTTTTTTCCTGCTAGCATCACCACCACTACTAGCATCAATATCAACAATACCATCAGCATCAGCATCATCAACAACATCCACTTCTTTGTACTTTCCAATATCAAATAGGAATGGAGAAGTGGAGGTAGGCAAGGGAGATAGAAAGAAAATGACATCAGCATTCTGTTCACTGCTGGTACTCTCCCCCTGAACAGAATGTTGAAGGGAAGAAAAATAAGGGATAAACTCAAAGAATGTGACATCTTTGGAGAAAAGTCACATTCGGGAAGAAAGATGGTAGCACTTATACCCTTTGGTTGAATCAGAGTAGCCCAAAATGATACACTTGAGAGCTTTGGGATCAAGCTTGGTACGAGCTGATTTGTTGACATGAACATAACAAACACAACCAAAGACTCTTGGAGTCAAGGAGAAAATTGAGGATTGAGGAGAAAGAAGGGTCAGCGGGGGGATTGGAGCCAAGGAGTGGAGTTGGCATCCGATTAATAAGAAAGGCAGCGGTAAGAAGTGCATTAGACCAGAAAGTTTTAGGCACATGCATACCAAAGAGAAGACCCCTGGTGATTTCCAGCAAATGACGATTTTTGCGCTCAGCTACCCCCTTTTGCTGTGGGGTGTCAACACAAATCAGTTGATGGATGATGCCATTATCAGTAAAAAACTGTTGGAGCCCCCCATACATGTACTCACCCCCCTTATCAGACCTAACAAGTTGGATCCGAGTACCAAACTTACGGATAAGTTGATAAAAATCCTTAAACGCATCACAAACATCACTCTTTTGTTTTAACAAAACAGTCCAAGTAGACCGAGAATAGTCATCCCTAAATGAAACAAAGTAACGAAATCTAGATAAAGAAGTAGTGGGGGAAGGCCCCCAAACATCAGTATGAACAAGAGAAAAATGTACAGTAGATCTATTACCACGATAAGGATAAGAAGTACGACAATGTTTAGCAAAAATAAAAGATTCACACTGAAAAACATAAGATGAAAGAAAAGAAGTAATCAAGTGGGGTAACTGTCTCCTCATAACAACAAAAGAGGGATGACTCAAACGGTGATGCCAAAGCATTACAGACTCCAAAGTACTATGGTCACTCCGACCACAAACATAAGCTGTAGCAGTAGATGGAGCAGGTAACCATGGCTCAAGAAGATAGAGTCCTCCTGTCTCAGTCCCGCTGCCAATAACCCTCTTTATCTTCAAATCCTGAAAGACATAATAGGAAGGAAAGAAAGTGACACAACAATGTAAGGATCTGGTTAGGTGACTCATTGATAATAGGTTAGTACCAAAATCAGGAACATGAAGGACAGACTCAAGGGAAATAGAAGGAGTAACTCGCACATTACCCTTACCAGAGACAGAAGAAAGGGAACCATTAGCAACCCTTACCTTGTCCCGGCCATAGCAAATGGAGTAGGAATCATAGTACTGTGACATACCAGTCATGTGATCAGAGGCTCTAGAGTCAATAATCCAGGTGGGTGTAGTAGGAGGGGCAGACGAGACCTGCAGAGCTGAGGCAGAAGTAGTAGTTCCTCCAGAGGTAGAACCAGTAGTTGATCCTCCGAGGTGAGACATCAGATGACGGAGGGCTGCAATATCATCCTGTGAGAGGGAATCAAGATCCGGCTGGGGTCCAGGTGGGTCAGACTCAGATGTCACAGAGTGAGCTCGAGCTCCCCCTCGCTTGCCTCCACGGGCACTAGATGAACCACCACGCATACCAGGGTGCTGTCCATGAAGATCCCAACATTTATCTTTGGTATGTCCAAGCTTGCCACAATGATCACATTTGAATCTCTCATGGTGATCTCCACGAGGTGGCCCTTGGCCTTTCCCCCCACATTTTCAGTCTCTGTGGGAACTAGAAACAAGAGCAGATCTCTCTGTGGATGATGCAATATCCATAGTGGTCCTCCTGGTTTCCTCACTTTGCAAGTAGTTGCACACTTCATCCAGAGATGGAAAGGGAGATCTTCCTAAGATTTGCAGGCGAAGAGGCTCATACTCTAGGTTCAGACCACCAAACAAAATAAGGATCCTTTCCTTTTCTTGGCTCCTGTAGACATTGCCTGATCATCAGAATTAGATAATTGGAGGTTGTTATAGTGATCATATTCCTCCCACAAGCTAATAACAGAGTTGTAGTACTTAGATATACTCCTATCACCCTGTTTCATATGGATGATCTTTTGGAGGATTTGATACACCTTTGTTGCATCTCCAACTCTATCAAAAACTTTAGAGACACTGTCCCAGATATCTTTTGTAGTCTCCTTATTCATAAACCTCCTACCTATCTCAGGTTTCATGGAGAATATCAGCCAAGTCATAACAATGGAGTTTTCAGTCTCCCACTTGAGATAACCTGGATCAGTTATAGCAGGAGGTATGATAGACCCAGTAATGTATCCCAACTTTTCCCTACTATGTAGGGACAACTTCACATACCGGGACCAATCCAAGTAGTTGGTATTGTCCAACTTCACAACAGAGATTTGGGTGTTGGGGTTATCAAAGGAAGCCATGGTTGGGAACCCACTACTCAGGCTGCCAGCTATAGTTGGTCCACTGACTTCAGAATCTTGTCCAGACACAGTAGACATAATAGGCAAACACTTCAACAATCAATTCAGTGTTTTTGCCCAAGTGGGTATACTCAACCCAAACAAATGAGGCAAACCAATACACAAATAGTGCACAATCAACCAATCACTAGGCTGAGACCAAGCCTAGAAAACAGTAGGAATACAAAGAGCAAGACAAGCATAACTCAAGCCAAATCCTTCTAGCAACCAAGAAACTTCAGTTCACAACACCCAACAAGTGTACCAAGATGTACACATTCCATTCTCAGCAACAAATAATCATCCGATGCAACAATCTTCAAAAAAAGATCAAACAAGTAGCAGAAACAGAGCTGCTAATACCTATACAGCAGCAGAAAAGGCAGAAGCAGTCTTCCAATCTTCCACCTTCAAGAACAAACTCTTAGGACTTCAAAACAGCACTCCCATACGACTTGAATGAGTCAAGTTCCAGGGGAAACCAATCTGCCAAAGATAGAATCAAAGTTGAAATAGCCCACTGCTGGCGGAAAAACAGAGTTTGTTGCCAATGCTTCACAACAGTTAGAAGCTAAGTACCCTTCCTCTCAACAACCAAGAGGTTAGGGGTCTGAGATAACATCCCTAGGCGATTCAAAAGCACTAGGTTTCATCCCAAGAGATGGAGAGGAGAAGGAGAACCAAGGCAAAAGCTTCACAGGTTGGTGGTAGTTAGGCAGGCATCTTCCAAGGCTTCAAAAACACTTCAGCAACTCCTAAACTCTCTCCATATGGACTTGGTTTGAAGAATACTACTCCCAAGACTGTAAGGAGTATACTATCTCACATATACAACCTCTAATGGAACCCCCTTTACATTTATAGGGTTCCAAAGAGAGGAGAAGACAACCACTGAGCTGAGCTGACTCTCAAACCAAAGAACCTGGCTTTGATACCAGGTTAAAGATTCAATGGATCGATTCTAATGGAAGATTAAAGAGTTAACAGCAAGGAGGAAGGAGAAGGGAAGAAAAGAAGAAGAGAAGAGAAGGAGAGTTGGGAGAGAATCGATTGTGTGTTGAGAGATTCTCAACACACCTATTACTTTATTAATAAACTCTTCCAAATTACACAGGCCTCCCTAGGGAGGTAAAGAGAAATAAAATAAGAACAAGAAAAATACAACTTAGTCATGTCTTATAATAGGACAATGATAGAACTACCCTTATACAAGATATTCTAACAACTCTAACAGTCTTACCAGATCCATCGTGCATTTTTTGCAATAGCCCTCTTGAAAGCTTCGAGCACCTATTTTGCAGATATCCCTTCGATAGCTCCATTTGGAAGGAGATCCTGAAGATCAACGAATATATCCGGTCCCCCGACACCAGTTGGGATAGGGAAACCACCTGGCTTCTTTTCCACTTCTAGGGCATGCAGCTCCCTCAGTTGATCAAGAAATATAGCCTTAGTGCCACCATTTACAGGATTTGGGCTGAGAGGAACAACAGAACACATGGTGGCGCCCATCAGCAGCCCCAACAGATCGCCAGCCAGATAATCCTTGACACTAGATTAAGGTTCAATGACATGGCGATGAAGGTGAAGGACAGCCATTACAACCGACTAATCCTTAGTTCGTGGCAAATTCAGGCATCTTTTGTCTCCAGACCCACTTTTCACCACTGGACCCCTCCTTCAGGCACCAGATCACGATTAGTTGCGATGGATCTCTTTGGAATGGATTGGGGGGCTTTGGCTCAATTGGCCGTCTTCGCGATGATTCAGTTCTCTTCGCCATTGCGGGCGCTAGGCCAATGCCTAAAATCTACCAGGCGCTGCATGCAATTCTTGTCGGGCTGTCAAAGGCCAGAGACCTCGGATGCTCAAATATCATTGTCTTCTCCGACTCTAAATCCGTAGTGGAGGGAATTAACGGGTTGACCTCTGCCCCTTGGCAGGCCTGGGAGATCATTGATAACATCAAGTGCATTGCTAGCAACTTACGGTCCCCTCCCTTTCTTTTTTGTCATAGGGTAGGGAACCATTGTGCAGATTGGCTAGCAAATCTTGTTCATTCCAACTTGGAGATTGACCTCTCCATAAACACCCTTCCCCAACCCCTTCAACATCTAATTTATAAAGATGTTGCAAGGTACAGATATCAGAGAATGTAGTCCCCTTCTTTATTTTTCCTTATATATAAATTTCTCCCTTTTTTATTTTTTAAAAAAAAAAAACCTACAATTATCCAAACAGACACTTGATGGAAACTAGAGGGATTTTTGTCGTTTTATCATTTTAGACTCAACTTTTGATTCACTCTGTATACTTGGCTGTGGTGAAATTAGATAAGTGAGATGTTTTGTGATCCTCCATCACAAAACCCCATTTAGCCACATGTATTGTGACATAATGATGGACTAAGTGGAACCAAACATTAGTTACACTTAAGGTTCTTCCATTTTTTTCCCTGCAAAATAAGTTGTGCGAGAGTTATTAGAAGTGATTTGTACAACAAAGACCATGCAACATTGAGTAATAAGTTATAGATTAAAGGAACTAAGAAAACAAGGGGTAGTGAAAAGAGATATAAATGCATTTGGGCTAACAAAAAATATGGCCTGACCTTTGTGAGAAAGGATTTTGGCAAGTAGAGATTTGGGTGAATGACTCTTGACTTTTGTGGTTGGTTGATGCAAAACTCTCAAGCTGGTAGACCATTAGAACTATTTAGAATATTGATGGATATAGTTTCCATAATGTCAATGTTGGATGCTTGTATTATTTCTAAGGATGATTATATAGTTTCCGTAGTAACTAAGGTAGCTATTAGAGCCCAACTAGATAGGTTAACTATAATTGTTGAGGATGATGTATTTATCTTTTTATCTAGTTAATTTCATTTTTTGTGCTTATAAAAAAACGAAAGGAAAAAAAATGCTAACCAGTTGCATGGTTCTTGCACCCAAACACTGGATCACGTGAAATTACCTCTCAGCCTCTAGTAAACTAAAAAACCCAATTCAGTCAAATGCTCATGCATGTGCTCTTATTGGCCCTGAGGTGGTGCGGGAGCTACACGACTAGACAACGATCTCATGCCCTAAAAAAATGACCTTAGAGTTAAATGGAAAAATAGGATTCACTCTGCCGATCCCATTTAGTTGGGATAAGAGTTACTTAGGGCCTATATGACAACGTTCAATAAAACTGCTTCTATTGTTTTTGTTCTTTTTTGGAATAGAAATGGGACAAAACCTGTATTTGTCGTCTGGTTCGTTTTTTTTTTTCTTCTATTGATCTGTAAAAAACAAACAGATTTGACACAATTTTGAGAAACACCAAAAAGAAGCACTGAAAAAACAGAAACACAAATTGAAAGAAAAAATGTACGCACACGATATAGGCTTGATATTCACAAATCGCCACCACCAGTACCGCCGCTGCTGCCACTTCCATCACTTCCACAACCACACTACCACCGCCACCACTACCATCACTTCTACCTCCTTCATTGCCACCCCCACCACCAGCACAGAATAGAAAAAATTCTTCTCTTAATATGCAATCCATACATGAGATGGCCAAGAGGATTTCTTAATTTTGAAATTCGAATTTCCAGCTCAATCCGCGTCATCCAAATGTAAGCTTCTTCACGTGGCGAGGTCTGATGTCATGCCAGAAGATGTCTGGCACACCCCTGCGCCGTAGAGGAGCTCGATCCTTCAGGTACATACTTTTTAGGTATTCCTTAATTTTTCATTGCTTCACTTTTTTCATGTTTCTAACTCCTTTTGGATTGAAAGTTAGACATGCAAGGGACCTTCGGGCCAGTAGTTACAAAATTTCAACTCCATTTGACCCGTCACTGCCACATAGCAAAAATAGATGCTCATCAACCTATTTTTCTACACGTGTCTATCAGGAGAAACCGAACCTAGAATACTTTAAACAAATCCTATTTAAAATTTTAAGGGAAAAGACTTCTACAAGGCTATGTAGTGTACGCCAGCACCTACTTGTGTCTATCACTCTATATCTCCTACCTCATATGAAAGGACATATTTACCCACTATTGGGGGAAGAAAACTAGACATAGGCAATGCTAACATAAACTACGCAACCCGGATAGGAAACTCAATCCCATAGTTTATAAAAATATTAATCATACATTCATACCTAAAATTACTGAATCAGATCCAAAAAATATCCAGCTCGTTGATAGGCGAGTCCTCTTCGAAAACGCACGCCAAAAATAATGGGGATAACACAAGGGAAAATGTTCCATGAGCTGACTTCTCTTTTCTCTCTCTCTCTCTCTCTCCTCACATAAAATGACCTCTACCCCATGTACAAAAATGTTTTGCCGCTCCTTATGGGGGATCATTATCCTCTCAGGTTCCCTACCCGATACGATTGTCCAGTTCCTCTCATAGGGGGCAAAAATGACGACTTAACCGCCTACCTGAACACACTACCCGGGTGGGGTTAAGTCATCATTTCCATCCCCTTATGAGAAGAACCGGAGAACCGTACCAGGCAGGGAACCTGAGAGGAAAAAAATTCCCCTATGAGTGCGCTCCCGCTTGCTTAGAGAAATATTTCCCACAAAATGAGAAAAGAACGCTGCGTGGTTGCATGTATCTTGTGCCCAAACACAGGAACACTTGAAATTATCATCCACCCTTATGTAATAAAAAATCTCATTCATGTTGATGTCCCAACCCATGTTATCATTGGCCACTGTATTGGTGCAAGTGCTCCATGACCCGACAGCAATCTCTTGCTCTAACATTTACTAATAATTGGGAATCTGAGATAAGAGACTGTATGAAGCTAGCAATTTGTTGCCACCTTAAAGGAGCATTACATCCTATGACAATCAATAAAATTTCATCAATATTTTACCGGCCAGGTAAAAATTCAATACACTGGAGGTAAGGGTGTCAATTGATATGGTTCCTTAACAATTCCTACCCTAAGGGGTGAGGACTAGAATCTAACCAATAAACTAATTGGTTTCAAACCAAAGATCCACGACCACTAACCAATGGGTGGGCTGGTTGTGATTCCTAAACAGTTACAAGCAGTCACAAAAAAAAAAAAAAAAAAAAAAAAAAAATTTTCTGCATTCAATAATATTACAATAAGAGATTAGTTTCATTCGCATGAGATATACAACCCAATATCAACTTTTTTCCTCAAATCATGGGGCTAGTCCATTTGTTAGCATTCCCAAATGGACCTTAAAATTATCACAAATCTTTGGTTAAATGACATGAGACAAATGGTACCAGTCAAAATGAAAGACTTAAAAAATAAAGGACTTGACCTTAGCTCTAATGACATTAAGTCCTAAGAATTATATAATATAGAGGATTAGAATGTGAATTTGTTCAAGTTCATCGGTTCCTAATCAGTCTATTGATTTTGGAACCATTGGGAGACCAATAATTTAATTGGTAGATCCGGAACCGGACCAATAACTTATCGATAGATCCAGAAGAGGACCAATAACTGTTGGGTGGGTCAGTTCCAGTTCCCAGCAGGTTGGTTCCAGTCCAGTTCCTGATTCCAGCCCAAAATTGGCACCCTTAACTGGAGGTCTTACTCAATAGAATTTCAGAAAAATAAAATTTAGGAGGAAAAAATCCCTATCACAACTATTCTCTGATTGAGAAAGCATATAATGGATGACACAATTTCATCAATTTTCCAGCTCTTCTTTCCTATGGCATCCTGGAAACACATGATACAAAATATACAAAGAGATGACACACCCACAGTAGAACTGTACATTGGATTATTAATTTAATAACGACAATCGAAGATCTTCAGTGATAGATCACATCAATTACTCCACTTCAGAAGAATTTTTTTCTTGTGCCGTGCTCTCTGAGTATGCACTCCCAGGAACCTTGATAAACAGTTCAGCGTCTGTAACCTCCTGCATGTCCGAATGCCCACAGCCCTGAATTGGAGTAAACCAAGAAAACAGAAATACACTGAGAACAATGAACAAGAACCAAGCACAAGACGGTCCAGTGCTCAGCAAATCAACAGAGCCACTTGAACCTCCTGATTTCAGCATTCAATATCACATTTAACAGCCTGATTGTTGGCACTTGTCCCAAACAAAGGTTACACCAAACACCTTCCTGAACTTGAGGTCCTGGGATTCTGTGCACATAGTTTCAAAGTACATAATTCATAGCATCCCTGCAGCCTTTGAGGGTAGAACGGGTCTGTATGGCAAGTTTTAAAAGAAACAGTTCTGCTGTTTGTGTTTTTTGGAATAAATTTGGAAAAGAACATGTATGTGTGTCATCCGGTCTGATTTTATGTTTTATTGGAATGAACTAGGTGAAAATTAAATTTTTTGGTCATTGGAGAAACAGATTTGATGTTGTTTACAAAAAACCAGAAACACAAATTTGTAACAAAAACCAATCCAATAAACCAGACCTCTCTACAGCCACCACCACTGCCACCATCATAACAGAACAGAAAATATATTTCTGTGAATATGCATTCTATACGTGTTTCTATTCACTTCTAGTGGTAGAAATACATTTTTTTTTCCAGTTTTATCATACAACATTTTCTTGTACAGAAGTATTCCAAATGAATAGTAACACAAAAAAGCATTTCTAACTCAGAAATAATAATTTGGAATAGAATCCAGACCCAAAGTGCCCGAGGCACAATATAGAATAATGCAGTTTATAATTACTGACAATCCAAATTTCAGAGAACATTATAATAACTAGTACAAAAATGAATATCTTGGAACCAAGAAAGTAGAACCAACCATGACACTTGGGTGCCAGCTCAGCAACACATACCTCTAAGTTGGAGCTTATCTGTTCAATATTGCTGCCATTTTTTAAACTTTTCATGATTTCTTTGAGTTGCTCTTTAGCCTTAGCCCTTGCTAAGCGTTGTTCCATGTGTTGAGATGCAGTAACCTCAGAATGACAGGCAACACACAGTGTTCTCATATTCTCCAGTCTGCATTCCCCTGTGGGAGAGAGAGAGGGTGGGGGGGGGGGGGGGGGGACAAACACAGATGGATTAGATCACCACAACCCATGACTTTATTCAGTTCTTATTTTCTCTCCAGTGGCTGGGTTCAAGCCTTCAAATCAATGGGCAAACATACTGTCTTTTTACCACAAGACAGCATATTGGAGAGCAGCTTAACCACCTGTTACTTGCAGAGCACACACCAAAATAAGGGGAAGTTTCAGGGAATTGGAAATCAATCCCCGTCTCAGCCAGGCACAGGTGGTCCAAGAAGAGTTTCAAAGAAGCAAATTTTAATGCATACTTCAAAAACATCTGATCAATACTCAGAAAGTCCATTAAGTCTCCAACAATAGAATAAACTATATTCAAGTGTCACACCTCCTCCTCGATAGACGGGTACTATGTGGTCCGCATGCCATGCATTACCCTCAATTGGTTCATGAACAAGCTTCTCAAATCTGCAGTTATTCAAACAATTAAACAATTACAATGCTGAACAAAAATATAGACTTCCCATTGTCACCAGCATACCCCTCCCCCAAGACTTGCAAAAGGAGAATCTTTGCACATGTTTTATTGGAAGATAAAACTTAAACAACAAGGCTGCCATTCAATTGAATAAGCTGTAATAAGCAAGGTATGAAGTTGACATGGATGAGAGTATTATCATGGTTTACAAATCTACATAAGCATCCAAGATGTCGGCATTTAGGTTCTGCATCACAGCACTGTAGGGGCAATCACCAAGAAAGAAACACGCCTGCTGGGGTATTGGATGTACAATCTTAATATACCAGTACAGGTTTCTCATGTCAGGGTTATAAATACACACCACAGATGCTTTCTTCCTTTTTTCGTAATTATCCTAAAATTGGCAACCAAATCACAGAGGAGCCACCCTCCTCGTCATATGACTCCATCTGAATGGAAACTCTTGCCCCATACACATGCCAACTCTATACTGAATAACTAAGTGGGGGGAGAGTCTCAAAAGGAGCTCCCAATTATGTCTTCGGGGTGCCCACACCTCACTTGTTAGAAGTCATAAAGGGAGGAAGTGTTGACATATGGGTGTCTAACTATCTCCTTAGGTTTGGGTGATGAAACTAACATTGAAATGATGGTGTATGAGATTACTAACATGATGTTGAATGTGTAAGGATCTATACGATCCCAAATATTCAAGTGGACTATCATCTATCAAAGAAGAATTGGATCAAGTGCAAGCCCAATCATGTATGAAGAGCAAGGTGGGAATAGAAGCTTGAGGAACTAACTGAGAAGCTTCATCAAGTCCCAACTAGGAAGCAAACATTGAAGCCTATGGAGCTAGACATAAGATTTTATATTTGAACTTGTAATGTAGTCCTAGAATAGAAATTAATCCCACTAGGAACCAAGTAGAACCAAGCTTAGGGTAAGCCTGCTGTTTAGGGCTGATTAGGGGCTGTTTTAGGGCAAAATTAGGGTTTACGATGGGAATTTGGGAATGGGGTTTATAGGGTTTTAATCTGCAGGTTTAGAGGGTCATTATGGTATAAAAATATCTGGATTTGAACAAGTTTTAATTTCCTGCAGAAATTAGGGTTAGGTTTCGGGTTTCGTAAATAAGGTAAACAACTAAAATTATGGTCTAAAGTAGGATTTAGGGGCAGGGGTTAAGGTCGACTGTTAGAGGGGCTAGGGGAAGATTCGGTTGCAATATGGAAGGTTTCTGATGGCTGAATGTGTCCCAGCAGAAAATTAGGGTTTTTAGGGTTCAATGGAGAAGAGGGATCTTAGGGTTTGGCTGGACAGAATGGGCAGCAGCTAGGGTCGAGTGGAGATGGTGATGAGGGGAAGTTATGGTCCAAATCTGATCAGATTCCAATGGAGGAGCAGATCTGAATCAGAGTTTAGAGTCTTCTAGGGTTTATGAAAATAGGACAGAAGAGAAAAGGAATTGATTGGGGAAGGGAAGAAAGGATAAACAGAAAATAATAAATTCAAACTCACCGTCGAATCCTCTAACAGCAGTTTGAATGGTTGAAGGATGAAGCCACCTTCGAAGAAAGATCCTCCCAGCCGTCACGGCGTAAGGAGTCAACCGGATTCCACCAGTCCCTTTCCACCTTGATAGAACCACAAGGATGCACACTCAACGAGCAAAACTCAACGAGCAGGGCAGCAGCTATGGCAGCAAACAAAAAGCTTTTCATTAATCAAATTCGTCTTCAAGGCTTTGCCCCTTACAACCTTATATAAAAGACTCAAAAATAGACTTTTACTCTAAAAAGGAAAGCCCTAACCCAATTCCTAACCTATTAGGTAACTTAAACTGACTAGGAAACTAAAATAGACTCAAAATAGAGTCCTAATGACTTAAAAACAACTTAAACTACTTAAAATAAAGAAGATTCTCTACTAGCCAATAGGATATAAGAACCTCTTAGCCAATAGGATCACTTTACTTAAATTAGACCAATTGAACCAATTGGATGCAACCAATTTAAACCGGTTCAATTAAAAACATAAAAATAGACTAAATATTGGGCTAATCCCGTATGCAACCTATGTACCCCTCTTTTAGGCCCATAAAAGTGGCCTATTACATAGAAAACCCATGGGATCAAAGGCCCAACATACATATAACCCAACCCTAGACTTATTTCTAAAGAAATAAGCCCATTTCGGTGACTAATCTGCATCAACTTGTAATCCTATGTGTAAGCTCTCTATGCTGAAAAAAAAACTCTCTAAATCACCTAAGCCTTAATTGTACAAAACACCAAGTAGGAGGTTGACTTAGTGACTTAGAATAGGTTTGGACTCATGTCATCTATTTCAAGGATGACCGCGAGCAAGGACAGATGTCGAAGCCAAGGAGAGTGTAAACGAACACTCTTAGGTACTTCGTTTGGTGGACGCCCGTAAGTTTTGCAGATGTCCGCAAGACAACACAAATGCACGAGGAAACTCACAGACGTTCGAGCCGAGAGGAGTGGATCTCAGACACTCCATAATCCCTAGGTCTGAGAGACGTCTGCAAGATAACTCGGAGATCCACCAGACTTAACAAATGTTCGAGGCAACTTACGAATGTCCGAAGTTAAGAGCCATATTACCTTTGGAGTTCAACAACTATTTATGATTGTTGGAACCTAACAGATGTCCACGGAAATATAAACTAAAAATTTGTGGTCATTTGGTGAGAGTCCAATCTTGGCTATAAAAAGGGGACTTAGTAGGACCTCTAAAGGTGATCCATACCTAACAATCTTAGTACTTCAACTTAAGTATTCTTGTGATCAATTGGGCTGTAAGGGTTATAAAGAGTTTGTGTTTTGACTTGCTTGTCTTGTCCACTCGAGGCATTTATTCATTTTCTCTTTCATTCAGAAAGAATTTATGTCGTTGTCTATAAGATGTGTCCTATAAGTAAAATCACTCGGGTGATTTGTCAAGATTGGTAGTGAGCAATTTAGAAAACTACTTGTAAGCGTTTGATTGCTACCTCCGGTAAAGTAGTTGCGATAGTTGGAAAGTCTTGGAGTTTATTTTCCTTGGGAGTGGAATGTTGCCGAACCACTATAAATCTGTCTCCTTTGCTTATGTTCCCCCTTACATTGTGCTTGAGTGTGTTTGTTCAAACTTCTAACTAAGCTTCTACATTTGCAATTCATTAAGAAAAGTTGATACTAAAGAAGTTTAGATTTTCAATCCACCTGCCTCTTAGGTTGCCTACCGATCCTAGATATCTAAGCTAATTCTCTTCATCAAAGAATTACTGTTTGAAGAGCAAATAACAACTTCAACAAGATTCAGGTTTGATGAGTGTCTCAACTACAACAACATTAAGGATGCATATACAATGGTTAATGAAGAAGGTTGTGAGGTCATAGTTCAAAATCTCAATCGAAACCATCGAGATTTTACGAAATGTTTCGGTTCAACTAAGGTCGAAATGAAACTAGAAGCGACTTAGTAGGAATCAAAAGAGCCAACCGGGATTTCAGGTTTTGGTTGGAAGTTTCGGTGAAATGGTACCAACATGCAATTTAAATACAGGAATTCGAGTGAAATGGGTCAAAATTTTGACCAGTTCCGTGAGTTACATAAGTTTCGATTAAGAGAGGAAAAAGCCCAGAAAGCCCCAAAATTTGAGAGTTTATGCTAAATCACCACAAGGTGTTGGGTAATGGGGACTACCCAAACGCCCCGGGGTCCCTAGTGAGGTGCAAAAGGCCATGGGTGCCCACATGAATGGAGGAATAAAGAGAAGGTTGGATAAGCAGAAGGCAGGGGAAGAGTTTGATGAGTCAGTGCTGGAGAGACAACCAACAGCAGCATACTTGTCAAGGCGTCGCCTAGGCGTCCTGGCACCATGGCCGACTTGGGCGCCTTGACCACCTAAATGGTGTCGCCTTAGATTTGGACCCTCTCCGACACCTTGGGTCGCCGTGACAACTATGAACAACAGGGATGATTCTGATTCTGATAGTGATGAGGACTACATGCCTGCTGATAAGGAGACAGGATTAGAGGCAAGACAGATATGGCTTGCTAGGGCAGCGAACCGAGTTACAACTATGTAGGTTAAGAGAGAAAGGGAGAAGAGTTGGTTCTTTAGAGCAATTGCACCAGAGGCTGGTGGTAGTGGTTCTTCTGCACCGGGTAGAGATGGAGAGGAAAAATGAAAGAAGACACACTTGCTCTACCAGAGATCACAGAGTTTGAGAAGAGACCCAATAGATGAGGATGTCATTGATATCCATGAATAGGATCCGGCAAATTTTCAGGATTCAGAGCAGTAAACAGAGAAACCTAAAGCACGTGTGGTCTGACTGGAAAGGTAAAGTGGGCGATGTCGTGTCGAAATAGTTCTTTTACCACAATATCCCAACACATTCCATTGAGGGACCCAACTATCAGAATATGCTAGATACTGTAGAGAAAGCTAGGGAAGAAGTGAAGGGTCCCACGTCATAAGAACTCATGAATGTCTATTTGCCCAAACAAAGACAGTAGCTCGAGGATATAGAGAACCTTAAGGGGACATTGGCAGACTACAGTATGATTGTTATGTGTGATGGTTAAACTGAACCCACTAGACAGTCCATCATCAACTTCACGGTATACTATGATTGTAGGACTTTGTTCCTTGAGTCAATGGATGTATCAAAGGGGAGGAAGGATGCCAAGTATATATATAATTTATTGAAGGAGGTATGATAGAGAACAGTGTCCAAGTGGTGACGGACAATGGCAACAACTTCAAAAAGGCTAGGAAGAGACTGATAAAGAACAGCAAAGACCGCTTGTTTTTTAACCCCAAGTGCAGCACACTGCATTGTTGAGGAATATGGTGAGGATTTGGTGAGGCCCGACATTACTCAATTTTCCACGAACTACATTACCTTGAAGAGATTTGAGGCGAAGAAGGTTGGACTCAAGTCCATGCTTCAGAGGAGTGGTTTAATTTGAGGGAATCGGGTCCTCCACGAGATAAAGCAGCCCAGTCGACCCTATCTAGTGAGTAGAGCTGGAACTGAAGAAAGTTGTTATATTAATATAACCAATGGTAAAGGTGTTGAGGACGGTCAACTCTGAGAAGCCTACCTTGCCACACTTGTATGCTGCAATGCAGATGATGGACCACGTGGCGGCAACGATACCGTGTGGAGGTAGAAGCTACCTTCAAATTATACAAGATTTGCTTGGAGAAGCAACTTATGCATCAACTGCGTAAGGCTAATAAGTTTTTTATTTTCATCTACCTAAGGTTGTAAGTCAAATTACTTTCCATTTACATCTTCATAAGCATTGACAAGTGTTTTAATCAGTTACAACCTATTATCTCAATCCCAAGTACCAATACAAGCACAGACTTGGGATGAATCAAGAACTGATAGATGCAGTGGAGACGTTAGCCAACCTGGAGCCAAATCCATCTATACAGTCCAATTGCAATGGTGACGTGGACTTGTAGTTTCTTAAGTAATTCTAATCAATGTAATTACTCAAATGGGTATTGATGCTAACTTACCAATGTTTGAAATAGATTCATATGGGACTTTCAGCCATGTAGCCGCAAAGTCCAGAGGGGATAGTATTGCTTCTGGTGGGCCTACTAACTTAGTTTCTTAGTTATTTTTTTAAACCCGAATATTACCTGGGACCCGGGGCAGCCCCTAGAATTTTATTAATATCCAAAAAAAATGAATACACGGGGGGGGACATGCCACCTTACCCCTAACCCAAAAAAAAGAAATAAACATAAGAATCTGGACACTACATTCTGAGGACAGGTAAACCTGACCTGTCTTCCCGTAGGATACGCTGGAACTCTCCTTGAGGACAATTGTCTTGACCGAACATGGTGGAGAACCCTACATCACAGGCGAGATTAGCCAGCCAGTCGGCAGCCCTATTGCTCTCCCTATACACAAATGCAATGCAAGGCTTGACCAGTCCAATCAACTCCAAGGATTCCTGAAACCAGTACCAGCCCCTCCATAAATTACATCTCTTGAGGCTAACCATGCGCACTGTGGAGCTAGAATCCAAATTAATCACAACCCCAGAAAGGCCCAAGTCCTAACATAACTTCAACCCATCTTTCAAAGCCTAGAGCCCAGCAATGGAGTTCATTCAAGGACCATAGAAATTAGAAATGGCAGCCAAGACGAAACCCTCCATGTCCCTTATAACACCTCCCCCTCCACCTTCACCAGGGTTCCCTCTACACGCACCATCCACATTCAGCTTTACCGCCACAAAAGGCGGGCACCAAAACACCGAAAGAGGGCAAGTCGGTCTAGGAGAGGGAGCCAAGATCCCAAGGGCACGAAGAATCTGCCTACCTCTAACTGTGGAAGTTCTTCTAAGCTTAGAGGGCAATGGAAGGCGCCTCACCCAAGCCTTAATGCAGTCAATGACCCCTATAGCCGGCCTCATCCTTTCCCCATGCCTTCTGTTACACCTCTCCTTCCAAAGCTCCCAAACAATCAAAGAGGGCAAGCACCCAGTGATGTAGTCAGAGAGACTCCTGCAACTAGCCGACTCATGCCAAAGCAAAACCTGTTTCTGATATCTTGAGCATGTACAAACGGAACATAAAAAACCCCTGAGAAGAACCTCCACACCTTGGAAGTTGTCCCGCCGGACACAAGACAGTGGTCCGTAGACTCACTCCTAGGACTCCCACAACAATTGAATTTCGACGCAAGGGGAATACCAACAACCATGATAGACTCATCCGTAGGTCTCGACCCATTAAAGAGTTGCCAGGTGAAGAAAGCGATCTTGGTGGGCAAAGTCTGATTCCAAATCCATCTGGAATAGGGAGCTTTAGAAGAGCGACATCTCACCTCATTCTAGACAGACTTCGTTGAGAACAAACCATCACTAGAGGGAGTCCAAACCAGCTGGCCCTCATTAACCAAAAGAGAGTAGTTACAATGGAGAATACCCTGTTGCACCCCATCAGAGTCAATTAGGCCTAAAACATTCTAGTTCTATGCTCCTTCCACCCCCAACACTTCCTTAACACGAGAGAGGTATCGGCTTGGAGGGCATAGTTGTCACGGCGTCACGGCGATCCAAGTTGGTGGAGGGGTGTCTGATCGATATATCGACACGTTGCCCGCAATGGCGTTGCCATGGCGATCATGTCGACCATGGCAGAATTGTAATTAAATCAAAAGTTGAATGGCAAAGTTGAATGGCAAACATGTAGATAAATCAAGATTTATAAGAGCAATGGCAGAATTGTAATTAAATCCAAAGTTGAATGGCAAATTAGTAGATAAATCAAGATTTATAAGAGCAATGGCAGAATTGTAATTAATCTGAAGTTGTAAAGGAGTGGCAGAACTGTAATTTAATGGAGTTAAAGAGAAAACTGAATGGGCTAAATAGACTAGCAATAGAGAATATAGGGGGTTTTATATAAATAATATAAGTTGTCCTTACTTGCAATTTTAAAGACTTAATGTCTTCTTCAACCTTGCAATAACACGATAGAAAGAGAGGCAGAGAGGCGGTGAACTGGAGTAGTTCCTGCAGAGGAAACTCCTTCTTATGAAGACGATTCTCCCTAAAATAGGAGATTTAGGGAAACAGGGAGAAGGTCTAAGGTTGGGGAAGAAACAAAAAATTAAAGAAGAAGAAATCGAAGAGGGAAAGAGACGGGAAGAAGAAATCAAAGAGGGAAAGAGAGACAGGACGCCATGGTGTAGGTCGATATGCATGCTTCTCCAGCGCCAGGACGCCATGGCGACACCATGACAACTATGCTGGAGGGCGTTGTCCACATGATCAATCAATGGCCCCATACCTGTCCAATCATCCAGCCAGAAGAGAATGCCACCTGTTCCAATGAGTCACCTAGACCTGGACAGCAGAATATCCTTGCACGCCAAAGCATTTCTCCAAGATCTGGATCCCAGACCATTCGGCAAAGACAATGCGAGATGGCAGTTTTTCAGCAACTTCGCCTTGAAATAATCACTCCAAAGCGACTGGTCCAACATGACCCTCCATAGGCCCTTAAGCCTCAGGGAGAGGCCAACCTCCTCCAACAGTCTGACCCCCAACCTTCCTTCCTTGTGAGGCCTGTAAACCTTGTTCCAATCCACCCAGTGCCTGCGTTTTCCCCACTCCGACCTGCCCCAGAGGAAATCGGCCAGAATACCATAGATCCGACGAAAGACGGCTTTAGGGGGCTCCAAAGTAGCAAGCACATGGAGGGGAATGGAAGACAACATATGTCTTAAGAGGGTAACGCGCCCCCCCTAAGGATAATAGCTTACCTTTCCACCCCGCCACCCTGCCTCTTAATTTGCTAACCAAATCATCAAAGAAGCAAATTTTCAGACACCCCGTGTGGAGAGGAGCCCCCTGATAAGTTAGAGGAAGAGACCGCCTTGAGAACCTTGTAACCGCTCCCACCATACATGCTCTAGCTCCCGAGACCTTCTTACCCAATACAAAACAGCTTTTCTGCTTATTTACCAGCTGTCCCAAAAAACCCTCATATCTGCTAATGAATCCAAGGATCTGCTTCAATGAACTTTTTAAACCCTTGGTAAAAATGATAGTGTCATCTGCATAGTTCGAGAACTCGCGAGATCTCACAAAGTTTCTCGGTTTTTGGAAAAAACGAGACAAGACCTAAGGCGAGTCCCAAGTGTGAGATCTCGCCGAGATCTCGGATCTCGGGTAGATATCTCGGTTTGATCCATTTTTAATGCTCATCTACCCTTTTAATGGCCCATCTACCATTTTAATGCCCACCTAAGTTACTCTTTTAATGCCCATCTACCCTTTTAATGGCCCATCTACCATTTTCAGGCCCATCTATGGCAAACTATGTGCAAAACTACAGCAACACTATGACATGGGAATTCTATGTGGATATGGTTGGGGTTGAATACATTACCATAGCACATTTTATGTAACATTTGTTTAAAGATTGATGTATTGTACATTTTAACATTTCTAATGCTTATTTAAGTTGTTTTACATTAATTGAATGTTTTGATTGCTTTCTATTACTAAACTATATGTAAAATAGGGTATTTTAGTACGTCGTCGCCCTCGACGCCTACCAACCTATGGTCCGAAGTGAAACTCATATTTGGACTTTGTTTTTGCAAAATCTGATAGTGCCATTGTGTTTAAATGGCCTAAAATAGGCTGAATACCAAGTTTCAAACCCAAACTAGGTCTAAAACCCACCGAGATGAGGCTTCGAGTCGGACAAAAAAAAAATAAATTCACCAAATCGCCGAGATCTTGGCTAGACTCGGTTTTTCCCAGAACCAAGTTGGTACCGAGATCCAAGTTTTAGAACCTTTGTCATCTGCATATAAATAGTGAAAGATGCCTAGACACCCCCACGGGAGGGAGAAGTAGGTTGCACGTCCTTCAGCAAACAGATTCTTGATGCCTCTGCTAAGCACTTCTTCAGCTAAGATGAATAGAGCAGGGGATAGGGGGTCCCCTTGCCGCACACCCCTAGTGGATTTGAAGAAGCCGGATGCATTACCACCCATCGCAATAGAGAACCAGTAGTTCTCCACAGTCTTCCTGATTAAGTTTATCCAAGCCTCGGCAAAACCAAACCTAGCAAGCAGCAAGTAGAGGAACTTCCACTCTAGCCGATCATAAACCTTAGCCATATCAAGCTTAAGGACGACATTCCCACCATGCACTTTCCTATTCAAATCTTGGGTGACCTCTTGGACAATTGAGATGTTATCCTGAATGCTTCTCCCTTGCACAAAAGCACCCTCCTCCTCCACAATCAAGGAGGGGAGTAAACCGGCCAACCTGGACACCAAGAGCTTGGCAATAATCTTATAGGAGAAATTGCACAGGCTAATGGAGCGAAGATCCGACATTACCTCAAGGCTGTCCTTCTTGGGGATGAGCACAAGATTAGCAGACGTATAGCTTCTCGGAAGCTCCCCCCCTTCAAAAAAGTCTCTAACCGCTGTCCAGACATCATGACACTTTTTTTTTCCTACTTTCTTAGTTTGATTCATATAAGTATGTACAAAGTACATCCCTTACCAAGAATAACCTAATGCAGGTGAATGATGAATGCTATATGGGAGTGATGCCTCTAACTTAAGGAAGATTGCTATGAAGGTGCTCTCTCAGACATGTTCCACCTCCAGATGTGAGTGCAGCTGGAGTACATTGACTTATCTAGTTGAAGAGGCGGAACCGATTGGCTCACAAATGGTTGGAACACTTGGTGTATGTGCACTACAACATGAGACTGAAGATTGAGCACATATGCATGGGCATGGAGAATGGTAAAGACTAAATCGAGCTCAGCAACATCTTCCAAGAAGAATGAGATGAGGAGGATCTCTTCTATGGATGGGAAAAGGATGGGGACCTTGTATTGGATCATCCTAGTCGTAGGCCCGACCCCAAGATTGCAAGTCAGATGGGTGCAGATGTTAAGGAATTTATGTCTTCTCAAGAGGAAAAGTTCACTCACAGAAACCCCAACCCTTTCAGGTCCCAACCTGGAGGGGCTGAAGAGGACATCGACTAGTCGCATTCCAATCACCACACACATTATCCTTGTCTGTTGGTGGAGATGATGACGATGGTGATAATGGTGACAATGGTGATAATGATGATAAATTTACATCCGTCATAGAGTACGTCCAGGTGGAGTTGGATCCTGAGCTTGAATGGAGCTGGAGCACATTCGATTCACAGCAGAGACTCAATTCGATAACACTACACAAGATGTCATCCACGATGCATGTGCCGCCATATGTTCAGGCTACTCGAGTAGATGCGACAGAGGATAGTATGGAGATAGATGCTACGAGCTTGTCAAACACACTTGGAAGGCTTGAGCCTGGAGAAAGTAGTAGATTTGGTTAGTATGGAGAGCCAGGACAATATCAAGCACCCTCATTTTCCACAGAGGGCTCCACTGTCGCATATGGTGGGTATGGTGGTTATGATCAGTATACATCTTCATTCCCACTACATATCAAGGTCAGTCACAGAGTAGGTCTTCTTTTGTGGATAGCATATTCTCATACCCAACCCCCCAGCAACTATATCAGCGCGGTCCATCAAGCAACTTTAGTGGGTCCACAGTTGCATCATCTTCCCAGTCCAGTGATCTATAACCTAGGTTGGGTTACCTAGAGTATGTTGATGATGACACATATCAGGTTGATATGTTGGACTTCGAGCGTTTCTTCAGGCATACCATGACATGACCGTCTTTTGTGATGGATTCGGAGGAACAGTTTCATTGACGATAGCAATCTTCTAGCAGTTTTGAGACTCATTGGAACTCTATGTAGTACTGACAGATTCAGCGGAACAGCTGTACACTTGTATCTGATTACTTGTAAGTGTACGATTAAACGTTTTTTCTTTATTCCTAGTGCATATTTGATTTGTTTTAATTGAATTTTGTGTGTTCTACTACTAAATTATGTGTAAATATCCTATGTTACAGAAAATATACAACAGGGTACATCACTACATCGTACACTAGCAACTTAAGGTCTAAAACCAAACTACCATTTTAGGTGTATTTTTCTACAATCTAAATGTTCTTATATGTTTAGAGATGCTTAATTAGGGTTTCCCTAAGTATCGAGCCAACAAATGGCCATTTGACCAACCAAAATTGTCAAACAAATTCAATAGCCGAAATGTGAAAGGTTTCAGTCAGGTTTTGACTGAAATTTCAAACCTTCTGTAAGGTAAATATTTCTTCATATTAAGAATTACAATATGCTTTTAGTATAAACCGACGCGCCCGCAGACAATATAAACTGCCAGATTCATGGTCATTTGTTGAAAGTCCAATATGAAGAAACTGCCAGATTCGTGGTCCTTTTACACTTTATCTGTATTTAATGGCAAAAAGACTATTGTGCAACCCTGATTTTATCTCATAGTTATCATGGAGGCAAGGCCTAATATCGAATGACTACTCTATCCCTCCACGTAACTTCTTCCCTTCAATCTCAATTGTTTAGATTGTTTTATTTCTGATTTTTATCCTGAAAATTTAATTTTGAAATCTGATGGCTATAATCTAACTGTTAAATCTGAAATTTGATTTGACCGGCATATCTAAGTGTCAGATTAGGATCTCTTCCATTACATTAGTCCTATTATCCGCAGGCTGATTAGATTTTTCAGATCTGATCAATCTGATCGATCTGCATCAAGGGGAGCTTGGGGTCTACATGTACATAATTTGGCCTAATCCAAGCTGCCATGTGGCAGATATTGGGCCATGCACGAACCAATTGCTCTTATTTGATGGGTATTTCATTCCATTAATTTCCTTTTTCTTTCACATTTTTTTTGTTTTAGAAAAGAAACAGCAGAAGAGGAAAGCTTACTACAGAAAGAGAAAAGGATGAATACATAAAACTGTCTACAAAGGCCAACGACTGAAAATGCCAAAAGATCCAAAAACATCACTCAAACAATTTCCTCTATATCTTTGTATTTTAATTGTTTTGACTATTAGTGAAGTTACAAATGCTGTCAGCTGAGATCATCATTTAACATGATTTCACTTTACCCACCAGAACAAAAGCAACAGCTCTGACCCACTCTCCCAGTCATTTCAGCTCCTAATGTCGAAGCAACTGCAATTAAAGGTTTTCTTATTGGAAAACCAGTGAAATAGATGAAAAAGAATAACTGAAAGAAGAAGAAAGTAGTTCTATTGAAAAGAAATTTGTGTACAGCCACAGGCCCTATTATTTATAGACCTCAAAAATTATAAATCCCCACCTAACGCAATTGCTATTGACTAGAACTTATTCCTACCTAATTTTTAATCTATCAACTAACCAAATATACTAGGTATACTTGGTCTAGCACAGAATTTTGCAAATGAGACATATAGCCATCAAAGCCATCTCGTGCAGGATAGATGATGGCCTCTCAACCTCTCTCTGGTTGGACAAATGGCACCCCTCAGATGTTGTCTCTACAGTTGTAAGTTCTCGTGATATTTACTCCTCTGGGCTGGGCAGATCCTCCTTGATAGCTTCCATCATATCCAGTGATTCCTCCACCACTCCCCCCCCCCCCCCATTTCCCCCCTCCCCTTGCAGCCCTTTGGAGCTCCCTCCCCCCCATCCCTCCTGGTCATCGTGGCAGAGGGGACACTATTCTTTGGCTCCCTTCCCCCTCTGGCAGATTCAGCTCTCACTCAGCTTGGGATATGGTTAGGCTCAGAGGGACCCACTGTCCTTGGCACAAAGTCGTCTGGTTCAAAGGACACATTTCTCGCCACAGCCTCACCTCTTGGCGCGCTCTCTCCAACTGTCTCCCAACTCAGGCCTTCCTCAATCATAGACACATAACAGGTTTCTCCCCGCTGCTGCGTCTGCTGGAATGGGCAAGAGGACACAGATCACTTGTTTTTGTCTTGCCCTTTTACTGCTTCCATTTGGAAAAGAGTCTTGCGCTCTTGCTGGCCAGGTAGAAGAAGCCCTCTCCCCCTCCGACTCTCGCTCTCTTGACAAGATTTGGAATGCCATCTCCTTCGATGTTTCATCTAAAATCAGCTCTCTCCCTCTCACTGATGTCAAGGATACCCCAAGGAACAGGCTCATTATTGTACCCTGGGGTCTTCCTCTCTCCATTTTGCAGCCTAGTTAGTTCTAGGCTTTGGTTTTTGCCCTCGGGCCTGTATATTCTTCCTTCATTCTTCATAATATATACTAGATATACAGTTGAAACAAAAATGAACAAAATTTCATTTTTGAGACTTGTGGAACTCCTTGTTGAGCGGGGAGTTACAGAGAGCATCTCAAACTCGATTCTTTGACATTGAAAATTAATGAGACTACCAATCTATCCCAAACAAAAAACCTGTCTGGGACTACTACGACTGACTAAAACTCCATTAACGAACCATCTTTGGACTAGCAAAAGTAAAAACTAAAGAAGAAACTCAAATCTGCAGTTTCCGGAGAAGTTAATCCTAGCTCAACTGGGAGTTAGCTGCCGACAATTTAATTCTTGATCCTACAGCTGGAACCTGACTTGGACTAAAGTAGAGGTTAAAATGACTCTAACTGGAAGGAATGGGACAGAGATTCCAAATTGGATGAGTAATCAAACTGAGGGCAAATGCACTGTATCACAACCATTGCTGCATCGTTTTTTTATTTATTATTTTTTGTTATTTTTATCTCTGCCGATCTTATGGAAATATGAGTCTTACATCCCTGACTTTCAGTAATGGGACAGTAATGACCTCTACATTAATTCCCCAACCACAACAAAACTGGTCTAACCAATATAATATTTAGGACAAAAAAATCACCATTTTCCCTAACTTGCGTTGTTGCATTCCTGAACTGTGACACAAAGACAAAGCCTCTATTCACTCAAAGTATAAGCTTCAGACCCTTCTGGCAAATTAATAGCTTCTTGAATTTCATTTCCTTACTAATTGCCTTTTATGGATGAGCCAAAGTTGCAAATCAGACATTGATCCTATCACTCTGAATCTTCAGGAGTGGGGAAAACAGGCACATGCAACAAGCATGTCCACCAGGTAAACATCAAATGATTAATGATGAAGAAATTTAACAACCCCCCCCTTTTAAAAGAAAACAAAGCAAATAGCGACTCACAAGTTCTTATGGCTTGCTACTTTTGGAGCTACCTTCTCGATATACTGTTTTCGCTTTGCAATAGACAAGGGTTTTATGCATTTGATGAGTTTATGGCAGTCTAGTTTGCACTTTCTGCAGATGCCAAGCTCTATTTGGAAAAGTGCCTGAAAACCAAAAAATTATTCAATTGTAAATCATTCAGACCACTAGACACTATAAAGTACATACATGAATATTGAATTTTCTGAAAGAAAACAGAACCACCTTGCATCCAACAAGCATGGCTTACAACAAGAACAATCTCTACCAAGATACAGTGAGTTCAAACCCTAACCTCACGTAGCGATCTTTGACTGGTTCTTATACGAAATTCTTCAAAGCAGTCCAGAGTACAGAACAGATCCTCTAAATATTCAGGAGTCTTAGCAAGATTGCCCCTGAAAATCAAGTGTTTCAAATATGGAATTATGAAGGAACTCCAGGGTATAATTTGTAAGAAAGCTTTCATGGAAACATACTTGCATGGTGCTTGACAGAGTTTACAGAGCGGTTCATCCGTCATTGACCATCCTTGAGCATAAGTTTTTTCCTTCTTCCCATTCCCACTACGAAGAGAAACCATCTTCCGGATAGCATTTTCTGGCAGTGGATGGCTTATATCATATAAAGGTGTTGCACGTCTTTTGCTTCCACCTTTTAGCAGTCCCTGTTACAGTAAATAAATGAGCAACACCAAAGCAGGAGATTAAACACTATCATCACATAAATTGAACATATAAAAGGTTGGGGCAAATAAATATGTTGTGAACTGTATAAGTGAGGAATGAATTGGTCTAAAATCTTATGGACATACCCCACTGCCATGGTTAATGCCTTCTTTCAGATAGCACAGCTCAAGGCTTAGGGGCAGTTGTAATGGCTTTCCAAGTAATTTCTTTTGCTGAAAGGGTGTCAGACCATTCCACTCTGTGATAAATGCTAGAAGAATATCACGATAGGTCGGATTTTCCTGGATAAATTTGGGAGCTCTTCCCTTGTTTATACCAACAACTGAAAAATTCAGTGACTCAAGTTCCTCGGGCCGAAAATTCTGAAATAGTGGTTTTGGTCTTGGATCCCTTCCTGAAACACAAGAGTACAAGTGGATCCTTCCAGTATACTGGCTAACCTGAAAAAACAGAAAAGAAAAAATCATAATGTATGAGTCATAATGTGGTTGCACTCTTCATGCTGTGTTGTCTAACTAATTTTTAAGGTAATACATTTTTTGTGGGGGTGAATGGAAAATTTATTAAAGAAAAAGAGCAGAATACAGCATAAAAGCCAAGGAGGCTAACCACAGGGAGATCCCCAACCAACTAAAACACAACCAACCAAAGGATGATACAGCAAAACAAGGGGAGGGAAATGCAAATATCAAAGGATGATACATCAAAAACCCCTCGAGGGAGGGGGAGAAATAAGGGGGAGATCCCAAGAAGGGGCAAGATGTCTATTTCTAAGAGTGTCTGCTCGCAGTGTGAATGGGGAGAAGCCTATTTTAAACCTCAAAAGAAATAACTTCCTAGATCCGCTCAATAGTACATGTCTAGGAGGTCCATCTTCTTTTATTTCTTTCCCACCAAACATGATGAACCACAGCACCAAAGGCAAGCTGCTTACCAATGGAGTCACAGGTTGATTTGCCACTAAAATATTTCAAGATCCACTTCCAATCTCTCTGAAAGGGAAGGATATTTCTATGATGGGGCCCACACTTTTGAGAACACCTTTCCAAATCAAGGTTCTAAAACTTGGTCTCGACCAGGTCGAGTTTTCCGAGATCTCGAGACTGTATTTTTTTTTTATGTTTCGGTGGGCATATGGCCATAGTTGGCTCCAAAACTTTAAGGTAAGCTTGTTTTAGGCTTAATTAACATATTTAAAGGTTCAAATTGAAAGAAAAAAAAAACCGAATTGGGTGCTTTGGATTTGCACCCTTGGTTGGCAGTAAAGGCTGAACCCTTAGTATAATATTACCTATTCTACACATTGTTTGAATGAAATGAGACATAATTGGCAAGTAAAACAAGTAAATTATGCACATAATATTGAATAATTATTTAAGAAATAGTTAGACTTAAAGTTTCTACTATAAACCACAAGATACAATGAAGTGTTCACAATGCATATTACATAGACACGCAACCTAAGTACAATGAACAATACATAAGTCATAGACACCTTAGTACCCTAGTCTTCCATGTCTTAACTCCCAAGTCCCAACAATACAATACTATGACTCTATGAGTACTGAGGAGGTCAAGATTCTTGAAATATTCAAGATTTCTCCAAGATTCTCGAAATATTCGAAATCTCGGTAGAGTTTTTCAAGATTTGACATTTTTTTGTTTCATATCATATCTCATCTCGACTAGCTCAAGTTTACCGAGATTTCCGAGATCTCGGCGAGATTTTGAACTATGTTCCAAATAGATCCTGAGAAAGAACAAGAGAAGAAGAGGTGTTTCACATTTTCTTGTGAGTTCAAGCAAAGGCAAGGATTGGAGATTGACAGATTTCTTTTGAGAAGAGAATCTTGAGTAGGAAGGGAAGAAGTCAATGCCCAAAAAAAAAAGTGAACTATGCCTAGGAATATTTGAGCCAAACCACCCCAGCTTGCACCAAGGAACTTATGGAGCTTTGGATCGAATCAGATTCCAAGCAGCAGAGGCGAATTTAATAGAAGAGTTGGGAAGCCATTGGACAAAAGCACCTCTATGAGCATATAGCATTCAAGCAACCAGCAAAAAAAGGAGAAGTTATGTGGGGAAGTGTACCACCCACCCCCAGATACAGTGGGGGGCGAAATGATCCCCCTGCCCCCTATAAAAGGCAGAAATCCTGCCCCCCACCCCAAGATGCTTCAGCGCATGCTTTCTTTGGCCCCCGCGTATGCGCAGGGGCCATGATCTCCCTACAGAGAACGGTCTCCCAAAAAATGGAACTGGATAAGGGGTCTTATAAAATAAAAAATGAATATCATTAACTATTCCATAAATTCAGAATTAGACTGCAACAGTCAACTAGAAGCTATCTGTCAGCTGATGTTCTAAACTTAACCACCTCCGTCAAATAATTTCTTCTCAGTGAACCAAAAAAACTTTGCCTTTAAAACCCAATACTATGTTAACATGCACACATATCCAAAAATAATTGCATGCTCATGCATCAACAAATACTTGAGTTGAAGGTAACATATTTTTAGGGTTTTTGTTTAATCAATCATTAACAATCCCCAAGTTTTCTTAAGGTTAAGGGAGAATAGAATATAGCATTAACATAAAACAGATGGTACGGGAATAGCAGAAGATATTATTGAACATTTATATTTGACTCAAACATGAATCCAAATCTGAAAACAAGAAATTGGAGTACTGAACAAAACCGGAGAGCAATCCTGTGAAAACAAGAAATTGGAGTACTGGACACACACATGAATCCGAATCTGAAGCTGTATATGCACAAAAGCACGTCATTGTTTAAAATTCAGATGCACTTCACAATTTCAATTAGAATATTGAACATAAAATTGATTCCAAAACAATACCTGGGGTGCAAGATTTTAAGTATTGGTATCGTGTATCATATAAGTGTGGTGATTTTAAGAGACATTGTATCGGAGATACGCATGGAAATTGTCAAGATATGCATGGAAATACACTTTTGGATTAAAAAAAAAAAAGAGTATAAATAAGCAATATATAACATGTATCATGCATTAACACTAAAATGGACAACAACGTATCATACATTAACACTAAAATGGAGAACAACGTATAATGAGATAAGTGAATTCAATTGAAATTGTTATGAAGGATGAGGTTTTTGCAGGAAATCTCAAAAAGAAATAAAAAAAAAATACCACGATGAAAAAATTTTGCTTTTTAGTGAAATTCCATGGATCGGAGTACAAATCCTTGCAATATAAGATGTTTGATGCTAGCATTTACTTACTTTTACCTAAATTCATGGACTTATAGAAAAAAAAAAAAAAGGTCTAAAAACAAGGATTAAACCAAAAAAAATCAGGTTCTTTGATAACCTACCTTTTCTGAAAATTCCTTCAATCTCTGATTTCAGCCACTTGAATGATCTCGAAAGAGAGGTTTGTTGGTTAAATATGAATTGTTTTTTATGCTTGAATGTAAACCCCAAGTCACAATATTGGAAAAAAAGAGGTTAAGAGCAAGGAATGAGACTCTCGGGTGGTTATTTCTGACTTCAGAGCTTGTTTTTGAGTTCTGGAATACGACCATGAGGATTTAATGGCTTGTTTAGCCGTATCGCAATGCATCGACCGTATCACAATGTATTCAGCCGATACGTTAGCAATACATACCGATACTTTATCTATAGTTTTTTACCCCTTAAATTGACATTATATCGATGGTACCCTACAGAATCAAGCCAGATCGGCCGATAAAGTGTGATACTTATCGATATATAATTTAAAAAAAAAAAGAAAAAGAGAAATGTATTGCACTGTATCGTATTGATACCTTCCAATACCGATAAATATCAAGCCGCATCGCAATGTATCGACCGTATTGCAATGTAACGATCCGTATCACAATGTGTCGGCCGATACGTTAGCAATATCGACCGATACTTTACATTTTTTTTAACCCATTAAATTGACGTATCAATAATTATCAATAGTATCGTACTGTATTGAGTCGTATCAGCCGAGACAGTGTGATACTTATCAATAAATAATATTTTCAAAGAAAAAAAAAAGAGATACGTATCACACTATATCGTATCGATACCGATAAGTATCAACCGATATGATATGATACAGTGCGATACTTGAAACCATGCTCAATTCCAGATTTTGGTTTAGTCACAAAACATCTCAGTCAAAATTCTAGCTGTTTTGTTTTGGCATTAGAGGATTATAGATACAAGAAAATGGAAAACCAGAGAATTAGCTGACCTCATCCAAGTGAATCTGATTCCATTAAATGGATCAAAGCAAAAGCTTATTGGATCAGATCTACTAACCTCAACAATGACAGAGTCCCTCAGTCCACCAATTTCCACCAAAATACAGAAATATTTCAGTCAAAATTGTGGCACTCGGGTATTTTGACAAGGACAGTTCCCAAGTACAAAGATATGGAACCCAGAGGATTGCCAGTGCTACTATGTTGTAATTTATGATTGTCAATCCAGCCACTCAATGGATTGGGTCCCGTAGCTTTACACTGTGGGGGCCACTGTATTGAGGGTCTGGATAATAATCATAAGTAGCACTAGTATTTCTCAGGAAACTATATAATAGGATAGGATAGTCCCACATACATCTCTATATGCACCCAAGATTTGGCTAACAATCCAACATATATTTAGCTTACCTATAAATCCAGATGAAAGTGACTTCCTAGTGGGGAAAAAAAGAAAAAGAAAGGAAGACCATGGGTGAGGCTACTTGATTTACATTTAAAGGACCCACCAAAAAAGCCAATAACCACCTCAAACTGAAATATTTCAGTCAAAATTATTAGTGTTTCAGGTCAACAACAACAACAAACTCAGCCATATCCCAACTTAGTGTTTCAGGTCATTTTGAAAATAAAATTTCCAGTTCAAAGAATATGGGAACCCAAGGAACATAGTTGTCAAGGCGTCGCCTAGGCGACCAACCATCCAGCATGGAACTAAATCTCGGTCTAAACTGTTTTGGCACTTTCCAAGACAAAACCTAAGGTCGATACTGGATCGTACCAGGTTTCAACTATATTTTGGTAGTTTCAGCCAAAAATAACCAAGTTTCGACCAGTTTCGGTAGTTTAGACCAGCCCATGACATTTCAAGTTTGGTCCAGAAAAATACCGGGTTTCAATCAAATTGACTTATGTTTATCGCTTTTTTTTTTTTTTTAATGAATATGCGTATATTATATCCTACGTTTTGTTTCCTACATGTTGGTTTCTCCTATTAGGCCATTACTAGCATAATTATATCATACTATATTTTTCTGGGTGAATAAGAAATTCATTACAGGGCCCCCGAAGGGGAGCAACAAAACAAAAAATAAGGAACCCAAGCCTCAGCTTTGAGGGCTAGGGGAAACAAGGGAGACAGAAGAGAGACCCCACGAGACAACAATAAGCCTGTTCCTTGGGGTATTAGTGCAAAAAGAAGGAGGGGCTGACGATGACTTTGGCTTAATATCAAAGGAAATGGAATCCCAAATCGGCTGGTAAGATCTAGAATTAGAGGTCCATTCCTAATATTGTGCTCAATCCAAACACGGTTCAAGGTTGCACAAAAAGCTAGCTTTCCAACAGTATCACATAATGAGCGGCCAGCAATAGTCATGTCGATCCAAATCTATTCACGGGAGAAAGGAAGAATTCTTCTAGAGGCTGGCCAACATTTGAGTAAGATGCCTTTCCAGATCGCTGCCGCTGTAGGGCACTCACAGAATAGGTGATTAGTGTCTTCCACATTGTTCCAGCAGAGGCAGCAATAGGGGGAGACAGGGATGTGGCGATGCAGAAGGAAGGCCTGAGTCGGAAGACAGTTGCTGAAGATCCTCCAAATTGTGAAACAGTGCCTAGGGATGTAATGCTTGAACCAAAGAAGCTTTCTCCAAGGGGCTAGAGGACTGCCCAAAGGCCTTCTTAGGATGGAGAAGAGGTCATTCCAGATGAGGGCAAGGTCTAGAGAGGAAGTAGGAGGGGGAGCCCAGCCGGACTGATCTAGAATGTCAGCCACCAAAGAGAGCCTGTGGAGACCCGAAGCATAAATGATCCGAGGGGTAATCAGGGGGAGGAGGATCCCCTTTGGGTGCCAATGATCCAGCCAAAGATAGGAAGAGAGCCCATCCCCAATCTGAGATTTGATGACATGGATGACCAAGTGACTGGAGCCTAAGATTTTGCGCCAAACCCAAGAAGAATCGGCCGACGGGGAAGCCGTCCATATGGAATCATGCCGAAGGGGCCCCGAGTAGATCCAGTCTACCCAAACGCTCTTGTGCTTTGAAGCAATCTTTCAGATTAACTTAAAGATGCCAGCCGAGTTCACATCTTTGATTCTTCTGATGCCCAAGCCACCTTCTTTCTTCGGTAGACACACAGCAGCCCAGGGAAGAGGATGAAGGAATCTGGAAGTATCATTACCCTTCCAAAGAAAAGAAGCCAACAGAGATTTCAAGGACTTTATAGTAGCTTGAGGCAGCCCATAGATGCCAGAACAGTAGATATAATAAGATTCCAAGACTGATCTGATAAGAACCAACCTGCCAGCATAAGAGAGAAGCTTGCCTTTCCATAACTGAAGCCTTTTCCGAATGAGATCAAGCATTGGGGTGCAATGGTGGGCTGAAACCTGGCAGGGATCAAAGGGAGACCCAAATACTTAACAGGCAGATGGCCTTCTTGGAATCCAGATTTCTCTAGAAAAGGAGCCTTGTCCAGCTTAGAAACCCCCGCAAAGAACAAGAGAGATTTTGAAGGGTTGATGCGAAGGCCCAATAGCTCGTGAAAGTACTGCAAGCAAAGCATAATAGAATCCAGAGAGGCAATGGAAGCCTTTGAGAAGATCATCAGGTCATTCGCAAAGGCCAAGTGAGATAAGTTGAGAGCTTTACACTTAGGCATAGCAATAAGCTGTTGATCTGTGCAAATTTGGATTTCCAAGGAGAGAGCTTCCAAAGCCAAAGTGAATAAGTAAGGGGAGAGAGGGCAGCCTTACCTAATTCCCACAGAGGCATCAAAGTAATCTGCCGGGCTGCCATTAACTAGCACAGAAAACTTTGGGGAAGAGATGCAAGCACGAAATATATGGATACTATATTGATATGGCTTCTAAGTTGCATATAAGCATAATTATATAAAATTATCATAGCTATATTACATATAGTCACATATTGCACAACTAGGCGGGCACCTTGTTGCCTAGGTGCACCCTCCAACGCCTTGGGTTGCCCATTCGCCGTGAGAACTATATACCCAGGAATCCCAAAAAACTATAGAAAAGCATAGTCACACTACTAGTGATGCAGCTCCAAGAAGGAAGAAGAAGAAGAAGAGGCCCTGAACTTAGGGTTTGAATAGGGAGCCGTAGGTTAGGATTTATATTTTCCATACGTAGTTTATTTTCTTGTTTTTAGATTGAACCGGTCTAGAATTGGTTGCATCCAATTGGTTCAATGGGTCTAATTTAAGTGAAGTGTTCCTATTGGTTAATAGGTTCTTATATCCTATTGGCTGATATGGAATCTTCTTTAAATTAGCAGTTTTTAAGTTATATTCTTTTATTTTAAGTTAGTAGGGGTAGTTAGGACATTTTAAGTTTTAACTTAGTCCAATTAGATTTAAACCTCTCCCTTCCACGATTTTGTGAAGGAGAGGCCTTTAAGTTGTAATAGGATTTGGCCTTAGGCCTTTATTATAAATAAAGGGATCGTGGGAGGCTCACCCACATACTGATATTTGAATTAAAACACTGTTTTATGCTGCTGGCCGATTGTTGCTGCTGCTCCTTGCTCTTCAAGAGTGTTTGCATCCTTGTGGGTACATCAAGGTGGAAGGGTGGGTGGAATCCTGCGACTCCTTACGCCGTGACGGCTGGGAGGGTCTCTCATTCGAAGGTGGTTTCATCCTTCAACCATTCAAGCTGCTGCCGGTGGATTCCAGTGGTAAGTTTGGACTTTAATTTCTGTTTTTCCATTCATCCTCCCTCCCCATCATTCCCCTTTTATTTTATTTGAATCCTATCAACTCTCCTTAAACCCTAGATCATCTAGGTTACCTTAAACACTCATCCCTCATCAGAATTCAGTCAGATTCAAACCACAGCCCCTTCACACCCCTGCTTATACTCGATCCAAGCTGGTGCCACTTCCCTTCACTCTAAACCCTAATTCCCCATTAATCCCCATAAACCTAAAACCCTAAATTTCTGTTTAAGCATATTCAGGCATCAGAAATTCCCCATATTGCAGCCGAACCTTCCCCCTAGTCCCTCTAACACTCGACCTCAACTCCAGCCCATAAACCCCACTCAAACCCTAGATTTTGTTTGTTTTTCATACTTCTAAAACCCGAAACCCTAACCCTAATTCTGCAGAAATTTTAAACTGACCCAAATCCAACTATTTTTATCCCATAATGACCCCCTAGACCTGCCTATTAAAGCCATATAAAACCCATTCCCAAATTCCCATCCTAAACCCTAAAATTTACCCTAAACAGCCCCTAATCAGCCCTAAACAGCAGGCTTAGCCAGAACCTGATTCTCTTGGCTCCTAGTAGGATTATTTCCAATTCTAGGACTACATTAACTAGTGCAGCAAAGTTTAACCCACGACACCAAACCCTCATTTGGAGGATAAGGGTAAAGATTTTAATCCACAGGCTAAACTGGTAGATAAGGTAAAGACTTCATTTTGATTTGTTTACCTGTCTAGATAATTAAAAAAATAATATATTTATATACATAATACATATGCATAATTGAATACTAAATAGTGAATATATATATACATCATGCATATGATTAGTGGTACATTGGTTATTTTTGGTTGTTAATTGGGTTTTATAAATGTAATTGTTTTCATATTGGTTTTTTACTTTATACACTTTGTACAAAAATAGGTGGAAATTTCATCAAATAGGTTTAACCATAACGTAAATTGATTTCTTACACATACAAATGTAGGGCTGTACCCAGTAAGGGAAAGGGTACATCCTTACTATCCCCTAGGATGAAGCTAAAGGTTCTAATAAGGAGAAAACAGGTAAGGCCATTAACCCGACCCTATGCTGACCGTTTACAGCCCTACAATATATCATCCCCATAAACAGCACAAGATTTGCCAACTCATTGACCACAAAATTAGAGGACCTACGCATCCATGGGAATAATGTATCATTTAAAAGGTCATGCTCCAAGCTTGCCTGATCAGGTAGAGTCACTAAATCCTCTTACTACCATGTACCATGAGCCAACATGTGGGGCTTCAAAGACAAAAAGAAATAAAGGAAAACGGAAAAAAAGGGGAAATATTTCAACTCTGTTGTGACAATCCACTTTCTCTAATTCTATGGTTTATATGTATAAATGATAAAGATGCAATAATTGTATATCCAGATACAAATCCAAATATCCATTTATCAAATGGATATAGGACAAATCCACATGGTTAGGGCTTGGGATCAATCAGATTAGACTGGAAAGTTTTGTTCTATTCATTTTTTGAAAAAATCATAAAAAAACCTCAATCCGTTGTTTGGTGCCTTGCTCAGGCGAGTCGTTCAACCTTCGATTCGTTCAGCGCTGAGCACTTCAAGCTGTGGCGTGAGGGCAATACAATCCACAGAAAATAGCTTCAAGTAGTAATTCCATATGACAATAGCAGCTCCACAAGGACCCCCAACCGATGAACAAACTAATCAAAGATTCTTTCATTTCTTTTTCCACATAATGCACCCACCAATTATTCGTATTGACTTGCTCTCTTTATATTTCGGACTCCAGCCTCAGTTTTCCTCCTTAATACATTCTCTTACTCATAGGAAACAAAAAATAAATTCTAAAGAGCAAGGATAAGGTTTTAGAGTGATTATGCATTTAATAAAAATTATAACAGTTCTTATAATATAACATAGTATCCATCACATTTTGCACACAGTGGCAGTTTCTTCTCTCAATTTGAATATCAATTAATTTTCCCAATTTATTTTTCCATTCACCCTATCTACAGGCTGCATCTTTCATTAAAATATGAGAAGTCTGCTGCTCCTGACTACTCTGTTGAAAATATTTATAATACATTTCACAATCCAATAATAGAATATTTGTTAAGAATATATCATCATAATATGCTAATATAATGATATCAATAGTTGTAATACAAAAACAAGAATTAAATATACTAATGTACAAGCTCTTTTATCTATAAAATAATTACATTAGGACAAAAAAAAATAAAAGAGATGCCAGCCCATCCAAAGCACTGAGAAAAGCCAGAACCCGCTGGACATGAAGCACCCCAGGAAAGACTCAAAGAAAACAAAGAACCCCTACCACTGCCCCCCCCCCCCCTAACAAAGCATTCCAATCCCTGCCAGCAAGCAAAGCTCTCATAAGAAACAAGAATTTTATGATCTTTCTACAACCAAGCTTCAAAAATGATTGCATGCTATGACAAACATTCTGATGCAATAACATGATATATAGTAACAGTAATCTAGTAATCATATATAAAGAAGCTTGGCGCTTTAAATTTAGTCGCTGGCAATAATGCCATCAGACAGGGAACTTCTTTATCAATATTAAAATTGAACAAGGCTCTCAAAAAACTGCAAACCTTCCTCTTACTAACCCTCAAATAAGTTTACAGGAAAATCATTTTTGTATCTTCAGATCACTGACACAGATTAAGGCCAAATGGTGGAAGTCCCGAGGTCTAAAGGTGGGAGGGGGGGGGGGGAGGGCATAAAATATTGTTGATAGCTTGAAATGTACCAACAAAATATACATCCAGAACCAAGAAAGCATCAGGGCATATGGCTGAAATAAAATTTAGTATATATGGTTCTACCTCAAATCTCAAACAATCTGACTGAATGGAACCAGCTGCACCAGCCTCAATGAGCATGGTACTTCCATAATCTCTGTCTGTATTTACAGTGTACTTTTGATCACTAGGTAGCTCTGCATTGGGAAACAAAACCCCTTCAAGTTCCATGTTAGCCATTGGCTCATTTTTGTCAGTACTCTTATACAATTTGCACGTAGAGACTATGCCAGGACTTCGCGGTTCTCTTGGTTCGCAAGCATCACCTTCCAAACTTCCATTGAGACTGGAATCATCAGCCATCTCAAGATCAGAACCCCTACCAGACTACCCATCCGGTTATTAGATTCTTTTATTAAAATAACAAACATAGACAACCGAATTATCAAACAAAAACCATATGCAGGGCAGAGAATGCACTAGCAACAGAGTTAAACCAAACTAGTGCCTAGAACTTAAAACCTAGGCGACAATTTTCAAATCACATCTTTACCTCAAAATGAATTAAATTTTCTTGCATTGAACTATACCCATCACCGTCTATCTGCTTGTGAGATTCATCCTTGACCATCATCTGTCCTATATGCATTTTGAAATCCTGCACTCCCTGATTTAATGCAGTATTATGGGGATCCACTGTCTCCATCTGAGGAAGTTCACCAGATACAACATTATCCAAGAACTTTTTCTTATCAAAACTAATATCTGTTTTGCTACTATTATTCGAACCAGGGCTTGCAGCTTTCATATCTTCATTCTCATCGTCTTCTGAACTTTTGTATTGAGCAAAACTACCTTCTTGATATTGATCAGAAACTTTTTCAACCTGAAAATAAACCAAACCATAATCATTTGAAGAAGGCAACCAAAGCATGTAATCTTCCTGGGGCATATGCTAGGAAGCAACTCATTGGTGCAACATAATCATTGCAACCAACTAAAGATAATTAATTACCTGATTGTTGGTTCACAAAGTTATAATTACATGCAAAAGAGAAATGACAAACCTCTAACCAAGTCATCTTTTCACTAAGATGCAATGGTGCAGGTGTGTTGCTTCCTAGCAATCCCCAATCTTTATGTGGTGTTGATACATTGCAAAAGTTCTTAGTCCAGTAAGCACAAAAAGTAGAAAGAAATTAGTTTAAACAGAACAAAAAATTTATCAAGACAATGCCCAGATAAGAAGTGTCATATTATGCAACTTAGTTGTAAGTTTGGCTGGTGAGCCCCTAGCTCCATGTCCCTTCCCCTTCCGGTAGCCTCTGCCGCTGCTTCCCCCCTCCTACAGCCCTGTATCTCAGCTCCTGCTTCACCTCCTCCACCACCTTGCTCACCACCTTCCTCTCCTCTCCATCCTTGCTCGGCACACTCCACCAAGGTACTAAAACTCGGAACTCGGTACCAACTCGGTCCCTTGAAAAACCGAGTCGAGTCGAGATCTCTCGCCGAGTTGGTGCATTTTTTTTCTTCGACTTGAAGCCTCAACTTGATGGGTTTTAGACCTAGTTGGGGTCTGAAACTTGGTATTCAGCCTATTTTAGACCATTTAAACACAATGGCACTATCAGATTTTGCAAAAACAAAGTCCAAATAGGAGTTATGTACCGGTCAAACTTAATTTGGTGTGCACGAATGCTGTCAAAATCGCTCTGAATGAAAATATTTTCTTGGACATCAAAACAAATGAATTTTTTACCGCCCTTTTGGGTTTTAGCAATGATTTACCATATTAAGATGTATGGAATTTTTAGATTTGAGAAAAACCCCAGCATTAGAAAGTTGAAAATTGCACCTACCACTGAAAATCCAGTTTTTGTTCTTGAACTGGGGGATTGACTTTTTTTCCTTTTGGAATTTGATTTTTTAACTATTTTTATTGGAGTTTGGGTCGAGATTCTCGAGATCTCGGTCGAGTTGTTGCACTTTTGCAACTTGTATGCCAACTCGCTCGGTTTCTCAAAAAACCGAGAAACTCGCCAAGATCTCGCGAGTTCTCGAACTATGCACTCCACCTCTGGTTCCAAACCTTGGAAATCCCTTTTTGACCACCACCCCTCCCCTATTGTGAACACCAGATCGAACTGAGAGGGGCGGGGGGTGAATCAGCTCCCTTAATTTTGACTACTTGTGTTGACCACACAGTCGCTTACAGTCTCACCTCGCGCCGCCAGAATGTGGCTAGGTCTCCCAAGATTGTAAACCCACTTTGTAAAACAGGGATTAGTCTTTAACAAATAACAGTAGACAAAGAGACACGATATACGTGGTTCACCGCACAGTATGTGAAGGCTACGTCCACGAAGCAATACCCCTCGGAGTTTCGTATATGCCCAATACTCAACGCCAATACAATTAGTGGCCCCTACGACCAGGATACCCCTTACCCTGCTTCAACCTCTCACCTCAGTGAGGGCAAGGACCTCAATCCCCAAAACAAAGTGGCCTCAGCCTTACAATCAATCAACCCAATTAACAGATTCAATCACAAACCCAACCCATAACAAATTACAATCTAGGTTCTACCCAATACATTCAAGAATAAAGAAATAAACCTAGAACACAGGAGCAATGGTTTGTGAACACGTTTACCTTCTCAAAGGCAAACTCCCAACTCCAAACGAATGTTGTGAGATCTACAATAGAACGTATCAAGCACTCGAATCCATCACCAACAATCAAACTGATGTTCTCTGTCGATTTCCTTCACACCTATGCTGTCGAATCACACCGGAATGGTGGAAGATGACTTCTCGATTTTTTTTTCTTCTCTAGGGCACTGGATGCGTCTTTAGTCCTCCCACGAGAATATGTATTATTCCAAGAGACTCCCTTCGGACCAATCAAAAAGAAGCAAAAAACACAAGCCCAAAAATTCGTCTCCACAACCATATACTTATGACCGCCACTGCCAAATCCTTGTTGCCAACAATGACAACACTACACTACTGCCACTACAAGCGCCAAGACCACTAACACCATTGATAGGCATTCTCTTCATTTCGCCCCTCCCTCTGTTATCGATGAATCCAACATAGGCTTCTGCCCCAAGGACCTCCTCGATGAAGACATCTCCAAATGGCAGAGCTGCCTAGTTGGCCACTTTCTGGCCAACCACCCCCCTTTCCATGTGGTAAAGTCTTCCCTTCAAAAGCAATGGCGAGCTGCCGGAGCTGTTTACACCTACATGATGTCTAACGACATCTTCATCTTCCGGTTCTTCGACGATACTGACAAGGCTCGCGCTCTTGATGGTGGTCCTTGGCAGATTGATAAGAAACCTATTTTCTTACACCAATGGGATCATCACTCGTCCCTCTACAAAATTGAACTTCAAATCATTCCCATTTAGATTACACTCCATGGCCTCCCTCTTCACTACTAGTACCCCACTGGTCTTAGCATCGTGGGTTCGATTATTGGGAAACCTCTCTACTCTAATGAACATCCAAAGTGCATGGACCGCCTCTCTTTTGCAAGGATTTGTGTTGAAATCACTGCCGATGCTACTCCGCCTGACTTCGTCATCATTCTGGAAGAAGATGGCCATTCTTTCTCGCAAAGAGTCCTTTACGAATGGCTACCCCTCTATTGTTCCTCTTGCAAGAGCTTTGGTCACTCTTCGAAGCACTGTCCCCCAGCTGCTAACATGCCACCGGGCCCTCTAAGCCGCCTCTTCTCATCTCGTTCTCCTCTATTGGGGATGATTATTGCGATAATGGCTCTGGAGAAGCCAAGGATGTTGCCGATGATGTCTTGTATGTTGCTACTGCAGACAAGGGTTTAGCCAAGGATGTTGCACTTGATGAAGTGGGTGGTTTATCTAAAGTTGGAGTTTCTGGGCTCCCAGAGGCTACGAACCCTCTTGTTTCCTCCTGTGGTCGGAAAAAAGAAAGAAATCGCCACCACCGGAAAAAAGATCAAGCTTCCAGCAATGCTGATTGTGATGTATCACTCTCGTCGGCTCCTCCTAAGCCCTAGGTGAAGCTCGACGCTGATTTGCCAGCTTCTCCAACAGATCTGCATACAACCTCATTGCCGCCTCCTGCTACCTAAAATTCCCTTTTTCATAACCCTGACATCATGCCACCCCTCTCCTCCTTTTCACGTGACTCACTTAAAGACAAAACCCCCTCAAATGACTTAACCATATCAACCATATCTATACCCGACCCACCCTTCCTAACTACCTGACCCAAACCATCCCATATCTCAACCCAACTCCTTCAACCCATTCAACCACTCTACTTTGAACCGGCTGAACCACATCCTAATATACCCTAACCTAACCCCAACTCTCTTTCATCCCCCTCGTTTCCTCTCCCCTACCACCCCACACACCCTGCGGTATCCCTTCACTGACCTCCTCCCTCGGTCTCTCATCCCCCCTCTTTGAACCATCTCCAACCCCTCTCTCCTCTGGTTTGCTATCCTCCTTTTGAAGAATATCATCTTTGTCCCAGCAGTACTCATCCTACCTCTCGCATTAGCTCCTCCTTGGTTGGTTGTCCACCCCACTCTCACTTCTCATGATTCCTTAGTCCATTTGGAATGGTTGTGGCCTTAATGCCCAAGCCAAACAAGCTGATATTCGTTCCCATCTTAAGTCTTCCAAGTCCCCCCTTTGCTGCCTCTTGGAAACCAAGGTTCTTGAATCCAATTCATTCTCTCCAGTTATTCCCATTCCTGGTCCTTTCTCTCCAGTTATTCCCATTCCTCAAATGGTCGCATTTGGACTCTGGGACCCCTCTAAGTTCCACTTTTCGGTTTCCTCTTCCTCTTCCCAATTCATTCATCTCTGCATCTCTGACCATCTTGATAATCACCTCTTTTTTTTCACAATGGTTTATGCCTTAAACCACCATCCGGATCGGTTCCCCCTTTGGGATTACATTCGCTCCCATGCCTCTTCTGTGGATTCCACTTTGTGGGGCCTGAGAGGAGATTTTAATGTTGTCCGCTATAGTCATGAAAAAATTGGTGGGTCCCCCCTCGACCATTAAGTTGTTGAAGCTTTTAACTCCTGTCTCGAGGACATTGGGCTTAACGACCTCAGATGGTTGGGTGCTGACCTCTCCTGGCACAATAGACGCTCTGGCCTCAATAGAGTTGCTTGTAAACTCGATCGAGTCCTCGTCAATGAATCCTGGCTCTCCTCCCTTCCATCCTCCTATGCCTTCTTTGACTTCCCTGGCTTTATCCAACCAATACCCAATTTCCCTTTTTGTCCTGCCCTATTTATCCTTCGGTCCCAAGCCTTTTAAGTTCTTTGATATATGGTCCTCTCACCAAGACTTCATTCCTGTAGTCAAAGCTACGTGGAACCTTATGGTCCAATCCTTCTCCTTCCCCCTTCTTGCCTTCTCTAAAAAGCTCAAAAATGTCAAATCAGCCCTTAAATCCTGGAATCTCTCCACCTTCGGTAACATCTCCTCTCGTGTCTCCTCATGTCGGGACATCCTATCCTCCATCCAATCCCGCCTCCAATTGGACCCTTTCAATCCTTCCCTTGTAGACGAAGAAAAGCTAGCTGCCTCTGAGCTCTCCTACCTGCTCTCCCAAGAAGAAAGTTTCCTCAAGCAAAAATCCTGCATCAAATGGCTCGAGCTTAGTGTTTCCAACACCACCTTTTTCACCGCTCCCCCAAAGCCCGTTCCAACTCCAACTCCATCCTTTCTCTCACCTCCTCTTATGGCTCTATTCTCTCTTCTAAGGATGCCATTGAATCTGAAGCTGTGTCTTACTTCACCAAAATCTTTCCTCCCCTCCCCCTCTTTTCCTCCAAAAACCCCAACCCTGAGAATCTCATCAATAAATTCATCCCCGCCCACCTCCTTAGCTCCCTCTACTCCATCCCCTCTGATTCTGAAATCCTCTCTACTGTCTGGTCCCATAAGGCTAACAAAGCTCCCGGCCCCGATGGATTCAACATGGGATTCTTCTCCTCTTGCTGGGACATCATCAGTGATGAGCTCATCCATGCCATCAGAAGCTTCTTCTTCAATCCTCGTCAGATCCAAAGCATCAACCATACCTTCCTCTGTCTCATCGCCAAGAAATCGGGAGCCTCCTCCATGGCCGATTTCAGACCCATCGCCCTCGGTAATCTCCTATATAAATTCATAACCAAAATCCTTGCAAATCGTCTCCAACTTGTCATAGATTCCCTAGTTAGTGCAAACCAATCTGCCTTCATCTCTGGGCGTAGCATTTCTGATAACTTCATCCTCTGCCAGGATTTTGTTTGTGGCTTTGACCGCAAATCCCACTCCCCGTCCCCCCCTCTTGAAAATCGATATTCACAAAGTTTTTGACTCCATCCGCTGGGACTTCATCTCCTAAGTCCTTCTCAAAATGTCTCTCCCCCCGCTTCTTAGTCCTTGTGAATAGCAACCCAGCTGGTTACTTCTCCTCTTCTGTCGGCATCCGCTAAGGTTACCCTCTCTCCCCCTTCCTTTTTTGCCTTTCTCTGGAGGTGCTTTCCCGTAGCCTCCAATCCAAAACCGACCTCCACCTCATCTCTCCCATCCCCAAATGTAAATCCACAAACTTGACCCACCTTGCTTTTGCTGATGATCTCATGATCTTCTCCAAGGCTGACTCGCTCTCCATCGAGTCTATCATGTCCTCCCTTCGCCTTTTCCAAACCCTTTCTGGCATCTGCATCAACCTCCTCAAGTCCCACATCTTCCTCGTCAAGGTCCCTGAAACCACCAAAACTCTCCTCTCCTCCCTTACAGGTTTCACCATAGGTAACCTGCCAGTTCGCTACCTTGGCCTTCCCCTCATCCCAGCTAGACTTACCACTCACCACTGCTCCCCCATTTTAGACCTCCTTCGCAAGAGGTTGCAGCTCTGGAAAGCTCGGCTTCTCTCCTATGCAGGTTGGCTAGAGCTTATCAGATCAATGCTCCAATCATGTTACACATACTGGAGTGGTATTTTTAGCCTCCCCAAGGCCACCATCAAGGCTACAGAGGTTATCATGTGTTCCTTCTTTAGGAAAGGAGTAGATTCTGCCAGATTTCTTCACCCTAAGAGTTGGTCTTCGCTTTGCCTCCCTAAAACTGAACGGGGTATTGGTCTCAGAAGAATTAAAGATGTCAATCTCGCAGGCTCTCTCAAGCTTATTTAGAAGCTTCTCACCAACAAAGGCAGCATTTGGTCTTCTTGGGTTTATGCCAGTCCTCTCCGTAAGGACTCCATCTAGTCAGTTAGCCCCGCGCTTGATTCTTCTTGGTCTAGCGCAGAATTCTTTAAGTGAGACACATATCCTTGGATGCCATCTCTTGCAAGATTGGCGATGGCCTCTCCACCTCTCTTTGGTTTGACAAATGGCATCCCTCTGGAGTTCTCTCCTCAATTGTGAGGCCCTGTGATATTTACTCCTCTGGGCTGTGCAGACTCTCTTTGGTTGCTTCCATCATCTCCAGAGGCAGCTGGTCCCCTCCCTTGTCGCCCCCCTCCCTTGCGGATCTTTAGAGCTCCCTCCCCCCATCCCCCCGAATCAATGTGGCCAAGGCGACACTGTCCTTTGGTTACCTTCCCCCTCCGGCAGATTTAGCTCTCACTCAGCCTGGGACATGGTTAGACAAAGAGGGACTCACTGTCCTTGGCACAAAGTCGTTTGGTTCAAAGGGCACATCCCTCGCCACAGTCTCACCTCTTGGCGCGCTCTATCCAGCTGCCTTCCGACTCATGCCTTCCTCATTCACCGAGACATTCAGGTCTCCCTCTGCTGCTGCGTTTGTTGGAATGGTCATGAAGATACAAATCACCTGTTCTTCTCATGCCCCTGACCTCTTCCATTTGGAAGCAGGTTTATTGCTTTTGTTGGCCGGGTAGAAGAAGACCCCTCCCCCTTCATCGGGAACAGATTTGGATTGACATGACATTCGGAGGGAATTCCATTTGTGATACTGTTGGCAAGTTGGCCTTTTGCACCACCGCCATCTCTCATATTTGGATGGAACGTAACCTTAGAATATTGACTTCCAACTACCTCTCTCTTGATAAGATTTGGAATGCCATCTCCTTCGATGTTTCCTCTAAAATTAATTCTCTCCCTCTTGCAAATGTAAAGGACTCCCTAAGGAACAGGCTCGTTGTTATCTCCTGGGGTCTTCCTCATTCCATTTTGCTGCCTAGCTAGCTCTTTTTGGCTTGTTTGCCCTAGTGCCTGTATATTCCTCCTTTTTTCTTCGCAATACATTTTTATTCATCCAAAAAAGAAGTGTCATTGAGAAACTTTGTGTGGCAAAGAGGACGATGTTAAGATTGATGTGTGGAAAAACAAGGAAGGAAAAAGTAAGGAATGATCGTATTAGAGCTGACTTTGGAGTTGCTCCAAGAGAGTCATCTGAGGTGGTTTGGTCCTGTTCAACGGAGGCCTACGGACGCCCCAGTAAGGAGTGATATGATTCCGATTGATGGAGCTAAAGAACGAGGGGCAGGCCTAAAATGACCAAAGTTGAATTTGTGAGAAAGGACATGCATAGTCTAGGTCTCGTGCCGTGTATGACCTCGGATAAAGCCTATTGGAGGGCAAGGATCCATATAGCAAACCCTATTTAGCTGAGATTCTCTTGACTTGCTGGGCTGTACCTCTTTCCTCTTTAACTGTTCTTGTATTTCCCTTTGTTCATTTGTCATTTTTCACTTCTCATCTCATTTTCCCATTCTTCTCTTTCACTTCGCAGTTTTTACCTACTTTGTTTGATGGGATCCATGTAGCCGACCCCATTAAGTTGGGATAAGGCTGAGTTTGTTGCTGTTTCCAATGCCCAGATAAAATCACCCCACCTTGTCACTCATTTTGATTTCAGAAACACAATGGGGATCTTCTGCATTAGAAGTACGGCATGCCCAGCAGTTGAACAATTTTTAGTTGTATTCAGTATTCTGACCTATTTTACATATGTATGAAAGTATGGCTGGACTACAACTCCAAGAAAGCCAGCACTTTTGGTGGAAAGAAACTCATTTCCTCCCATGGCCATTCCACTAAGTTTGAGTTCAAATCTTTCCTACTTAATTGGTTACCATTCCCGATCTATTTGCATATTTGTACTTCTATTTTCTGTGTTTAACCTCAAGATTAGTACCACCATAGTTGTCACGGTGGTTAGGTGACCCAAGGCGTTAGAGAGGGTAAAAAATCGAGGCGACACCAAGTAGGTGACCAAGGCATCCAAGGTGCCCAAATCGACCAAAGCGCATGGACGCCTAGGCGCCGCCTTGACAACTATGGTTTATGTTTAAAAAGAGCACCTCAACGCAAGGTGAGGACTAGGTACAATGACCATTAAGTAGGTACGATTGAAATTTGAACTTGGATTAAAATTTGGAGAGCCCTACCAGGCGAACCTAGGGCAGTATAGTTCCAACCAATCATCATTTCTAACAATTTCATTTACAAAACTGCAAAAGAACCTTTAGGGAGCAATAGACTCTTCAATTGAGATTCTTTTCCTCTCCCTAATTGTGGCAAATTTATAAACATCATCCGCAGTACTGCAGATTGCAGAACCTACCTTGTTAAACCATAAGACTTAACTTTAGCCTGACTTTCTTACCTTCCTTCTTAAAAAAAGCAAATAAATAATAAAAAAAAGAGGCCCAGTTGGCTCTGATGTAAGACACCCTCCAAATACAAAATGTCCACATTCCAATTTTCTTGCCATATTTCAAAATGAGACTTTTTAAACCCACTGGTTGCTTGTACCTTTGAAGCAAATAATAAAGAAAGCGAATGGTTGCATTATTCATCAAGACACCACACATGATAGATATGTACGAAAGGTTAGTGTGGCGGAAGTTAAAGAAGCCTTAAGAAAGATGAAAGTAGGCAAGAGACCACGCCCGGATGAGATCCCAATAGAAGTGTGGAAGGCTCTAGGAGTATGTGGGGTATATTAGTTAACCAAGTTATATAACAAGATTATGATCACAAGGAAAATGACAGATGGATGGAGGAGAAGTATTGTAGTTCTGATCTAAAAAAATAAAGGTGATGTCCAGAGCTGCAATAACTATAGAAGCATAAAACTAATGAGTCATACTATGAAACTTTGGGAGAAGGTTATTGAAGCCCGTCTAAGAAGAGAGACTCATGTCTTGAAGAATCAATTTGGTTCTATGCCAAGTAGATCCACGACAGAAGCTATCTACCTATTGAGGCTCGTGGAAAGATGTAGAGCTAGCAAGAAGGATCACCATATGGTCTTTATTGACCTGGAGAAAGCCTATGACAGAGTCTCTAGAAATTTAATCCGGAATGTTCTTGCGAAGAGAGGAGTGTCGAGTAAATATATAGATAGTAATTAAAGATATGTATGAGGGTGTGGTGACTAGTGTGAGATCTGTGAGATGCCAAGGAAAGGAATTCCCAATTACGGTTGGGTTACATCAAGGATCAGCCCTAAGCCCTTATTTGTTTGCGCTTATCAAGTATGAAGTAACTAAGAACATCCAAGACGAGGTTCCATGGTGTATGCTTTTCACTGATGATACCATTTTGGTGGATGAGACAAAAACAGGGATTAACGATAAGTTAGAAATGTGGAGATCAATTTTGGAAATAATAGGATTTAAGATTAGTAGATCAAAGACAGAGTATATGATGTATAACTTTAGTCACTCCATGATGGATAATGACATGGTGAAAATTGAGGAGAGAGAGATACCGCTAAGTGACTATTTTAGATATTTGGGGTTTACCATAAACAAAGAAGATAGATGGTGATGTTTCACAAAGAATTAAAGTGGGATGGTTGAAGTGGAGAGGTGCGATTGGAATACTATGTGACCAACACATTCCTTTCAAACTTAAAGGAAAGTTCTACAGGATGGTTGACCAACCAGCTATGATGTATGAGGCGGAATGTTGGGCAGTCAAGAAGTGACATATAGCAAAGCTATGTGTTGCAGAGATGAGGATGCTAAGATGGATGTGCGCAAAATTAGGAAGGATAAAGTGAGGAACGGATATATTAGAGCTGATGTGGGAGTTGCCCCGATCAGCAACAAGCTCGAGAATGTCGCCTAAGGTGGTTTGGCCATGTACAATGGAGGCCTAGAGACGCCTTAGTAAGGAGGAGTGATCTGATTCCGATTGAAGGAACTAAAAGAGCTAGGGGCAGGCCTAAAATGACCATAGGTGAGGTTATGAAGAATGACATGTATAGCCTGGATCTTGTGCCGAGTATGACCTTAGATAGAGCCTAGTGGAGGGTAAGGATCCACATTGTCGACACCATGTAGCTGAGATTTTCCTGATTTTCTGGGCTGTCCTCTTTCCTCTTACTTTCAATTTTCATTTTTCATTTCTCACTTTTCTTATCTCATTGCTTCATTTTTATTCTTCATTCCCCTTAATTTCGTTTCCCTTTGTGAGGACCTTAATTTTCCCTACTTTGTTTTGAAAAGGATCCATGTAGCCGACCCCATTTAGTTGGGATAAAGCTGAGTAGTTGTAATAAAGAAAAAAAATGAGCAACTTAGAACTATATTAAGCATTAACAAAAAAAAAAAGGATAAATTTACCCCTATCTCTTCTACAGCATCCTTTTTCCCATTTGTCACACATGAGACACAGTGGAGTTCCTTGTTTAGCTTCTGCCAATGTAACTCATCCAAGGTATCCTATAACATAAAAGACTTTCTTAAAAACAACAAAATGAATGTTGAAGTACATCTTCAGAGAACCCTCTATTAAAAGAAGATTATTTGGTACCTTTGCACAAAAGATGTACACATTGACTGCTTTGGTTTGCCCTCGCCTATGAGCTCTATCCTCTGCCTGGAATATTTGTGTACATGTACATATATTAGAAGAAATTGAAACATGAAATAACTAGGGAAGATATTGACTATAAACAGAACGTATCATTATTTCAAAATGAAGAGAACAGCAACGAGGTCATGTATAATTCCAACCATTACTCAAGAAAAGTGAATAAAATATATAAATGAACCCATGGAAAAAATGCAGACGGTAAATTAAGTGAGAGGTTTTTGATGATTCATGGACTCAATACTTTGAACCGTACAAGTCCATCGTTCACACAATCTTTCCAAAGTTTTTTTGTTCTTTTGGTTATTAAACTTCCCACGAAGATATATCTATAACAATATATACAGGTTCTAATGCAGGCCCGGTCCACAAATGGGTCTTATTTTGATAGTACTTGGTTATAGGATTTGGTTTTAAATGTGTTTATTGGTAATGGACTCAATTATAACGCCTAATTATAGGTCCATAGGGTACATGAATTTAGTCTTTTAATTTAGTATTGTAGTATATGGGGTCTCTTAGTCTAGGGGATTAAGTAGTTTTTTTCTAATAGTTTATCTATAATTAATATTATTAATGCTAATTTAATTAGAGTTAGTGATTTACTCCATTAGGTTACTTATTAGTTGTTTAATTCTGTCAAACTATAAAGCGTTTGAAATTTACTCAAACACTACTTTTTGAGTTTTTAAATAAGCATGTAACCCCTATCAAATTACACAGTTGAATAAAAGTTTATTTTGAAAGTATGTGTGAATTGTCAACTTTTCTCCCCTACCTCTATCTTCTCTCTCTCTTCTCTTCTCTCCAAGTTAGTGTTCACGCCTCACGGGTACTGCTCACAGCCCCAAAACAACCCCTTATCTCTTCTCCTTCTTCTTTCCTTCGGTCTCTCTTTCTATCCCATCACAAGCTACAAAAATCAACAAATCAGCAAGCCTTTCAACCTTGTTTTATCAAGACAATAGTTCAGATCTGGGTCTGTGGAGCAGCCGATCTGATCTTTGATTTCTAACTTGGAATCTAAGTTTTATTGGATGCATCAACTTGGTAATAGGAGAAGTGGTGAGGAAGGACATGCACAGCCTAGGTCTTGTACCAAGTATGACCTCGGATAGGGCCTATTGGAGGGCAAGGATCCATGTTGCAGACCCCATTTAGCTGAGATTCTCTTATCGTGTTGGGCTGGGCTTCTTCCCTCTTACTATCTTTCATCTAGCATCATTTTACATTTCGCTTTCCTTGTTGTGTTTGGATCCATGTAGCCGACCCCATTAAGTTGGGATAAGGCTGAGTTTGTTGTTGTTGTTGTTGTTGTTGTTGTTGTTGTATCAACTTGGTAAAGATGTTGTCTAAGACAGATGAGAGACCATTACTGAATCTAATGCAAGCTTCAAGATTTCGGTTTCGAGCCTGGTTACCAGGCTCCAAACCAATATATTTCAATCGAATTCAAAATTTCGGTTGGTTTCAGCTGCAAGTTTCGGTGAAGGGTTTCGAGGCCCAAAGTGATAAAGTAGGTCCCGAAATTTCTAAGAAACCCTATTTTAGGACCTTGAAACATAGTGGAACCTTTAGTTTAAAAAATACACCCAAAATGGTAGTTTGACTTCGGAGCCCAGTTTGGTAGTATATGTTGTCTGGTGTATGCTGATATATACATTCTCTTATATGGCCTATTACACAGAAAGTTTTTTAGTCAAACTCAATTCAATTAAAACCAATTAAATATGCATTAGGAATGAATAGTCATAAAATTATAAACCGATTCATAAATCATACATCATACTTGGTTCATTACAAAGGGTCAAAGATATGGCAGTCAAGAATACAAAGTCACCTGCCCAACCTAGAGTCCTAGTACCACATTGAGTTTCGAGAAGGATCAAACCCACTAGAATGTTATTGCTTTTACTGAAGCAAGTTAACCTCCGACTGTATCACAAAAACTAGCCATGTCATAGTATGGCAGATAAAATGCTCGTAAGTCCTCCACAGTAGCCTTATAAATGGAATCGTCAACATGCTGAAGATACCCTAACCTAGGGTATAGATCTTTCAACCATCAGGAACTCGATCGAGAACCATTGCTACTAGATGGTGGTTGTGGAACCGACACGGCATGTATGGTGGGGGGGACTGGGAATGAGATTATGTTGTCAGAAATGATGACCCGTCAGTGAGTGACACTCGTTCGGAGATGCGATGAAGAGCTATACAGCCCATAACCATCATACCCAGTATAGTCAGAACCAGTGCTCTTTGGGGCATATTGGGGTGCACGTCATTGCCCAATGCCCATGCACACTACTCTCCTTCAGACTCGGGCCTCTGAAAGTGTCAGTCAACCTCATAACATCCATGTCCTTAGACTCTATGCTATCCTCCTCAGGTGGTGATCTGAATCAGCAGTGTGGGCCTCTTGGAGTAACCTGCATGTGCACTGTGGTCAGCATTTTGTGTGGCATGATCGAACTAACTCTCTCCTGTGAAGCAGATCAACTCGGGCTCTAGCTCCAGCTCCGGCTGGTGGTACCGCTTGCGCATCCCTGCAAATCTATCATCCTTATCACCATCATCACCATCAACCTCATCATAGTTATCAAGGTGTAGCCTAGGCGGGCGTCTTGCCACCTTGTTGGTGTCGCCTTAATTTTAGACCCTCTCCAACGCCATGGTCGCCATGCCGCCTTGATAACTATGACCCTCATCATCATCATTACCACCACCATCAAATGAGGACGGCGTGAGAGTGTGGCCACTAGAATGTGACCAATCGACGTCATCATCATCCTGATGTAAGACTGAAACCAGTCCCAAAAATCCCACAAAATAAAGAATAGAACTAGGCCAGAAATTAGAAGGTTTAGGGTTTAGTCTTCAACTTGGGTCTTCTAGCTCAGGAAGGGGCCTGGCCTGGTCCATCTCAGGCCCATAAAGGGGCCTGGTTCGATGGACCTTCTTGTGTCTCTTTCTCTGGCCAGATTCTACATCACATCCCCACCACATAGATTCAAAAGGTCATTATCAACCCCCCTTCATCATCATTCCACACATACCATCCCGTAGCAGTATCTCTCCATCGAGTTCCTTACGGATCGGAGATATTGTTAGAGTTTATGTGTTAGGGGTACATTAGTCATTGTCTTTTATTAATAGTCATAGAATTTTAATTTTACACTTTTATGTCTTTTTATCTTTTACCTCCCCAAGGAGGCCTTTGTAATTTCCTAAAGAGTTGTTAATGAAGTGAGAGATGTTAGGAGACTATTCTCCCAACACCCATGATTTGCCTCTCATCTCTTCTTCCTTCTTCTCTTCTTCTTCTTCTTCTTCCTTTCTAAACCCTCACATCTTCTTCCTTGTTAGAATCAGTCCATACCTAACTTCTAACTAATATATACCCTAGGTTAGGGTACCTCCAGTACGTTGACAATCTATAGAGTTGTTGTGAACGAATTTGAGTGTTCCTTCCACCATACTATGACATGGCCACCTTTTGTGATTCAGTTGAAGGAAAACTTGATTTGGCATCAGCAACATTCTAGTTGTCCGGCCCAGAACTCATTTCAATACTAGGAGTCTAGCACTCTAGGATGAGCATAGGGGTGACTCATTGTTTGTATTTTACTATTGTTGACTCGGATATATTTGACTCTTTGTGACAAACCATGTATGATCCAATGTATTACTCCATTAGATTCCTTATTAGTTGTTCAATTCTGTCAGACTATATCTAGATGTTGAAGTGTTTGAAATTTATTCAAACACTACTTTTGAGTTTCTTATATAAGGACGTAACCCCTATCAAATTACACATATTAATAAGAATTTCTTAGTAAAAGCATGTGTGATCCGTGACCTCGCTCTCTCCCCAATTTACTTTTCATGGGTACTGTTCATAATCCCAAAACAGTCCCTTATCTCTTCTCTTTCTTTTCTTCATTCTCTCTTTCTTTCCCCATGCAAGCTGCTGATGTGAAACCCGGTCAAATTTCATAATAAATTTGAACTTTTGGAATCTGTGTGATTTCAAGTTCTGGTTCAACTTTGCCCATACTAGCCTCTAATTTGTGGGCCGTCTTGATTAAGAAATTCAGACCTATCTGTAAAGGCATTCCGATCAGCCAACTACCGTGGCCTTAAATGAGTCTGAGGTGTCTAGCGGAAGACAACACATAAGCGTGGCATGCTGGATTGATGGCCTGCGAAGCCTCTCTCTGTCTTAAGCCGAATCTCAGGTAAGAATCCCATTTTATATGTATATATGTTGTATTTTTAATTAATTAGTGTATTAGGGGCAGAATAGTAATTTTTACCTTGTGGGACCCCGTGCAGAGCTACCCGTGTCTAGTCCATCTGGTGGACAGTCGCAGGGACCTCCCCCTTAATTAAACTCAATGCAAGTATAATTTAAAATATATTTATATAACGTTTTGTACGACCAAATAGGGTTAGAAGGGCATTTTAGTAAAATTGCCTCTGTGGGACCCAATTCCCCAATGGGGAATGTAATTCCAGACAGTTACCCGTATCCGGATCATCCCTGATGTCGCATGACATCATTCTGTAGCTGGAACAAGGTAATAAATACAAAAGAATCAATTTTAGAAATAATTTATGATCAAATGACCATTCTGCCCCTGAGTGCTTACATTTCTATAAATATAACCCTCTTTACACTATTCATTATTCACCAACAAAGAGAAGAGGAACCAGAATCGTTCCAGCTTGGAGAAGGAAGAAAGAAAAGAGAAAAGAGAAGAGAAGAAGAGGGATTAGAGGCTGTTCTTGAAGGCTTATCTCTTGCACCTAATTTCGGGCTTAAAGCTTCCATTAGAAGGCTGCAATTACAGTTTCAGGTAAGCCTTGGTGAATCCCTTGCTGTAATTACCTTCTTTTCCTCTAAATTTCTTCTAAAACTGCTCTAAATCTCCCCTAAGTTCATCCTAGTATAGCCTAGGTGCTGTCCAAGTAAATACCTGCCATTAAAGCTCTACTTTGAGCTTGACTTTTATAGATTTTACTATTTATAATGCTGTCCTGCTGCCATCTAGGTTCAGTTATGCCTGAATCTCCATGGCAGTACCTCTAATAAGCCCAATTTCTGCTCCCAGTAACTAGTCCATGAACCCTAGCTAAGAAATGTAGGTTTAATTGAAGAAATTTCTAAATTAACTAACTAAGTATGAAATTGGAACCCAAAATAGATTGACCCACCTTAAATTAATGTTAAAACTCCTAATTTGGGCCATACATGCAAAGATCTGGCCAATTGAAGCAAAACCCCCAAATTCGGACACTGACCCGGATGCTGTTGCAGGCCCAGGGGCGGTTGACCGGCTCCCTGGAAGTCTGCATCCGGCTCTCCTATTTTTGTGCCCTTATGACCTATACCCCTTGGGACTTGACCTTGGACCATCCCAGAACCTATTGCATGGTGTTTGGTATGTTGTTTAGGGCTGTTTCTACTGTTTTCTAGTCGGTTTGTTGGATTGTTGGTGGGTAACTGACCTAGGATTCCTTCTATAACTAATCTATAATATTCTTGTCTCATATTTAGGACTGTCTTGGTCTGTCTTGCCTGCCTATTGGAGTTTATTCACCTAGGCTAGCTACAATTACAGGTAAGGGGATTCGACCTTAATTTCCTGTGTGTTTATCACATTAATTTCAACTTTATCTTTGAATGCCATGCTCTGCATCATTACCTCTATACCGGAACATGTAGTTTTCTAGCTTTTATTTAATGCATTGAACGCATGTAAAATAGGTTGCAAGACATCTTGCATTGCATTTGCATTGATTATTTATATGATGTGAATTTATGATGATGGAATTCGGTAAATTATAACTCAGATCATGCTTGCCTCATCATGTTTAGACTGCACTGGGCTAGGTTGATATTCATTACCCAGTACTGCGCCCCTTACCAACAGGGGGAAAGGTGTTGGACAACCCGTGGCAGAGACCGATGTGTTAGTTCCGGGATGCCATCTTCTGTCCCATGTTAGCGGGTCCCTAATTCTTGTGGGAATAAGCGAGGCGGGGTTGGTCATTTGGGGAGTGCTGTCGGGGTCCGATGTGTTAGTTCGGGCAGCGGGTCCTCACCGTGGTAGAATGGTTTCGCTCGGGTGACCGAAGGGTTAGTTCCGGGACCGAGGTTAACATCTACCACTAGTAGTAGTACTTATACCCCATGAGACTTAGTATCTGTGCTAGGAACATGTTAGTTTAGCACATGCATCATGGATTTATTGTGTTTGTATGCTTGTACCCCCCTTACTGGGCTCAGTTGAGAGCTCACCCCTGTGGATATCCTTATTTTTCAGGTGATTTAGTTACTTCTAATGTTGGATTTGCGGCTTTGGGTTTGAAGTGCACGATACTTCGTGCGTGGCGTGATGATTGGGCGACCTCGATCTTGGCACGATAGTCCAGGCTACCACCCCACTCTTTTATGCTTTATAAATGCTTCATATAGTTATAGAATAGTTTCTTGTAAACTTTTACTCTGTAGTACCTTTGAGAACTGTATAGTTGTATCACAAGCCTTATCATTTATATAAATAAAATATCATTTAGACTTCTCTTACTAATGATGTTATCTCTATTAATTAAATTGTTTCCCCTGCCTCTGATTACTGTATCTGTGAGCAATGATTGTGAATAGGGTACTGCACTTGTGATCCTTGGGGATTGGTTGGATGTCAGAGACATCCCGCCACACTTGGCCCTTAATAACCGGGCCGGGGTGTGACAGCTGAAATCAACGAATCAGCAAGCCTTTTCAACCTTGTTTTATCAGGAAAATAGTTCAGATCTGGGGCTCTGGAGCAGCCTCTGATCTTTGATTCCTAATCAGGAATCTAGGTTAGCTGGCTGCATCAGGTTCACTCACTCACACATGCACAAACATTTTATAACAGCAAAAAGAATGTTGCACATAGTGTCTGAGGTAAAGGAAGCTTTAAAGAAAATGAAAATAAGTAAAGCAATAAGTCCAGATGGTATCCCAATAGAGGTGTGGAAGAGCTTAGGAATTTGTGGAATAACTTGGCTAACTAAGTTGTTTACAAAGATTATGAGCACAAGAAAATGCCAGATGAATGGAGGAGAATCATTGTGGTTCCGAATTATGAATATAAAAGTAATGGGAAAAAATTCTCCGAGCAAGCAGGATAGCAAAAGGTCTCCCATCTTTGGTTCTGTTTCTTCAGAATTCTAGTTGCAGGTTTATGTTCTTATCTTCTGCTTCTGATTATTACCTTAATCATCTACAGGATATCAGGTCAGTTCTGTCTTCCTATACATTCTATTTCAGTTGCAATTTTCTGTTTTAAGTTAATCGACTGTTTCCCACTTCATCCTGTTCAATTCTTCTTTATTTTCTGCTCTGAGTTTCTATCCTGAGTTCTGGTTCTATTCCCTGTTTCAAAATATGATTTTGCCTTTGATTGCATAGAATCCTAGTGCCGGCATGCTTTCTATATGTCGAGGTTCTAAGCTTAATTTCAAATCTATGACTTCAGTTATTGCTGAAGCTTCTATTACTGATACTCCCCGCATATCTAATTTCTCCAATACATTTATTCTAAGTGCCTATTTTTCTAAGATCTCAGAATCTAAACATCAGATTGAATTGAAATTTTTAATATTCTGTTCTCCCCAATTAAATAATCCTTCGAACAGAATATGGATCCTGACTTATTGATTGTGTTATTGGATTTTTCCTTAAAAAAAGAACCTCCAGTGCACAAGGCTCCTGCTATTGCAGGGTCTGGTAGGAGCAAATGTACGAAGCCTTACCCCCTGCTTCGCAGGAGAGGCTGTTTCCAAGTTTTGAACCCGCAACCAACAGGTTGCAATACCGCAACTTAACCATTGTGCCACTGGTTTCTGGAACTTATCCATTAGGTGACAAGAACCGCATTAGCTACGAGTAAACCAGTATGGAGGCTACGGAAATAATTAATAAATCAAATAAAGGCAAGGATGTCAGCAGTTAATGTGATGTCTTACTGAAAATTTAATAAAACTAAAACAGAATTCAGATGGTAAACCTGAACCAATTCATTAGAAGTTTTAGGCAGCTCCAAGAAAACAACGTTTTCAGCTACTGATAGGTCCAGTCCAAGAGCCCCAACAGTTATTCCAATTATCGCAACATTTACCTGAAGAACGAGAGGTGATTAATATTCCATTCATGTCAATTACGGACATTCAGTACCTTAAAGAAGTTAATGGGGAGACAGAACCTCCAACTAATTCGCTTATTTTTATAATATCATTTTTCACTTCCAGTGAAGTCTCAAATAGAAAATGGAAGCAAATCCCATGTACCAATCAAATGGAAGTTGCCATCAAAAGAAAGGATGAAAGAAAGAAATAACTCATAACAGAAGTGCACAAGTTATGTCCCATCCAAAAGTCTTGTACACTAAAAAAGGAGTGACTGTTAGATGAGTATAGGCAAAGCTGCCAAGGCAAGTGCTTAATCTGGACTGGCCCCCTAGGCGTTTCACTATGTCAACCTTGCCATCTTGGCAGGTTTCAGCCTATAGCACTTTAAAACATGGCAAAGGAGCCTTTCTTTTCTCCACACATCTCTACAGAAAATTTTCAAGAAAATTCAAAGAACCATTGAGCACAAATCTGTTCTGTTTCTAGTATGTACAAGAACAGAATACATGTGGTTCATCTATCCTCATCAGAAAGAGGATTTTGTCTGTTAAGTCATCCTTGAACAGAGCAGGAAACACCCAAGACTGCAGACTTTTAGTCTACATAGACAGAACAGAACATCATTTGCCTTAAGTAAATTGCTTTTTATAGCCAAAATTCCAAACTTCATCTCATATAGTAGTTCCACAGCAAACCAACTAAAAAAAGAATATAGTAATAAACCTCTGGTGATGAACGGAAAGATTGTATAGCCAACTGCCTATCCAAAGCACTTGTAAGTCCATCAACACGGACAAAACCGACTCCCTTCTGACATGTGAAGGCCTAATATTCATAAAATGCAAAAGTGTAAATCAGAAAAATAAATAAATAAATAAACCTCCTAAATCGTGATAAACAAAACCTTCATGCTCCCCCTCAAACAAGCCACTTAAATGGAAACACAGACAACAAAATTGACCAATCATGTTATGCCAATATAACTTAACCGAGAATCATTTTTGTTAATCATTAAACACCAAATGTCAAACATTTCTTGACAGGAGAAATTGGTAGAATTAGAGGATGCAACTGGGCCAAGCTGGGCCAGGTTTTTGAAAACCCAGGTCCAGCCCGGGGTCCCCAGGGCTCAACCAATACCAAGCCCGGCCCAAGGTCGGGCTGGGACACCTCCAACCCAGGCCCAGCCCGGTCAAGCTCACGGTGGTTTGGCGTGGCCCTATTTTTGCCATTTTATGATTTTTTTTTTCTTTTTTTTTTTGGTTTAGACATGTTAAAGTTATTTGGTGCCGACTTTATGGGTTTAGGAGCGTCTGTTGTTAAAGGGTGGTGTGGGTATTATTGTAAAAGTCTTTATTTCTTATAGACTTAAGTCAGCTGTGTACTGGACCTAGTATTTACGTCATAATTGCTTTTATGACTAATATAAATAGATCCCCCCACCCCACGGTTTGAGTATTCTGCTCATTACTCAATCCATGGGCTGTGTTCTCATCTCTTCCCTCATCTTCTCTCCAGCTTTACTCTTCTCCTTTCTTCTCTTCTCTCTTTCTTATGTCCAGGTACTGATTCAGGTTCTGTTATTGTCACATGGTATCAGAGCTTTGATTTCAATACCTGGGATTCAATCTTGATTCTTGTAATGATGTTTGGTTAGGGATTTTCCCAACCTTTTGGTGTATATCCCCTTATGTAGCTTTCTGTCTGTTAGAACCCTAGTTTCTTGAACATTCACAACTAGGGTTTCATCATTATTGTTACTGAAATTATTGGAGGAACTTTTTTAATCCTAAGTGCCTTCATCGCTGGCTAGGGTTTGCTGTTTTTGGCCTATGCGCATAGGGTTTTCTCTTCATGCACATACCCATTTGACTCTGTATGGGTTTTGTTTGATGCAGTTGGTTACTCCCCTCCTCTGGTAAGTCACAAGCATCATTGTGAATACTTTTTTACGCACTAATCATATCCGTTAAATGTTGAATATCAGATTTCCCTCATTCCTACCAAATTCCTAATTTTTCGGGAGATTTTCCAAGAACCTTGTCTCTCATGGGTTGATCGTTGTGGTCTGATAAAAATTTCAGAACAAACAAACACTTGTACCCATCTGTAATTTCAAGGATTTGGCATCTGCGATTTTCTGTTTTTGGGTCTTTTGGCTGCTGTCTTTGAGCATCGTGCCTCTGGTTAATGTTCCTGCTGCTGGTTGCATCTGTTTTATTCTCTGTGAAAGAATTCTGCTAACTACAGCATTACGGTTAAGCCTCCCACAGATAACATCAATGTTCAAATTACCACTATTAAACTGAATGGGGCTTAAAATTATCTTCTCTGGACACAAATTAGAGTTTATATCACTGCCAAATGGAAGAAAGACATGTTTTGTGATAACTAGGCAGCTATTTATATTGTTACTAATCCAGTTTTTCATGAGAGGACTAAGCATATTGAATGGATTGTCATTTTTTTTGGGATGCAGTGATGAAGAAATTGATTTGCACTCCATTTGCAACTCTAATAATCAACTTGGATACTTGTTTACCAAAGCCTTGTTTTGAAACATATTTCTACAAGGGTGTTCCAAGCTGGGAATGGATGAAATCTATGCTCCAGCTTGAGGGGGAATGTTAAGTTATATAGTGTCGACTTTATGGGTTTAGGTGTGCCAGTTCTCTATGGGAGTTGGGTATTATTGTAAAAGTATTTATTTCTTATACACTGGGTTGTGTACCCAATCTTTAGGTTGTAGTTGCTTTTATGATTAATATAAATAGATCCCCACCCTCACCCCACAGTTTGAGTATTCTGCTCGTTACTCAAAGTATGAGTTGGGTCTCTTCTCCTTTCTTTTCTCCTCTCTTTCTTATGTGCAGATTAAGTGAAGAAAACTTGTTCAAATACTATGACATGGCCAGGTTTTGTGATTCAGTATGAGAAAACTTGATTTGGCATCAGCAACATTCTAGTGGTTTTGATCTGGCCCGGCACTCGTTCCAATATTGAGAGTCTAAAGGATGAGCATAGGGGTGACTTGTTGCTTGTATTGTTGAATGTTGACTGTAATAAATTTGACTCTTATGTAACAAAGAATGTTAGATGTATGATTTATGAAATGATTTAAAATTTGATGTCTTTTCATTCCTATTGCTTATTTAAGTTGTTTTACTTGAATTATATGTGTTCTAATACTAAAGATTGTGTGGAATAGGCCAAATCCATGTTATAAGTAAAGCGTACATTATCAACTAGGGTCCAAAGTCAAATTACCATTTTGGGTGTGGTTTTTTAAAATCTAAGGGTTCCACTATAATTATAGGGCCTAAAATAAGCTGTCCTGCAAGTTTCATGATGTAATTAGGTCATATTGCCCCGAAACCAAAGTCCAAAATTTGAAAGAAAATAAATACGTAGTTTCAACCAAAATCTCAGGTTTCTGCCGAAACAACTCGGTTTCACGCCTGACCGAAACCATGCCCAAAACCGAGACCTCGAACCTTGATTATAATGGAAACACAAACAATAATTCATTTACCTGAATTTTATCAAGAACAGCATGGTGATGAGCAAATATTATCATTTTATGGGAGTGACGATCCATGTCTGAATTCCTTGCAGCCCATATATTAGTGACAATTGGATGAATGGAAAACCAATTGCAAAACCCAGAAAGCTTCGCAATACCGACTTCTTGATAAGAAAGATTCCCCAAATTTCCATAGCAATCACCGTCATCTGAGAAGGGAAAGCAAGCACTCAGTACAAATGAAGTAAATTATTAGATCTGAAGGAACAGCAACATTAATCGTAGTATCGTACATTTAGAGTCCATCAGCTAATTCTCATCAGTATCTATATATCAGCATCAGCGGTGCAATGCAAGCATTATCTATAATGGGTGACAAAAGAATAATCACATTCACTATTTATTACATGTTACAGGAGGATAAAGAATGATCCATCTGCCCCTGGTGATCCAAGCAAATCTTCTTCGTCAATATGTATCCTTCACAAAAGTTGTTTGAGGGGATTTCATTATTCTTCTTCTCTAATCTCAGCAAAAAGAAATGCCACTATATTGTACAGGAGGATAAAGAATGATCCATCTGCCCCTGGTGATCCAAGCAAATCTTCTTCATCAATATGTATCCTTCACAAAAGTTGTTTTGAGGCGATTTCATATTTTCATTATTCTTCTTCTCTAATCTCAGCAAAAAAAATGCCACTATATATTGTTCCACAACCTTCCATGTCCATCATGCATTCTTGTTCATGCATTCTTGGTATTAGTAAATTATTAAACCCTTCCTAGATCCTTACTCTTTTACTGTTAACCCATTCCTTCAAAGCTAATTCCAATTAATCAAAGCATATCCTAAACATTGATTTTGGTCACCTAAATCCTAGAATTCCCAAGAGCCAAATCTTCTTGCGAGATTGATCTACCTGCTAGGCTGCTACTACTCTTCAATTCTCAACCTCTCTGCTCTATTAAAAACCTTAATCCATTTCCATCCAATTCAACTATGCCTCCCCCGACAGTCCCATCAGCCAGCAACTTATAACTCAATTAATTACCTTGATCCTCTTCATTCCCACCTATTTGTTTTCAGGTGCAAGTATTTGATAGAATTGTCCCGCTAGCTAGGCATTGATTTTTCCCATCACATAAATTGGCATTACCAACCATAGAATCACAAACAAGCATGCTTAATATGAATATAAGCTCATAAATTATTAGTCAGAATCAGGAATTACCATTTGATTCCGAATCAATTTCTAGAGTACTGTCACCATCAGGATCATTTTCAGGAGTCCCACCATTCATATGGAGTTCACTTTCCTCTTGGGTTTCAGTTGGAGTAGTGCCACTTCTCTCAATAGCAGCTTTTGCAGAGATAATATCAGACCTTTTCAACACCAATCTTATGATTTGTCGACGTTTGGGTGGTAATTGTACCAGCACTTGCTTCTTCAAACGCCTTATCTGCAAAAACAAAGATCACCCAAAAACATAAGACCAATAACTCCTTACTGAGCTCAGAGACTAAACTATAAACATAGTCTCGAGAGGTTCTCTTCTAAGTTTATGCCACAGAATGAATTAAAGGAAAAGGCAATGAGGCTACCAAAAGTTATCCAGTGTAAGTACACAACAAACAACAACAACAAACTCAGCCTTATCCCAACTTAATGAGGCCGGCTGCATGGATCCAAACAAAGTAAGGTAGGGAAAAAAGAATGAAGTGATGGGAAAAGAGGTAAGAGAACAAAAATGAAAAATGATAAGTGAAAGATGATGGGAAATAAAGTAAAATTGAGAGATGGAAGATGAAAGCAAGAGGAAAAGGCACAGCCCAGCAAGTCAAGAGAATCACAACTAAATGGGATCTGCTACATGGATCTTTGCTCTCCAATAGGCTCTATCCGAGGTCATACTTGGAACAAAACCTAGACTATGCATGTCCTTCCTCACAACTTCTCCTATGGTAATTTTAGGCCTGCTCCTAGCTCTTTTAGCTACTTCAATCGGAATCATATCACTCCTCTTTACTGGGGCCATCCCTAGGCCTCCGTTGGACATGATCATACTGCCTTAAACAACTCTCTCAGAGCTTTTTCATGATCGGGGCAATTCTCAAGTCAGCTCTAATACGATCATTCCTTACTTTATCCTTCCTAGTTTTTCCGCACATCCATCTTAACATCCTCATCTCTGCTACACAAAGCTTCTCAATAAGATACTTCTTAATTGCCCAACATTCTGCCCCATACATCAAAGCCAGTCGTACAACAGTCCTATAGAATTTTCCTTCAAGCTTTAAAGGAATACATCGGTTGCACAGCCATAGTACAAGATCTTGACGAAATCTCGTCGAGATCTCGAAAATATCTCGTTTCGTGAAGTCTTGAGATGAGACAGTAGGCGATACTGGATTTGCAAGATCTCGTGGTATATCTCGATCTCAGTTTGACTCGGGACCAAACCAAGCTATAAAAAGGCATCCCCTCGGCGAGATTTCAACCTCAAATCTCTGTCTCGCCTCTCTCGCTCCTCTGTGAAGGAAAAACACTTGGAGGTGAGGGTTTTGGTGCCTTTTTTTTTTTTGGCAAATCTCACCTCAACTGAAGATTAAAGCTTGGAGATTCAGGATTGAAGCTTCAACACCAAGAGAGGGAGCTGCATTGCATCTCAAGAACAATTTTTGGTAAAAAGAAGAGCTGAGCTCAACAACAACAACACAACAACATGGTCATTTTGATGATCCGGCCCAACACTCGTTTCAGTACTAGCTACTCTCAAATGGTAAGAATTGTTACACATTTACAATTGTATTTGTTTAATCTGTGTCTATTTCCATGTTTCTAACTATTATTAACACACCGCCAAACCATCACCATGTATGATTATGAATATGTGGTGCAGCCCAAAGTGGCTGCTACCAAGATCAATTCTGATTCAATGGAGGGCATCGAAAAGGGCCACGGTTGGAGGATTTTATGGAGAGAAAAGGTTGCAAATGTAGGAGGATGAAGGGAGGGATTGTGAAATAAGATGAACAAGTGTTGGCCGACTTACTTGGTGATTTCGGCTGGTGTAGATGTTGATGAACTGAAATTGATAACTTCGAAAAAATAAGAAGATAATTGGAGACAGCTAGAGTCCCACTAGTGTCTCACCTTAGTGGTCCCACCTAGGCCACTTGATAAACTCACAAGCACTCTCAAAGGAGAAGACTTAGTCTCTTTTTTTTTTCAAAATCTTGGATGCCTTTTTTTATTTCAAAATCTTGGACGGCTATAGCAGCCTCCACGATTACATTTATAAGGGAGGAAAAGAACAAGTTGCCTCTTGGATACATGCAGTCAACATTAACTGGACTGTTGGAATTCCAAACCTGAGAGGAATTCCAACACCTAGGAACTATCCCCCAACCATAGAAAGAATCCCCAATAAAACTTAGAAACTTGTTCCAAGACCTAGGAACAACAAACAAGAAAATAATAAATTAATCTAGGGAGATGAAAAGTTACAAGACTTTTGTTGACTTGTGGGGCCAGACTTGGCAGTCCCAAGGGTTCACGATTGGACTGGTTGGCTCAACAAATGAGGTCAGTTCCTGCTAGACCCGAGTTGGAACTTGGACTGGACCTTGAGCTTGGACTGGATTGTGGGCTTAGGCTGGGCCTTCAACCGAGAATACTTCTTAGCAAAATAATAGTCGGGCCTTCTTGAAAGTGGGCAGGATAATGGATCAGCAAGATGCTCTGCATCAATATGAAGCCTAACGCTCAAATGGTTTATGGTTTGATTCTTTTAATTCCTAATGCTTAATTAAGTTGTTTTACACCTCTACGTTAATTATTATGTGTTCTAAATATTGTGTGGACTAGCCTAGGGTAAAGCTCACCTACACCTTAGACTACCAACCTAAGGTCCGAAGTCAAAGTACCATTTTGGGTTTGAATTGGTAAAAACTAATGCTTCCATTGTGTTTAGAAGGAGGCCTAAAATAGGGTGGATGTTAAGTTCACGACATATCTTGGCCATATGGCCACCGAAACCCACCACCGAGTAAAGACGGGAAAAACTACACCAACTCGCCGAGATCTCGGCAAAACTCAATTTCATGCCTTGGTGAAACCAGGGGCGAAATCGAGACCAAAACCTTGCGCATAGCACTCCGGATGCATCTCTCCAATTCATCCATCCCACTTTAATTCTGTGTGAAACATCCTCCTCTATGTCACCTTCTTTATGTAAGATTGACTCCAGATATTTAAAATAGTTACTTTGGGGTATCTCTTTCCGCAACTCGCACCATATACTCCGTCTTCGTTTTACTAATCTTAAAGCCACTTGTTTCCAAGGTTGATCTCCAAAGCTCTAGTTTAGTGTTTATCCCTGCTTTTGTCTCATCCACCAATACGATATCATCGGCGAATAGCATACACCACGAGACCTCGTCTTGAATGCTCTTGGTTAGGCCATATATGATAAGCATGAAAAGATAAGGGCTTAAGGCTAAACCCTGATGTAACCCAATTGTAATTGGGAATTCCTTGCCCTGACCTCCCACAGATATCAGTGTAAGTATGCATGATTTAAATATTTCGTCAAATTCTTGTGGGTTCACAAGTGGAAGCAACCGATGCTTTGGTCATTCAGGCTTACAACACCTTGCTGCCAGTCTGTGGTTGCTTTCATGTTGGCAAAAGCAAGGGGTGTCGGCTGGTTTTACCTACTATTGGATTTGAACCAATGACTCGCCGTAGCCTAGTGTGCCAGAATAAGCTGAAAAACTATAGTGTGCACATTAGCGCAACGGTGCTTGTAGATCTATTTACTCCGCCCAAGTGCTTGCTGGATTCATGTCCTAGCTGATCGTACACCACCATTTCACATTAGGAACTGAGACATCCAAATCAACTTTTCCACCCTCACTGAATACCCATACGCATAAGTTAAATTTTCTTGAGCAAGAACAATAATTTTATTGGGCAAGCACTTAAGACACTACTTTGTGAATCAACAGAAATAATGAAAGGCAAAGAGGCAGATCTGGTCAACCAAGATCGACTGGTGAGCCAAACCAATTGACATGAAGATGTTCAGACACTATCTAACAAGAATTCCCATATTGAGAGAGATCTAATTTGCTGTAAAACCCACCATCACAAGCCCAGAAATCCAGAAGTGAATTAAAAAAAATAAAATAAAATAAAACTTCAAAAATGAATTCGAAGGAAAACTAACAAGTGACCTATGAGAAAAAAAAATAGGAAAAACAAAAACAAGTACATTCCAACAACCAAATAAAACAAATAGCAACAATCATTTTGGCATGGCTTCAGAAAAACTGAGGATTGAGGTTTAGATTAGAACATAGCACAGATCTACACAGTTCGAAACAATCAACCAATAAACTTCACCACAAAACTGTGGCTCAGATTAGACTACAAAGGAGATCTTGTTAACAAAACCAAATTTTGTGAATGCTTCACTGATCAATTAGCCCAAGCAATCCATATATTTATAATATCATAATTACATCCAAAAGGACAGAATTGCCCCTACTCTAGTAGAGTCGGCAGTACATAGAAAACATAAAAATATAAACCCCAAAAGGACCAGAATACCCCCAAGGTATTCTGGTGTACATTATTCAATACTCCCCCTCAAGTTGGAGCAAATATGTCAAACATGCCCAACTTTACTAAAGCAGGATGAAACAACTTTTCAGACAATCCCTTGGTGAAAATATCAACAAGCTGATCAGCAGACTTCACAAAGGGAACACAAATCAATCCCTCTTCCAACTTCTCCTTGATGAAATGCCGATCCACCTCAACATGCTTTGTACGATCATGCCATACTGGATTATATGCAATGCTGATTGCAGCCTTGTTGCCACAATACAACATCATAGGGAGACGAACAGGAACACCAAGGTCTTGTAACAAACTCTTCAGCCATAGTAACTCACAAATACCTTGTGACATAGCACGAAACTCTGCTTCAGCACTAGAATACCACATTCTATTTCTTACTACACCAAGTGACAAGATTGTCACCGACAAAAGTACAGTACCCATAGATAGACTTGCGGTCAGGAGAACCAGCCAGATCAGCATCAGTATAGGCTTTTATCCGTACTCCGTAGGTGATCATGAGGAGACAGGAGAATACCTTTCCCAGGAGCTAACTTCAAATAATGAAGAATACGAAGAACATCCGCCATATGGGAACAGTAAAGATCATGCATAAACTGACTAACAATACTCACTACTATACCAATGTCAGGACGTGTATGTGAGAAATAAATCAACTTCCCTACCAACCTTTGGTACCGGCCCTTATCAACAGATTCACCTTCCTTTTCTTTGAGATGAACATTAGCATCCATAGGAATATCTGAAGGGTGACAAACTAACGATGAAAGCATGAAAAAACCATCTTTTGAGAGTGGCATTAAACTGGGTCTGAACCATCTTATGAAAATGCTGAAAGCATGAAAAAACCTCAATTTTTGTGTGCATCAGGTAGACCCAAGTGGTACTAGAATAACAGTCTATAAAGGTGACAAACCAACGATGTTCCGAAATAGAAACTTTGCGACTAGGACCCCACACATCAGTATGAACCAAATGAAAGAGGGAAGAACTTCTTTTATTAGAAATGGGATAATTTGAACGTGGCTGTTTGGCCAAGACACAAGCCTCACAAAAAAATTCTTCCTTATTACAGTTTTTAACCAATGCTGGAAATAAATGGGATTTAGTTCCTAAGGGGGGTGTCCTAATCTAGAATGCCATTGGTGTAATTCAGATAAAGAGGAGGAAGGCTGACACAATTGAGAAGGTAATGTTGTAGGAGGAAGACGACCATCATCAAGCAGGTACAATCCACCATGCACTTTACTACATCCAATCGCTCGCCCCGTTTCTACTTCCTGAAAAACACAATGAGTGGGAAAAAAATTGACCTTGCAATTCAGATCTTTAGTAAGGCTACTAATGGAAAGAAGATAGCAGTAAATTGGGAATATGTAAAACGGAAGACAATGTAAGGGACGATGAGCAACTAATGGAACCCTTTCCTAAAATGGAGGAGAGGGTGCCATCAGCCACCCTGACTTTATCTTTGCCAGATTAGGAGAATATTTATGAAAGTGGCTGGAAGAATCTGTCATGTGATCAGTGACACCGGAGTCTATAATCCATAGGGAAGAGACAATCGATGCACAATGACCAACAAACAAAATACCTGAATGGGTAAAGTGGGAACCTGATGAAGTGGAAGAACTGGTAGGAAGAGATGTAGTAGAAGTAGCAGAAGCCTGTAACATACGCCTGAAAGCCTATAATTCTTCTTGGGAGAGACCATGTTCAGAAGTGGGGGTTGTAGTTACCCTTTCAGTGTGATTAGCCTTGTTTTTAATTTTACCACGACCACGTTTGGCTTCAAAATCAGCAGGTTTCCCATGTAATTTCCAGCAAGTAGCCTTAGTGTGATAACAAGTTCCTTGGTGGAAGTAGTAGCCATAGGAGAACCATCAGTAGTAGGAGCAGCGCTGGAACCAGCCTGTAAAGCAGACCTATCGACAGTTGGAGTATGAAGCATAGCAACCCTACAAGTCTCCTATGTATGTACCAAAGCATAGGACTGCTCCAGTGTAGGGAAGGAAGACCTTACACTCGAATAGGGTCATACTCAATGTTCAGACCTGCCAAGAAGCCATACACTCGAATTTTATCAACATGCTTCCTATAGGCAGCAAAATCAGCAGGAGTAGTAGGTTGAAAGGCAGAGTAGTCATCCAATTGTTGCCATAAGCTTTTGAGGACAGCATAGTATTGGGATATAGAGAGCTCCTTTTGAGTGGTGTCATGGACCTTCTTTCTTATTTCATACACCTGAGAATCATTCCCAATCTGTCCATATGTCTCCTTTGCAGCAGCCCAAATCTGATGTGCAGTGTCCAGTAATAAGTAACCACTAGCTAGGCCGGATTGCATGGAATGTAGAAAGAAAGACATCACCATAGCATCATTAGAGAACCATCGATCCTGAGAAGGACTAGGGTCAGATGGTTGAATAGTAGTGTCAAGGAAATGTCCAGTGAGCCCACGGCCAGCAACAGTTAAGTAGGTGGATCTGGACCACATCAGATAATTTGTCCCATCGAGTTTAATAGCAGCAGTACAAGGAAGATAAACATTCCTTGGTTGGCCTTCAATGCCAGAAGTAGCAGTGGTAATGTCAGAACTAGGCATTCTGACTTCAAATCAGCAAAAATACAAGTAGTCGATGCAGCCAGCCAAGAGCCAAAACAGAAAAATTGAGATTGATATGGGCAGAATTGATCCAAGGAGAAAAATTCTGAAAATATGCAGAAATCTTCACAAAACTGCAATAGGAGGGGTACCAGCCTGGTTGAGTATTCGTAGAACAAAAAAACTCTCCAAAAATCAGCAAGGGCTGAAACCTGCAACCCCAAAAATCGATAGGAGACAGGGTTTTGAAAAACCCTGAAATGAGATCGATATAGGGGAATTGTCTTCAATTGATGGTGTAAACCTGTGATAGTTGCTGTCCAAGACTGCTGCGATGGATCTCCAAGGAGGAAAATCAATCCCCAAAACACATAGAGGCTCGATCTTCAAGAAGGGGAGAACTCTAAAAAATCGTAGAAAGGAGAGGCAGCAGCTATCGATCTGAAATTGTTTTTAGAACATGGAGTGAAGTGGTTGGATTGAGGGCAGCATCTAGATCATACTATCACCTCATTAGTGCTGCCCTAAAGTGGATGAAGAAAACCAAAGAAGGAAAGGAGAGAAGAGATCGAGAGGAAGAGCGAGAGAGGAAAAAACGATGGAAGGGGAAGTTTTGAAAACCTTGTTAACAAAACAGAATTTTGTGAATGCTTGAATGATCAATTAGACCAAGCAAGCCATATATTTATAATATCAGAATTACATCCTAAAGGACAGAATTGCCCCTACTCTAGCAGACTCTATGGCAGTACATAGAAAACATAAAAATATAACCCCAAAAGGACCAGAATACCCCCACGGTATTCTGTGTACATGATTCAACAGATCTGCCCAAATCAGAGATCAATCTGAACAAATGAACCCACAAACACAAATCAAAAGTACCCAGGAAACAAGTAATTGTGGACCCAAAAGGAAAAGGAATTTAAGGACCAATTCATAGGTGAACAATTTTATGGTCAAACTGGTTCATCACAACTCTTTTTCATTGTTCTTCCTTCTACAGAAAAAGATGGCAGTAGTTGTAATCATAACACCGCTAAAAAGAAAGGAATAGAGATTACAGGAAAACAAGCTAACTACAAACAATAAAACAAATCTAATAGAGCTTTAATCTAAATGAAAAAATATAATACTGTTGATCCTAACCTAAGATTCTGTTGCATAAAAATAAATAAATAAATAAACCCTAAGTTATTGACTGTTAAAAGTAAACACAGTCGTCATGGCATCTAGGCAACCCAAGCCATTGGAGGAAGCCTGGATGCAAGGCAACACCAACAAGGCCACCAAGGAGCCTTGACAATTATGCAAACGAACATTTCCGATCGAGGGCTTCAGGAACCCACAATGGTAGCATTGTTCTGGTTCCTCTGCCCCACTGTTCTGGGCAAGTCAGTATTTGTGAGTCAATTTCTACCTATTTGAAGCCAGTAAACAAGGGTCTGAAGATTGCTTCTTCCCAGAGGCATCTTGATATGATTACAGAGGGTGGTGACTCAGCATGGGTTATTAAGTGGTTCAGCTCCAAATGGAAATAAAGTACAGAAGTGTAGCAAAAGAAAGAACCTAGGGCATCCACATGGAAATAATGTACAAAAGTAAGAAACCAGAATTGATGCTTCCATATCTTCTTGCACTGGTAGAGCTGGATCCACTTCCAAGTTGTATCAACTTACTGTATTCAAATTCCAATTTGTAGTCCAGATAGATCCTATATATGGATCGGATCTCAATATCTATTATACCAAACCCGGATTCAGCATTCCAACCAATTAAAGGGAGTGGTTCTGATTTTAGGAATCAATTCCTGCTAATATGGATGCGAGGCAGAGAAAGTCCCAAATCTAGCCTGATCCATTTTATGCCCTATTCCTGGATTCCCTCCATGAATTTCCTTTCCCCCCTCCCCTTTTTTTTGGGGGGTGGGGGTGGGGGTGGGGAGGGGATAAGTATCCTATGCATGACTATGAATCCATTTTATAGATGTATCCCAAAAAGATGAGTATATTTTAATGATTAAATGGAAAAACTTACCATCTCACTGGTTGCCAGGGATGCAATGCCTCATGGACTTTTAATTTCATAAAGTCATGTGTAACAGAGAATGTCTATTTTCAACACTCCATTCCTTGGGGCTGAACTGTTTGGATTCCCCATGTCTTTGTTGTCCGATTACCTCCATAACATAAATTACAGTGTTCGATACATTAGTTTTAATTTTTTCGACACAAAGGTTCCACGAGAGAAAGATAACGTAGTTATTCGTAGTTAGTACTTATTGTTTTAAGAGAAGATCATCTCAACATTTTTAAAATACAATGTCTCCTCCTATTCCTTACCGTTCACAATATCTGACGATCAGTACAAATGTGAGATTCTGACACTTGCAGGATACCAATGCAGATTAGTTGGCAATAATGCATTTCCCAGCCAATTTGTATACTATAATGAAACCTAGTTGATGCAGATAAGTCACCTAAAGGGTTTATTTTATTAAAAATAAGTTTCGGGTTGGGTTATGTAGGTGTTGTGCTTTATACTTTGTAATTGACCAATTTAATGAACCTAAATATGGGTAGAAAGTAGGAAAACGGGATTTACTTCATTAGTTTAGTCAGAGTCCTGTTTTGAGTCTATTTCCTTTATTATTTCCACTTACCTAGACAATTTAGGTTACCTTATTAGTTAAGGATTCGATTAGGCCTTTCCTTTTTAGTGTATCAATCTATTTTTGAGTCTTCTATATAAGTTTGTAAGGGAGGCCAGCATTGTACACGAATTTGAATTAATAGAAAAGTTGTTTATGCAATGTTGAAATCCTGACATAGGATAGGTGAGAGGCCTAGGGTGAGATGCCCATTCCATTCCCCCATCCCCTCCCATCGGTTCTTGAATCCAAACCCTAATTTTGTTCAAATCGATCTCAAAAGTGCTACAAGCTGCTGGAATTTCTTTCAACTGATTGTCACAACTATTTCTTGAAGATTATCCCATTAAGATCATTGCTTCTTCAAAAGGTAACAAATTTGTGGGTTTTTTTTGTTACTTAAACCAAGGAAATTGTTCCCTCATTTGATTTCCCATTGCTCTCTTGGTTCCGTCTTATGATTTCTTGTTTATTGGAGGGTTTTTTATTTGATCCTGCCTGGGATTAGACATATTCTGATTCTAGTCTTACATTACTAGTCTAACAAACCAGGACCTGTAGAGAAGAAGAGAAGGAGATGGATGAAAGGAGAACCGAGAAAGAGGTAGAAAAGAGACGGAGAAGAGAGAAAAGAGCTTACGGTTCGAATTGTTATCCTAACCGTGAACAATGCTTGCTATTAATAATAACTTCAATCAATGACAATCACAAGAATATCCTTACTTACCTTATCAGTTATCTAATAAACCAAACATAAAGATATAAAAGAGGCCCACGAACCTGTGGTACCTAAACTTACTGTAAACATCACCAGAAATTATAAATGTCACCATAACTACTAAACTTCACCACATCTACTAAACAAAACCATAACTTTTACACATTCAACTGTCCAGTTCTGACAGGTTAATGGTTCAACCAGACAGCATACCACCTTGGCATTGTTATTAGTGGTTCAACAACCAGAAAAGGATCTTTAGGGCAGTCGACCAGAAACTTGAGATAGCCATCTCAAATGGTTGGTCAGACATTAATGTTGAAATGGTTGCATCATAGCAACGGTCACCCATGGAGATAAATCATTTATCCAACTCATTCACAAAACTAGATCTTTGTTGTTGCAAGGGAACTGCTCCCCACCTTGGAGGCGAAGATCAGCCAACTCTCTTGCTGATGAGATTCCTAGAGAAGGGAAGGAACATCTTGTATGTGGGGAATTATATACTATCATGTACCCCTCCCCCTCTCCCGCCCACTCTTCTCTTTCTTAGGGTTTCCCAGGGGAATGTCCCTTGGTGTGCTTCTTGTTGTTGTCTCAGTAGTTTATTGTTCTTGTAGATTCCTCTATCCTTTCAATAAAATTTTGGTTATCTATAAAATAAAATAAAGCTAAACATGATATTGCTACCAAGCATGCCATATTACACAGAAAAAAAAGGGAGATCATTTAAAATTTATCAAGATCAAGCAAAGGACCCATAAAACCAGAAGTAGAAATCATGTATTATGTTAATGCAAGCATAGTTAAATTAGCACCAACCACAAACATAGACTTAAAATGCGAATACTAAGATAATCTTTCAGAATAGCAAAAAGCATACAAATTAACCATGACAAACTACAGATTGAAAATCAGTCCTTACAACATCAAAACCAGTAACAAGTTCAAAACAAACCATGACAGATATCTTCAGTAGCACATTTAACTCCTCCAAACGAATGCCCTTTGAAAAATCCCGCTGCAAGAATGAGAATGACATCATAACTTTCTACCATTACATGAATTCAAAATGTTAATTCCAGAAAGGTGAATGCAACTAAAAGGCATCAGATTATAAACACAGTACTATCCGAAGTGGTAACACAATGAATAGTCTGACATATGCCAAATGCTGGAAGGTTGAGTAGAGAATATAAGCTTCGCGGGAACCATGGTAAACAGCAGCAGTAACTCAGATCAATTGAGCTTCCCAACTAATGACGTCAACTACAACGATTTGTATTTTGCTATTCAACGCCATTTAAACCATGTTTGCATTCCAAAGCCATTCATATCTTTTTTCACCACTTCCTCCAAAGTACTTTTCCGTCTACAAGTGTGGTCTTTTAACTGCTGTAAACATATTACTCTAATTTTATAGGGCAGTTATACGACCAGCAATGATATATAGAGCGGAATGTTGGCCAATAAAGAAACAACATATAAATAAACTTAGTGTAGTTGAAATGAGGGTGGGCCTTGATGCAACGGTAAAGGTTGCTCCATTGTGACCAAGTGGTCACAGGTTCGAGTCTGGAAACAGCCTCTCTACGAAAAGAGGGGTAAGGCTGCGTACATTATGACCCTCCCCAGACCCCGCAGTAGTGGGAGCCTTGTGCACTGGGTACGCCCTTTTTGTAGCTGAAATGAGGATGTTGAGATGGATGAGTGGTAAAACTAGAAACAACAAAATGAGGAAGGAACAAATTAGAGCTAATTTAGGAGTGGCTCCAATACATGACAAGTTGCGAGAAATTTGTTTGAGGAGGCATGGACAGATGCAACAAAGGCATTTGAATGCTCCAGTATGAAGGGGTGATTTGATTCAGATTGACGGAGCTAAAAGAGCTAGGGGTAGGCCCAAAATGACTCTAGGAGAAGTGGTGACGAAAGACGTACATAGCTTAGGACTTAAAACAAGTATAACTTCGAATAAAGATGATTGGTGAAAAAGGATCCATGTAGCCGACCCCATTTAGTTGGGATAAAGCTGAGTTGAGTTGAGTTGAGTTGTATATCAATCCTCCTCACAAGCGCATGCAGTTTGGTGGGCCTTCTTCAACTGCCTCCCAACGCAGTCCTTCCTTCTTCATTGTCAGATATCTGTCTCCTCCCCCTACTGCCTTTGCTGGAATGCTGTGGAAGTGACGAATCCCAGGGGTTAGAAACCTTGTATGGGTTCACTATGGGGCCACAAGTGACAACTAGCACAAATTGAATGAATAATGACACTTTTTTAAATATTCAAAACCTTTTAGTACCGTCTTGGAAGTGAAGAATAGGAGAAGGGACAAATCTGTAAATACTGTGAACAGTGGAAAGGTCTTTGGGAAGGCAGGAAAGAATTAGATCTAGTTGGGATAAGTTTATTAAGCAAAGGGTAAAGTTAAAAGGGGACTTAATACAGTAACTTTAGAAAAGAGGGGCTGTTCTATAATTTCAAAGAACAGTGCCTTCTTCTAGCTCTCAACAAACAGCAAGGGCAGAAGAACTGCCGTTACTTCGACAAAGCCAACTCTCTCATATGATCTCTAATGGACTTGAAATTTTAAAGGGAAAGAATCATCTCACAGATCTATGAAATCCACCAGATCACAACCGAAAATATCAACCAGATTTAAATAAAAAAATTACTGAAGCTAGAACTGGCGGTAAAACAGAACCAACAATGGTTTCCAACTCCGCAACTCACAGCAGAAGGGTCTGTCCGGTATGATACCTTGATGTTTGAATCACACACATGAAAACCCTACCCCAGACCATAATCTCATACCAAACTGTTCAGTAATGGTGGAGATCGTACTCAACAGTTGGGCTACCAGTACCACCCAGAAACAGGGAACCACGTAGTAATAAAGTGTTGAATTCCGTGAATACTGGGTTAAGGCAAAGTGAGTAAGTGACTACAACCATCTTTATTTATAATGAAGAGAAGAAACTTCTGGAATGGGTACAAGAACAAAAATACCCTTAAAACAATTCTACCCTTGAACTCATATTACAACACTCCACCTCAAGTTGGAGCATACATATCAAACATGCCCAACTTGCTAATTATAGGAAAAAATAACTTATTACTGATTCCTTTGCTAAGGATATCAGCCAGCTGTTCACTACACCAGATAAACGGAATACAAATAATTCTCTGTTCCAATTTCTCTTTGATAAAATGCCAGTCAATCTCAACATGTTTGGTACGATCATGTTGGATCGGGTTGTGAGCAATGTTGATTGCCGACTTGCTGTCACAACAAAGCCGCATTAGAAGATCAACATTCATACCCAAATCTTAAAGAAGCCCCTTGAGCCAGAGAAGTTCACAAATACCTTGTGTCATAGCTCTAAATTCAGCTTCAGCACTCGATCAAGCTACAACAACTTGTTTTTTGCTTCTCCAAGTAGTTAGGTTTCCTCCAACAAATGTCCAATACCAGGATGTTGATTTCCTGTCATCAGGACTGCCAGCCCAATCTGCATCAGTGTGTGCTTCTATCCAGAGATGGCTATGTGGAGAATACAAGACTCCTTTTCCAGGAGATGACTTGAGGTAGCGATGTATTCTGTATGTTGCCTCCAAGTGAGAAGATTGAGGATCATGCATGTATTGACTTACAACACTCACAGCAAATGTGATATTTGGTCGGTTATGTGAGAGGTATATCAATCGGCCAACTAACCTCTGATAGCTACCCTTATCCATACGATCACCTTCCTTACTCTTCAAGTGTGTGACGCAGCACCAAGTGGCCACACCCGAAGGAAGAAGAAGAAGAAGAAACAGCTCTGAACTGAGGGCTTAGGTTGGGAGCCATAGATTAGGTCTGCATTTTTAGCATTTTCTATACTTAGTTTATTTTTAAAAACTATTTTTCTGTTTTTAAATTGAACCGGTTCAAATTGGTTGCATCCAATTGGTTCAATTTAAGTGATTTAGTTAAGTGTCTTTTAATTTAAGTCATTTATTAGGGACAATTAGATCTTTTTACTTTAAGTTTTTAAGTTATTTTCAGTTTAGCTACACCCTTCCACAATTTATGAAGGAAATGTTTACATTGTAATAGGTTTTGGCCTATGGCCTTTATTATAAAAGATTAAATCGTGGGGCTCCCCCACAGTTTATGAATTTAAAAAACAGAATTGTGCTGCTGCTGATTGTTGCTGCTGGTGCTTCTTGTGAGTGTTTGCCTTGTGGTTCTATCAAGGTGGATTTCCTATGACTCCTAACGCCGTGACGGCTGGGAGGATCCTCTACAGCTGGAAGGTGGTTCTATCCTTCTATCACAAAGCTGCTGCCTCCATTGAAGACTTGCTGCAACTTCAAGTTTCTTCTTCAATCCCTCCAATCCCAACCCCCATCGATCCCCTTTGTTTTATTTGAATCCCATCAAAACCCTAAGCTTCCATTAATTCCCATCAATTCCCATAGACCCTAGCATTCATAATTCTGTCCAGGCCAATTCTCCTATTAGTTTACCATCAAAATTCAACCAATTCCACTCGACCAGAACCCTAAGCCCAGTCTCCCCTCAAAACCCTAATTCCCCAAAAACCCTAAATTCCAGAACCATTACGTCCAACCACTCAAATCCAACCAAATTTGGTTCGAACCTCCCTCCCACTATCCCCTACATTCGATCCAAAGCCCCGCCCCAAAATCCCCTTTTAAACCCTAGTTTTGACTGTTTTCCTATTTCCCAAACCCCGAAACCCTAACCCTAATTTCTGAAATTTCAAATCCTGATCTAAACCTAATCAATCCTACATTAATAGCTTCCCCTAGACCTGCCTATTATAACCATATAAGAATTACCCCATTCCCCCAAGCCTAACCCTAGAAATTGACCTAAGACCCTAATTCTGCCCATTCGAACCAACAGCCGCTTTTGATCCTATTGCTTGGCCTCTAGTAGGAGTAGTAGGATCCCTCTCCTATCTAGAGCTACATTAGGGTGTTGGGCTCAAGAGGGGTATCTGCTGGTTTACACCCAAGCATCCCTGTTTCACTCAATAAATCCAAGGTATACCGTATATTTTCTTTGAAAGAGAGATATGCCCTTAGCTGAATAGGCAACCTCAATCCCTAAGAAATACCTTAACCTACCCAAATCTTTGACTTCAAATTCGGTGCCCAAATAAGCCTTTAGCATCTAGATTTCCTATGCATCACTGCCCGTGATTACTATGTCATCAACATAGACAATCAAAATTGTCACTTACTGTCCCATCCCTTTAACAAACAATGTATGATCAGCATTGCTCTGCTTATACCCATAAGCAATCATAACCTTATGGAATCGGCCAAACCAAGCCCTTGGTGACTGCTTCAAACCATACAGAGCCTTCTTCAACTTACATACCTTTCCCTGAGTCTCTAAAGATGTAAAACCAGGAGGTATCTCCATGCAAACATCTTCTTCCAAGTCTCCATGCAAGAAGGCATTCTTCAAGTCATGTTGTTGGAGTTCCCAACCTTGATTCACAGCATAAGAAATGATAACCCGCATAGTATTCATCTTTGCTACAGGGGCAAAGGTCTCTTGATAGTCAATTCCTTAGGTTTAAATAAACCCTTTGGCAACTAGTCTTGCTTTGTATCTTTCTACTGAGCCATCAGCCTTGTGCTTCACAACAAAGACTCATTTACAACCAACAGGTTTCTTTCCTAGTGGAGGATTCACCAAATCCCAGGTCTGGATTCTTCTCAAGGGCAAGCATTTCTTCGTTCATCGCTTCCTTCCATTTCTATTTGGCTATTGCTTCCTGCCAATTGTTAGGGATGGAAACAGAGGATAAAGAAGACACGAAGGCATGGAAAGCAGGAGTTAGAGAGTTGTATGACACAAAGTTGGAAATAGGGTGTTGTATACAACTCCTCTTTGGTTTTCGAATAGCAATGGGTAAATCAAGACTGGGATCAGGAGGAAGCTTATCAAAATTATGACTAGGAGCAAGACTTGGAGTAGGGACAGATGCCGATTGTGTAGGATCGGTGGTGGTGGTCTCTTTGTACCGAGGACCATGAAATGGAAAATCAGTTCCGCGATAGTAAGTCTTCACATTATTCTCCCCCTAGACTGTTTGCTGCTGCTCAATCTGTCCCACTTCTTGTTCCTGACTTGCAACTCCATCTTCTAGTTCAACAGGAACATCCTCTATAGTAGGTAGCTCAATGTCCAGAGGAGCAATCAGCGGGACCTCTTCACCACTTAGAATCTCCCCCAGCAGAGGTACCGGCTGTTTAAAGTAAGCCTCAGACAAAAGGAACACCAACATCCATAGTGACAAACACCTTTCATGTAGGAGGATGATAGCATTTATACCCTTTCTAGGTAGCAGAATAACCGAGAAAAATGCATCGTAGTCCTTGGGGATCAGACTTTCCGTGCACATGGTGATTCCTGGCAAACATGACACAGCCAAATTGGGAGGCACAACAAAAGTGGATTTCCAAAACAGAATTTCCAAAGGGCAGCGGCCACCTAAGACTCGGGAGGGAAGCCAATTGATAAGATAAGTAGTTGTAAGGACAGCATCACCCAAGAAACAAGGAGGAACAGCCATAGTAAACATAAGAGAATGAGCAACCTCCAATAGATGTCGGTTCTTGCGTTCAGCAACACCATTTTGAGCAGGAGTATCAACACAAGCAGTCTGATGTATGATTCCATGGCTGTTCAAATACGAGCGAAAGGCACCATCCATGTACTCTTTTCCATTATCTGATCGGAGAATCTTCACTTTGGCATCGAACTGGGTCTGGACCATTATATGAAATAGAATGAAACAGGCGAAGACGTCACTTTTACTATGCATCAAATACACCCAAGTGGTCCGGCTAAAACAGTCAATGAAAGTAACAAACCATCGAAACCCAGAGGCAGAAACACATCTGGCAGGGCCCCACACATCAGAATGTATCAAACCAAAAGGACTCAAACTTTGATTATCAGAAATAGGAAAAATGCTTCTAGTTTGCTTTGCCAAAGTGCAAGCATCACAAGAAAATTTATGTTTATTACACCGTTTCACTAAACTATAAATAAATCAGATAAAACACTAATCGGTGGATGGCCCAAACGATGATGCCAATTATTCAACTCAAATAGTGCAAAATCAAAATCAGAAGACGCAAGCTGAGATGTCAAAGCTGCCCAGGAACTGTCAAGCACATACAAACCACCAACCACTTTATTACATGCAATCGTACTGTCCGTTGCCAAGTCCTGAAACAAACAATGGGTTGGGAAAAAAGTTACTTTGCAGTTTAAATCCTTGGTTAGGCTACTAATAGAAAGCAAATTAGTAGTAAATTTAGGGACATGCAACACAGATGAAAGGCTAAAAGGGGAAGTGCATTGCACAGATCCCATCAGCAACACGAACCTTATTATGACCAATTAAAGGGAAATATTTGGAAAAAAGATATGAAGAACCTGTCATATGGTCGGTTGCCCCTGAGTCAATTACCCAAGAATCGGGCATGATCGAGGTGCAGTTCCAACCAAATGAAATACCTATGGAAGAAGGTGTATTGGGATTGTTAGGCAGAGACAGAGTAGAGGCAGCCATGGAAGGAGATACAGATGCTGAAGAAGATGTGTCTAAGCGATTTACCATATCCCGAAGATTTTGCAGTTCAGCCACAACTTGGGAAAGAGATTGATCAGGCTGTTCTTTAGTAGATGCTTGATGAGCACAGGTGTTACTGGACCAATTGGAACCACCATTCTTGCGCCCGTGAGTATCTGCAGAGCGACCATGAAGCTTCCAACATCGGTCCTTGGTATGCCATTCCTTCCCACAATGATCGCATTTAATGGGAGGGCGATCACCAGATGTCTGATTAGTACTAGCAGAACGGGAAGAATTTTCGCAGGAAGACTGGGAACCTGAAATAAGGGCCGATCGTTCCTGAGTAACAAGATGAACCATGGTTGTACGCCAACTGTCCTCAGCCGAAAGGATTGCATAGGCTTGCTCCAGTGGGTCCCGATTCAAAATGTTGACCCGGATCTGATCAAACTCAGTATTGAAGCCGGCCAAAAAATCAAAGACACGTAAACCATCCTCCCATTTCCGGAAGGCTGTAGCATCAACATCACAGGTGGCAGTGAAGGTGCCCAGAAAATCCAACTACTGCCACATGGTACACATGGTATTGTAATACTGAAAAAGGGACAACTCTAATTACTTGGTAGAATGAATCTTCTGATGGAGTTCATAACATTGGGCGGCATTCCCAACCTGAGAATAGGTATCCTGGGCTGTCTTCCAAATTTTCACAGCCGAATCAAGGAGGAGATAACACCCGGCAATTTCTTGGTCCATGGAATTAACCAGATAGGACATAACCAAGAAATTGAAATTCATCCATCTATCTTGTGCAGACCAGCCTCAACAGGCCTGACCTGAGTGCCCGTGATGTAGTTAGAGAGACCACAGGAACCAATTACAAATAAGCATGAGCAAATAAGCAAGAGCAAGACCATAAAAGATACTTGCTGCCATTCAACTTGGTGGGATTCACCGAAAACGGAATGAAATCACGTTATGACGAACCATCAAAACCAAAGGAGGCAGAAGAGATCTCGGAATTGCCAGGCATGGTGGCTGGTATAAAAAAACAAAGAAATAAATCCTCCAAAAATTCTAAACATAAGGAGGGAAGGTAAAAAACTCTCGGTGGGAGTCAACTCACCACCAAGGGTAGGTAAAAAATAACGGCAAGGAAGGGGGAAGCCTCTCGCGAGAGAAAAAAGGGCGAGAGGCTCGCGAGGCTGGAGGGGGTGGCGGAAGGTGGTGGAGAGGCCTACGGGGCCTGGTGGAGGTGGTGGAGGGGTTGGCGGGGCCTGGCGGAGGTTGTGGTAGGTGGTAGAGGGGCTGGCTAGGCCTGGCTAAGGTGGCGGTAGGTGGTGGAGGGGCTAGCAGAAGGTGGAGGAGGGCTTGCGGTGGTGGGGAAGCCTGCGGTGGTGGCTGTCCTTAGGGCAGAATCACGAAGGAGAAGAGAGAAAAAAAAAAAAAAAACTTAATTCCCATATCTCCAAAATATTTTTGGCTCTGATGCCATGTTGAATTCCGTGAATACTGGCTTGAGTCAAAGTGACTACAGTCTACAGCCATCTTTATTTATAATAAAGAGAAGAACATTCTAGAATGGGTACAAGGGCAAAAATACCCTTAGGATAATTCTACCCTTGAACCCATATTACAACATAAAGGAAATTGGAACTAAAGAAGTGGAAGGAAATATAGGAAATAGAATGGAGATCAAACCTGGAAGAAGAACCAGTTGATTCACACAAAGGAAAGAGAAGAAGAATCGAAGACAAGAGAGAGCTATGCACAGTTCACGGCATCCGTGCTTTCAACCAAAATAAAATTTCATTCCCAAAAACTCCAATCTCCATTGTGGGACTACATGCTCTATTATAGAATTAAAAGAAAAGAAATCCTAGTCCTACTTTGAAACTGAAATAAAAAAATCCTACTTGAAACAGAAGTAGAGTTAGACTACATTATGGACTCAACTGAACAAACTTTGACTCAAACACTACTATCTACAGCTGAAATAAAGAAAAGGAAATAAATAAAATAATTCCTAACTTATCCAACGGCATCAGGAAGATACTGATCCCTTCGTCTTTGCTTGCCCCTATCCTCATCTATTTGGAAAGAGTCCTAGCAAATGTTGGCCTCAAAATTGAAGGATCCTTCGATTTCGACGTGAATGGATTTGGGTGGACATGTCCTTTGCCAAGTCATCTATTTGTGACATTGTGGAAAAGCTCGTCTTCAGTGCCACCATCAACCAGATTTGGATGGACCGAAATATTAGGAAATGGTCCACCAACTCTAGATCTTTGCAACAGATTTGGGACACCATTTCTTCTGACATTAGGAACAAGCTCTCCTCTGTCTCCTCCCCTTGGACTGACTCCCTAAGGAACAGGCATATTATTGTCTCCTGGGGCTTGTCTCCCTCCATTTTGCAAGCTTCTCTCTCTTCTCCCTGAGGGTCTAGTCTTGCTTTGTTTCTTTTTGCAGTCTTAGTTTTTCTCCCCTTTCGGATTTTCCATTTGGAGTCAACAAGAGGTTAAACTAGAAGTGTGGGGGCCACAAGCATCTATAGTAGAAGATGATTATAAAGCTGGAGCAGTGCCATGACAAGATCACTGAAACTGGGACTCAAAAAGGAGAGATGAGAACTAAAATTCTGTTTGAGAAACAAATTTATCATTGCTATTGGCTCAATTTCTTTGTAAACAGAATAATCATTGCTGTTGGCTAAAATATTTTCCTTTTCATGCAAAGAATAGATTGACACCACTACAAATAAAATTCCAGTTCAAAACTGTAGATTTCAAGGAAAGATTAAGAATGTTAAATGAACTCACAAGTATCCATTTAATAAACTATCTACCAAAGTGATACAGTGAATGCACTCCATGGCCAGGAATGGGAGGGGAGTTTAATCTCACATCGATCGGGTAATGTGCGGCAGTTTGGCTTATGACCTTGGAAGGGCCTCTCCACCCTGAAGCTCAGGCTTTTGGGTTGGACGTCATTAAGTGGTATCAGAGCAGGTAGTCCATGCACCGACCATGTGGGGGTCCATGACCCAAAGCTTGGGGGGGAGTTGATGCAGTGAATGTGCTCCATGGCCAGGAATGGGAGGGGAGTTTAGTCTCACATAAGTCGGGTAGTGCGTGGCAGTTTGGCTGAAAACCTTGGAAGGGCCTCTCCACCCTGAAGCTTGGGCTTTTGGGTTGGATGCCAATACAAAGGCATGGAAAATCAAAGAATCCCACGCATTTTTGCATAGGCAACGAAAGCACAATTACCATATTGATGAATTTCTAAGTCATAGGCCAAGGATATTAGCTACCTAAATGAATAAAAAATATATATATATATACCTTGAAAACCATGGCTTGTGAAGGTAGATCGGATTTTATCGGACAGTAATTTTTTGCAAACTCAAATTTGTTCTTCCCGAGCAAACCAGGCCTGAAAAAAGAAGGAATCAATCAACAAGACTGAAGCCTTAAGTCAGCTCATTAAGCCATACCCCAAGAGCATGGGGTAAGTTAAGACAAGTCACAAGTCCGAACGAAGAACCATAAATATAACTAAACCAACAATGCAATCCACTTCCAGAAGTTGCAAAAAGGATCATCAATGGGAAAAGAGAACTTGCCATAACATATCTATTTGATGAAAAATGTCATATGGCCTATGCTCACCTAGGAAAAAAACCAAATAACATTTAGAATGAATCCATGGTCACATTAAATCAACAAAATAACTAAAACAGGAATATCTAAGGGGGAAAAAAAAATTGTAACTGTATGAGAACAGAGAACCACACAAAGAAGAATATAATTCGGCCACAAACAACTTCCAAATAATTTTCACCTTCAAAGAAACAAATCATACCATAACATCAATACTTATTGTACTTTAGTTCTAAAGGTCCATTTGTTTACAACCTTGACAAAGAAGGAGTTCCAGAAAGCAGTATTATGCGTTTGACTAGCTTTGCAACATCAAGTACAGCTTGAATCTGTCATTAAGAGAACATGGTTATGAGAAAAATAGCATTTAAAGCTTTTACAAATACAAGTGTACAAAACGTATCATGGAAACTAATAGAATATATAATTTGGAAGGGAAAAATGAAAAGAGACAATTTAAATAAACATAAAGGAAATACAGTAGATAGACCAAAGCTGAATAAGCATTGTTTAATAATGGTATTAACATTTGCAGTGGAGGCCTTTGAGTGCAGCAGTGTGGAGGAGTGATATGATACACATTAGAGGGATTAAAAGACGAAGGGGGAGACCAAGATTTACTAGGGAAGTAGTGCGAAAAGATAGGAATAGCCTAGGCTTGACAACTAAAATGACCTTAAATAGAGTTGAATGGTGGAACAAATTTTCATGTAGCCAACGCTATTTAGTTGGTAAAGACTTGGTTGGAAAAAAAAAATGAAATCCAAATAAATGAAAAAACCTGATAAACAAACTTTGAACTGTTCAACAGAAAATAAAATATAAAAAAAAACAACAAAACAGTCACAATAAACATAAAAGAACAACAAAGTTGATTACATATAAATCAAAGAATCTAACATAGGAAAAAAAGGTTTCAAACAACAAAATTATATTAGATTACAAATTTAGACCCAAACCTGCTCAAGTAATCAAACCAGATACTTCAGAATCAGCCCTCTTGGCAGATCAATGCACATAAATGGACTTGCATAGAAGAAAAAAAAAAATTGGTTCTGCCATTTTACTCAATCAACGCCATAGCTTCTGTAAAAGCATTAAGTCTTCCAAATCTTTTGGAGAAAGTTTCTCTTCACCCATTTATGTGCATTGAAAGAAAGGAGAGGTGCATCACAACCATCGCCTAGTGAATGTTCCTGCTCTGCCATGTTACTCAATCAACGACATAGCTTCTGTAAGAGCATTATATCATAAAATACTTAGGAGAGTTTCTATTCCCCGTGGGTGAAGAGAATCCTAACACTAGGATCTCATAATTACTCACCCCTATCGTACAAAGGTTCAAAAATGCCCTTGGTACTGTTGCAAGAGCCCCATCCAACCACAAAAAGTGGTGGATGAAGACATTCTCTCTTCACCGTTGGTGAAGGAAAACTCAGTCCAAATCTTTATGCATAACTAAACACAAATCCGGTCAGCTTCCAATTATGAGTCTTAGAGGAGTCAACTTGCACCAAGTCACGCCTCCTTTGGTCTGCTCATCATAAGGCAATCCGAAAATGACAGTAAAATTCAAGGTGTATGATGCCCTTCGTCATAAGATACTAAAAACAGAGAAAAGGGATTATGCTTCACACATCAAACCACCTTCTATCTTGCTCAATTCCAAATTTATATCATTGCATCTCTTGCCATTTTACTTTGAGAATTTGGCTATCACAACCAGGTCTGTATTTTGGTGGCAGAAAGTGGAATTTTCATTTGCCGTTAAACATTTATCAGGCTAAAACTTAACGCACTAAAAGAAGTGCTCAATTCCAGGAACAAGGACGTCAAAAAATGTTGGATAACGAATGGAACTGCTTTTAACAGGGTTACTGGTAAGGATAATAAAGAAGACAGAACTTTCAGAGGAAGTCCTCTTAAGGTCCCAAGGAAAGCAATTCTCCAGAATCAATTTGGAAAAATAATGTGGAAGAACAAGATGCATGTGAGGTGACTAAAAGATGGACATAGTGAAACACATTTCTTTAATTCTGTGACCAATTTAGAATTTCATCTAATAGGGATCTGAGAGGCAGTTGTATGGAAAATCAAAACAGATCTGCCACAGGATTTCTAGCTTTTGGCTAGTAGCCCTCACATGTGGGGCACGATGGGTCTGGTTTTCATCTCGTGTTGCAGTATCTTGTGACATGAAGTATATCAGAATAAACAGTCCATCTTACATTACTTAATAGCTATATAATTTCTTATAAACCATTTCAGTTACAAGTGTATTTCTTCAATTCAAAAGTAAGCATAATGAATCATGTTGGCAATAGGGATGCATTTGGAAGAATCAAACATCCCACAACAAGCACCATCAAAGTATTGAGAAATCGAAAACCCAATGAAAACACGTTCAAGTGACTTGTCCTTGCAACCAATCAAATTTTAATAATATCAATAAAGGGGAGAGAAAATAGGATACCTTGGATTTAAGAGAGTTAGAAAGATGTAGGAGGATGATGGTTGAGCAGAATTTGTAGGAATTGTAGGTATCTGTTAGAGGGGAAGGTGGAGGACAGAGATGTAAGAGAGGCAGGGAAGTGACGTTTCATTGAGGGACTCGTGAGCGGTGCGACTAATTAGGAGAGAGAGAGTGAGAACGCAAGGGAAGGGAAGTTAAAGAGAGAGCGATTGGGATGGAGAGAGATGTAAGAAGGAGAGGAGGTGACATTTTACGAGGGAGGGGAGAGGCGTAATGTAAGAAAGAGAGAAGTGGGGGATATGCCGTATGAAAGAGGGACATGTCCTTTCGAGAAAGAAAGTGAGAGAGTAAAAATTCTGTTTTGAAGATGTGCATTTTACATTGAAAAAGTATACCAAAAAATGAGTTCATACTTTTAGATAATAGTATGATATATACATAAATATATACACATACATACATATATATAATACATATATAATATCTAATTATACATAATCACATCATACATAGAGGCTGTCGGGGCCCAACTCAACCCAGCCCAGCCAAACTAGGGTCAATCCAGGCCGCTGAGCCCAACACAGCTAGGCCTAGGCTGAGATATCCTAGCCCGAACTTGAGCTGGGCTGAGTTAAGGGGACCTAGGGTTGGGCTGCAGTTTTTAAAAACCCAGAGCAGAACAGCCTGGTTGCACCCTTAAGTAGGCTGATTGGTCACTTTAGTGGCCGGGGATGACGGGTCACCATAGTTGTCAAGGCGCGGTCTTGTTGGTTTCACCTTGTTTTTTTTTCCCTCCTCCAATACTTAGGATCACCTAGACGTTGACAACTATGGGGGTCAACTTATTCAACTGACCAGGCCAGGCCAAAGAGTGTAAAAGCAGTATTTGGAAACGTTTCACAATACTAATCCAGAACATCTCAATCCACTTAGAGGACTGTTAGCTAATAAAGCTTAAATAGCTATTTTTCATATTGGAACTCCTCAAGCTACAAAAATAGTTCTGTTCCACAAGAATTGTAGCTAAAATTACTTTTTAGAAGCCATATAACAAAAATTACCCCAAGGAAACATAAATATGGTTCTCATTTCTTTATCAACAAATAGCAGGCATGACCAATACCTCCGGATGTTCTGAAGCCTTTTTTGAACATCGTATATGGTGAGATTCATCAACAATCCAAAGAGCCCACTCAAGCTCTAGCATACTATTGCGAAGATGGTGAAGCATTGTGTACGAGGTAACCACAACTCTTGGACATCTCGTTAAACGGGCAGGATTATTTTCGTGACCAAAAACTGGAAAAAAAAAATTATGAAGCAACAAGCTTAAGAATGAAATAGGCAAGGGCATGCAAGCAACAGCACTGAAGAACCAACAAAATTAATATAGGTCTGTATCCAATGCATGTGCTCATAATATACTTTAACACACAGAATTGGCAAATTAAGCATTAACGATACAACAGAAAAAAAAAATCAAGTAAAATGCATATCACAGCATTACTGCTACAGATATTAAAAGATATCGAGGAAGAGAAAGTAAAAAGCAGATTTTAATGAGGATATGAAGCATTTCTGGTGTCTCAGAATCATCATTGGCAGCTTGTTGATGATTAGGGATGGCAATAAGGCAGGTAAAATTACAGGACGCACCCAGTGCAAGAGGCTCCTGCCACTGCAGGGTCTGGGAAGGGTCATAATATACACAGCTTTACACCCGCTTCGCGGAGAGGCTGTTTCCTGACTCGAACCCGGAGCAACCTTACCGTTGCGCCAAGGTCCTCCCTTAAGGCTGGTAAAATTATACCCAAAAAAATTGGGGGCTCATTCCCACCCCACTCCACCGTAATGGTTCAAGTTATAGTATTTTGTCTTTATCAGCTTAGGGGCAGGTATGGTATTTTGAAAACCCTGGGTACCATCCCACCCAAAGAGGAAGCTAGCCCATGCACATCTGTTGGAGGCAGTTGACCATTATTTTAAAAGGGTCAGTTATGGTATTGGTGATCGGGCCCCAAACCCATCTTTTTTCCATCTCTATTGATGACTAATGGAGCTTCACTGACCAGGATCTATACATGTGCTCTTACAGAGGAAATACAGTTGAACACATGGTGCTGAGGGGAAGACTTTTGTGTGCTTCCTGCGAGTTACAGAAGTATTTTTGGAGTCTTTTGTGGGATTTCACAAGTGGAACCATTGATGTCGAAATTAGTCCCAACTCTGTCAAGTATTTTTTTAGGGTTAAAACAGTTTCTAAATGTGTTTAAATAGTTTAAGAATTTATGTTTAATTAAAGTTGCTCATGGGTAACAGAGGTAGTATCCTATTCATCATTATTAGGTTTTTCGGGCTTCTAGTTTTAGTAGGCTAAGAAGGTTTGTTTTTAAAGCTTCTGGAAGTGCCAACTGCCAAGTACATTAGGCGTTAAGTAAGATTTCCAAGTTATCCTCAGCAAGCATTTTCCATTTTGTGTCTCTGCAACCATGTTCAACACAGGCCTTGGGAGGCTTCAGTTCAAAAAAGTGAACTTTTTTTTTTTGGTGAATAAAAAATTCATTACCAAAACCCCAAAGGGAGGGGAGGAAGAAAAGGGGGGGGGAATACACAGGGGGAGAGAAGGGGGGGGGGAACTATACAAGCTCAAACCACAGGCCTAGGGGCCTGGCTAAGAGAGCCAAAGAGAGAAGAATCTAAGCCCTAGGTAACAACAATGTGCATGTTCCTTGAGGAGTCTATAAGAGAGCCATGAGAAAGCATGTGGAGCCTAGGGCTGACATAAAAAAAGATGGCTTTCCAAATCAGGTCAATGGACCAGGAGTTGGAAGTCCATCTACGAAGATTCCGCTCCATCCAAATGTGAGAGATAGCAGCACCGAACACAAGATTGCCAACTGTATCACAAATAGAGCTGCCAGAAAAGGACATATCAAGCCAAAGCCACTCCCGGGCGAAGGGAAGGGGGCGACTGTTTTGGGACCAGATGGAATGCAAAGCTTTTTTCCAGATAGAGGAGGCAAGAGGGCAGGAAAAGAAAAGATGGCCAACATCCTCATTCCCATTCCACCAAAGGATACAAGCTTTTTTCCAGAAAAGTGATTTGATTCAGATTGAAGGAACTAAAAGAGCATAGCTTAGGTCTCATATCTTGTATGACTTCGAACAGAGCTGATTGGAGAGCAAGGATCCATATAGCCGACCCCATTTGTTGTTGGTGGTCTTGGTGTCGTTGTTGTTGGTGTTGTCGTCTCTGCAACCATATGTAGAGCTGTACCCGAAGCACAAACATAGAAATAAATAAAACGCTTCCCCCCAAAGCTGTGTGCTATTGTTGTCTGAATCCATGAGCCCCCCTTTGATGGCGGACTCCTTCAAACCCAGGCAAACCAAGAGGTAACTATCATAGTAGTCATGGCTGCTAGCCGCCTTGCTGCCCAGGCAAGCGCCATATGTTAAATCCCAGGACATGTTTTCCAGGTAATTTGTCATTTCATATGAATGTGTGCTTTATATAGTGTAAGGTTATAAAGGTCAAAATATAGAAAATTGTTAACAAAACAGAAAATTAGTGAATGCTTGAATGATCAATTAGACCAAGCAAGCCATGTATTTATAAAATAAGAATTATATCCTAAAGGACAGAATTGTCCTTACTCCTCTAGCCAACTCTAACTAGTAGAGTCGGCAGTACATAAAACAAGAAGAATAAAAGCCCAAAAAGGCAGAACACCTACGGTATTCTGGTGTAACATTATTCAACAAAAATAAGGGGGAAATGAGATTGTAGAAACACACAACAGTGGAAATGAGAAGGGATTGAAACTAATAACAAGTGGAGGCAAGATCATCAAGTTTTAGGTCTAGATTGAAATTCATAACATGTGGACGGAAAAATCAACAAGTTTCGGGTCTAGGTACTTTGAGTCTTTGACAGATAAGGTAACTGGTCACCTTGGACCCCAAGGTGTGCCCCATTGCCTAGGCACCTAGCTATGCATTGACGACTAGGCAACTATCATCTCTTTTTCTTCTTGCATTCCACCCCTTATTTTCAATCTAGGCTAAACCAGCCTACTATACCCAAACAACCAGCTTTTCACCAGTATACCTACATCAAATATTTATTTTAATCTACCCATCACTAACCGAAATCAATGCCAAATGATTCCAGCTTCAACAAATATCAAAACATAATGTAGCAGAGGTTCAACTAAGAACCACTCTACAACAAGATCGATGATAAGTTGCAGCAGAACATCAAATTAGAAACAAAATCAGAATTAGTAACTTAGTAAATAGGGAAAATTACGCTTACACCCCCTGTACTTTGCCTAAAGTAGTAATAAACCCAAAGTTTCAAAAAATGCACTTTTACAACCCTCTATTTTTCAAAAAATTACAAAAAAAAAAGTCCATTAGAAAGTAAACGTTATGTGATGACGTGAGCTTTAAACTGGACATGAAATGACTGTTTTACCCTTTCACCCTACCCTTACCAAACCAATGATTATCATCTTCCTCAAACACAAAATCATTCCTGTCTCCGTGCAAAGAAGAGGTGAACCAGTGATCTCTGGCCCAAGTAAACGTTACTTTGTTACACGAAACCAAGGACGTGTCGAACATCTGTGATGTCGATGAACTGTGCAGGGACCTACATACAACCCTTGCCACTGCAGTTGGCTAAAATAGTGATTTCATGTCTAGTTTAAAGCCCACATCATCACTTAACATTTACTTTCTAACGGACTGTTAATTTTGTATTTTTTGAAAAATAGAAGGGGTGTACAAGTGCGTTTTTTGAAACTTCGTGTTTATTATTACTTTAGGCAAAGTACAGGGGGTGTACGCGTAATTTTCCCTAGTAAATAAGAACCAAACCAGCCACTGGAACTCAACCAAACTTGGATCGAATGCTGCTTGTATGGCAAAAACACATTGCTGAAAGTTTCAATCAGTTCTGATGGAAGAATTGGGAGATATGGAAGCAACACCAAAATAGAAACTTATGCCCCGCAGGCCAAACCAGCCACCAGTTGGGGCTCAAGTTTGGATCGAGTGGAGGCCTTGTGGAGTAGATGATCTGCAGCAAGTTCGGTGTAATTTTGATGGACAGAAGTGAAGTTATGAAGGGGGAATGAAAATAGAAGGTTAACGCTTGGATGCAATCCAGCCAATAGAACAGGCTAGAGTGGGGATGGTGAAGTTACGGAACTCAAAAGTTGCAGCAGCAATTCATCTTGCAGGAACAGAAGCAATCTTCAATCGATGGCAGCAACAGTCTTGAAGTGTTTGGGGATTGATTGCAGCCTTCGAAGGATTCTTCACAGCATTTGTATTGTTCAAAGAGGAAACAGCAACACAAAGGGATCAATTGGTATAGAAGATAAGAGAAGAAGGAAAGGGATAGGGGGATCCGGCTCTCACAGCCAGGCTCCTATTAGCCCTAGGATTTAGGCTCTCTCAGCCAGGCCTCTAACGCTTCATGCCACAGCCATTGGATAAGAGAATCTTTTGCTTCAAAGCAATTTTTTCATTCAACTATCCAAATCATGGGGAGGCTTCTAAAAGTGTTTACAATAAATAGAGGGCTGATACTTGCACCTCAAGTAACAAAGAAATAGAAACTAAGAAAATAGTAACTAGGATGGACTCAAAAATAGAAACTAGATATAATCTTCAAGTCTTCTAGGAGTCTTCTAAATATTCCAGCCGATGCTTGCTCCTTGTGGACCCCACTTTTTAAGTGATCGAATATTGCTGCTGATTCTCTTTAGTGGTGGTCCCCACCTCTCAATATGGCTCCATCGATTCTAGCAAGTATCCTTTAAATACTTAGGCCCAAAAAGACAATTATACTCCTCACTTAAAGACTTGAATCACTAATAAATAAAAGACTATTCTGCCCCCCATGATCTTCTAGTACTATTCTCACTAAGCCAAAATAAGGGGCTGTGACACTGTTCACATGAACAGTAACATGAACAGTAACATGAACAGTGTTTTGGCCTCTTCTTCATGTTTTGACCTACATCACCTAGCATTGGGAAAGATCTTCTACATATTTTCTCTGTTTTATGCTCACCATAATAGAGCCCAATCCAGCTCTATAAACTTTAGTTACAATTTCTTTTTTCAATTTAAGTCAGCAACACAATTAAATAAGCCTTTTCCCAGCTAAATGGATGGGCCACATAAAAACCATTTCGCCATTAAACCTTAGTTTAAGATGCACTTGCTGCTAGACCAAAGCCGTCCAAATATTTTCTCACCACAAGCCATGTTTGGTCTTGCCCTTATTCTTTCAGTTTTTTCTAAGCTGATCACTCAGTGTATTTAATGGTCCTCACTGTACATGTCCAAAACACCACAAGTGATTATCCTTGATTGGACATCTTATTCATTGAGTCAACGAGATTGAAGTAGTATAGGTTTCCAGCCCAGCTGTTTACATAGAATTCAATGAAAAGTCTCTCTTGATCTTACAATTATACTCATTGGTCAACTTAGATATCTCCGAATGACTTATACACCTAGAGATCTCTGACTTCAATCTTGGACCAGGATGATTGCTTCTTCCACCTAGCAGCATCCATCTCATCTTACCCAACATCCTCCTGTTTTTTACTTTTGGAAATCCTTCCCCACCCCAAATTAAAAAATAAGAACATTACCATTTTCGCTCTAAAAGGCCATATTAGTCAAATCCGATTCAATGCTTTAGGGAAGTAGGGTTTAACCCATCTTACCCAACACCCTTAATGCCTTGAACACACCTGCCATCAATAGCCTACAGCACTATAATTATGAGCTCAGCCACTGTCTCAACCAGCTTCAAGCCCTTCAGCCTCAACTAATAGAGCCATCTCTATCCCCTCTCATATTTTAGCTCAACCCTGAGGATAAGCACCATAGCCGCCACTGTCAATCATCTGTGGTGCCAATCATTTATGAGTTGAGAGCTGCAGTGACGATAGCAGAAACCTAGAGAAACCAAAAATCTGGGGAATGGATTACTCTAAGCATCAAAGTAGTTAATGGGATGGGTCAATCCCCTAGTTCTAGATGTTTCCTTTCTCAACTCAAGTTCAAGTCGGCAAGAACCCTTAGAACCCGTTTGTTTAGAGGGTACAACTAGGGTGGGAAAAAACGGGTGGAATACTTTTGATGTTTTCCATAAAACTCCAAAAAGCCCACTTGCTTGTTTGCATGGGTGGGGAAGTAAGGGGACAGCATTTATTAACTACAGGACTTTGTCTGGTGACAGGGCGTTAAATTTATGAACCGCACCTTCCTCAAAAATCCTACCAAAACGATAGTACTTTGTGGGGAAGGGAGGGATTGAAGAAGTGGGGCCCACACCATATCCTTTCCCACCCCTTTTTACCTGCTAAACAAACAGTGCCTTAGTGCTCCTAACCTAGTGATACACTGATACCAATTGTTTTTGTTGAGCCAATCACACTTTGATTCCCACTTGAACTAGACAAGTCACCCAAATCCAAAGCATATGTATGCTGAAGCATGGTTGGAGCAGGGTAGATTATTTTTAAAGACTGTATCGGAGACCAAGACACTAATAAAAGAAATTTTCTCAACTTTCAAGGAATAATTACACTTCTCCTTTCTTATGATACCTTGGGGAAATGAGAAGATTAACCACGAACAAGGCTTGCAACAAAGAAAAGGTTGAGCTTTAGCACTTCTTCCTAGGCCAAAACCATTCAAAATTCTAAATCTACCAATCTTGTGACCGAGGACAATTCAAGTACTGCATTCTGTTGCGCATTATGTAAAATGAAGAGATCAAAGGAAATTTTCCATATCAGTTAGAAAAAAAAGGGTGGGGGTGGGGGAAATTTTGTGGTCTCCTTTTACATCTCATTCCTATATATTTCATGCAACAATTTGGCAAGCCTTCAGTCAACTGTCAAAGTTTCAGTCAAATGTCATTCTTCAAGGGTTCTTTGTACTGCAAACAAATGCCATTATTAATTCTCTATTTTTATAAAAAAAATTCCCTTAAAAATAAAACGAAAATGGCCAACTTGTTAATTAAAGATAGCATCGCCCGGGCTATTAGTCTCTTAAATAAATCTTTCACTTATCACGAAAAACATAAATTAGAGATAGCCTATTGTTAAGGATGAATTTTAAAAGAGAGCACATGGCACAAAGAGGGAAAAAAAAATTGAGAGAAAATATCTCATGCAAACGTAGAAGGCAATTGAAGACAGATCATCTCTCACTGAAAACAATTTCACAAGACCAAAAGTGAAGAAGATTAATTTCTCTAAGAAACATATCTTATATGATCTTAAAAAATTAAGCATGATATAATGCAAGTGTCATCCTCAACAACACTGCAAATAAAAAGCATAAAAAATGATTCTGAAGAAATACCAAGATGGATATCTGTGGGTACACAAGAAGGAAGCCAACGCTCTAATTCTTCTGCCCAAGAATATCTCAGAATAGCTGGGCAAACAACAAGGATAGGACCTTCATTGATAAAACAGCTCGCAATTGCAATTGCCTACGAGAAGACAAAAACACATTACATGATTTACATGAAAACATCAAAGATAACATTTAATGATGTGAATATGTTCCAGACTAAAATTTAATAGAAAGAAAACAACAAAATGTTTACAAATAGATTCAAAGTTAATATTGAAAAAAAAAATGATATAGAAATTATAAACTAACTTCATTTTGACAATTCAAAAATAAGAACAACGTACAACTTTGTAAGAAGGACAGTAATCACTAATCAAATTACAAAAATATCCATTCCTGAATTAAAGAAGCTAATATTAATAACTAAGGCCAGGTTCTGTGCTGCCATTTTCTCTGCCACAACCCTTTACCACGTCCACACACTAGGCAGTAAAAGCGTCTCAAGGGTTTCCCCTTTTTCTTTTCTTTTCCTCTCATTTCCCCATCTCAAGGGTACTTTGATTAAAATGCACCTGTGTAAACACACAAATGCTGTTACTGACCAACTGAAATGAGGCAGCAAAATAAGTGGCACTAAAGTATCATCTTTCTAAATACGAGAGCTAGTAAATCCTATTCACCACCTAAATTAGTTTAGAAACACGTAAAATGGGCCAAGAAGGCACGGAGGGAGTGATCCAAATCGAAACACATTTGAGAGTCCTAAACAGGTCTAAAAATTCATTATTGGATTGTCCGGATCACTCAATCAAGATCAGTATCAGACAAGGACAATCAATCTAGGACAGTTCAAGATCGCTGATCCTTGATAGCCTGCAGGCCAATAATTGAGGGTTAAAGTAGGCAGGTCATGAGGTTAAAGTTATTTTGTTTTCTTTAATGGGTTCAAGTAGTAATGAGCAGTGATACGAAGCCCAGTTTGGAAGTCAGGTCAGCAAAATGATTTTGGCTTATCTTGTCTTTTTTTCTTTACTTTTGAGTAAAGTTTGGACCTGAAGTCAGGTCCAACTTGTAGGAGGAGTAGATCTAAGTACCCTAAGTAGAAGTTTTGAAGTGAAATTAAAATGGATAACCAATCCTATCGAATTTAGAGCCAATCAACCAAATATTATACATTCATTTTTTTTTCTTGACAAGAGAATATTACTTTATTTTAAGTGAAAAACACTGGCTCCACCATTCATTCCATCGTTCAACATAATTCCAAGAATATGGGGTTACAGCACAACCATGAACCAACTACATAAACTGCAATGCTTAAAAATATAACCTGAAGAGTTTTCCCTAGGCCCATCTCATCCGCAATGAGACAACGTCCACCTCTACGCAAGGCAAACCTCACACCATCAAGTTGAAATGGAAAAAGTGAATCCAATAATGTTTTAGGCAATGATCCTATCAAAGCATCAACCACATCATCAGGCAAATGTTCTGGTCTGCAAGGGAACCAACGCCCAGTGACAAATGAATCTGAAAGTGACTGAACAGCTCTAAGCGTCACATGAGGAATCTCCTGGCATTCAATCCCTTTGGAAGACTTTAAACACTTTAAAATCATGTCGTAGTCCCAAAGATTATAAACAGAACCGTTCCCACCACTTTGATTTTGAGTATACCGCAAAGGCACGACCTAGAGATAATAATGAAAAAAAAAAGATACATTAACCTATGAACACAAATTCATACCAACTGAAAGGAACCCTAACAGTACTCAATAATAAGATAAGACATGTAATATGCAAGTACATTGCATGCCTAGCCAATTCCTACAAGTTATATAACGTGATAAGGCACTAGGTTTAGTGGAAGGATAATTTCTTACAAATGAAAGGCAGTCATTGAGCCTCTGCAAGCATTCAGCATCTCCGGGGTAAGGAGAATCAGGCAAGGGTTCCGGCGTGGCAGAAAATGAGTCAGGAGAACATATCTCCAACCTGACACGGAATATTTTCGACGGCAAAAATAATTGGGGCTTGGGCACTTCACAGGACACAATTACAGGTTTTTGGAGAAGACTGGGTTCCGGCAGAATCTTGCGGCACTTGAAAAGCCTCCAAGCTTCTGGATCTTCTCTCTTGTTCCCTGCTGCCTGACGACGCTTTGCCAGAGCCGCAAGTCGGTTTGCTTCAGCTCTTTTCCTCTGCTCCTCCGTCATTTCCTCCGTCATGTCCATGGATTCAGGGGAGGACCGCGGGCGGGAGAACCCTAGGGTAGAGAGAGAGAGAGAGAGTACCGTTTTTGAAAGGATCTCAGGCTCGAGCATATACGCGGGAGATAACTGATCGGTTCAATTATGGACCGGTTAGAAACGGGTTCCAATCCAGTAGCCAATATACACCGAACTTGAACCGAAACCCAAAAAGCAATTAGATTTGGGAAATTTACGTTTATTACCCCTAGGGTTTCCAACAATTATGTCTACCACCCCTCGATTTTCATCCATTTCATAAACCTCCCCTCTATTTTGAGAGATTCTTACAAACATACCCCTACCGTTAACTGAGAACAATTAAATGACGATGCCATCGTCCAAATATTAACTAAATGCCCATTATACCCTTAATGCAGGTCCTTCTACATCTTCTTCTTTTCTCTCTCTACCACCGCTCCAATCTCCAACTACCACCTCCACCTCTGCTTCTACAGATTCTTTTACCCTTAATGTACGACCTTAATGTGAGTGGATTCCGATCTCTTCCACTCTCTTCTATCCTTCTTCTGTAAATCTGACATTTACACTACAAAGAAGAGTTTGAGGAGAGAGAAAGAAAGAAAGATATCGAGGTGGCCAGGCGGAACAGACGGTAAAAAGAGAGGGGAAAGGAAAACAGTGAGACTTGGGAGCGCTTTGTCTCTCGTGCTTGAAAATAGAATAAAACCCCCACAATTGATGCTTTCTTCCCACTTTCTGCGTCGCTTCTCTTCTTTCTCTATTCAACGATCTCTGTCATAGCAAGCGGCAATCTGTCGATCTTCCAACTAATATCCTATCCAGTCAAGCGTTTGAAGGTTCGGCGTCAAACCAGCAATTTTCCCAATTCAAAGTTCAAACTTTTGCCAATTCTTCAAAATCAAAGACGTTTCTGCAATTTTTTTTAATTAGGTCTAATCAAATTAAATCTGAATTTTTGCAGTTTTTTACTAATTCGCATAGCTTCAACCCCACTCGGCCAATTACTCTCACGTATCTTCTCTGCAAGTTCAACCTAACGACCCATATAATTTACCCCCTTTGTCTCTCTTCTTTTCACAGATCCTCCTCTGCATCAGACCATAAGGTTAATTAGAGCTAGCGTTGGAGAAGAACTGCTTTACAGAGAGGAATAATGAAACAGAGTTATCGTGAAGGGGAAAAGAGGGGGGAGGAGGAGGAGGAGATGCTGACTAATAACTTTTCGCCCGTGGAAATCGAGAATGATGCTGGTGGTTACGCCACCAGATCAAGCAGTGGTTCTTCTTCATCCAATGATTCGTATTCGGGAAGCTCATCCGGCAGCGATTCTGACGCGGACGAAGCCTAATCACCGTGTAAGGAATCGAAAACCTCCCCTAGGACCAACAAGAAATGACTACAAGGCGGAAGAACTGAAAATGGAGATGTTGTGGGTACAGGTAAACAAACCACTGTAGCTCCGGTGAAAACGGCGTTTATCATATCTTTAATCACAGTCCTCGATTCAAGAGGTCGCTGGAGCTGCAATGGTTTTGCATCTCCGGGGACCACTGTAAAGGTAACAGGGGTGAGGTGGAGTGAGTTTATTTCTTATGAGAAATGAAAAAGGGCAAAATTGTCATTTGATATAAAATCTAATAGACCTAGTACTCAGGGGTATATAAATAATTTTAAAATTTCAAAGGTGCTAGATATAATTGTTTGAAAACCCAAAGGTGGTATACGTAAATTTAGTGTAGAGGTTTTTATTTTCTTATTTTAATTTTCCCCCTTTAGGAGAAAGGTTTCATACACAAAACCGTGTATGTAATAGGGTGGGAGTTTCAAGGCATTAATTAATGGGTGGAGATTTATGACTTTTTCAACTCTTTGTGAGAGACCCTCTCACATATACGGTTACCAAAAAAAGGTTAGACCTTTTAGATTTGAAGATATATGGTTTACTCACCCAGATCGTGGGAAAGTGGCTCAGCAAGGATGGTGCTTTTCTCCCTTTGGATCCCCGGCTCAGCGTCTCTGTCTCAAACTCAATAACTCTAAGAAGGTTTTTAAGAGATGGAATTGGGAATGCTTTGGTAGTATTCATTTCAAAATTCAGCAGTTAATTGAGGAATTGACGGCTCTTCAATCTCTACCAAATTTCTCCTCAGCCGAAGAAGAGGAAATTATCAAGGCATTGGAGAGGGAACTTCATAACAATGAATTATTCTGAAAACAAAAATCTATAATTGACTAGCTCAGAGAAGGAGATCGAAATTCCAAATTTTTCCATCTGATGACTCTTAAACGCCGACATCATAATAAAATTTTAAAATTGAAATATCCATATGGCAAGTGGACCTCTTCGGAAAATGATGTTCAACAGCTTTTATGCAGCTATTTCAAAGATCTGTTTAACGCTGATCATACTAATATGGAGGCTATTGTGGAGGTCACCCAAGGGATACAACCTCTTATCACAGAAGATTTGAACCTTGCTCTCTGTCAGATCCCAGATATGGAGGAAGTGAAAGCTGCATTGTTCTCAATAGCCCCACTCAAATCTCCAAGTATTGATGGTTTTCCTCTAAAAAAATTTCAGAAATATTGGGAATTTATTAAAGAAGATATATTTGACTTTGTGAAAGATTTTTTTACTAATGGAAATCTTACCAAAGCCTTAAATCGGACTCTCATATGTCTTATACCTAAATCCAAGGAGGCAGATTCTCCAGACCAGTATCGCCCAATCAGTTTGTGCTCGGTGATGGTACAGATTATAACAAAATTGATAGTTTTGCATCTCAAAAAAGTACTGGACTCAGTCAGCATTTATCCCTGGCAGATATATCTCTGACAATATCCTTATTGCTCATGAAATATTTCATTATATTAAACATAGAACCAGAAAATATCATTCTTAGTTTATGGCCATCAAACTAGATATACGCAAAGCATATGATAGAGTCAACTGGACTTTTATTGAAAAGATGCTTCTAGCACTGGGCTTTTCTGCAACTTGGGAAAATCTTGTTATGTCATGCATTACATCTGTCTCCTACACTTTGTTGGTTAATGGCTCAGAATGTGGTATAATATCTCCATCTAAAGGTATTCGACAAGGTGACCCTCTCTCCCCGGCCATTTTTATTATTTGTGCTCAAGCACTTTCAGCCATAGTAAATAAGGCTGTGAATAATGGCGAAATTCAAGGAATCCAGATAAAAAAGAGGGGTGATCGATTTTCTCATCTGCTATTTGCGGATGATTGTTTATTGTTTGGAAGGGCACATATTAAAGAAATTTTGGCATGGAAGTCCTGCTTAGACCTTTATTGTACAGCCTCCGGACAACAAATTAATTTAAAAAAATCATGCATCAATTTTAGCCCAAATACTCATCATAAATTCAAAAGGTGGTTTTCTAGAGTTTTAAAAATCCCCTATGGTGAAGGTCCTTCCAAATATTTGGGTTTACCAACGGAATTTGGCATGTCTAAGAAGTTGTTATTTCAAAATATCAAAGAAAGAACAATCTCTCAGTTCCTAGGTTGGAAGAAATCTCTTCTATCTGCAGCCAGTAAGGAGGTACTTATTAAAGCATCAGTGCTTCCTATGACTAATTTTGCAGGATCACACTTTAAAATTCCTAAATCCATTATGACAGATATTAAACAGGCCACTTCAAATTTTTTTCTGGGATTATTCTACTGACACTCATAAAATCCATTGGGTTTCTTGGGATAAACTTTGCACATCCAAACAAAAAGGGGGACTTGGATTCAGAGATCCACATCTTCATAATCAAGCTCTTCTAGCTAAAACTGCATGGCGACTATGGGTCTATCCAGAATCACCATGGGCTAGATTGATGAAAAATATTTATTTTCCAAAGGTTGACTTTATGTAGGCCAAGATTGGTCACCAACCATCATGGGGATGGAGAAGTATCTTGAAAGGCAGACGATGTCTTTCACTTGGACTTCTTTGGATCGTGGGTAATGGTCAAAATATCTCCATATGGACAGATAACTGGATCCCTACAACACCAAATTTTAAAATTTGGTAAAGTAGACCAAATAATTGCCCATTGGAAAAAGTATCTGAACTTATTGATCATCATATAAGGACTTGGAAGTTGGATATTCTAAATGCTTTCTTTCTACCTGCAGGTATACAAGAGATTCTCAAAATTCATCTCAGTCTTTACCCACAGGAAGATAAGATGATCCGGGGAGGCACCAAATCAGGTATTTTTTCGTGCAATCCATGTATCATATACTTACAAATCACATGGACTTAAATTTACAAAATAAGCCATCCTCTTCAATGGCTGCAAAAAATAATCAAGTAATGGAGGACCATTGTTGGAAAAGAATCTGGAATGCCCAGACTCTTCCAAAAATTAAAATGTTCCTTTGGAAGAGTTGTGCTAATGGAATTGCATCTGGTGAAGGCCTTCTCAAGAGAAACATCCCTATTGATTCCTCTTGTCTACGTTGTGGATATACCACAGAATCGATGCATCATATTTTTCTCTCCTGCCCTTTCTCTAGGGCTGTTTGGTTTGGCTCTTCACTAAATCATTTAACTCCCCAAGTTGAAAATCCAAGTCTGAGAGATTGGCTTAAGTGTTGGGATATCATTTATAAAGAGGACAAAAAGCTGGCACAAAATAGATTTTCTTTCGCATCTTTCATATTTTGGTATATTTGGAAAGTGAGAAATGATCTTATCCTTAAAAAACATATTTGGTCTCCTGCAGAAGTTATTACCATTGCAGAGAAGGCACACAAAGAATTTTGGGAGACTATGTCTTCTGCTACACAAACTCACCCAAACTCTAAGGATGGCTCCTCAACTTTTCAGAATTCTCCAAGCTCAAAATGGACTTCTCCTCCACCGAATGTGACTAAAATTAATTGTGATGCTGCTTGGGATTGTAAGATGAAACGAGGTGGAATAGGCTTTATTCTTAGAAATGAGTCTGGCTCTCCTATCTCAGCCTATTCTTCCGGCATTCAATGTGAATCAGCTCTCATTGGTGAAGCACTTGCTATTCGATCTGGACTTCTACATGCGGCTGCAATTGGAACTACTCGTGTCATGGTTGAATCGGATTGTCACAAATTGATTAATCAACTATGTGCAGATTCACAGGTGGAGACGGAAATTTATAACATTTGCCATGATATATCTTGTTTGCAAAAGACTTTTGTTTCTTGTACTTTTTCCTTTGTTCCAAGATCCACCAATACCGTAGCGGATTACTTGGCCAGGGCGGCCCTATCGGTTGAGTCTCCGATTTTGTGGCCATGTACCTCTCAGTGGCTTTTGCAACTATGTGATGCAGATGCTACTGCGTGTAAAGACTCTTTTTATATATAATATGACTTTTGACCAAAAAAATATTTTTTGGTAACCTTTCTTATTTTTATTTTGAGAAGACTATTTATCTATTGATAATCGATATATTATTGATACTTAAGTTGGCTTTTATTTTTTGAATTTGTATAAACAAATATATGTTCTAACTTCTAAGTTCTAACCCTTTTTTTTTTTTTTTTAAATCAAACCACAATCAATTAGAACCATTTAAACTTGAATACTAAGCAGGACCAACCAACCGATTGTTTAATGATCCTAATCATAAGACATGGGGCCAATTAGTTAATCAGTCTATTATAGGGGTGTCAATTTAGGACCAGAACTGGAAGCCGAAACCGATCTGGACCGATAGGAACCGGAATCGGAACCGGACCACCCAATAGCTTATTGGGATAGATCTGGTCTTAGTGATATACTATTGGTCTGAGCCGGCTCTGGTCCGGGTCTCCCAACGGTTCCATAACTAATAGCTCATTAAGGACCCGATAGCACCGGAACCGTTGGAACCAGATGATATGTAAACAAATCGAATGGGAAATTAGACATCTGAAACTCTAAAAGGCTTTAAACCCTAACCTGTATAGTATTACATTGCTTGGGACTCTTAAGTGGTGTTATTTTGTTGCTCTTTAAGTCATCGGTATACGAGTTGAGTTTGAAATGGACATCATGAACTCTTAAAGTTGTCTCCGTATTTATGTAAGGATCAATGTCTTTATTTTAGGCTATACGTGTCTATGTATGATGAAGCTCCCGTTTTCTTAGAGAAACTCTCATTGTCCTTGTTTTGGGCTCAATAATGTTTGAAACCAATTAGGAACCGGAACCGGACCACCCATTAGTTAATGGTCCTAGGTCTCAAATTTGGATCCGGTAAGCTTATTGGTTCGGTTATGGTCTTGACACCTTAGAGCTGGAACCGCTAAGGATCGAGACTAATAGCCCAGAACTAGACCAATTGACACCCCTAGTCTATTCCAGACTTGGCGACCATAGGTCATAAGTCGTAACCAATTAATCAGAGTCGGACCAACTTATAGCTGCCATGAGTAAAGCCAATCCAGAGAACACATGAGCATCATTGGATCAAGAACGTCAACAATGAGTCAAGGAATCAACTCTTCAATGGACTCCATCATATGTGATATATTTATGTGTAGGGAGAAAGAACGATTTCTGGGACGTGCGGTATGCTACTCTTGTGCCAGACACAGGTGCGTGGAATGACCGTTGTGCCGCCATGGAAAGGTGGAATTTTCTGGGAGAACGGTAGTCATTCCATGCATCCCTATGTCTGGGCACAGGGGCAACACATCGCACGCGCCCAAGTAGCGTTCTCTTTCCCTTCTTAGTATCAGGAACTCATTTTGTAATCTTGTAATTCCTATGCAGTCATGTAAGCTGATTATCAACTAAGACACCTTAGACACACTTGGCCAAAAAGACCAAACATAATTGTATTGGTGTATCCAGACTTAGGCTGTGTTTGGTATGCATTCTTGGAATGCATTCTAGTTCGATTTCACTTTCTCAGATGATAAAATGGTTGTTTTTATCGTCCAATAATGTAAAATTAGCCTAGAATGCATTCCAATAATGCATACCAAACACAACCTAGACTTTTTGATGAGTCGGCATTGGGAAGCAAATAGACCGAAATTGGCTCTTTTGACTTAGAACTATTTGAAAATGTATTGAATAAATTGTCATTTTGCTACTCATTTTGCCACGACGGTCATTGACGACCCATTGGCATGCCATTTGGGAAAAAAATTACCCGTCAAAATTGCTTTTCTACTTGGTTTTTGAACTCCTTTGGACCATTATAAATACACCAAGTGGGACCCATTTCAACCTCTCTCATACTTAAAATTGCATCTCCTTTGGGAGTGATACAACTCATGTACATCAAATTGAATTCCCTTTGTAAGTCTTAGTGCCCTTTTTTTTAGTGTCTCTATTGAACTTTCATCTTGTATATCTTCCTTTTAGAGGCTTGGAATTTCATTTGTATATCCGATTATTGAGCCATTGTAATTGAGTGGAAACAGTCAAACACTTTTCAAAGGGTATTGTGTTGGGGATTGGATAATCTTCATTGTTGTAAGGTTGTTAGTGGTGATCCTAATAAAACACTAGGTTGGAGTGTGAGTCTGTAGACACCACATTTTGACACCTTGGAAGTGTGTCCTGGCAATGATGGTAAAGTTCGTAACTCGTGTGGTGACTGAATGGTAAGAATTATCAAATTACCCTTATCCCACCTTTTGTAACCAACTGTCCCAAATAGAGCTTAAACCCCTAACATAGCCGTATTTAACCATTTTAAGTCCACATTTGAAGTTTCACCCAAATCCAACACCTTTGTGAAAATGATCGTTTTGCCCCTGGCACGATTCTCGGTATCTATACCACCCGATTTAGTCTGAAACACTTTGGATGACCTCATTTGGTCATATTAAGCTTTCACGTAAAGTTTCGGCCAAATCGGGTAATTTTGTGAAAAATGACCGTTTTGCCCCTGACATGGTTCTTGGTACCCGAGCCACCCGATGTGACCTGAAACCATTTGGATAACTTTATTTGGTCATATTGTGCTTACACGTAAAATTTCATGTAATTCTGATATCATTTGGACCTTGATCGGCGTGAAACACCACTTATGTGTTTTTCTCTGTATCCGTGCCATTTTTAGGAAAAATTAGGCCATATCTGCCACACGGATGGAAAGTACATGTTGAGACGTTCGCGGCGATATGTGGTGCATCAAAATCGGCCATTCGGTTTTAAAGATATTAGCATTTGAACGTGGACCTTTAAAATAGAATCTTTAAATGGTTTATTAAAATAAAAAAAAAAAAGGTGGGGCAAACTAAGTTGACCCGAACCGAGTCAACCCAGTCTGACCCGGCCCAGCTGGACTGTCGGCAGGGGACAAACCCCCACCATTTAGGCTGAGCCACACAAGGCCCATCACCCATGCCCACCTGCCCAGCAGGCCTAGGCACACGCAAACCCAGGCTGCACAGCAAGCCTAGGCACACGTAAGCCCAAGCTGCGCAGCAAGCCTGGCCACACGCAAGCCAGCCCATCGCTCCTTATCCTAGCCATTAATGCACCAGGGGTCTTTGAGACCTTTCCTCGAGCACTTTTTTCCTATAAATAGGAGGTGTTTTAGAGAGGTTAGAGAGAGGAAAATTAGTGAAAAATTACCTTCACGTAGTCCTTGATCCCCTCTTTCCATCCATGGTTTTCTTATCCATAGGTTATGCTCCATTATTGATATAAAATTTCGTAAATACCCCTTCTTCACCACTCTTACCATTCGGAGCAACCACACTTGGAGCGGCTTTTGGAGGTTTTCGGCGATACTTACGGTAAAAAAAAGGTTACTCAAGGTGAGCCCAGGCACTTCCACGCTTCAAGGGTATTTTTCCATATTTTTTACTTATTGCTAAGTATTTGTCTTGATTTTCTTTACAACAAAGGTTGTTTTTCAGTTATAAAAATGTTAAAAATAATTCAAGAGTGATAAAAATATGAAATTTTCAGGGATGATGCTTGTCACTATGTTTGACATTCATTAATTTTCTGAAGCTCCAAATCATTTTTTTGGTGATATTTTTGCCCCTGTAAAGGATTTCGGATTATGTAAAATCTGAACATGTGAGTGGGTATTTGGACAAAAATGTTATGACCATGTTAAAGATCATGTTTTGATTAGTGGGAATGGGCTTTGTTTTGATCCAATTCGGATCTGTGATGGGGATTTTGTATTTTTCTTTGTTTTCCCTTCTTTTTTAGTATTTTAGAAAATATTAAAAATAATATAAATGCATAAAAATTCACAAAAAAGTTATGGAATGCATATTTCATCATGCTTGATTTTATGGAATCATTATCCACTGACATGCATGTTTGATAGTTTTTATACATTTCCCACCTCATTTAGGGGTATAAGTGTCATTTTTCTAATTATAATGAAAAATCCTGGAAAAATAGAAAAAAATGTTTTTATGCATGACATGCTGTTTTAGAATGGTTTAGGATGTTTTCATATGCATACGTGACCATCATGCTTGATAGATATGCATACAAAGTCATTTGCGCCCTCTAGGGGCATTTTGGTAATTTACCAAATGTGGGCCTAGGCTATCATTCTGGAAATATCATTTGGTGTGTTCAGTCATTTTAGGATGTTTAACATCACTTTCGATGCCTACAATGATTCTAAGTGTCTTTTGACACTTTTGCCATTTTGCCCTTAGGGGCATTTTGGTCATTTTGTGACCAAACCTTGCTTAGGATCCCGGAAAGGCTCCTGTTACTTTTGCCGCATGTTTTAACATTTAATAAACATGTTTTAAGCATAAGTCAGCATTTTCATGAATTATCATGCATTTTCTACATGTTTGCCATAACAGGGGCATTCTGGTAATTTTTACCACCCCACATTTCCTTGCCATTTCATGTGCTCTTGATGATCCAAATGCATGATGTTAATGTTATTTAATCATGTTTTGCTTATTTACAGCATTTAAATATGATTTCATGCCTTTGTACATATTTTGGCCCTTTAGTGGCATTTTCGTAATTTTGGCTATTTTGGCCTATAAGCTGTTTTGCTTATCAATATAATTGTCCTTCTCCATGATATAATTAGACTTGGTTTTCTTTTTTACAGTCAACCATGTTTTTGACCATAGAGTTAGGCTTTCTAATTTAGGTAAAATCCATTAATTAGCTTAATTAGGATGCATAATGTACATAATCACCAAAATTAGGAGTAGTAATTAGGATTAAAACATTAATCTTAATTAGCCTAATTAGGTTCATAAATTTCAATCAAGTTAATAAAAAAATCTTCAAAAAAAAAAAAGTTTAATTAGGTGCATAATATGTATAACACAACAGTATACAACAGAGTTTGGTCTAGGAAGATCGGTCGTCGGCCGGGCGGTTGCTGGGTGCCTAACACCTTCCCAGTTCATAACTTGATACTTACCCAGAGATTTGGGACAGACCATCCATTGAGTCATTGGAGTTACTTTAGCGCCCCTTCGGCGAAGGAGGGGCACCATTCATGGGTCCTAGACCCTAAATCTAGGTGGCAACTCCCATTTTCCCATTTTCTTTCTTTCCCCCTGGGTGCAAGCTCAGCGACCCTCCGTCCGTTGCACCTACAGAGTCAAAACACATTCTAGTGGAAAATCCAAGTGTAGGATTATCACAAAGACATATGTCTCACTAGCTACCATTAAAAGTGCATGAAGAGTCTAGATTAGCTCTTTGAATGATGAGCGAAATTTCACTCCTTGTACGTTTGGTATTCGATGTGTGGAATCCCAATGACCGGATACCTGTTATTCAACCCCACACTTCTTCTTCTCTCTATCCTTTTTTCTAATTTATTTGTTTTTATTCAATCCCTCCCTTCCATTCTTATTTCTTTAATTAACTCTCCCATTTTAAATTTAATTCAACCCACCTCATCCTCCTACTTCGCAAAAGCCAATCCGACGAAGACGATGACCTCCCCGTTTTCAACCAAACTCTTCTCCATCCTCTTCCATTTGAAACGAAGATGACCTCATCCTCCTCGTATTTTATTACCCACCTTTTGGTTTCCATGAATGGAAGGGGAAGGATGTCTTCTTCGCAGAGGGGGTGAAGTTGTATGAAGAACATGGGAGGGAGGGACGGAGTAGGGAAAGGGAGAGGGAGGGCATGTTTCAGGAAGCCATCGATTTTGGGATGTGGGGCGGGGTTCCAAAAGGGGATGGGTAAGGAAGAAAGGGGGTGGGATGGTGATGGGCGATGGGCGATGGCAGGTGGGTTGCAAATTGCAAGGAAAGAAGAACAAGAAGAAGAAAGAGGTGGGTTATAGGGAAAGAAGGAGAAGAAAGAGGAATAAAAAAATAATATTTTGAACTTTGAATAAAAAATCAAAACTAGAAAGAGAGAGAGAGAAATTGGGGATAGGAAGAATAGGGACAGGTTCTTCATCTTCTTCGTAGAGAGGGAGGGAGGGGTAGGGAAAAGGGAGAGTGACAATGAGAGTGGGAGAGGAAGGGCATGTTTAAAGGTGGGAGGTGTTGCAAGGGTGGGTGAAAGGAATGGCTTTAGGGCTAGAATGAATCGGGATGCAACATAATGGCTTTAAGGGCTGTGGCAAATGGGTATTAGCAACAGTTGGCAAGGCAACGAAGGTTAGGTCGTGGCAAGGCTTGAGGCAAAGCATGCAGGCAACAACGGATGTGTTACAGTGACGGTGGACGATGGTGTTACTGACACAGGGACAAATGGTGGCAAACCGTAAATCGAGAACATATAGTGTAGGCAAGACGATGGTGGTGAGGCCATGAGGGTGAGAGGATGGTGCTGATGCATGGATAGTGGTGGACAATAGATAGTCGGTGAGATTGCAGGGAAGGTTGGGGAGGGAGGCGGAGAAGGTGGGGTTGGGCGAGGTTGTAGATGGGGCGGGCGATTTGTTAGGTCCTCATTAAGGAGGTACACCCACCGCCCTTGACAAATGGGGTAGGCGGTGGAAATTGTTATGCCAAAGTCAAATAGAAAAGAAAGAGTAAGAGAGAGTAATGAAGGTAGGCCAAAATGGATTGTAAATGTGAAATGAAATGGGCCAAAATAGAAATCGGCCATTAAATGGAAGGAAGAAAAGGATAGGGAAGGGGTGCCTCCCACCTACTTGCCAGCTCTTCAATTGTTCAAACACCATGTAGAACGTGAAAATTTCTTCCTTGACATTTTCCATAAATAGGGGTAAGGGTAAGGGCAAGGTTTCTATACACTTGAACAAGATACAAGTTCAAGTGGTGAAGTGAGCAAGTGCAGGAAGCACATAACAAGTGAGTCAAGAACTCTTGGAGTTTTTGGGTTTAAGTATTCTCTTCAAGGGTTTGAGAGTGTGAGTTGAGAGAGGGTGTACAAGGGGTATCCGATTTTGGATACAGGGTTGGGTTTGGTTTAAATCCAAGTGTTATTACTTGTACGATTATTGTATCAAGTTCTCTCATAGTGAAGAAGTTTCAATTACGTCCGTGGATGTAAGCATTGTCGAACCACGTAAACACTTGTGTCTGTGTGTTTGTTTGTTTTTATTATTTTTATATGCTCTTTGTATACACTCACTTTATGCACACATGGGTCCCACACATAATTATATTCATGTTACTATTTATGTGATACTATTCACATTTCCTTTCAAGTACTATTATTTTTTCTCCAGTTTTCTTTACACACAGGTGGGAAACGATTATCGCTTTTCCCAACAAGTGGTATCAGAGCTTGGTTCATGTGAACGTGTGTAAGAGTTTATTTTTAGTGTGATGATTGAAAAAGGCATCTTGATGGGTAAGTTCGACTGGAAGCTCTTTGATGACAAAAATAACCAGTTTGTGGCAAAGCACGGTTAAAGATATTTTGGTACAGTAAGGGTTGTTCAAAGCATTGTCTGGCGAGTCCAAAAAGCTACAATCCATGTTTGATGATGACTGGGAAGAACTTGAAATAAAGATAGTAAGTACCATCCGCTTATGTCTCGTACCTTAGATAACGAATAATGTGTTGAATGAAACATTTGCTCCTAAATTATGGTTAAAATTAGAAAATTTATACATGTCAAAATCCCTCACAAATAAATTATTTTTGAAAAAATAATTATATCAATTGAGGTTTGACTTCTTTTCCATTTTCATTTGATACACTGGTGACTACCCTATTGATTGGGAAAGACACTCTCGAAGTTGATGAGGTGATAGCGACTCTCTTAGCGAATGAGACAAGGAGAAAATCCTCGAGGCTATCTCAGCAAGAGGCACTTATCACGAAAATTTGGGGGAGAAGCAAAACCAGGCGACCACAAGATCGTGAGAAATCACAAGGAAGATCCAAGTCAAATCACATGCTACTATTGCAAAAAGGTAGGGCATATGAAAAAGGACTGCAGAAAGTTCAAAGCACAAAGAGAGAACCAAGATGAGAAGAAAGAAGAAAACGACACCACTGTCGTGAGCTTAGATGGAGACATCGTCATCATCTCGAGCTATGAAAAATCTTGTCTCACCCTCGCGTGTAATGACTTAGACTGGGTCATCGATTCAGGTGCATCATACCATATTACCCCTCACAGATAATTTTTTCCTTCTCTCAAGACAGGTGATTTTGGTGTTGTAAAAATGGACAATAGTGGCACCTCAAAAATTATGGGGATGGTTGATATGAGCATTGAAACAAATGTTGGTTGTAAATTAGTTCTCAAAGACGTAAGGTATATACCAGATGTCCATTTAAATTTGATCTCTGGAGAAATATTAGATGAAGAATGATATCACAACCACTTTGGTAGCGGTCGATGAAAGCTTACCAAAGGATCCCTTGTAATGGCAAGAGGAAGTAAGCGTTGCACTTAGTATAAAATAAAAATGCAAATATGCAAGGTTGAAATAAACACAACAGAGGATGAGTCCACTACAGACGTGTGGCATCGACGACTTGGCCAAATGAGTGAGAAAGGGATGCAAATTCTCACGAAAGGTAATCTCTTACCAAATATTAAAGGTACGTCTCTAAGCCGTTTTGTTCATTATTTAGTTGACAAACAACATCGAGTTACCATTAATAGAAGTTCTCCTCTAAGAAAAAGAGGTATCTTAGAATTGGTGCATTCTGATGTTTGTGGTCCTATAAAAGTAAAATCACTTGGTGGTGTGTCTTATTTTGTTACTTTCATAGATGATGTATCTAGAAAAGTGTGGGCATTTAAATTAAAAACTAAAGATCAAGTTTTTGATGTATTTAAACATATTCATGTCACTGTTGAAAGAGAAATAGAAAAACCTCTCAAATACATCCGTACCGAAAAGGGTGGTGAGTACATTGATATATTTGAAGAGTACTGCAAAGACCATGGAATTTGACATGAACAAACAGTTCCTAAGACCCCACAACATAATGATGTAGCTGGAAAGATGAACCACACCATTATAGAAATAATCAAATGTATGCTTTCACATGCAAAATTAGCACGATGTTATTGGGGAGAAGCCATGCGGACAACCGTTTACTTGATTAATTTATCTCTATCATCTCCTTTGAATGGAGATATTCCTGAGTGGGTATAAAGCGGAGAAGACGTATCCTACAACCATATGAAGGTGTTTGGTTGTAGAGCGTTTATGTATATTTCGAAAGACGAACGGTCCAAACTTGATGATAAATCAAAATAATGCATTTTCGTAGGATATGCTAATGACAAGTTTGGTTACAGGTTATGGGATCCGGTTGAGAAGAAGGTGATCAGAAGCAGAGATGTGATCTTTCTAGAAGACCAAACAATTGAAGACTTCAATAAGATCAAAAAACCTCAATCATTCATTAATGACCTTGTGGATTCTGATCCAGATTCTCAACCCATGGCAAATGATGATGGGGGAGATCCGCAAGAAGGCATTGAAGATACTATTGACGATGGTGATGGTGAAAAAAAATGCTCCTACAGATAGTACCGATGATGGTGAACAGGGAGAGCAGATGACTCAAGAGCCACCAGTTGAGTCCCTGTTAAGAAGATCCACCAGGGAGTGCCAATAATCTATCGGGTACCCACCTCATCAATATGTTACATTAACAGATGCAGGTGAACCAGAGTGCTTTGAAGAAGCAAAAGCTGGGTGGTTAAAAGCTATGCGAGAGGAGATGGATTCCCTGCATAAGAATCACACCTATGATCTGGTAAGTTTACCTAAGGATAAGAAGACACTCAGGAACAAATGGGTGTTCAAATTAAAGATCCAAGAGAACAACCCACAACCAGGGTACAAGACAAGGTTGGTTGTGAAAGGTTTTGGACAAAAGAAAGGTATTGACTTTAATGAAATTTTTTCACTTGTAGTAAAATTGTCATCCATACTGGTGGTGTTGAGTCTAGCTGCAAGCATGAACTTGAAAGTTCATCAACTTGATGTAAAAATAATCTTTCTCTATGGTGATCTGGAGGAAGATTACATGGAGCAACCAGAAGGCTTCAAAGTCAAGGGTAAGGAACACATGGTCTGCAGGTTAAGAAAGAGTTTGTACGGGTTGAAACAAGCACCAAGATAGTGGTACAAGAAATTTAATTCATTCATGATGGATCATGGGCATACGAGAACAACATCAGACCATTGTGTATTTGTTAAGAATTTTTTAGAAAATGACTTTATTATTCTTTTGCTCTATGTTGATGACATGTTGACTGTTGGTCAGGATGTCAGTAAAATTGACAAGTTAAAGAAAGAATTGAGCAAGTCCTTTGCCATGAAAGATTTGGGGCAGGCACGACAAATCTTAGGCATGGAAATTTCTCATGATCGAAAAGCCAAAATATTATGGCTATCACAAGAGAGGTACATACAAAAGGTACTTGAAAGATTCAATATGAACAAAGCAAAGCCAGTAAGTACCCTACTTGCATGTCATTTCAAGTTGAACAGTGAGCAGAGCCCTTCAAATGAGGAAGGAAGAACTAAAATGAAGAATATTCCCTATTCATCAGCAGTGGGAAGTTTGATGTATGCATGGTATGTATAAGACCTGACATTGCACATGCAGTTAGAGTTGTAAGTAGGTTTCTTACTAACCCAGACAAAGAGCACTGGGAAGCAGTGAAATTGATTATGAGGTATCTTAAAGGTATAACTAATTCTTATTTGTGCTTTGAAAATGGTAAACCTATGTTGTAGGGATACACAAATGCTGATATGGTAGGTGACATCGACTCAAGGAAGTCCACATCAGGATACCTCTTTACTTTTGTAGGGGGAGCAGTGTCATGGCAATCCAAGTTACAGAAATGTGTAGCCTTATCAACCACAGAAGCTGAGTACATAGCTATTGTAGAAGCTTGTAAGGAGATGTTATGGATGAAGCGGTTTACTCAAAAACTGGGTCTGAAGCAAGACAAGTACGTTGTTCATTGCGACAGTCAAAGTGCTATCCACATAAGTAAGAATCCAAGTTTCCATTACAAGAACAAGCACATCAATGTAAGGTATCACTGGATACGGGATGTACTGCAACAGAAACTTTTGCAGCTTGAAAAGATTCATACTGACAAGAACAGAGCAGATATAATGACAAAAGCTTTACCCAAAGTAAAACACGATTTTTGTAAGAGCATTGCAGGGATGACAGATCCCTTCTTATGAGTTGGAGGGGGAGTTTGTTGGGTCCTTCTTATTAAGGAGGTACATCCACCGTCCTTGATAAATGGGGTGGACGGTGGAAATTGTTATGCCAAAGTCAAATAGAAAAGAAAGAGTAAGAGAGAGTAACGATGGTAGGACAAAATGGATTGTAAATGTCAAATGAAAAGGGCCAAAATAGAAATCAGCTCTTAAATGGAAGGAAGAAAAGGATAGGAACGGGGTGCCTCCCACCTATTTGCCAGCTCTTCAATTGTTCAAACACCATGTAGAACGTGGAAAATTCTTTCTTGTCATTTCCTATAAATAGAGGTAAGGGCAAGGGTTCTATACACTTGAACAAGATACAAGTTCAAGAGGTGAAGTGAGCAAGAGCAGGAAGCCCATAACAAGTGAGTCGAGAACTCTTAGAGTTTTTAGGTTTAAGTATTCTCTTCAGGGGTTTGAGAGTGTGAGTTGAGAGAGGGTATACAAGGGGTATCCGAATTTAGATACATGGTTGGGTTTGGTTTAAATCCAAGTGTTATTACTTGTACGATTATTGTATCAAGTTCTCTCATAGTGAAAAAGTTCCAATTACACCCGTGGATGTAGGCATTGCCGAACCACGTAAACACTTATGTCTGTGAGTTTGTTTGCTTTTATCATTTTTATACTCTCTTTATATGTTTTCATTCTGTGCATACGTGGGTCCCTCATATAGTTACTATTCATGTGATACTATTCACAATTACTTTTCAAGTATTACTGTTTTTCTCCAGTTTTCTTTATACACAGATGAAAAACGGTTATCGCTTTTTCCAACAGGGTTGCGAGGTACGGTGAAGGTGGTTTCCTTCTGAGAACAACAAGAAGAAGAACTGGAAAATGTCATTTGAAGAAGTAGAAGAAGTAGAAGAAGAAGAATTAAAAAAGAAAATGAAAGGATTGTATAAAAAACAAAAATGGATTAAAAAAACATGGAATTGAGATCGTCAAAGAGAAGAAAAAGGTTGCATTGAATTGAAAGGAGAAAGAGGTTGCCGGTCTTACATTTGGCATGCAGTCGGTTATTGAGTGTACAAGGAGACTCAGTTCTAACTCCTCATACGAGGAGCTAATCCAGACTCGTGTATGAAAGTGTATTATGCAATCAAGAAAAACGGATGCCATCACCTAACCATTCATGCAATGCACACATGAGTACTGATAGGTGATCCAAACTCAACGAGGGGTGGGCTAAACCTTTTTTGTTTTAGAAATTAAGAGGACAACCAAGCTCGAACTTTGGTTTCTTGGACCCTTGTTGCCGTAATCCAGACGCCAATGTCCGATATCGGCTACCTTCTTCAATGTCAATTAGAGAAAATTTCATTGTCGTTTGCACCACGTAACTGGACACGTTTCTGATTAGAAAGAATCACAGTGGTGGACAACTGATCGAGGAGATTAAATTAAAGCATAAACTCAAATACAATTCAGATCGTCTATAGCGCAGCTGTCCGAAGTGGCCTGTGTGGTACAGACTGGGCCATGCACAATGACGGTTTTACCCTTACTCGGACAAGACATTTGAACAGGGGTAAGGTGATCTTTGTGCAAGCGACTCAGTCTGCGCTGCTCAAGCCACTACAGGCAGCGCACGGTAGAGGATTTGGATCTGCCCAAATATCATAAAGCTAATAACAACGCACACACACACACACACACGCACACAGACGTTCTTTTCTCAAATGGTCGAGTCCTTTTTGCCACTCTGGTCTGGACCTTTAAAGTTAAACCTTCCATAACCAGTAAACCATGACTAATAAAGTACAGAAAAGGCAGTAAGTAGAAAGCACCTTTGAAACCTCAAACTCAAACTCAAAGGTATCTTTAAAAATGGAAAGATTGTTTCCATGAAGAATTCAAAATCCTTTCCTTCACTCAATAGCCTTTGGAGACCCAAACCAAGGTATGCATGCAAAGCATATCTCACCTTTGCTTGCCCCCCCCACCCTCACCTATTCATTTGGCTAAGACCGACCAATACAACCTTCACAAACCTTCCTTTCTTGGCCTTTCCCTTCAAATAAGTATCCACCATGCATGCATCTGTACCTTCACTATTCCCAAGCTCTTCTTCTCTCTCAAACTCGATTGCATTTGTTGCACTTGCTCATTTAGAAAATGGAGAACATGGTTAAGCAAATGAGGTACATCTTATCCCAACAACTCTTTATCGAAAATAAAATAAAATAAAGTATCTTTTCATTTATGTTATTCTTTCTAATTAAGATGGATTTAAGAAAGGAATAAGCAACAGAACAGGAAATATAAACTCGATTTATTTTGATAATTCAAATCCTCCTATGGCTTTCTTTGTACGTGTTAGTCTGTTAGTGTTACCACTAATGTATAACCTTCTTCTTTTTTCAACCTTTGAAAAGATTCTCTTTATGGCTGCATAAATATACAGAATTGGAGTCTTTGATGCCCTGGTTAATTATTTTTTGGGCCGAAGTTCTCCATGGGGAGTGTGGCCACTTCGCAAAGGGTAATGAGAGCGTGCAAGTTGGCAAATTGGGGGAGTGGGGAGGCGGATTTCCGCCTTTCGCTGGGTGGGATGGTTATTTCATTTCTTCTGTGTCTGGACGTGGAACAGAGAATTTTTCTCCATTTTTGTTTTTTTTTTTCCGGGAAGGGGTTCTCTGTCCATGAGAGCAGCCTACGCCATAGCTCCCTTGTCTATCTCTCTCTCTCTTCCCCAAACAAAGGACAGAGTTGTCTTTTCACAGGGAAAGGAGAGAGATAAAAATATGAGAACGCTGGCGTAGGTCACGATCCAGGACAGTTTTTTGTTTTTTTTAAAAAAAATCTTGTCAGGTTGGGGTTCCAAGTGGGTGTAGAATCAATTCTTGGTCTATAAGTCTATCCAAACTATCCTTTAAATATCCAACGATCAGATTTACCACAGCACTTTTCAAAAAAAAAATCACGTGAAAAGAGTCTAAATAAAATGTTCCTCAAAAAGCAGTTAAACCCTTTATCAGTGACCACAGTTGTTTCTTTGGAAATATTTCCCTCTTTATATTCTCTTTTTTGTGCGATATGGTAAACTAACCATTTAGTTAGGGTCAGATTTTCTGGTGTGGATCAGGCTGGCCAACAAGACCCCAGCAGTGCTACACAACAAAGAATACCGCCACAGAAAACCAGTTCCTTCAAAGGAGGTATTGATTGACATTTTACATACTGCAGTAATGCCTTCTCATATGAGGTTTTTATTTTTGAGAAAAGAACATTGCCCTTTCATCCATGTTGATGCACCTGTGTGTGCTTTCATTGGCCCCTACACAAGTGCAACACAACCAAGCAACGATCTCTTACCTTTTATTTTATTTTTCTTTGCCCTTTCCTCACCTAATCATGTGGGCTCCATGTGAATGATACCATTCCCTATGCTGCCATTGGTGTGGCACAGGAGATCACCCCATCCAATTGGGGGCATGGGAAACCCTCTCCCATAAGAAAATTACCAAAAGAAACTCACTCCCCCTTTCATAATTCTACTTTAATTTCCATTTGCTTACAAAACATTATAGTAATTTTACAGTTTTACCCCCAATTACACATCTTTCTTCATTTTATTGTTTCCTTTTTCTTTTTTTTTGGGGAGGGGGGATGGGGGGTGGGTTGGAGGTCAAAAGTTTCATTCTTTTGGAAAGACAGCCCCAAAAATTCTCTGATATTCTGCTAACAAAATTTCTATAGATGGAAAGAAGCAACAGAACTGGTTCCAAAGGCAATTTTCTCGTCAAATGAGTCAGAATTGTGATTCCAGTGATGATGGCCAGTATGCAACTGTTCTTGCGGCTGCTGCATTTGCCATCAACTCACTTGAAGAAGCCAAGCTAGCAGACGAGAAAAAGATCAGAGAAGGGTTGGAAAATTTTCCGACCAAGGCCAGAAGTAAAAAGGAAGAGGGTGTAACTGGGCAGCCAGACACTGGTAGAATATCCAGAAAATCTACATTCAAGGAATGGAAGGCAGACAAAAAATCTTCAGGTATTGTATTTTCCTGGAAGTTGAATCTATATCAATCTTTATACTCAAAAATATAACTAGGTGTTCTGCTGTGAAAAAATCAGAAAAGGTGGATCAGAGGATACCAGAGCATGTAGTCACCAGTGAAAAGAAACCAGAAAAAGCTCCCAGTAGAGTTCCAACTACTAAAAGGACACCAACATTTGCTGAACAATTGGATACAAGACCAAGGCCAATTCCTCCACCCACTGCGAAACCAACACTTCTAGCAGCTGGAGATGACAAGAGGACGAAGAGCTCAACAAGAACAGGAGGTCCACAGTCCAAAGCAGATACTTGGATGGAAGTTGAGATGGCCAAGATTAAAAAACGGTATTTCAATTGTTCATGCATTTTCATTTGCATAAAATCAATTAAGATGCAAAAGTCACCTCCACATAGAAATTTGAAAACCAAACTGAATATCAGACAATGAAAATTTGAAACTTGCTTGAAAATGTATGGTGCAAACGACTGGAATTTAATCTTCATCATCTGACTAACAAGCAGAAATTGTAGGTATGAGAAGATGAATTCCACAATTCAATCGTGGGAGGATGAGAAGAAGAAGAAAGCTAGACGTCGATTGGACAGGAAAGAGGTTGTGTTTTGTTTCCTTTGAGATTTAATGATGACTGTGAATGTCAACTATCGAAATTGATTGATTACCTATTTTCATGGAACTGCAGCGTGAATTGGAACAGAGAAGGGCAAGAGTCTTGCAACAACACCGTACTGAGATGAGAAGGATTGATCAGATCGTTGGGGGAGCAAAAGCACAAGTTGAGGAAAAAAGAAGAAATGAACAGCTTAAGGCAAAAGAGAATGCAAATAAAATCAGAGCAACAGGAAAGGTCCCTGCCACATGTTTTTGTTGCTGAAGCACTAGTAATAATGAAGTTGGGTTCAGAAAAAAAAAGAAAAAGAAAAAAGATTACAGTTGTCTGTTATGTACAAATGTAAATACTTACTGAAACTCGAAGCGTTGATCATGACAAGATGGAAAATATTTTCTGTGCATCCAAGGAAAACATCAGGAAACAACTCAGCCTTCAGGATTAGGAAGGAAGAGGTCCACACATCTCGATTACTTAATTTGTCAAATGAACAAATTGACATAAACAACTGGTTTTGAATTAATACAGATAACTACTGCCATTCAAATACACATGTAGGCATAATATGTACACAAGATTACATAGTTTACAGCAACTGTATAAATAGTTGATGGCGAAAACAGGTCAGCAGCAACAACTGACCCCTTGATTTTAAGAGTTAGGTTTGTCGAAGAAGATTGAGAAACAACATATGCAAAGGTTGGAGCGTGATTGATGACCCTGTGCCATGTTATGGAGAAGCTGCCAGAACACTCTGTTACAGTTTTCTCTTGCTTAAGGCCAACTAAGATCCATGGCAAGTACAAGCGATTCTGAATGTGCAACGACTGAATATGTCACCAGAAGGGAATATTGGGTCAAGTTAATTATAAACACTTACCCAAACAAAAAATCAAATTAAGTATGATTGTAACCTAAAACCACCAACCTTTGATGGATGTGCATGAACTCTCAAGTCTTAACATGGTGGTCCTAGAGGGGAAGTAGTTTAGCTCCCTTCCCCACACAAACAGACACAACAAAAACAATGAACTTTATTGTTTTGTTTCCCCAGATTATATAATAAAGCAAAGTGATGTTGTCATAACTAAAAGCCATCAAACTGAAATGTCCTTGCCTCATTATAGAAATTCATAAACACATATACCAAAGAAAATTTCATTACAAATTGGAAAGCCTTATCTTCGACAAGAAGCATGATATTTATACTATTGTGTTGTTCAAACTTAAAAACATCACTTGCTGTCAAGTTTGAATAGTAGCACAATGACGCAGATAACTCAAATAAATGGGCTTATTTTATTAGAAAAAAGCCTTGAGTTGGGTTATGTATGTGTTGGGCCTTTGATCTCATGTGTTTTCATTGTAATGGGTCACTTTAATGGGCCTAAAATATGGGTAGAAGGTAGGCATACGGGATTAGGCTTACTTAGTTCTTTTTAATTTTAAGTTGTTTAATAGGCTTTGAATTCCCTCACCTTGTGTGAGAATGTTTCCATGTATTATTATGCTTCTTATTTATGTTGCTTAGCAATAGGATTTTACTTTCCTATTCAGATTAGGATTGTTATTGAGTTTTCCTTTAAATAGACTGTAAGAGCCAAGGCTCACAGAAGATTTTAGATGAATGAAAGTTTGAAGCTTTCTTCAATGATGCTGTTGGATTCAGTAGGGAGTGAGATATCCTTGGAGGGCAGTGAGATTATGTTCCTTGTTTGGTGGGAAGCCATAGTTATCGTTCTTCTCTCTTATTCTTTGTTTTTTTCCTGCAATTAAGGTACTGATTTGAATCTTCTATTAATCAATACCGCTGATCTGTGTTAGCTTCCTTGTTTTATGTTAATTCATCCTTCATTTATCTAAAAGTAATCCTATTGTTCTGTTGGTATTAATTTCTAACAGAATAGCTTTGATTTCTGACCTGTGGATGCTATGTTTTTAGAGCAATTCTCAGTCCAAACCGGGTTCTCAATTGGGCAGATCTGGCCATCAGATCTAGTCAATCTTCTGGGTCTTCAAGGCCTTGTTTATAGAGGCCTTCGATCAGGGTGGTTTGCTGATCAGAGCTTCTGATTTGATCCTATTAGATTTCTCCCGATTGCTGTCCTGTTAAAATTCAGACCTGAAGATTCCTAAATTACTTTAAATCTGACCAATAGATTTGAATCAGATTTTGGTATTAGTCAGCCAAGAAGAGTGAAGTTCGACCAGGTTTTGAAGTTAATTTGACCCTGTAATTTGATTAATAAGAAATCTCTTATTTGCTGGATTTTCAGTTTCAGATTTAGTTATTCTTTGATTACTCTAATTTGACCTTTAGAACACTGTTGCATTACAAGGATCTTCTATTCTATTTAGTTGTGAGTGCTTGTCAAAGTTTGACCTTCATCTGAGAAGGTTGATTTTTGTTGACTTTTGATTTGGGTTTGCTTGAGATTTTGTAAGGGAGGTGTTTAGCCTGAACCTAGGGTTCATCCTACCTACTTGATACCATAGCTGAATCCAGGGTAATACCTTGATGCAATCTAGGTTCTTATTCTTCCCCCACCTCATCTAGCTAAAGGTGTAGACAACAGACTAAAAATCTCAGCTGGTACATGGAACATGTGAAATTTATGGCCATTAATCTCACCAAGGTCTGCTATGTATAGACGAGCAAGACCTTCCTGAGGCCGCGACCAAGCATTTCTCTTTTTGGATCTTTCAACTTTATATTTCACACCAAAATCATGCTAAATCACAAAGTTATTTATGTGGAAAGCAACAATTTGAGCGTCATGGTATCTCATTGGTGGAAATGCTAAGAAAGTTCAGCACCAAGAAGGGGAATACTCATACATGGGAGAAAACTGTCATCATTAGGGTTCTGATTGCATTTACCCTACAAAAGGCCCAGAGAAAGGTGGCAGTAGTTCACCATTCAATGATTCCAACTCCCAGATCAAAGATCTCCTTGGACAGCAAACAACCTGATCGCTAATACTACCCACCTAGTCCTTGGTACTGCTTGTCTAGTCAAGAAAAAATGTAGGCAAATAGTATATAGGAAGGGTATAAAGGGAAAAAACAGATAACTAGATCCTCTGGATTCATATAAAACTATAGTATCAAAGTCAAATGTTCTCATGGTGGGATCCGTCAAATAATCCAACCAAATTCCCTAAGAAACTGAACTTTCATGTAATTTAATTGCAGCATCCCTGATGGTATTTTCTCCATCAATAATAGAAGTTTGTTTAAAACCAAAATCAAAATTATAGAAGCAATTAATGCTTTCAACCAGAACAGAACAATTGAAGCCATCACGCCTGATAAGAAAGAAATTAAAAGGATGAATTTCACAAAAATATGAACAGGAATACCCATTAATTGACCATGAAAAGTTACCCAGATCCAAGTCGTACCATCACTCGAACTCAAATGCCTCCTCAGAATCTGATAGGGGCAGAAGAGTGCAGATCCCAAGCATATGCCCATTGAGGCACACATAATACTCGATGCTATCATCATAAGAACCCAACCTGCTGCATGCGCTCCTTGGTATCATCTTAGCTTGTAGCATGCTCCACAACTTTGCTTTGCAATATGGGCACACCTCTGTTGGATGGAATTTGGCCTCCATAGCAATCAACATATTCCTAACCCTTGATACAGAAAAGGACTTAAAAACTCCCCGGAAGAATCCCACATCACCATCCTCTCCCTGATCGAGGTGTTCACAAGGATCAGAAACATACAAAACATCATTTCGGCACTGGGGTAAAAGAAAACTTTTCCCTGAAGTTCTAGAAAACCGGGTCCTGTAAACAAAGTGGCCAGGGATCTGAATGCTGTTATTAAACAATCCACCCTTGCTGCAACCTGAGCAATGAATGAGCAGCTTCCCGAGTGCATTCCAGGTCCCATCCACACTGTGACTACCGCTAGATTGCAGATCAAGCATCATCTTGGGGGCTCGCGTTCGGCAGAATTCTTTCCATAGGACCTGCTTTGCAATTTCATCAAACCACTTGCAGACACAAGAGAGTATGGCAATCAACCTAGGGTTCCAATTGAGATGTTGAAAAACTAGGAAGATTACATCTTCATTCAGATGCCCTTTAGTGCAAACACAACTTGAAGAGTGTATACAACGATACTGCTTCGTTACTATCATTTTATCAAGTATGATCACACAGAAGTAAAAGATCATGAATCCTTGATGGACTGAGCCACTTTTTCCATCTCAAACCGATCAACAGTAATAACAATTGAATTCATCCTCTAGAATAATGAGTTCAGCAGGTTTAATGCAAATTTAGGATCCTACAAGTTCAAAAAGCAAACATAAATTCAGGATCCAAAGCAAACAGAGGAGGTTTGTGATACAGAATTACAAGAATCATATTTATTCTGAATTCTAATTCAAAATAGCTTATAACTTTCAACCGGATATTATAACCAGGATGTAAAGAATGCAGGCAAACTCTACTCAATTTAGGTTGCAGAAGAAGCACTATTTCTTTATACAAAACGTCCAATGAAGAGTCAGATAACAGTATAGCAACAAAAGTGGGAATACAGGATAATATGACACAAGTGGCTTTAAACACCATATATAGATTTTTATCACAAACAAATTCCGAAAAGTGACATGCTAAGTTGGAAATGGCAATGGATGAAGAGATACCCATATTATCTTGACATTGACTAAGGCCTAAGTTACATGCAGGAAGAAGGTATCAGTGTACTCTCTTTTACTGCTAATCATTTCAAATATGAAATGATTCTTCTTTTCTCTGTAAAAACATACACCATTTCTTCTTCTCAAGAATAACTAATTGAAGTTCTTTTCCACCTTGTAAACAAGAGAGGAGAATAAGGGATGTTACAAAAGGTAGCTTCCAGTTTACAAAATAGAGAGTGCATAGTCATTAACTTTTAAGAGTATAATTACACACATGTAGTTAGCTATCACTACAATCAAAAGTGTGATACGGTGCTCGCCAATCCCAACCCCCTTGGGTCCTTGTTGCTGATGGGTAATATTAGAAGAATAAAAATAGACTTCCTTCCAAATCATGTGCAAATCTTTCGTACAACTACTTCTAGTAAAACTATGGTGCCAGCAACCTGATCTTACCTTAAATAAGGGTTAAACGCCAACTGGTTGCTATCCTTGTGCTAACGTTTGTTCTAAGACTGCATTACAAGTAATTCCATTAAGATGAACAACCTGAACAAATATTTTTATTATTATTTGGACAACTGAACAGTTTTTCTCCATTGATTACCCAACAAATTCAAAACTACAATCTTCCCCCCCCCCCCCTCCGCCCCTAATGCCCTAATGCAATAGGATGACTTCCACAAATAATATTTGCTCCTCGCTGAATGTCCCGATCGAACTGGTCATCAACCTAAACATCTCATGGGCAAATTAGTAAAAATCGTGGCCAATTCCATAAAAGAGAACTGATTTCAAACCTTCTCACGAAAATCATGGGCACTTAAAACTGTACGAAATGGAGAACATGTCTTTTTCATCATATCACGTAAATCTCATTGACAAGATTCAAATTCGGGAGCCAAACTAGATCCTTAACTCCTCTGGAGTATTGGATAGGGCGATCCACCATGCAAAACCACAGAAGAACTCATGGAGAAAACACTTGGCATTTGTTGTGAACAGCAATGCCACTGTTTTCCCAAAAGATTTTCCTAACTCCAGAAAATTGCATTAATTTTCAAATAAATTGAAGAATTAATGGAATTCAACTTCAAACCAGAATCAACTAAAAGCATATTAAATTCAATACAAGAACAGAGGCTAGAGTTCAACTACACAAACAGATTAACACGATCTGAAGCTGAAAGCATAATAAAACTGGCTTCTCACCTCAACAGAGAAAGTTATATCCGAATCCTCTCAGAACCCGAGCAGAGAAGGAGTCTCTGCATGAAAGAAGAGAAACATGGATTAGGGTTTCCACATGCGGAGAGAGGGGCAATTCCAAAACCAGAAAAAGTGAAGAAAATTCATCGCAGTGGCATTAGCCTGAGGGTACTTTTAATCTGATAAAGCGATTTTGACAGCCTTCGATGAAAATTCTACTCACTCATCGCTTACCGGAGCAAGGAAGCGAGCAAAGCCTTTTGGGCTTCTACTTATTATCTCTCTCTCTCTCTTGTCTCTGAGGAGAGAAGGAAGATCGTCACCAAACAACTGGAAAGAATCTCAATTCTCAACGCTTATATCTACATGATTTAGGGAAAAGAAAATGCTACCCCTGCGCCTAGACAAAGGAGTGCATAAAATGACCACCATGCCCCTGAAAAATTCCACTTTTCCATAAGGTGTGGTGGTTATTTCCCATGCTTCTGTGTTTGCGCACAGGAGCAGCAAACTACACGCACCTAGATAGTATTCTTTCTCCCCTGATTTAGTTACACAGTAAAATGATGCAGGAGTGTTTTCTGCGGGGAATTGTGGCCCCTACGCACAAGAGCCAATGAGAGTGCAAGCGGAAGCATCATGGGGGGGAGGGGGCAGAATTTCCAACTTTCATATGGGTGAGGCGATCATTTCGACTCCTACTATATCTAGGTGTGGGTGATACACTCCTCCACATAGAACTTTTCTCCTGAAATGACAAATTAATTTATAAAAATGGAGTACAACCCCTCTGCCAACAAAGGGAGTGAGAGCATGCACATAAGCATCAACAAGGGTGGAATTTTTGCCTTTTATGGGGCAAAGTGATCATTTAGCCACAAAGTCATTTTTAACTTAATTAGTATTTTTTAGGGGATTAAAATATGATGGATCGTTAATTTGTTTTAAAGATTTGAGAGAGAAGCTCTTTGAGCAAGAGGGACAGAGGACACCAACAATGAGATGGGGCAAAATAATATTATATATAAGAGAGCAACAATGTCCTTTTATGTGGGGAGGAGAGAGATATAGACAGAAGTGCTAGTGTATCCCACTCTAGCGGTTTAGAGAACCTTTGCGCATAAGAATTTTAAAATAATATAAACATAAGAGTTTGCGAGCAGTACCTGTTAACTATAGGAAAGACTATCTCCATAAGAGGATCAGAACCCTTCCATTATGTTAAGCACTTGTTGAAAAATAACAATAATAGATTTCTAACAAGATCTCACGGTCAAATTAGTTTGATTAATTGACCTAGAGTGGGTTCATAGATTACACGTCTATTTTGTTTATGGAACTGACAATAGATTTTTTGAGTGAGTCTCCCCACACCCATGGTCAAGGGAGAATTTCTTGCCTATATAACTATCATTACCATCAAATGACCAATGGGAAGTGTATTTTTAAATTTGTCAACAGAGAGTGAGAGTTTATTGATGAAATGTGGACACCCCATTTTATCACCCACATGGCCCTGGACGATGATGAGTTTGAAATTTTTTTAAAGTATGAAAGCGATCCTTGGTTATATCTCATAGTTTCTCATTGACTTGGCAATGTTCTTAGTTCCCATGATGATATAAGTGGCTAAAATTGAATAAAATGATTTTTCAAAATAATGGTTAATAGTTTTGATCATAGTTAGTAAATACACATATTATATGCGTATTATCCATGCATCTGAATGTTTGAATGAAAAAGACACGTATTTACACATTAAACTTCAGATATGGTAAAAATCCAATTTTTATAAGTTGGAGTATTAAACATATTATACACCCTATATTCTTCTCTTTGAAAAAAAAGGAAAAAAAAAACGAAAGAGTTGCAGCATAGCAATGCAGATGAGGCATACATTCCCTGAACTCTACTCATGGTTGTTGAATCAAGTGGTTCAGGTCACCAAAGCTTGGAGTGACGAGCTTCAAGGTTTCGAAATTCTGGAATTGATCCATCTGATGTGAAGGTCTAAGATAGGTGATTTAAGAATGGAAGTCCCCCTTGATTTTCAGGATTGGGGAATTGATCTTCAAAGGGGGTTATGTTAATCCAGTGGAGAGAGAGAGAGAGAGAGTTGCACAAATGGAGAAGGGCGGCGGTTAGGTTGGGTTAGAGAGAGAGAGAGAGAGAGAGAGAGAGAGATAGGGGAAAAAGAGGGTTGAAAAGAAAACCCTAATATTGCATAAAAAAAAAAAAAAAGGGAGAAAGTTCTCTGTTTGGGAGTGTGGCCTATGCCAACACTGTTATACCCGAACCCCGAATCCCGAATCATAATTAAAAGTATTTCTCCCTCATGACGTGTAGATACCGCTGCCATATATACTGGTGACCTGTTCTCACTGGTGGTCAAACCCAGCTACAAAATTATTGATCACAGTATGGGTTTACCTGTGAGGAAACTATTCGGGGTCATGGAGGACAAACCATGACGGCTAAGAAGTAAGTTCTAGCCTTTAATTTTACTTATTTACCTTTTCCCTCGAAATGCGGATCAAGATTTGGACCGTCCGGGCTATTTTAGTTGAGTTGAAAATATTTTATTTGTGGGTCCCACTTACCTCGAGAAACGTGGAGAGACTTGTGTTCCATTATTACGTGGACCCCACCCTTTAATAGACCCCTTTGATAGACTTCTTTCCTATTTAAAACTAATGGGTTGACCCATTTAACTTAAGGTACCCATTTAACTTGGGTGACCCATTTAACTTAGAGTACCCATTTGATTTGGGTGACCCATTTAACTTAAAGTACCTGTCACGCCCCCATCCTGAAAGAGAATAAAATACAATAAAAGGGGGTATGACTAGGATGACACGTGTCACCCCTCACTGTCAGGATCTTGATTTGCAGTGTATTGAATCACGGTCAAGACTAATATAATCATCACAAATATACTAGTAAACGGAAATAGAGAAATATTACATTTCCAAGGTAAAACAGAGCTGCGGAAGCGTCTAAGTAATAGTTACATAATGTTCATTTGCCTAGTGTTAGGTTATACAGTAATCCAGTGATATTTCAAATGACCATTACATAACTATCAAAATATAGTCTGTACAAGCACAGTGTAAGCTAAAAAAGAAACAGAAGTAAGTCTTAGAATCAGAATGCCCCATAGGCACAGTCATCGCACGGACACCCGTCGCCGTGTTCCTCTATCAACGGCTCTAGGTCCTCCACACCCACAGAATCATACTCAGACGAGTGAACGTCCAGGTTTGCCACAAATCCATCATCTGCTGCCATATCTAAAAAGGTGCACACAAAGGGGGTAAGCTCCACTGAGCCCAGTGAGGGGATGGGGAGCATGTAAGCAATAACATATAGTCCATGATGCATGAATTATTATCCAATTAGCCACCTAACAAGCACATCTAAGTCACTAGGTACTTGCTACTGCAACAACTTGGGTAACATCGCAGATCACTTATCTTATCACCGAGATGAGACCTCAATTGTTACTAGGGAGCTCGCGTCGGTAGAAGCCACTCGCCACCCGGAGGCAAACCCCGATAACCAATGGTCATCCCTGACCTGGCCTCGAATCACTCCTCAGGCACACAGGGAGCCTTGATTACCCAACACCTAACCCCTGTTGGTAAGGGTCGTAGCAAGGGGATCGAACATCCTAACCGCAATAATACTATATGAGGCTATCGTATCGAGAGGTATTCCGGGCACATTGATGTCCCATACCATCTAGTACCCGGGTACCAGCACGACACGACACATAACAAGCAAGGATTAACAATTCAAGGGGATCCGATGCCGGCATACCCGACACCGTATCCCAACCAAGCATTTGAAATAGACCTACATAAACCACATCACCAACATATCCACAATCATAGTTATAAATATGCAATTTATGAAAAATGCATGATAATTGGCATTCAAATCACACAATATAATAAACACTCCCAAAATCAAGTTAAATCCCAACCCCACTCACCTATTCGTTCACGATCCGTTACTAAGGTTTGTTTGCCGTTCAACGTAACGTAGTCCCACCATACAAGTAATATTGCCTAAAGAAGCGTAACAAAGCGAATTAGGTGAGGTAAGAGGGGTCCCGAAGTCTAGGCTTAAGGATAACACATTAGAGTTTAGGTGGACTCTTGAGTGGAGGCATAGCTCCTGGGTCCACCCTGGGCAAAATACTCTAAAACCCAAGACTGGACTCTTGGGTGGATCCTGGCCTGAGTCCACCATAGGGTCCAGCTCCTGCAGAATCTGAATTTCACCACAAGCAAGCTCCTGAACCCGATTTCTCTTGGGTTTCAGCTCACAAGGACTTGGGGAAAAGGTCTACAAGCCACCTAGGGTCATAATACCCTACTCTTATCATAGGGTTATTGGGTTCAAAGGATAATTTCATCAAAACCCCAAATCTAAGGTTTCTCCACCAAGAACCCTAGATCCAAGAATCAAAATCTAGAAAAGGGAAGAGAATAGACTCAAGGCTAGCTTCAAGCCTCCAAGTAGGGAGGATACTAACCCAAAAGCATCCTTGGGTTCCAAATGGAACCCTAGGTTTAAAAACCCCCAACCCAAATGGTCACATCTCCAAACTCAAAAGAATTGAAGGAGAGAGAGAGATAGATAGATTCAACGACCTACCTTGTCTTAGCAATAACTCCTAGGTAGAGTGGTTGCACAAGCCATAGGATCTCCACCTCCTTTCTCCTCTCTCCTTCTTCTTCCCCTCTCTGTTCCTCTCTTTTCCTTTCTCTCCTCACCTCCACGATTTTACTTGGTTAGATGACTTAGTGGCTAGTTAGTGGGTGATTTGTGGTTTTGTGAGTGGATAGATAAGACCAATCCACAAAATTCCAAAACTCATAGTTGTCTTTAGTAGGCCCTTGGATATTTGTGGCTTGTGAGTGGATAGTTGGATTAATCCACTTAAATCTAAAACCCTTATTTACCTCTAGTGGATCCCTAAGATATTTTATGACCCCACACTAAAATACAAAAGGAGATGATGGGGCCCACGATACCTTATCCACAATCATATGGCAGGTGTGGACTCACCACTGGGTCCAATTCAAGGTCTAGTCCACCAGAAATAAGGTAAACTCAAGGCAATAGACCCCGGGCTTTGGCCCACCTCTTAAGGGCTACTAAGGGAATTAAGCAACCTCGTAAACAAGTTCAGAACATACCCAAAAATAGTTCCTTTGCTCCATCAAAGATTAATTTCTGAAATCCCGAAGAGTTTCCTTACTTCGACGTTCACTTCACCAGGGCTCGTCGTGTTGATGTGACAAGACACTGGGTTCTCTCTTCGGTACTCCTCGCTCTTGGGACTAGTGCTTGGAGGGTAGTCCATGAAGTCTTCATCCACGAATTTCCCCCAATCCCGATTGAGAAACCTTTCCTCAACCACCAAACCAGTGAACTGGTCAACGATCTTATAACTCGGTTTGACCACCATTGCGAATAGCTCACCGGCCTAGACACTAACTCTGTCTATGTGGCATAAAATATTAATATTAAAAGATGATCTCGGGTGCGGGTCTAACATTCCCCCAACCTTACAAGAAATTTCGTCCTCAAAATTTGACGTAGCTTGTAACTCAAAAAGAGAGGGGTATTTCGCCTGCATTTCCACTTCTGCTTCCCAAGATGCCTCTTCTTCCGTATGATTGCACCACTTTATCTTCACATAGAAGATTGGGCGGTTTCGAAGGTGAACAATCTTGTTGTCCAAAATCTTCTCGGGTTGTTCTTTATAAGACATATCAGCAATGAGCTTCAGTGGTTCATGTGTTAGAATATGGCTTGGGTCATGAACGTATTTTTGTAGCATAGACACGTGGAATACGTCATGCACACCTTCCAATGATGGAGGAAGAGCTAGCCGATAAGCCACTGGTCTGACTCTAGCCAGAATCTCATACGGACCGATAAACCGTGGGCTTAGTTTACCCTTCTTGCTGAAACGCATCACCCCTTTAGTAGGTGACACCTTGAGGAAAACCTTGTCATTGACGATAAATTCCAAGTCCCTCCATCTCAGGTCCGCATAACCTTTCTGTCTGGACTGGGTTGACTTGATTCGCTCCCAAATCAGGTCCACTTTCTCACAGGTTGCTTGGATCAGCTCGGGACCTAGAATACGACGTTCACCAACCTCGTCCCAATACAATGGTGTTTGACATTTCTTCCCATACTAAGCCTCGAACGGTGCCATGCCAATTGTGGCTTGGTAACTGTTGTTGTAAGCGAACTCGACGAGCGAGATATGCTCATCCCAGCTGCCTTGCATAACAATGGCACATGCTCAAAGCATATCTTCCAAAGTCTATATGGTTCTTTTTGACTGTCCGTCTGTCTGAGGGTGGAAAGCTGTACTAAAGTTTAGCAATGTGCCCATGGCCTTCTAGAAGCCACCCCAAAACTTAGAAGTGAATCTAGGGTCTCTATCAGAAATGATACTAACAGGGACTCCGTGTAAGCGGACCACATTATCAAAGTACAACCGGGCAGCTTGTCCATTGAGTAGGTGACCTTTATAGGAATGAAATGGGCCATTTTGGTTAGCCGATCCATAATGACCCAGATGGCGTCAACACCCCTAGGTGTTCGGGGCAGGCCAGTAACAAAGTCCATGGTAATGTTCTTCCACTTCCATTCCAAAATAGGCAGTGTTTGTAGTAGACCGTGAGGTCGCTGCCTATCAGCTTTCACCTGTTGACATGTAAGACACTTTGCCACATGTTTAGCCACATCCTTCTTCATTCCACCCCACCAGTAATAATTCTTCAAATCTTTAAACATCTTCATGCTGCCTGGGTGAGCTGAATAAGGAGAATTGTGGGCATCAGTCAATGCCTCCTTTCTTAACTGCTCGTCGTTGGGGACACACAGCCAGTTTTTGAACAGGAGGACACCCTCCGCTGTCAGTGTAAAGTCTAACTCACGCTGTGTTCCTTCACGAATTGCTCTGATGATCTCTTGGAAGTCTTCATCAGAGGATTGAGCTAATTGAATCTTCCCCATAAGAGATGGTTGAACTGACAAAGCTGCCATAGATATAGCTGTACCCTCTATCAACAACTCTAGATCCATCCTTCTTGCTTCCTCGATAAGTTCCTTATTGACGGCTAGTGATGCAAGTGACAGTGACTATGACTTTCGACTCAAGGCATCTGCCACCATGTTAGCCTTACCAGGGTGGTAATGGATGGTACAATCATAATCTTTCAACAACTCCAACCATCGTCGTTGTCTCATATTAAGCTCCTTATGTGTGAAGAAGTACTTGAGGCTTTTATGGTCGCTGTATATCTCGCTCTTCTCCCCATAGAGATAATGCCGCCAGATTTTTAAAGCAAAGACCACTGCCGCAAGTTCTAAATCATGAGTCGGGTAGTTCTTCTCATAATCCTTCAATTGCCTAGAGGCGTAGGCTACCACCTTCCCGTCTTGCATCAAAACACAACCCAGACCCATCTGTGACGGATCACTATAAACTACCATTCCCCCAGTGCCATTAGGAATGGTAAGCACTGGAGCAGAAACTAGTCTTCACTTTAATTCCAAAAAGCTCTTCTCGCACTCATCGGACCACTCAAACTTCACTCCCTTTCGGGTCAGTCGAGTCATCGAGGCCGAAAGCCTTGAGAAATTTTTGATAAACCTTCTGTAGTATCCAGCTAAACCCAAGAAACTATGGATATCAGCCACATTCTTGGGGGTTTCCCAATCAACTACCGACTTCACCTTGTCGGGGTCAACTTCTATACCCTTGGCTGGAACAACGTGTCCCAAAAAAGCCACTTGGGGTAGCCAAAACTCACATTTACTGAACTTAGCATACAACTGCTTCTCTCTCAAGCATTGCAGCACAAGTCAAAGATGTTCGGCTTGCTCCACCTCATTCTTCGAGTATATTAAGATGTCATCAATAAAGACGATGACATACTTGTCTAGTACATCACGGAACACCCCGTTCATTAGCTCTATGAAAGCGGCTGGGGCATTGGTCAACCCAAAGGACATGACCAAAAATTTATAATGACCATAGCGAGATCTAAAGGTTGTCTTACTAATGTCACTATCTCTAATTTTCAACTGATGATACCCTGACCTGAGATCAATCTTCGAGAACACCTTAGCACCCTGTAGTTGATCGAACAAGTCATCGATCCTGGGTAGCGGGTATCAATTCTTGATCGTCAGTTTATTAAGCTCACAGTAGTCGATGCACATCCGTAGGCTACCGTCCTTCTTCTTCACAAACAGTACCGGTGCTCCCCAAGGCAAAACACTTGGTCTGATAAACCCCTTCTTCAATAAGTCCTTGAGCTGTTCCTGGAATTCTCTCAGCTCTGCAGGTGCCATCCTATAGGGTGCCTTGGACACTGGGGCAGCACCTGGAATCAAATCAATCGTAAACTCAGTCTCACGGTTTGGTGGTAACCGTGTCAGGTCTTTCGGAAAAACATCCTGGAATTCCTTAACCACATCGATCTCTTCAAGTGGCTTGACCTTTGCTTCAACATCCATCACTGATGCTAGGTAACACTGACATCCTTCCTCCATCAGCTTCTGGACTTGTAGAGTGACGATAGTGATTTTCTTGGGCTTTCGGGATTTACAACCCTCAAATACGAACTCCACACCTTCATCAGGTTTAAACACAATCTTCTTCTTTGCACAGACTAGGCTAGCCCCGTAAGTGGACAACCAATCCATGCCTAAGATCACATCGAAATCTCTCATATTCAACTCAATCAGACGAGCAACAAGTTTCTTCCCATCAATCCATACTGGGCAAGGTTTATAAAGTGCATCAAGTTCTACGGCACTGCCCATTGGTGTACTGACTATAAGATTCTGGGAAAGTCGTTTTGAACTGACTCCTAGTCTTTTAGCAAACATAGGAGATACAAAAGAATGCGTTGCCCCTGAATCAAACAACGCATAAGCAGGCTATGAACATATAGAAACCATACCTGTAATCACAGTAGGGTCAGCCTGGGCTTCATCATTGGTGAGTGCATAGACTTGCCCCTGAGGTTGGTTGCTAGTTGGAGGCGGAACAGGATAACTAGTAGGTCGTGTCTGAGGTGCTTTAGAAGGTGCTGCAGTTGAAGTACTTCCCCGCTTGGGGTATGGGCATTCCCTAGAAATGTGACCACTGCCCAGACAGTTATAACATTGGACTGTCTGTGCCCCATAGTGAGGATTTGCAGGTAGCTTAGGAGCCTAAGCTGCACCTTGCCTATAGTACTGAGTCGGGGCTGAAGTGGAGTAAGATCCTCTCTGAAACTTGCTAGGCCCCCTATAGTTTGAGGAAGTCATAGGCCTCTTGCTGGCCTGAATTGCTCTATAATTCTCCCTTTGTCTGTCTTCTACCACCTTGGCAGCTTGAACCACCCGAGCATACGAGGGATACTCATGCAGTACCACAGACGTACTAATACAGGGCCTCAACCCCTTCTCAAACAGTCGAGCCTTGATAGCCTTGGGCCTCATGTGAATGGGAGCAAAGTAGAAGAGCTCCTCGAATAGTTGCTGAAATTTAAGGACTGACTTTGACCCATGAATTAAACTTGTAAACTCAGCCTGCTTCTTGTCACAGAAACTCTTGGAGAAGTAATTTTAAAGGAAAGTCTCCTTGAACAGTTCCCAGGTAGGGTTGGGATGCAGTAGTCCAAAGTTTTCTTTCTCAGACCGCCACCAAGAGTCAGCCTCACCTCTGAACTGATAGACCGTACATCTGATTTTGTCCTCGTCAACGCACTGAAGCACCTCAAAAATCCTTTCCAAATCCCTTATCCAGTGAGCTGGATACATGGAGTCATCCGCCATTTTGTTGAAAGTAGGAGGGAGATGTTTCAAAAATTTCTTGGATAGTCTTGAAGCATCCGCCCAAGCTAGTACCGTCACTTGGGGTGCAGCTGGTGCCAGAGGTGGTAATGGTGCCATAGGATTCCCGACAGCAGCAGTGGCCGAGGGTAGTGTACCCGATGCAGCGGCAGCTGTAAATGCTGGAGGTGGTACATGTACAGGAGGGGGCACTTGCGGCCTTTCCCTATCCGCAACCAAGACTTGAAGTTGGGCATTCATATTATGCATAATGTCCCTTGTCTCTCGTTGCGTGGTTTGCATAAGGTCCCCTAATAGCGCGGCTACATCTGCACTATTTTGAATTGGCGGAGGATCTGGTAAATTAGTACCCGAGCCTTCCGCAGCCTTGTCAGGGGAAGGGGAACGATTCTCAGTTGAGCGGTTATCTTCCATGTTGCGTACCTTCAAGATTGACAATTTATCAAACACAACATTAAAAGAAAGACAAGGAGAAATCAATCCAAAGTCTTTCTCAAAGATGTGTAAGATAGTCAATAAACATGGGGAATTACACACAGAGGAGGGTGGAAAACAGTGGAGAAAGACTGGTTGCAAAACCGGTCCAAAAGCACCTCTTTAGCCTGAGTGGACTCTGGACTGGACTCTGGTCTGGGTCCACTCCTGGGTCTGGCGCGAAATAGCAGCTATGCGGACTCACAGAGCGGACTTAGGCTGGGTCCACTCTTGGGTCCAGTGTGAACCAGCAGGTGTGTGGACTCACAGAGCGGACTCAGGCTGGGTCCACTCCTGGGTCCAGTGGGAAACAACAACTTAAAATCAAATCCCCTTGGACCTAAAACCCATTCGTCCCTTTCGTTTTCTCCCTCTCTTGCACAAAGAAGAAGACTAAACCTCTACTCCCTTGCTTCCACTCCTTCTCCTTGGCCATTTTGGGCGCTCAACCTATGGATTTCATCACCAAATCAAGTCCAGGTAAAGTTCTTCCTCTCCAAATTCGCTTTCTTCAAGCTTTCTTCTCAAATCCAACCCTAGGCTGCTCTGTTTCGTTTTCTCCTTGAAGAACTTCGAAATAGGGGTTCCTAAGGTTTAAATCTCCACTTCAATCGCACAAAACAAGTGTGCCAACTACTCACCTTGTTCCCATTACCCCTATTCTAGGTTTTTTGGGTGAAAAACAAAAATTTTCTTACCCCTAAATCGATTTTCTTGCTGCATTTTTTGTGGGGAAATCGTGAAATGGGTTTGCATAGCTCGTTAGAATCTCTCATGAACCATTTTAGGTGCTTAATACACTACCCAACTATGGTATTCCACATTCCACAGGTTCTTTGGCTAAGAGCATATATTTCCCTCTTTCAATTGTGTTTGGAAAACACCTTTTTAGGTTTAGTTAATTTCTATTAAGCCTTGATTGGGAGTAATATCTTTGTTTTCTATGCTCCATATGATTTGCAATGTTATTCTCTTGGATTGAAAGGAATTACATCATCTTCATACACCCATATGCAATCATGCTTAAAATCATGGTGTTTAATTAATATTGATGAATGTAGAACAATGTAGAAAGGAAATTTTTTTTTTGCTATTATAACTGTGCAATACTTGTCAATACTTTCCCACATTTATGTATAACCAATTGCTGCTCTTTAAACATATTTTATTTTTGTTTTGTTTTTTTTTTTTGAGGTAAGGGTTTCCACAACTTGACATGGGGTTGTACCCCTGTTTTGCTGTATTTAAAAAGAACAGGGAAATCATTGGGTTTTGACTCTAAAGGGTTATTCACCTCAATGTGTACTTTTGTAAACCTCCCCCCAATAACTTCCATTTAGAAGCTGTATTGTACTTCTTTGCTTAGGTTTCTTATCAGGATTTCTTCCCATATTGTACCCTACTTATTTACTTCCTTCGCTTAGTTATTTTTTGTGTGTAGGTACTCTTACAATGGTAAGGAATAAGCGCCGAGCAGGGAGAGTCCCTATGGGTTACGACGCCAACCACTTCAAATCAGTTGAGGCACATGAAATATATCGAGAACATTTTGCAAAGAGGTCCATAGTAGAAGGTCGGGACTTTATAGTGGATGACCTCTCCACCTTCAAAGTTGGTCCCCATTTTGAGGCCGTGGGATGGACACCTATGTTGACACCTCCCAAACATCTCTACCCCGAGCTTATGAGGCAGTTCTATTCCAACCTCGGCTCCATTTGCAAGGGGCCTACGTCATACAAGATTGCTTCCTTTGTAAAGGGTGTGAAGATCACCTTTACCACCACCGAGTTCGCAAGAATACTAGGGATACCTGCCCAAGGAGAGAGGAAATTTTATGTCTCATTAGCAGGCGGGTATGGTTCCCTTGACCCAGAGCACATCAAGGAGATCTATATGACTCTCACAAAAGGGAAATCCACCAGTAAGACTAGTGAGACCAAGTACGGGCGATCACAGCGGATTCTAAGCCGTATAGTCCAAACCAATCTGCTACCCAAGGGAGGGCATCCCACTCAGCCATCTTTTGGTGTATCATATATAGATTATGCCCTCTACAAGGGCATTCCTTTCTGTCTCCCTTTTGCCATCATTTGTAGCATGGGTCATGTACGAACCAAATCCGAGGTCAACTTGAGCTTGCCATACGGGAGGCTACTTACCACCATTTTCTTACATTTTGGCGTAGACTTGATTGGGGAGGTGGCGAAGGAACCAAGTGAGGAACCTTTTGGTTCTCATGCCCTTAGGAGGATGAAGATCCGGACAGGCATCCAGACTGATGAGGAGATACTAGATGAAGCAGAGGATCTTGAGGAGGATCCCCCACAGCAGCAAGGTACCGACTTTGCATCCTCATCTTCCGCACCATTTGTTGGTTCCGACACAGACAAGATTATGGGTGCCATAGCACAGTTGGGCATAAACATGGCTCAAGGCTTTTCTGAGATTAGGGGAGAGTTGAACACGCATCATGCTCGCTTTGACATCCTAGAAGGGAAAGTGAAGGACTTGGACACATAGGTCCACCAACATCTTTATGAAGAAGACAGTGAGGAAGACAACATGGAGGGTTAAGCTCAAGATCTGAGGATACAGTAGTTATGACTTTGACTGTTTTCTGTTTCTTCTTTATTTTTTTTTTTAATTTGTTTAGAACAGTTTACTTAGACTTTAACTATGGTTACAAGTGTTGATCTAGCATCAGAAGTAACTCCAGCACAGTTGATCCTAATTGTAATTTTGTTTTGGATTCCCACCGGGGTGAATGTACAGTCAACTGAACTACTGAAATAGATCTATCTTTTCCTCATTATCGCCTTATCTTGTCTCTTATCAACCTCACCGGCTTCCACACCTAGCTAGTCTTCTCCCTAGGTCTTTATACACAATAGTTTATTCTCTTGGAAACTTTTATATCATTATCACTATTTATGTGGAGTAAATCGGGTTTCCGCAAGACAATGACTCAATGCAGAGCATCACGCTCTGATACCACACTGTCACGCCCCCATCCTAAAAGGGAATAAAATACAATAAAAGGGGGTATGACTAGGATGACACGTGTCACCCCTCACTACCAGGATCTTGATTTGTAGTGTATTGAATCACGGTCAAGACTAATATAATCATCACAAATATACTAGTAAACGGAAATAGAGAAATATTACATTTCCAAGGTAAAACAGAGTTGCGGAAGCGTCTAAGTAATAGTTACATAATATTCATTTGCCTAGTGTTAGGTTATACAGTAATCCAGTGATATTTCAAATAACCATTACATAACTATCAAAATATAGTATGTACAAGCACAGTGTAAGCTAAAAAAGAAACAGAAGTAAGTCTTAGAATCAGAATGCCCCATAGGCACAGTCATCGCACGGACACCCGTCGTCGTGTTCCTCTATCAACTGCTCTGGGTCCTCCACACCCACAGAATCATACTCAGATGAGTGAACGTCCAGGTTTGCCATAAATCCATCATCTGCTGCAATATCTAAAAAGGTGCACACAAAGGGGGTAAGCTCCACTAAGCCCAGTGAGGGGATGGGGAGCATGCAAGCAATAACATATAGTCCATGATGCATGAATTATTATCCAATTAGCCACCTAACAAGCACATCTAAGTCACTAGGTACTTGCTACTGCAACAACTCGGGTAACATCGCGGATCACTTATCTTATCACCGAGATGAGACCTCAATTGTTACTAGGGAGCTCGCACCGGTAGAAGCCACTCGTCACCCAGAGGCAAACCCCGATAACCAATGGTCATCCCTGACCTGGCCTCGAATCACTCCTCAGGCACACAGGGAGCCTTGAGTACCCAACACCTAACCCCTGTTGGTAAGGGTCTTAGCAAGGGGATCGAACATCCTTGTCGTAATAATACTATATAAGGCTATCATATTAAGAGGTATTTCGGGCACATTGATGTCCCATACCATCTAGTACCCGGGTACCAGCACGACACGACACATGACAAGCAAGGATTAACAATTCAAGGGGATGCGATGCTGGCATACCCGACACTGTATCCCAACCAAGCATTTGAAATAGACCTACATAAACCACATCACCAATATATCCACAATCATAGTTATAAATATGCAATTTATGAAAAATGCATGATAACTGGCATTCAAATCACACAATATAATAAACACTCCCAAAATCAAGTTAAATCCCAACCCCACTCACCTATTCGTTCACGATCCATTACTAAGGTTTGTTTGTCGTTCAACATAACGTAGTCCCACCGTATAAGTAATATTGCCTAGAGAAGCGTAACAAAGTGAATTAGGTGAGGTAAGAGGGGTCCCAAAGTCTAGGCTTAAGGATAACACACTAAAGTTTAGGTGGACTCTTGAGTGGAGGCACAACGCCTGGGTCCACCCTGGGCAAATTACTCTAAAACCCAAGACTAGACTCTTGGGTGGATCCTGGCCTGAGTCCACCACAGGGTCCAGCTCCTGCAGAGAAGGGGTGAACTCTGGTTGTGGTTTCTGGTCTGAGTCCACCACAGGGTCCAACTCCTGCAGAATCTGAATTTCACCACAAGCAAGCTCCCAAACCCGATTTCTCTTGGGTTTTAGCTCACAAGGACTTGGGGAAAAGGTCTACAAGTCACCTAGGGTCATAATACCCTACTCTTATCATAGGGTTATTGGGTTCGAAGGATAATTTCATCAAAACCCCAAATCTAAGGTTTCTCCACCAAGAAACCTAGATCCAAGAATCAAAATCCAGAAAAGAGAAGAGAATAGACTCAAGGCTCGCTTCAAGGCTCCAAGTAGGGAGGATACTAACCCAAAAGCATCCTTGGGTTCCAAATGGAACCCTAGGTTCAAAAACCCCCAACCCAAATGGTCACATCTCCAAACCTAAAAGAATTGAAGGAGAGAGAGAGATAGATAGATTCAACGACCTACCTTGTCTTAGCAATAACTCCTAGGTAGAGTGGTTGCACAAGCCGTCGGATCTCCACCTCCTGTCTCCTCTTTCCTTCTTCTTCCCCTCTCTTTTCCTCTCTTTTCCTTTCTCTCCTCACCTCCATGATTTTACTTGGTTAGATGACTTAGTAGCTAGTTAGTGGGTGATTTGTGGTTTTGTGAGTGGATAGAGAAGACCAATCCACAAAACTCCAAAACTCATAGTTGTCTTTAGTAAGCCCTTGGATATTTGTGGCTTGTGAGTGGATAGTTGGATTAATCCACTCAAATCTAAAATCCTTATCTATCTCTAGTGGATCCCTAAGATATTTTATGACCCCACACTAAAATACAAAAGGAGATGATGGGACCCACGACATCTTATCCACAATCATATGGCAGGTGTGGACTCACCACCGGGTCCAGTTCAGGGTCCAGTCCACCAGAAATAAGGTAAACTCAAGGCAATAGACCCCGGGCTTTGGCCCACCCCTTAAGGGCTACAAAGGGAATTATGCAACCTCGTAAACAAGTTCAGAACATACCCAAAATAGTTCCTTTGCCACTTTAAAGATTAATTTGTAGAATCCCGAAGAGTTTCCTTACTTCGACGTTCACTTCACCAGGGCTCGTCGTGTCGATGTGACAAGACATTGGGTTCTCTCTTCGGTACTCCTTGCTCTTGGGACTAGTGCTTGGAGGGTAGTCCATGAAGTCTTCGTCCATGAATTTCCCCCAATCCAGATTGAGAAACCTTTCCTCAACCACCAAACCAGTGAACTGGTCAACGATCTTATAACTCGGTTTGACCACCATTGCAAATAGCTCACCAGCCTAGACACTAGCTCCATCTACATGGCATAAAATATTAATATTAAAAGATGATCTCGGGTGCGGGTCTAACAGTACCCATTTGGCTTAATGACCCATTTAACTTAGATCGACCCATTTTGCTTTTGACCCATTTAACTTAAAGGACCCAAGGCCCATTTTCTATAAATAAGACTAAAGGGGGAGAAACATTCATTTATCTTTACTTCTCCCATCTAACCTAAATCGTGGAGAAGAGAAAGAGGAGAGAAAGGAGAGAGAAGAAAGAAGGAAAGAAGAAAGAAGGAAGGAGGAAAGTAGGAAGAAGGGTGGAGAATCTTGGTTGGAGGCTTGAAGATCACTTTTTGGAGCCCTCAACATGGAGCACCACTTCCTTAGGGTAGGTAAGCCATTAAAACCCACCTCTCTTATTCTATTTTGGGTTTTGGGGTTTGGAAAATGGGAAAGACTTGACTTAGGGTTCTCTTGGAACCCAAGGAATCGATGGAACCTCTAAGCCTTGGTTATTGTGGAGTTATTTTACTCCATGGCTTGCTCTAAAGCTCTCAATCTCATTCCAATTGAAAGACTTAGGATTTCTACCCTATTATGCCCTAAATTAGGTTCTCTTTGCGTCCCCTCTTGAATCCTTGGAATACATGGACCTAATGAGGTCTTAGGACCCTACTGGACCTAGGAGGAAGCTTTCTTGAAGCCTCCTTACCTTTAAACCTCTTGGAAAAGGAACCCCTGGTGAGAAACCTTTCAATTTTTGATTCTGCAGGTATGTGATTTTACATGCGGTTTCAAGACCTACGAGAAACCACCCTTGCAATCACCCCTTGAATAAGCCCCTGCTAAAGTTGGTTTTAGGTGCGATTTCATATTCTAAGATAAATCACCCGTAAAACCACCCTTGGTAGAGACCTTCCTAAGCCCCTGGTTAGTTAGGATTTACATGTGGTTGCAGGAATTGGACATGAGACCACCCATAAAACCACCCTGCCTCTGAAACCTTATACTTAAGTGATTTATGGGATATCTTTTGGGGATCCTTCCCTTTACTTATTTAACCTTATTCTCACTCTTTCTTTAGGTTTAAATTCTCATCTTGTGACGTGTTACTTAATTGCGGTGACAACTTGTAACATCGAGGCATAACATATACTGTGAGTGGGTTTGGTTTGTTTGAGCTTGCTATTATTAATTGCATATATACCATGCTATTAAAATATTTTATTAAGCATGATTGTGCATTTTGCATATTTATAATGATGATGTTGTGGTTTCTTTCTTTTTCCTTATTGAGTTACGGTGTCAGTGAATGCCGGTGCTAGAACCCCAGACTATATATAATATTTTGATTGAATGCCATATTAAACTGTATGCACCGTGCCGTGCTGGTAATCGGGTACTAAACCAGATGAAAAGTTGATGCACTCGGATTACTTTTCGAGACGATAGGAATTGCATGTAGTATATCTGTAGCTAGGACCTGCACCCTTATGCTACGACCCTTATCAACAGGGGTTTAGGTGTTGGGTAATCAGTACATCGGATTCTGTGGAGGTGGGAGAGGCCAGTCATGGTAGTATTGATTATCGGGGTCTGCCCCTGGGTGGTTTTGGTGGCTTCGACCGGCGTAGGCCCCCTGGTGACAATTGAGGTTCATTGTGGCAATAAGTTAAGTGACCCACAGTGTTTTCCGAGTTGTCACAGTAGCATATACCTCTGACTTAGTTGTGATGTTAGGTGAAAAATTTATTTAACATATGCATGCATCATTGGACTATGTGAATTGTGTGTTTGTGCATCCCCATCCCCTCACTAGCTCAGTGGAGCTAACCCCCTCGTGTACACATTTTTTTTTAGATTATGATGCAGGTACGAAGGAGTCGGAAGCTGTGTTAGAGGAACATGGCAACGGGTGTCCTTGTGACGATTGCACCTACGGCATGAGAATACTTGGGACTTGGTCCCTTTTTTTATTATTTTAGGGCTTAAAGCCCATGTATAAACATTCACTGTTATACCCTTGTTGATAGTTATTAGATGGTAATGGAAAATATATATAATTACAATATTTATCATCTAGTCTTTGAACATCTTGTAACTATTTGATTTTATACGCTTCTGCAAAACTATTGATCTTTTGGAATGTAATATTCTCTTTCCGCACTCTGCTATTATATTGCTTTAATATTGGTTATGACTGTGCGTTGGGACACTGTGTCAGTGATCCTGGCAGCTTAATGAGATGACATGTGTCGTCCTAGTCATCCCTTGGATTGTATTATATTCCTTGTCTGGAATGGGGGCGTGAAAGAGTAGTATCAAAGCAATGATGCTCTGCACCGACTGCAGTCTCACGGACTCTTGATTTACTCTCCACAATTAGGTTCTAAACTAAAAAAAATCTTCAAGAGCATAAATGATGGTGTGCAGACATAGGAAAAGGCTGATTGTGGTGAAACAAGGACTTAGAAGATAATAGGTAACATGAAACTTAGGACTTTAACCATAGGTTGTTAAGCTACAACTGTGTAATTGCTTGGTTGAGTCTGAAGTATGTCATAAATGGATAATTATGTTTTATAATTCATAAACAATAATGAATCAATCATAACCAAGCATAAATATCAAAAATGATTTAAACAAGAGAGAATTAAGCAAATACATAGAGATACATATAGGATTAATTACAAATATCAAATTGTTCCAAATCTTCCTGGGAGGCAATCATATCTTTCCCATGTCAACATTCATGATTTCTTTCAGTCAAAAAAAAAATAATAAAACAAATGATCCCATCCTGTTCAATCAAAAGATACCAATCTAAACACCATAATTGTTCTAGATTTTTGTTTGGGCATAACTGTGCCTTTCCCAACTCAAAATGTAAGATCTCATCTGTTCCAACTAAAAATATTTGATTCTGTTTATCTCAGATTAAATATACAAGTCCACCATTTCTAAAAGTTCCCAGTTGTTCCAAACAAACTGACCAAAAAAAAAGAGAAAAGGAAAAACTAAAGGAAAAGTAAAAGAGCTCCACAAATATCCATCCTAAGACAAGAACTAGAAGAACTGATCCAAGGTAACTTCAATTTGTTGAGAGAAAGCTGGGCTAGTCGTTTGCACCACTGCCACCACCACGACTAAGAAAGGTGTTGATGTCATCTACCCATCTCTTGATACCCTCTAGGCGCCGAGTCTGGTCGGAGAGTTGCTTTGTGACCTCATCGAAGCCATCCACCACTCGTAGGTTCAGCCACCTTATGGTCGTCAGAATGTCACTACCTCTCGCCTGATGAAGGAGTAGGGATTCCTTCCAAGTGAACAGTAGGTCTTCTCTTCCAAATGGAGACATTGATAATGCCGGCCAACTGTGCTGCAGTGAAGGCTATAGGAACCCCTTTTACATATGAAACAATCCAATAATTCTATATACCCGGGTTCTCGGTGTCTAGATTTATATAGAAATGACGAATGAGTTTCAGGTAGTATGGTTCAGGAAGGTTAAGAATATTGGTCCACCCTAATGCCTCGAATCTCTATCCCACCATGTAAGCTTTGAGATCATCCAACACTACATCCCGCCCTTCCATTATATTTTTGAAACGGAAGTAGTCTCGGTAAAGCTCTTGGTCCTCTATCTTTTGAAACCATAGTGGGTCTAGGACAGTTGGTGCAACTTGTTCAGCGCATGCACGTCGTGTTATTGGAGCCATTGATTATTTTAATCTGCAGCCAAAAGCCAAGATGTATAGTAAATTAGTACCTTGAATGCTAAGGCCTAAGTAGATGATTAATGTAAGGTTGTGAAGTTCAAAACCTAGCCCTTTATTTTTTCTTTCAAAGCAAATTAAATTACAGTAGGATTCTTAGGCTAGAAAATTCTGATTTTTATCAAATTGTGCTCTAAGAAGTTGGGAAAAAAGAAAAGGCATGGCCATTATGTGAATGCAATGATAAATAATGAAGATTCATGGTCATAATATGCCTAGAAAGTAATGCTTTATGCAAAACAGTGAGTTCAAGCAAAATATGGACTTATTGATCTTGAAACATGCTATAAACTTTAAAGAAAATTTTTAGATTTTGTGGTTGGGAGATTGAATTATAAGAAACAAGTAAATATGGTTTGTGACAACTCAGAGAATGTAAGTTAAGCCCTATCTAGTAAGACCAAATCAAATATGACAAAAGAGAAGAGGAAAATTTGATTAGGTTTTGATTTTCCAAAATCCAACCCAAATCCTTGGATTAGATGCCATAGTTGTGTGCAAGCCCTTGTATAGGTTGCTTATGGTGAGAAAATGATTAAGATTAGGTTACAAACAACCTATTAGACAAAAAAGAAGCAAAACCCCCAAGTTTTCAAAGCCTGAATCGTGTTTTGGGGTTTCTCCAAGAGAAAGAAATCAATGGGAGAGAGAGAGATCTTACCTGAATGCGATTGGATGTTGTTGAGGAGTAATTTGGAGCACCAAAATCCACCAAGGAGTGAGGAGAGAGGAAGTACGATCGTAGTTGGGGTTTCTCCACAGCTTTAGAGTTGTGTTTTGAAAGGAGGAAAATGAGCCTTTAAATCGCAGGCTTTAAATTTACAGAAAAAGGCCCGACGATTTTACATACGATTTCAGTCCGGGTACAAACCACCTGTAAATCCATGATTAACTGAGGCTGTTTATTATGGTTTCAGTCTCAGGAAGATTTACCTACGGTTTCATATTTAAGTAAAACCACGCATAAAATCGCCCAAGTCAGAAAGGGTTTTCTTGCCCTATCTTGATGAACCAACCTATGTTAGGCTTTTATTTCCTTCGTCTGTTGTTTTCCTCGCCCCCCTTGTGACCTATCTTATCCCGATAATTTAAGCTTTATGTTTGACAAATAAAAGTATAGAAGTGAAATGTCTACAAGATGTGGAAATTGTATTGTGACAAGAGCATATAAGGGAAATGAGACTTGATAACCATAGGAAGATGTTTGGAGTGAAGAGAAATGAGTAAGATAAATGTACATATAAAATCTATGTGAGATCCCTAATGTATGGATGTGAATAATGAGATCAATGTGAACAACATGTATTTTTGGCTACTTTACATTCCAAGCAATGCCAACCAAACAAGTTACTGGATGAAAATACCTCAACAAGAGACAAGAATTATGTATCTGAGGAAAAGAGGAAAGATTCTAAGAATTTTATCAATAATCATATATACAAGGGAATATGCTTGAAGATAAGACAATGTGATAATTTTCTATGAGATTTTATGGCATGTAAAAGAATTAGATTTGAATTTGGAGAGTTTCCCCAAAATATTGTGAATTGAGGATTTTACCACAACCAAAACCTGAACATAATCCAAGTAAAATTCAACTAGACTTGACAAACATAGCAACAATCTCTAAAATGCTTGTAAAGACTTGAAAATTTATAAAAGATGCAATAATCAAACAAGGATCCAACAACTTAGTGCCATCAATCAAATAGGGCTTGATTTACACCCAAAAACCCTAATTCCAATTGGTTTGGTATAGATTTGGTGTACATGGCCATGGGATTACAAGCAAAATCAAGACATGATCACACCTTGAAATGATTCATCCCAAATCCAAGAAAAGAGAAAGTAGAAATGAGAAGAAATCTATATCTTGAACAACTAAGAGTTGAACCTTGAAGCTTGAGATTACAAGAAAAATCACCCAAGGGAAGCTTGAGCGGAAGTCCCTGTAGAGTATTTTCTCCCTGCGGTTATGTCCCTTCTTTGGAGCCAAAAGTGAGTTTTAAAACTTGTGGCTCTGTTTTGTTAAAATTCTACGAACAGACGAACGAATGGATCCACTTGTCGTGACTCCGCTCTTGAATATGCTCCGCACAAAACTTGAAATTATCATTTTAAAGCTGTGCTGATCAACGAACGGATCCATACTCATGCGTCCGTCCGTAGATCCATTAGACTTAAACTCTCTCGACCTTTGAGACTTCTGAGACCGGACGAACGAATGGATTTGCATTCCACATCCGTCCGTTTGTCCGCTCTCCTTATTTTCACGGAGGAGCCACGAACACACCCAGAGTACTGACACCGCTCGTGAGTCTGCCCGATTTCTTTTAAGATTTTAAGCCTATTTTTGGAGACCTTTTGATCACACCTATATGTGATGATTATGTGCCTATACCCTAGATCGGACACCCCTGTTGTGTGACCCATTTGTGTGGACCACTTAAGTCTAGTTAATACCTTGAAATTAAAAGAGGTTAGGACTAGTACCCGACTGGGCCAGCTTATAAGAACTAGCAGGCATTGGTGACCGCTGTGACTCCCCTCTTACTCAAAGGAGAAGAGTTACCTTTGAGGATGAAGACCTTAGACCCTGTGAATTTAAAGACCCGAACCTTATGGATAGGAAAACCTAAATCTATGCGGGTAGAGACCCTTAATGGGGTACGTAGAATCTAAACCTGTGGATAGGTGCTAAGAAAGGAAAGTAATAGGATGGTTTGGGCTGATTTATTTGAGTAAGCCGTAAAGGTCACGTGTATTTGGAAGTCAGTCATAACACCTCGAGCTAGTGACGACTCTATTTGAACTTTACTTGATTCATCCAACCTTGTTTAGACTCATAGAGGGAGTCTTACACCGTGATTTGACTTTCAAAAAAAAAAAGACTTAGCGAACCGTACCTGAGAACTTCTTGTTCTTGTGGAGTGACCTAGATGACAGATATGTCCATAGGGATATGAATATAATTATTGAATTTATGCCTATGTATTGGTGTGAAAATAAAATATGTAAATATATATAGATATCCCATAGAACCTTGGACTTGTGTGACTACAGTGATTCTCTGGTACTACAAGTATGACCTTACCTCGACCTTGCTGTGTAACTAGTTGGAGCCCTGACCTTGGTTGAACAAACCTTAGGGTAATGAATATGAATTTAATGGCCGGATAGGTTAAATTATTAAGACCTGCTTAAAGAGTTGGCTTAGACCAAAACTAATAAAGGTTGTTGGTTCTCAAATGAGGACTGATTTGGACTTTCCCCTGTGGAATGATTGTGTAGTAGGTTTAAAGGTTGTGAAAGCTGAAACTGAAGGATGTAACAAGACCTTCTCCAACGACAAATATGAATGGGGTAATGGATCACCAAATACGTTCCCTCCGTATTGGGAGTGAACAATAGGAGATTCCATCAATTTTCAAAATCATTCTAAAGTTGGGTTAGGTAATGAGACAACCATATGTGAAAGCCTTCAGAATGTAAACCCTATGTTGGGCCATGGACAGGTTAAATCCTGTAACCTAAGAATGACCAGAGTAGTGAAGGCTAGAGTGGTATCACCTGATCTGGAAGATCTAGACAACCTTTGTTCCTTGAGACTTAACTTAGTAGTTGGAACCCTATTTTCCTAGGGTTATTATGAACCACACCCTTGTGGTAATATGACATTGTAAGGAAAAGAGAATTGTGGAACCTGACTTGCTGTGACATGTAGGCATTGCCTCATCTTGACCCGACGGACTTAGTTTAAGATGTGGGTGACTTGGGATGTTGTTATCCAACAACCCTTATCACTTGAGACCCTAGCTGTCTCAAATTTCGGGGATGAAATTTCTTGTAAGGTGGGGAGGATGTTATACCCGCACCCTAGATCATAATTAATTATTATTTCTTCCTCATGATGTGTAGATACCGCTGCCATATATACTGGTGACCTGTTCTCACTGGTGGTCAAACCCAACTACAAAATTATTGACCACAGTACGGGTTTGCCTGTGAAGAAACTATTCGGGGTCATAGGGGACAAACCATGACGGCTAAGAAGTAAGTTCTAGCATTTAATTTTATTTATCTATCCTTTTCCTCAATGCCCTCGAAGTACGGACCAAGATTTGGACCGCCCAAGCTATTTTAGTTGAGTTGGGAATATTTTATTTATGGGTTCCACTTATCTCGAGAAACGTGTGAGAAACTTGTGTTCTATTATTACGTGGACCCCACCCTTTAATAGACTCCTTTGATAGACTTCTTTCCTATTTAGAACTAATTGGTTGACCCATTTAACTTAAGGTACCCAGTTAACTTGGGTGACCCATTTAACTTAGAGTACCCATTTAACTTAAAGTACCCATTTGGCTTAATGACCCATTTAACTTGGATCGATCCATTTAGCTCTTGACCCATTTAACTTAAAGGACCCAAAGCCCATTTTCTATAAATAAGACTAAAAGGGGCGAAACATTCATTTCTCTTTACTTCTCCCATTTAACCTAAATCGTGGAGAAGAGAAAGAGGGGAGAAAGGAGAAAGAAGAAAGAATAAAGAAGAAAAGAGGAAAGAAGAAAGAAGGAAGGAGAAAAGGAGGAAGAAGGGTGGAGAATCTTGGTTGGAGGCTTGAAGATCACTTCTTGGAGCCCTCAACGTGGAGCACCACTTCGTTGGGGTAGGTAAGCCATTAAAACCCACCTCTCTTCTTCTATTTTGGGTTTTGGGGTTTGAAAAATGGGAAAGACTTGACCTAGGGTTCTCTTGGAACCTAAGGAATCGATGGAATCTCTAAGCCTTGGTTATTGTGGAGTTATTTTACTCCATGGCTTGCTTTAAAGCTCTCAATCTCATTCCAATTGAAAGACTTAGGATTTCTACCCTATTATGTCCTAAATTAGGTTATCTTTGCTTTTTCTCTTGAATCCTTGGGATACATGGACCTAATGAGGTCTTAGGACCCTACTGGACCTAGGAGGAAGCTTTCTTGAAGCCTCCTTACTTTTAAACCCCTTGGAAAAGGAACCCCTGGTGAGAAATCTTTCAATTTTTGGTTCAGCAGGTATGTAGTTTTACATGTGGTTTCAAGACCTACGAGAAATCACCCTTGCAATCACCCCCTGAATAAGCCCCTGTTAAAGTCGGTTTTAGGTGCGGTTTCATGTTCTGAGACAAACCACCAGTAAAAGAGACCTTCCTAAGCCCCTGGTTAGCTAGGATTTACATGTGGTTGCAGGAATTGGGCATGAGACCACCCATAAAATCACCCTGTCTCTGAAACCTTATACTTAAATGATTTATGGGATACCTTTTAGGGATCCTTCCCTTTACTTATTAAACCTTATTCTCACTCTTTCTTTAGGTTTAAATTCCCATCTTGTGACGTGTTACTTAATCGTGGTGACAACTTGTAACATCGAGGCATAACATATACTGTGAGTGGATTTGGTTTGTTTGGGCTTGCTATTATTAATTACATATGTACTATGCTATTAGTATATTTTATTAAGCATGATTGTGCATTTTGCATATTTATAATGATGATGATATGATGATGTTATGGTTGCTTTCTTTTTCCTTATTGGGTTACGTGTCGGTGAATGTCGGTACTGGAACCCCAGATTATATATAATATTTTGATTGAATGCCATATTGAACTGTATGCGCCGTGTCGTGCTGGTAACCGGGCACTAAACCAGATGAAAAGTTGATGCGCCCGGATTACCTCTCGGGACGATAGGAATTGCATGTAGTATATCTATGGTCAGGACCTGCACCGTTATACTACGACCCTTACCAACAGGGATTTAGGTGTTGGATAATCAGTACACTGGATTCTGTGGAGGTGGGAGAGGCCAGTCATGGTAGTATTGGTTATCGGGGTCTGCCCCTGGGTGATTTTGGTGGCTTCGACCGGCGTAGGCCCCCTAGTGATAATTGAGGTTCATTGTGGCGATAAGTTAAGTGACCCACAGTGTTTTCTGAATTATCACAGTAGCATATACCTCTGACTTAGTTGTGATGTTAGGCATAAAATTTATTTAACATATGCATGCATCATTGGACTATGTGAATTGTGTGTTTATGTATCCCCATCCCCTCAGTGGCTCAGTGGAGCTAACCCCCTCGTGTACACATTTTTTTTTTAGATTATGATACAGGTACGGAGGAGCCGGAAGCTGTGTTAGAGGAACATGGTAGCGGGTGTCCTTATGACGATTGCACCTATGGTGTGAGGATACTTGGGACTTGGTCCCTTTTTTGATTATTTTAGGGCTTAAAGCCCATGTATAAACATTTACTGTTATACCCTTGTTGATAGTTATTAGATGGTAATGAAAAATGTATTAATTACAATATTTATCATCTAGTCTTTGAACATCTTGTAACTATTTGATTTTATACGCTTCCGTAAAATTATTGATCTTTTGGAATGTAATATTCTCTTTTCGCACTCTGCTATTATATATTACTTTAATATTGGTTATGACTGTGCGTTGGGACACTGTGTCAGTGATCCTGGCAGCTTAATAGGATGACACATGTCGTCCTAGTCACCCCTTGTATTGTATTATATTCCTTGTCTGGAATAGGGGCGTGACAAACACTCCTATGGGTCAATCTCTCTCCTCTCTATATGAAATGATACATTTGCCCCCTTATTTTGAAGAGGAGAGAGATAGACACATGAGAGTGCTGGCGTAGGCCACACTCCCGGACTGAGAACTACTTCCCAAAATAAAAATATAAAAAATGGAATGAAAAATGTGGCGGCTTAAGTTGGGTTAAAGAGAAAGATAAAGGGAAAAAGAGTGTTGAAAACAAAAACCCTATTATTGCATAAAAATTAAAAAAGAAATAAACATTAATCAACTAATGTTAATCCTGTAGGAGAATAAGTAATATTATAATTTTCGATTGAATCTTTGCCCTATACAATGAATCACTACAATACTATAAAATACAATGACATACCGTTCACCGTCGAGTCATTAGTTGCGACGAAACTTGATGAAGCCATTGCAGCGGTTTGATGAGAAGAATATCAAAACAAAAAGAGAAGGACTTCTTCTCTCAATCCTTCTATATGCAATTCTTTCAATGGGTAAAGCGTTGCTTGTGCGTAGATTAGGGGAGGGACCTTCTCCTCCTTAAATAGTCATAATCTGTCAATCTCCCATAAAGATTTAACAGTTAGACTAGAGGATTAATACTCCCATAATGTAGCCTAGTAATGGAACATGAATGATCAAGTTTAATGGAACCCATAACGGGAACCATTGAATAGGGATGGAGTTGGTCAATTGACCAATAAAAAATTTCCTATAAGCTTCCACTTGGACCATATGACCAAACTTATAACCTCCCAATTCATAACAATAATACTTGGATCCCATCAAAATATCCCATACAAAGCTTACACAATATAATACCTTGAATGAATAGTCTTATCAATGCGAATCATGGCGGTTATATGTCATTTATATCGACATAATATCTTCCATAATTACAACACCAATAAATCCATCCAAATAGGTCCTTAAGTAGGGAAACAAATAATAAACAGTCCAAAAGAAAAAAAAAATTGTAATATCTCACTCATATCGCAATAAATGTATACACAAAGATAGAGATGAAAAATGTTCAGGAACATCCATAAATATGATCATATTAAATAATAGAAGGTGTCTATAACAAAATGTGACCAATACATCAAGCTCTAGTAAGACCCATATCAAATACAAGATCTACAAAGAGCTTAGGCGCCAATGCCTTGGTCAACGGATCTGCAATCATCAGACTTGTTTTTATATGAGATACAGATACCTTCTGTTCCTGAACAACTTCCTTCACAAAGTTGTACTTCACTCCAATATGCTTAGCTCTGCTAGAATGCTTGTCATTCTTGGAGTAGTACACAACGACGACATTGTCACAATAAAGTCTTAGCGGCTTCATAATGGAGTCAACAACCCGAAGCCCTGAGATATAATTCCGCAATCAAATCACCATTGATGTGGCCTCAAAGCATGCCACGAATTCCGTTTCCATGGTGGAAGTGGAGACACAAGTCAGTTTCTTGGACTTCCAAGAAATTGCCCCACCAGCCAATAGAAAGACATAACCAGACGTAGACTTCCTACTGTCGAGGCAACTGGAAAAATCAGAGTCCGAATAACCAATCACTTCCAACTGATTAGTTGCTCTGTAAGTAAGCATGTAATCTTTCGTTCCTTGTAAATAATGCATCACCTTCTTGGCAGTCACCCAGTGATCCATATCAGGATTACTTACGTATCTGCCTAACATCCCAACTGCATAGCTAATAGCTGAACGAGTACAAATCATGACATACATAAGACTTCCCATAGTTGAAGAATAGGGAATGTCTTTCATCCGTTCTCGCTCTAGATCATTCTGCGGACACTGGTTCAAACTAAACTTATCACCCTTAATCATAGGAGCAACACTGGGTCTGTAGGTTTTCATACCATATCTCTCAAGAACTTTATCAGTGTAAGTTCTTTATGATAGCCCAAGTAGTCGGCAAGATCTATCTCGAAATATCTCTATGCCGATAACGTAAGATGCCAAACCTATATCTTTCATTTCAAAATTCTTAGAGAGAAATGCTTTTGTATCCTTTAACAAACCAAGATCATTGCTGGCAAGCAAGATATCATCTACATACAAGACCAGAAATATACACTTGCTCCCACTGACTTTTAGATATATACACTTGTCAAAAGTATTTTCTACAAATCCGAAAGACACGATGATGTGATCGAACTTTAAATACCACTGTCTAGAACCTTGTTTAAGTCCATAAATTGATTTATTTAATTTATATACTAGACTTTCCTTTTCTTGAATCCTAAACCCTTCTGGTTGATTCATGTAGACTTCTTCCTCTAAATCCCCATTCAAGAATGTCGTCTTCACATCCATCTGGTGAAGCTCCAAGTCATAATGAGCCACCAATGCTAAAATGATCCTAAGTGAGTCCTTCTTAGAAATAAGAGAGAAGGTCTCATGGTAATCAATGCCTTCCTTCTGAGTGAAACCCTTCTCGACTAATCTGGCTTTATGTCGTTCAACTTTACCCTTCGAGTCACGCTTGGTCTTAAATACCCACTTACAACCAATCGCTTTAGACCCTAAAGGTAGTTCAACAAGCTCCCAGACATCATTGTCGCTCATGGACTTCATCTCATTTTTCATGGCATATACCCATTTACTAAAATCATTATCATTCATAGCCTATGAAAAACTTAAAGGGTCATCCTTAATTCCTATATCAAATTCAGACTCCTGAAAATATACTATGTAGTCATCCAAAATGGCAGGCCTCCTCATTCTCTGAGGTCTACCCTGTACTTTCGACTGAGGTAGAGGTAAATCCACAGTGTTCTCAGTGACAACATCTTTATGGAGTGGTACATCCTCTGTAATTTATTATTCCATAGGATTATCATTAATGATGACTTGTGGAAGAACAACGCTATCATGATATACGGGAGTTGGAAGTGTAACCTGGAGCTCCTCAAATATCACATTATGTGGTTTATCACTCCCATTAATGTCGCCATCCTCTAGGAATCTAGCAGTTGAAGTTTCCACAATCCTGGTACTATGATTAGGTGCATAAAATCTAAATTCCTTTGACCATTGGCAGTAACCAATAAAGTAACAACTAATTGTTCGAGGGTCGAGTTTTCTTTTATATGGATTATACAATCTAGCTTCAGCTGGACAACCCCATATGTGTAAGTGTATCAAACTAGGCTTCTTTTCTGTCCATAACTTATAAGGAGTTTTAGGAACTGACTTACTGGGAACCTGATTAGAGATATACATAGCTATTTTCAAAGCTTCGCCCCACATAAACTCAGACAACGACGAGTTGTTTATCATACTACGAATCATATCCTTAAGGGTACGATTACGTCTTTCCGCAACTCCATTTTGTTTAGGTGTACCAGGAAGTGTATATTGGGGAGTGATCCCCTTCGATTTGAGGAGCCGGGCAAATGGTCCCTTAACTTGCCCTAGGTCTGTATGTCTACCGTAATACTCACCCCCTCTATCAGATCTCACGGTCTTGATCTTTCTGTCCAACTTATTTTTGACTTTAGCACAAAATATCTCGAAAATATTTATGCTTTCAGACTTTTCCTTCAACAAGTAGACGTAACAATACCGTGAGTAATCATTAATAAAGGTGATGAAATACGTCTCACCAATAATGCAGGGGTCAAATGGTCCACAAATATCTGTGAATTAATTCTAACAGTGCATCACTTCTTGTGGCAACAACTTTATTTGTCCTAGATTGTTTACCTTTTATGCAATCTATACGAATTCCGAAGTCACTGAAGTCTAAATTAGGTAATACACCTTCCTTCACTAATCTCTCCATCCTAGGTCTGAAGATATGACCTAGACGTTTGTGCCACAAGGTTGAGGAAACATTATTGTTGGATTTACGTTTAGTTCCAACATTCACATGCGGGGTAAGCAAAGAGTTTTCATAATCGGAGTCTAAATAAAATCTATAAAGACCATCGCATAAAATCCAGTAAATACTAGATTATTATCTTTATAAACTTTTAAAATATTGTTCCCAAATATAGAGTCAAAACCCTCAACATCAAGTTTAGACAAAGAAATAAGATTTCTGGAAATAGAGGGGACATAAAGGGTGTCCGATAAGTCGAGCTGGTATCTGGTATCCATAATAAGTCTGTAAGTGCCGATCGCTCGAACTTCAAACTCCATCCGATTTTCCATGTAGACGACACTCTCACTAGGACTTGGGCTCTGGGTTGAAAGGAATCTCTGTACAGAATTCGTAACAGTTGCACCAGAATTAATCCACCATGTATTACAAGGAACATCAACGAGATTGGTTTGAAAACAAACTATGATAGAATCATTACCCTTCTTTTCAAATCATGCTTGACGCTTCTGACAGTCCTTTCGAAGGTGTCTGGTCTTCTTGCAGAAGAAGCACTTCATTTTGTCAGACTTTTTCTTGTTCCGCTCCTATGGATTGTCGGTCTTCTTCTTTGTTGCATTGTTGCTCTTCTTTCCTCTCTTATGCTTATGTGACACCAAGTTCGCCACTTGCCCTCCTACTTGCTTCAGTTTCTGTTCCTCCTGAACACACTTGCTCTGAAGCTCATTCAAATCCCACTCATCTTTGTTAGTGTTGTAATGGATCTTGAATGGCTCAAACTTAGAAGGAAGAGATTGAAGGATCAACCCAACAAGAAAAGGTTCATTCAATTTCTGGTCCAACTTATCCAGCTGTGCAGCTAAGTTTGCCATCTCACAGATGTGATCCCCTATGCCACTGCTGCCATTGTATTTCAGGTTGACTAATTTGGACATAAGAGTGCTTGCAAGAGATTTATCTGCTGAAGAAAATTACCTTTTAACAGAGGCTAAATAGGTCTTTGCATCATCAGAGGCAGAGATTGAACCTTTGATAGTCTTGTTAATAGTCTTCTTAATGAACAAGTGGCACAACTGGTTTGATCGAGTCCACTTCTCATGAAAAGTTATCTCAGTCGGTGTACTCTTATTAGTAAGATTAGCTGGCTTCTCAGTGCGAAAGCAATAATCATGATTAACGGTAGTCAAGTAGTATATCAACTCCTCATGCCAATCCGAATAGTTTGAGCCAGTGAGGATAGGGATAGAATTAGGAACAGCCATAGGGGATGGTCCTATTAAAAGGAAACAGAAATACATGCTTACTTATCTATAATGCTTTGAATTTCAATAATACTAGAACTATAATTATAGAGGGAGCAACCTATTGCATCATTACAATCTATCCTTCGGGATTGAGAATGTAATAGGCTATTGATTCACTCGATGGATGTTGGAAGTCACCTCTTAGGGCTAAAAATCTATCTGCACAGTCAAGCAGAGTTGTGTGCCTTTGGACACTCCAACCCAACTATGAGACTAATGATTTATCATAATGCCATATTTTACCTTTAATTTGATGTTGTTACATTTATGTCTAGGGTTAACAGTTATGGCCATCATAACCATGATGAAGCGTGCACCTTTGGATACTCTCATTCAATCTAAATTGCATGACCTAATACCCTAAACTAGTTGCATTATATTTGGGATGATTTGTCATTTATATCTAGGGTTAATCAAATTAGGCAAGTAAAGATGTGTGTTTGCAGAAAGTAGTGCAAGGAGCAGCCATCATACTACTCCAGAGTGATTAGTATGATTCACCTGGTGAGGTGCAACAAGGATCACCCTCGTAGTATGATTACACTTTACACAACATAATAACATTTCCACCCAACTCGACTATGTGATAAACACTTATATCCTAAATTGGCTTATTATGATGTCTTTTCATTAATGATGGTTGGTTCAGTTATTTCAAGTTTAATTACCTTGAATTTTCATGACCGATCCGCTTCAGCGGTAATCAAATCACTATATATATTTTTTTAATCCTTGAAAATCCCAACATCTAGTCACATATGACATCAATAATTTATTATTTTATTTTTTTAAAATTAATACAACTAAGTTCATCAATAATTTTTTATCTTAAGATTTTTCTAAAATAACAAACATAAGAGAAGACGAAATTATAATTGGGTTTAAAATGAAGACAGAATGACAGCGGAAGCGGTTATGTAACAGTTCTGTCATACATTAATTTTTGTCGCTAAAGGTTTTGTTTCTGTTGCTAATAACAAGTTTCTGATGCTAATAATTTCTGTTACTAATAATAAGAAATAAACAGAAACTAATAGAAATAGAACATGTTTGTTTTTTAGAAATATAAATAAACAAGAATAAAATTCATAATACATATAATAGAATTCATAAACAGAAACAAACCAATTTCTATTTATAATATAAACAAAAAAGAAACAGAAAAAAAAAATTTAAACAAAATATTTTCTTTTATAAACATAAACAAAAAACAGAAATAACTATAAGTAGAAATTAATTCCAGAAACTTAAACAAATTAATTTCTGATTTCTGTTTTGTTTGGTTGATTCAATTATCGGACCATGTGGTCCGTTCATGGGCAATCTTAATGGGTCAATACACAATAAATTAGGGTCCATTTCTTCAATTAAAACCATCACATGGGACTTAAGCCCATGACTTCTTTTATTAAAGAAATGCCCAACAGAGATTTTGAAAATAATAATAATAATAATAATAATAATAATATAATAGTATAATACCCATTATGACCATTTCTTCAACTTTAGGACAGTTAAGAACAAAACATGCTTGTAATGGCAGTCACATGACACGACGACTAGGCTCCAAATCTCTGACGAACACTAAAATTGGTACGACGAACATTATGCCGATGACCATTGTCGGTAGAATCGAACCTAAATCCCATTTATAGAAGCTGGTATAAAATCCAAAATCCCTCTTTAATGGTTGATTCCAATGTCTCAACCCCCTTTTATTTAATGAATTAAATAACATACATCAAACCATCATTAATCTGATGATTTATTCTAGAGTTCCTTTTTCCATTAATTGATTTCAAATCCAAAGAAACAAACTACAAAACTCTTTGGTATTTAAAAAAAAAAAGTTTGGCATCCTCTTTATTAATATATATATTTTTTAAGCAATTATTTGGCAAAAGGAGTTCCATAGAAAGGAAATCAATAATGTGATTTAAAGCATGAGGGCTATAACCTTGGCTCTGATGCCACTGTAGGAGAATAAGTAATATTATAATTCTCGATTGAATCTTTGTCCTATACAATGAATCACTACAATACTATAAAATACAATGACATACCGTTCACCGTTGAGTCATTAGTTGCGGCGGAACTTGATGAAGCCATTGCAGCGGTTTGATAAGAAGAATATCAAAATAAAAAGAGAAGGACTTCTTCCCTCAATCCTTCTATATGCAATTCTTTCAATGGGTAAAGCGTTGTTTGTGCGTAGATGAGGGGAGGGACCTTCTCCTCCTTAAATAGTCATAATCTGTCAATCTCCCATAAAGATTTGACAGTTAGGCTAGAGGATTAATACTCCCATAATGAAACCTAATAATGGAACATAAATGATCAAGTTTAATGGAACCCATAACGGGAACCATTGAATGGGGATGGAGTTGGTCAATTGGCCAATCAAAAATTTCCTACAAATCCATTTAATTGACTAATGCGAATTAAAAAGAGATTAATTAATGGATTAAAGAAAACTAATTAAATAATTTAGTTACTTGAACTAATTAAATAATCTAGCTACTTGGATCCATTTGGGGTCCTCTCCGATGTTTGATCATGTAGAAATATTTTTCTATGTTGTATTATTTACCTTAAGATTGGTTTCAACCATCAAATAAACTTCTTTAAAGCCTTCTTTTGACTTGAAATTCAATTATTCATATATTGCTTGTAAATATATAACCATATTTTATTTAGAGAAACCGTATTGAACACATACTAAATGCGTACCGTATCATTGTCATCTGCGTTTTATTCAGCCGGATATTTATAAAGTATTATTGCTGTCTAGTTCGTTTAATTGTCGTACGTATCTGTACCCGTTCAATTGTCATTCTCAAACTTACTTACTATGGTTTTGACACGTTTAGATAGGCCCAAGCTAATCCTAGAGACCAAGACCATAGCTAGAATAGGATTAAACACCGGCTAAAACCCATCCCTTGACCATAACGAGGCCAACGCTGGTGTTGCTAGTTTACCCTAGCGAGCACCCTTCGTTTTGGATGTATCTTCATTAGGGGTGTCAATTCCAGACCCGGCCCGACAAAACCGACCAGCCCGTCCAATTAAAGCCTGGCCCGACCCGGCCCGACACATTTAGTAAGCAGACGGTCCCAATGTGGGGTTTTAGCCCGTCGGGCTCCCGATCGGACCGATCGATTCCAGGCCCGACCTAGCTTGCTCGGTTACAACCCGATCTAGCCCGACCCTTTAACTTTAACTACTAATTGGTTTTCTTTCTACTGTAAGTTACAGATTGCAGATGATATGAGACGGATCTTTATCCCCTCAATTTGTCTGTCCCTCAATTTCCTCAATTTCATCTAATAGGAGGTAGAAATGACCACCCTACCCCCTGCTCGGGTGGGGTCCACCTCACTCTATTAGAGAGAATTGAGGAAATTGACGGGCAGGCAAATTGAGGTGATAATTTTCCCTCTATCCAAGATCATTCCCAAATGGAAAATCATCCCAACCCAAGATATAATTGACCTCGCCATTAAAGAACAAGAAAGGAGAGATGAGGTAGTAAATACATCTGAACAGATAAATAAAATCTCAGTTTTTTTTTTCCTGCTTTCTTTACAGTAAATTAATCAATAAATAACCAACTTAAGGGGTTTATGGTATTTGGTTTATTAATAATTTGTTGACTCCTTCTTTCAAGTTCGCTCAAACCCCTTGTGTTACAAGTGAAAGCCACGCCTAAAAAGTGGTTTTGAGTTTCTCAGGGTCAGCTTAGACTTGGAAAAGAATCTTTACCAGGTCAGTTTTCACTTACCCAGTTAGTTTGATACTTTCAATCTTTACATTTTATATTTTTTTCCTATCTTGATTTAAAGTATTGTTTAGTAATCAAATTAATGTCTCATTACCATATGACAATTATCATATATAAACTATCCTTATATAAAGTTTAAAGTAAGTTTTTATTTTGATTTAACGGTCAGCTTTTTTCTTCAGCTCTATGTGGCTGCACCGTTTAGAGCCCGATTAAGGCTCGTTTAGAGTTAAACATACCCACAATCCGGTTATGACCCGATTATAACAGCCTGTTTATAGCCCGAAGCCCGAGTTAATCCGACCGAGCCCGACCAAGCCCGGCCCAAAAACTTAAACGGGAGGTCACGGTGCATGCTTTTAGTACCATGAGACCCAGCTAGGCCTGACCGAACCCAACCGAGGCCGACCGGTTGACACCCCTAATCTTCATCGTCCAATTACTCATGATAAGTCACTTTCTAATTACATACTGTTATGCTGCCCGATTAAAACCAGAACAATGTTTTGCTGATTGAACTTTTAATTAGCATCTAGTGTGACTTGACCACAACTACGACGTTTCAAAGGGGCGCATCATACAAGTGCAGATTTGCTGCCGGAAGCCAAAGGCTGTTCTATCTTGGAGCAACTTTTGAATTAAAATCCGTTTGCACCAAAGGGGGCAAATACTGACTTTAGGGGAATGTCAAGTGACATGTCTCAGCCTAAATCAACATCTTGGAACGTCAATTACGGTTCAATACACTCTCCTACCGTGTCAACACAATAGATAAGTCATCTCATATAAAGTTCTTACTCCATTTTTGTTACAAAAATCCATTTCCCTCCATCTTAAACTTGAAAGAGAAATACTAAGATAATGCTTAAATCCTAATTATAATGAAATTTTCTGGTAGATCCATTATTTGAAAGAGATTGCTTAGGTAAACTGTATTTGGACATGAAAATCTTTCATAAAGAGAGAAAATCCAAAGTAGCGAGTAAGACATGCATTAATGCCCCATAGAAATCATAAAAGGGGTAGTGGGGGTATGAGGATCTAGATAAATATGAGGTAACGTCTAGAATGCTTGGTTTGATTTCATCATATTTGCCTCTTGTCATTTGCCTTTTTATTTTTAGGTAATAACCCATCCAAAAAAAAAAAAAAAATACAAGTTCACATCCTAAGCCCAACTAATAATACGATGATCCGGATCCTCTACTTCTGAGCTGCCCCTACTGCCATGCGCCCCAAACATAGCAAGGTGGTAAAGAACAACTTACCCCCGCTTGGGCAGAGGTAGGGTGGTCTTTTCGCCGCCTTGCTGTGTCTGGGACGCACACGGCAGTAGGGGCAGCTCGGCAGTAGAGGACCCTGACGCTACATCTGTGCAGAAAAAAGAAATACTAGATGAAGGCTAAAAAAAGTGCAAAATGAGATTGAAGTCATGCACTAAAGCTTCATGCGTGCCTAATGGAGAAATCATATCTTCCACTAGGCCTTCTGATGATTAAAGCAAGAAACTCTTGTGCAAGCAGGATGGATTGGATAGTAGGAAAGGGGTCCTATGGCAAAAGGAAGGGACCCAACAAAAGATTTGAGGATGTTTTTTGATACTGGTTTGTGGGTTGTTGAGTTTGCTGGGATAAGGCTTTATATATTGAGTTGAGTTAGAGTTTGTGGATGAGGGGAGTGAGGATTTCTAAGGACAAATGATATCTTAGACCAAACTTAAATTTCTTATCGTTATTCTGAAATTTTATGCTTCCCTTCGTTGACAATTTCCGAGAGCAGCATAATCTTTTTCTTTAGCTGCTTCTCCTTGATGGGGGGAGTCTCTCATTATTCATGTTCAGATAACCAGTTACCTGAATAAAGCTCTGACTATCCACCTTTGGATCAAGTTAGACAAATACTAAGACACATTTGGAGTCCCTTTGATTTAATCTTAATAGAAAATGATCTCATCCCTAAGTCCAGATAGGATGACAGGAAAACAATGATTTCTTTTTTCCAGAGAAGATCAAGAATAGGGAAAATGAGAAAACACTAGGTTGATTCAGAAGAAAGAAAAGTTCTTACTTGATTCCTCCTCTTCAAGCCCCATAAAACTAGCTATGCGCTTTCTATAAAGTTCAGGAGTCGTCTCGACTACATGTTTGGAGCAACACTGCCCCCTTTCAAGTCTACCAGGAAGCCCTCCCCTTCTTTTTCTGGATCTGATATTTTGTATTGAGAATGGATAATTCCAAATCAACCCCCATCCCCAAAAGGAAAGGAAGTGAAGAAGAGAGAGAAGATAAGATTTAGACCAGTTGCCAAGTATGAACAATGCACATTAGGTATTAAAACAAAATGAACAAGAACCATGGCCTCTGGAAAAAAGAATAAGTCAAAATCATCACACAAACAAGAAAACCTTCAAATTTTTTCATTCAAGCCTCCTCACCTCAGTTGAGCTCTCTTCTTACTCCCTTGCAGTTTACACAAGATTGTAAGATTCACTCCACTGTCAACTTAACCTTTTTTTTTTTCCTTTTAGTTTACTATACAAAATCAACATATGGTTGATGATGAAAACATCTTTTGGAACTCAATCAGTAGAAGGTTTGCCATCTTGTAAGGAAATTACGGTTTCAAATGCACCCACCAATGCCTTGACCTTACTCTTCCTGGTCTCGACGAGCTTGCTTGCAGTCTCTTCAATTACATTGTTAAACAAACCTTGAGCATCTTTCTTTCCCTGCACATCTTGGTGTCTCAGAATTACCTTTTCAGATACAGGTTCAGTACTATATGTGTCACCATGAGTTACTTCTCTCCTCTTTAAGCTTTTCCTTGCAATGTCAACCTTACCATCATTCTCCCCTATCACTCTTCCTCGCCTGAATCTGAGTCTTCTTGGGCTATTGTTATCAGATTGAAGGTTAACTACCTGTCCTTTGTTGAAATTTAACTTTCGAGGCAGGCAATCTGTATTCTCAGGGCAACTAGATCCCCTTCTGGGCTTCTTATCTTCCACATTTGAAGTCTCAACTTGGTTCTCATCTTCAGTTTCATCATATTCAGAAATGGGGTCATCTGCTTCACTAAGCATAGACTCCGATTCCTCATTTTCAGCTTCATCAAATTCAGAAATGGGGTCATCTGTTTCAATAAGCACTGACAGCAATGGAGAGGACTGAAAGGATAAAGAGTTTAATGGAGATGACAATGATGATGAAGACGAAGATGGCAATGATTGATTTGTATGACTTCCATTTTGGGCCGGTTCCAAGCTTTTGCTTTCAGGCTGTTCAATGACATACAATGTCTTTTCTTGGACTTCGATGGATAGCATGGGATCAACTTTCTTAACCTTGTTCTGACTCTTCAGAGGAGAAACTGCTTTAATATTCCTATATGTCCTTGTATTTAAGACAGAAGGTTTAGGAGACACAGAAGCCATTGGTGTTCTCAACATTTTTTTTTCATCTATTCTGGAAGTCCCCATTTTCTTCACTGTCTTGAGATCACCATTTCTTTTACCTCCAATGCCGCCTGAAAATCCTGAGGGGGAAGATGGCTTTGCCACTATAAACTTTGGTTCCGAAGAACCTTCAGGATTTGCAGAAGCATTACTTCTCTTAGCAGGAGACACATTTTGTTTTGTAGAGGCTTCAAATTTCTTGGCAGGTAACAGAACTTGTTTTGGACAAACCTCTATTTTCTTGGCAGGTGACAGGGCTTGCTTCCGAGAGACCTCAATTTTCTTGGCTGGTGACAGAGCTTGTTTTGGACAGACCTCTATTTTCTTGGCAGGTGACAGAGCTTGCTTCTGAGAGACCTCAATTTTCTTGGCAAGTGACGGAGCTTGTTTCGAAGAGGCCTCTATTTTCTTGTCAGGTGACAGAGCTTGCTTCTGAGAGACCTCAATTTTCTTGGCAAGTGACAGAGCTTGCTTCCGAAAGACCTCAATTTTCCTGGCAGGTGACACAGCTTGTTTTGGAGAGACCTCTATTTTCTTGGCAGGTGACACAGCTTGTTTTGGAGAGACCTCTTTTGGAGAGACCTCTATTTTCTTGGCAGGTGACAGAGCTTGTTTTGGAGAGACCTCTATTTTCTTGGCAGATGCGGAAGCTTGTCTGAGAGAGACATCTATTTGTTTGGCAGGTGACCAAACTTGTTTTGGAGAGACCTCCTTTTTCTTGCCAGATGATGGAGCTTCTTGCTTGATTATTTCAGAATTTATTTCAGAATTGTTGGGTGACTGGGTTTTCGAATAAAGAAAAGGCCTGAGCTTGGTGGCGGTTTTCTTCTTTCTTTCTGATACAATAGCACTATTTACTGAATCTTCACCTTTGGCCATGGTGGTTGTAACTCTTCTTGGAATGTAATGTTTCCCCTTAGCTTCAACAGCATGTTTTCTTCCATATTTACAGAAATCATGGCAGGAACCAGTAGAAGCTCTGAGATAATGAGGGGGAAGGATCTTTTTGCGATTAATTGATGTACTGGTTTTCCCTGTTGAGTTCCTTATATTACTATTGTCTAACATGGTTCTTTCAGAGGTCACCAGGATCTCGATCCTCTCCTCAGCCATATATTTGGAATGGAGAAAATACTGCAAAAGAAATTAAGCGAATTCAGAATCATGCAAACCAAAAGTATTATCCAAAATGAGCATGTGTTGAGATAAGGGGAGGGAGGGAGGTTGAGAAGGGCACAAGACTAGAAAATTTTGGCCTTAAAAACTTTATGAGGACCAAGCAAGATATAAATTGGCTCACTTGAACTCATTTAAAAAACAGGTTCACTAATGACCACCTAATTTCCAGAAACCAATTATAAAGAAGAGAGAAAAATTAAACAGGATCTAGTACTTGGGATCTACAGAGGATTCATGTCTCTCACATGGATTTATATTTATAGCAAAGGAAAACACCTACCATCACGTTGAAGAAATACGAGACCAATACACTAAAACCAAAAGAAAGGGGGGGGGGGGGAGAACTGACAAACTTTTCAAGATACAAGAACTGATTTTCCTAGCTTAAAAAATTGAGACTTAAAGCAGTTGATCAGCATCTCAGTATCACAACTTGCTACAATAGAAAGAAGAGAAGACAACCAAAACTGAATGGCACCAATAGATATCATAAGCTTATAGAAAACATGAAATGTATGTCAAAATTCCTAGCCTATCTGTAAAATTTCCTTTAAAAAGCAGTCAAACCCTATCCTACCAGCAAACTATCAATGGAAAAAGGAAAGAGAAAAAGTTTAAAAGTATGAACAAAATCCCCTGTTTTCAGTTTTCTTTCACCCAACTTTCCCTTCCAATCCAGCACCCCCCCCCCCCAAAAAAAAAACCCCTTGCGGTTATAGCAGATCCATTAAATACTTTAACTTCTCCAGATATTATTTATTTGATATTCCCACAAATATCGAATTAAAAAAAAAAAAAGAAAGCACTTGTTTATGAAAAATTAATCAATAAAGGACGAATCAGTCAGAGGCTGTGGAGGCCAGGCAGGGCATGCCTCACCAGGCTGATTATACATTGTATTTTTAGTTTTGTACTTGTTTGCTAATAAGCCATATCTTCCTTTCTTTCCCAGGAGGGACTCGGAGGGGGACATAAAGATGCAAAACTTCTTCCCCATATATTTCATTACATATAAGGAAAACAGAAGAAAATACAACAAACACAAACAAAGAAGTAAACTAACAGATCTTGAGAGTTAGATAACATAGTTGCATAAGTACAAAACAATTACTTAATAGTTATTAGAAGGGAAAATGACCTCAATTATTTGATTTTCCAATAAAAGCCTCTTTACTACTTCCCCCAAAATAAAAAGAAGCTATCTTTCTAGTCAGATAACATTAATCAAACTATGCCCATTCATGCAGTTCCTTCTAGTTAATGTCATGAGTTCCATAAAATTTGTACAATTCAGCAATCAGTTGAAGTGAAAGCCATGGTAGGAAAATGCAATTGGAATGATTACAGCTGAGTAAAGAAGAAGATTCATATTTTGTACCTACTTTCTATCCTAAAATTCGCAATCAATTTATCAGTATGAAAGTTCGTTAAAATGAACAAATGATCTTTAAACACAAACTGAACCTATAACTTCTTGATAGTCCTCTGTGACACTAATTGATTAAAAAGGATGAAGACCATTTGACTGAAAGTTAGAGATGAAGGACTATGTATATCAATGATAAAGAGATGAAAGACTATGTATATATATCCATGATCATGACCCATTTGCCACTCTTCTTTTAAGGATAGAAATTGAAAGAATCTGTCCACTTCCCCCCCCCCCCAACTCCCCCTCTTCTGGTAAATAAAATAGAATAACTAAAAACAAACCCAAAACAGAGAGAGACAGAGAGAGAGGGAGAGGGGAAGAAGAAGAAGAAACTACTTTTTTCCTAATTCCCCAGCGACTCAAAGATCATTAAACTTAATAAACATAAATTAGTTAGATCTTTCATTCTGCAATCATATCAACAAAAAAATAAAAAAGAACAAGCCGATTATAAGTTTAATACAAAGATTTCATTTTTATTGAACAGAATCTGAAAATTAGAGAATCAAAACCAATTCTTTCCATCATCACAGCATCAAAAAATGTAGGACAAAATAAGCCTTCAAAATTATTTTAAAGAAATTCACAGTTAAAGAACATAGGATTTAAAACAAAAAAAAAAAAAAAAAAAAAGCACCTCTTTCAACAATTTCCGTTCACCGAAAAAAGATCACAAAAAAGCCGTTCCAGTTGCAACCCATGTCGAAGAATCAATTTAACCACCCAAAAATCACCAAACAGACATCAAGATCAAGATCCCATCTTCCTGCAATTCCTACATTCATACACAAATTACACAGTAATGGAAGTGATTCATTCAACACCCCATTTCAAGGGTTGAACAGGGATTCGAATAAACCCAGAATAATGGGAAATCGTTATTAGAATCAAACTTCCTAACGTACCTTTCTGCAACTTTCTTAAGACAGAAAGTGAAGGAAAAGCAACCCACAGAGGTCGAGCAGGTGAGGTATCTTTGAGAAAGAAAAAGCCCACTTTTGCTTTAGAGATCGTGCAAGCACGTATAGTAGCAGTTTCGGGTTTGGTTCCTTTCGTCAATTCGTTGGAGGGTAGGAGATTGCTTGTTCGTTATAGAGATAAAACCAAAAAAATATCGCACCATTCGAATCTCCGATATCAGAGGCCAAGAGAGAGAAGACATATAGGGAGTTGGGAACTAGAATTGGGCGACGGATTAAAGCATTGTAGCAGAATGACGAACGAAAGACCCCACCAAAAGAAAAAGGTCCGAAAGGAAATCAGCTATATTCTTGGAGGGAAACAGGTTTCTCCTTGGAGGGCATCGCCCAATGAGGCATCCAAAGATTGGGCTGTGCCATGACACATATTCCCATGGCTGATTCGGCATGCACTAGGATGTGTGCGGTACAATCCAACCATTAAATGCCTCATTGGGCACTTATTGGGCGATGCCCTCTAAGGAGAGGAACCCAATCCTGTATATATCTTAATCCTCTTTAATTCCCTAAATTATGTAGTGCGGTAGGGAAGGAGATTTTGACATGTGGTAATTCGAACATCCAATAGTCAAACTCATTGACTTTCATTTTATTTCTTTATTTTTGTTGAGCTTGGCATTGTTGGATGTTTGAGTTGCCACGTGTCGGCATCTCCACCCTGAACTACCGCACTGCACAATTTTAGGGAATTGGAGAAGATTATTTTTCCTCTTCTCCTCAAAACAAGGAGGCAGAGTTGTCTTTTCATATGGGGAGGAGAGAGATAGACTCTTGGGAGTGTTGGCGCCAACAGTCCCAGATAGAGTTCTTTTTCCATTCTGTCATTTACTCCCATGGGTCTATCTCTCTCCTCCCCATAAGAAAAGACATCTATACCCCCTTATTTTGAAGAGCAAAGAGATAGACACATGAAAGTGCTGGGGTTGGCCACACTCTGGGACAGAAAACGACTTCCCTTCTTTTTACTAACTGAAAAAGAGTTGCTTCTGTCACCACGTACGATCATTTTTTCTAAAGTGCATCAACATTTAGGCCAGCTTTGTTCGCCAAAAAATGAATAGGAAAGTAAAGTATATGAACCCGTTTGGTAACGCTTCTGTTTGCAGAACAAGTGTTTTTGACCTTTATCATTTTTTTTTATTTCTGTGTTAGAAACATGTTTCTGGGCTCTAAAATGGTGTTTGGTAAACTAATTCCAGAAACGTTTTTAGAACAAAAAAACAACACAATTCTGTTTGATAAAACCTGTTCTGAAATACCTTTGAATTATTACAGAAATGCCATTACTTGACTAAATTTATTTAAAATTAAGATGAAAACATCCACCATGATCATGTCATGTATGACTAACCAAAAAAGATCTTGGAGGATTTGAACCACCTTCCCCTTAGAACATGATTTAGACATGCTCATGTTCCAAGTGCTCTACCAATTTGGGCTAAAGACCCAACAAGTAGAGTATGAAGTTTACAAGTAACCCAATTCTTGTTATTCATTGCATTCAATTTACTTCTACAACTACATCTTAAGGAGACCATGGTTTTTTTTACGATCATAAATGAACATCTCTGTATGTTGTGCTCGGGTGTTTGAGTGTGTGGGCAGCAAGGGGTGTAGGTGACTGTGTGAGTGTTTGTATGGGCAGTTCAAGACTCGTCATCTCTCTGAGCTTACTGAGGTATTCAATCAAGGATATTTAACCACTATTATATAATCTCTCCTTAATCCTTCATAAAATTCTGGACCAAATGCTTCCACTTCTATTTCCAACAGTTCTACATAAGCTGCACGACTGGACAGAGTCCTTCACAAATTGGTTGATTCATTGACTTTGTCTATATGCAGCTCTATGAAGCCATGGAAGTTCTCTTGGTTATGGATTTTCAACCTCTCTCTTGGTTAATTTTTTTATCAACCTTTCCTTGGGAATTTTCTGTTGCCTTTCCTTTTCCTATTTTTCTATTCTGTAAATTGGAATTTTATTCTCAAGTCTGAAAGAGTAATCAGCAATAAATTTCTATACTAAGCAACTTCAAAGTTCAAAATTCAGATGCAAGTACACTCCTGCTTTGTGATCAAAAGACTGCCTAGGATGGGCTTTGGGAGAGAGGTTTTTGTGAAGCTTGGGGAGTTAAATATCGCAAGAAGCAGTTCGATGGGATGACAATTCTGTTTTTATTTCTAGAATTCCAACCCTCAGTTTAATTGTAGGCTTGTGTTCGTAGGTGAAGCATTGTAAGGGGTTTCACAGAGAAGATCTAAAGAGTATCAAGTTGACGGGTGAAGTTGCTGCAGGCAGAGGCAGGGGCAGCCTGTAGTTGCCAAGAATGGGCCATTAAGTACAAACTGAAGTTTAGGAGGGAGGATTTACATGCGAGCATCATAAAGAAGGAAGCATTCAGTAAAAAAAGCAGAGAACCCATAAATCTGTCCAACAACCAAATATCCATTAGTAGTAACCAAATTTTATTCCGTTTTGCTTTTCGCTCTCAGCAATTTGAATAGATAAATAGTCTAGAAAGTGGATTTGAGCCTCTCTGTGTTCAAACTCACACACTCACCCCCACCCCTTGCTGTCCCTACACACAGTCACACACTCACCCACCCCTTGCTGCCCCTACACAGTCCCTTGTTCTTCCATTTTTTTCCCAATTCTTCCATTAAGCAACACAATACAACTCAATCAAACAGATCAAGAACAAACATAATACAACTCGGTCAGATAGTAAAATTCTAAAAATAATCGCAGAAGAGAGCAATCAAAATTCAAACATGAGCCAAAACCCAGATCTAGAAGCAAATTAAAACCAACTTCGAGCTGAAAAAATCATAGAGCAAGCTAGAAACAACAAGCTGACCTGAGGAAGTCTCTGCTAATCACATGAAAGGGTTCTCTTGAATACCACGCCCATCATCAAAACCATCTGGCCCTTCTTTTCCTTTCACCGAAATAAATTGACCTAAGGTAAGTAGTATCTCTGTATACTCTAAACTAAAATCCTAAAAAAGAAACAAATGAAAACGAAAAATTCCTACAAATATCGACACCTTGGTAAAGAAAAACATCGAAGGAAAAGCAAAGAATGAAGCAGACGGAGTAACCCTTGAAATTTTAAATTTCTAGGGTTATCTCCGAATGCAGAGGGAAATTGCCAGATTCTTACACGCTCACATATGTACAGAGAGAGAGAGAGAGAGAGATTTGATGAGGCTGAGTTTTCATTTTGAAAGAAGGAAATAGAAAAAGAAGAAGAAGCAGAGGAAGAAGAAGAAGAAGATGAGGAAGTAGAAGTAGACATAGGGCCTTCACCTGAGTTCGCCGATGGTAAAGAAGAAGCAGAGAAAGCAGGAGTAGCATCAATGGGGGTTCGATCGGCCTTGCTGATGGCTTCGCTGGGTCTCGTTGGTAAGACGATGGCTGTGAGCTTTAGGAGAGGAGTGAGCTTTTGGAGACGAGAGCTTGAAAATATCGGGCACAAGTTTTTCTTTTTTCCCCCTTGTTTCATTTGAAGTGCTTCAAAAGTGAAAAAACAAGGTAACTCTTGTTTCGTCAAATCATGTTTTTTGTGTTTTTTTTACCCGGTTTGTTTCACTAACACATAAAAACAGACCAATGGACCCAAATGGTAGATTCCGTTTTTCTATGCCAATAGCACAGAAAAACGCCAAAAACAAGAAATATAAGAGCCCGTTTGGTAACACTTCTGTTCCAGAATAGGTGTTCTTGACCTTTATCATTTTTCTCTGTTTCTATGCTGAAAACATGTTTCTGAGCTCTAAAATAGTGTTTGGTAAACTTGTCCCAGAAACATTTTTAGAACAAAAAAAACAACACAAATCCGTTTGGTATAACCTGTTCTGAAACACCTTTTACCAAATTAAGGAATTATTATAGAAATACCATTACTTGACTAAACTTACTTAAAATTAAGATGAAAACATCCACCATGATCATGTCATGTATGACTAACCAAAAAGGATCTTGGAGGATTCGAACCACCTTCCCCTTAGAACATGCTTGAGACATGCTCATGTTCCAAGTGCTCTACCAATTTGAGCTAAAGACCCAACAAATAGAGTTTGAAGTTTACAAGTAACCCAATTCTTGTTATTCATTGCATTCAATTTACTTCTACAACTACATCTTAAGGAGACCATGGTTTTTTTTACGATCATAAATGAACATCTCTGCATGTTGTGCTCGGGTGTTTGAGTGTGTGGGCAGCAAGGGGTTTGGGTCAATGTGTGAGTGTTTGTATGGGCAGTTCAAGACTCGTCATCTCTCTGAGCTTACTGAGGTATTCAATCAAGGAAATTTAACCACTATTATATAATCTCTCCTTAATCCTTCATAAAATTCTGGACCAAATGCTTCCACTTCTATTTCCAATAGTTCTACATAAGCTGCACAGCTGGACAGAGTCCTTCACAAATTGGTTGATTCATTGACTTTGTCTATATGCAGCTCTGTGAAGCCAGTGGAAGTTCTCTTGGTTATGGATTTTCAACCTTTCTCTTGGTTAATTTTTTTATCAACCTTTCCTTGGGAATTTTCTGTTGCCTTTCCTTTTCCTCTTTTTCTATTCTGTAAATTGGAATTTTATTCTCAAATCTGAAAGAGTAATCAGCAATAAATTTCAATACTAAGCAACTTCAAAGTTCAAAATTCAGATGCAAGTACACTCCTGCTTTGTGATCAAAAGACTGCCTAGATGGGCTTTGGGAGAGAGGTTTTTGTGAAGCTTGGGGAGTTAAATATCGCAAGAAGCAGTTCAATGGGATGACAATTCTGTTTTTAGTTCTAGAATTCCAACCCTCAGTTTTATTGTAGGCTTGTGTTCGTAGGTGAAGCATTGAAGGGGTTTTGTAGAGAAGATCTAAAGAGTATCAAGTTGATGGGTGGAGTTGCTACAGGCAGAGGTAGGGGCAGCCTGTAGTTGCCAAGAATGGGCCATTAAGTACAAACTGATGTTTAGGAGGGAGGATTTACATGCGAGCATCATAAAGAAGGAAGCATTCAGTAAAAGAAGCAGAGAAAACCCATAAATCTGTCCAGCAACCAAATATCCATTACTAGTGACCAAATTTTATTCCTTTTTGCTTTTCGCTCTCAGCAATTTGAATAGAATGCAAGGTCTTAAATAGTCTAGAAAGTGGATTTGAGCCTCTCTGTGTTCAAACTCACACACTCACCCCCACCCCTTGCTGCCCCTACACAGTCCCCTGTTCTTCCATTTTTTTCCCAATTCTTCCATTGAGCAACATAATACAACTCGATCAAACAGATCAAGAACAAACATAATACAACTCGATCAGATAGTAGAATTATAATAATAATCGCAGAAGCGAGCAATCAAAATTCAAACATGAGCCAAAACCCATATCTAGAAGCAAAATAAAACCAACTTCGAGCTGAAAAAATCATAGATCAAGCTAGAAACAAGAAGCTGACCTGAGGAAGTCTCTGCTAATCACATGAAAGGGTTCTCTCGAATACCACGTCCAGCATCAAATCCATCTGGCCCTTCTTTTCCTTTCACCGAAATAAATTGACCTAAGGTAAGTAGTATCACTGTATACTCTAAACTAAAATCCTAAAAAAGAAACAAATGAAAACAAAAAATTCCTACAAATATCGACACCTTGGTAAAGAAAAACATCGAAGGAAAAGCAAAGAATGAAGCAGACGGAGTAACCCTTGAAATTTAAATTTCTAGGGTTATCTCCGAATGCAGAGTGAAATTGCCAGATTCTTACACGCTCACATATGTGCAGAGAGAGAGAGATTTGATGAGGCTGAGTTTTCATTTTGAAAGAAGGAAATAGAAGAAGAAGAAGAAGAAGAAGATAGGAAGTAGGAGTAGACATAGGGCTTTCACCTGAGTTTGCCGATGGTAAAGAAGAAGCAGAGGAAGCAGGAGTAGCATCAATGGGGGTTCGATCGGCCTTGCTGATGGCTTCGCTGGGTCTCGTTGGGAAGATGATGGCTGTGAGCTTTTGGAGAGGAGAGCTTGAAAATATCGGGCACAAGTTTTTCTTTTTTTTCCTTTGTTTCATTTGAAGCGTTTCAAAAGTGAAAAAACAAGGTAACTCTTGTTTCGTCAAATCGTGTTTTTTGTATTTTTTTTTACCCGGTTTGTTTCACTAGCACATAAAAACAGACCAGTGGACTTAAACAGTAGATTCCGTTTTTCTGTGTCAATAGGACAGAAAAATATCAAAAACAAGAAACAGAAGTGTTACCAAACGGGCTCAAAAAATATTCTCTTTCCGAGAGTGTGGCCTACGCCAGCACTCTCATGTGTCTATCTCTCTCCTCAAAACAAGGGGGCATAAGTGCCTTTTCATATAGAGAAGAGAGAGATAGACTCATGGGAGTGCTGGCATAGGCCATACTCCCGGAAAGAGAACTTTCTCCCTTGTTTGTTTATTAAGGAAAAAAATATTAGTTTCTTAAATTTGAAATCAACTTGGGAGTGGTGAAAATTGCTTTCCTTATATTCTCATAAAGTTTCTTTAATGAAAAAGTAATTATTCTTCAAAATTTGAAATCACCTTGGGAATAGTGAAAATTGTTTTTTTTTTTTTTTTTTTTTTTAATATTCATAAAGTTTCCTTCTAAAATTGTAAGATCTACAATAGAATTTTATTTTAATTTTTTTCTTATTAATTTCTTGCCAAACAAGCACAATCTTTTTGTTTTTCCCTGTAGGGAATGGAAGTGAAAAGCTCCCTCATTTGGACATGTTTTTGGACCGAGTTTCCCTCCACCCACGGTGAATAGGGTCATATAATATCAATATGAAAAAAAAATCAAATTTCAAACCTTCTTACACGTATATTTTTTTACATATTGATATTATGTGACAAAAAAAACACAGAACAACTTTTATTGACACCCCCTCAAGGTGTCAAATAATTTGTAATCTTAAAATTTTTTTTCCATTTTGGTATGACATACAATTTTTTTTACCAATGAGAGTAATTGTATCATTTCACATGCATGCTCATACAAAATGTGCACACCTTTTGGTATAATGACATAATGATATATCAATTTCAATTTATTTTTGAAAATCCTTTTATACCCTTATCTTAATTTTGAGAGTAAGACAAAGGACAATTAAAAAAAGGTGTCAAGTTCTAAATACATTTATAAAGGTGTCATTCAAATACTCCCTCATTCATCCCTCGCATGAATGATGCCTAATTATTACATGTGGTCGCATATTGAAAAAAAAAGTGTTCCACTCCATGAAAAGTAGAAAACCTCATATAGTTCATATAACTATTTGTATCATGTGAAAGAATGATGTGACAATTCTAATTATTGTATATGTAAAAATGTCTTGGATATTCTCCTTATCAAGTTCTAGACAAGGGGCGATTAAAAGAAGGTGCAAAGTTCTAAATACACCTATAAAGGTATCGTTCGGATACTCCCTTACATGAATGATGCCTGATTATTACATGTGGTGGCATATTGAATAAAAAGAAGGGGGGTTCTCTATAAAAAATAGAAAACTTTATTTATTTCATATACATATTTGCATCATGTGAGAGAATGATGTGACAATTGTTAATTACGAGCAGCCAAATGCAAAGCCATTGCATGAACCATGCAATGTGTAGGGAGTATTGCAATCACAAGTGGTTACTCAAGTATTATAATAGATAGTTATTTTAACTTTAATAGGAGCTAAATTATCATGTAGTAAGTGACGAGTATGGAGGTCAATAGTTTTCATCATTAGTTATTTTAAAGGCAATCAGTGTTTTATGCTATTTAAACTATTGTAATGAGAAGGGAGGTAAGATTTGAATCCTATAAAAGTTCTCGAAAGAGTAGAGGTCAGCTACCTTCCAATAGGCCAAAACGCACTAATTTCGTTTGTAAATCCAATTATCCTTAATTTATCTCTTCTTTACTCTCTTCCTATCTTCTTTCCCTATTTTATCTCAACTCTTTCTCTTGTTCGTATTAATTTTGCCATTACTTCCTGTTGCTTAGTTGTGTTCACACTACCCTCTTCACGGTTGTGTCACAGAACCATCTTCACAATAGGTAGACGAGGACAATCGGTGCACACATCATAATTCTAACTATTGGATATGCCACCTATCAAGTTCTAGACAAGGGAGAATTAAAAGGTGTGAAGTTCTAGATACACACTCCTCCTCTGCCCTTGGGGCCACCCCGCCTGAGAGGAAACTCCCTGGTGAATATGGGGCCCTAGTTTCTCCCGGTTCATGTGTGTTGCGGGGTTGTACACGAGCCTGGGGGGATTAGTTGGCCAAAGGCCATATACTTCCTGTTCCAAAAAAAAAAAAATTTCTAAATACACCTATAAAGGTGTCATTCAGACACTCCTTTACATGAATGATGCCTAATTATTACATGTGACCGCATATTGAAAAAGAAAGAGGGTTTCTATTCCATGAAAAGCAAAAACTTTATGTAATTTACAAAACTATTTGCATCATGTGAAAGAATGGCGTGGCAATTCTAACGATTGGATACGTAGAAATGTCTTGGGGATGCCACCTGTAAAATACCCTTCCTATGTGTGTCAACGCATCATAGTATCATTTGGTGGTCTATTTATTGGAATGCATCATTTGGATTTTGATCTTTTCCAATTCCTAAAAGTGTGCAATGCAATAGTTCAGGGTGGAGATGTCGACACCTGGCAGCTCGAACATCCAACAGTCTGAGCTCATTGACTTCTGTTTTTATTTTTCTTCTCGAGCTCGGCACCATTGGATGTCCGAACTGCCGCACCGCACTCTTGTAGGGAATTGGAGAGGATTATTTTCCGTATCATTTTGGCACTTGACCAGTTATATTTATCCTAAAACTTGACATGTGCATAGGGAACCTTGGGGCCTATTTGTCAACAAAATTTCAACATCTAACTTGCTACGTGGCAAGAAATGTATTCATTGTTAGTACTTATTTTTGGGGCCTATGGGAACCCCACTTCCATCAGACTTACTGGGCTGGAGGAACTGGAGACAGTGGACTTACTGGGCCTGATCAGAGAATTCATGTTGCAGAGAATGGGCCGATCCAAAGCCCCAGCTGCAGCCCCAATGCTTGATCTGAAATTAGAGGTCCAGCCCATAGAGCCCACTGCAAGCATTCTCGAAGAGTCTAGAATTTTCTATTGCAGCAGGCTTTGTGGGCTCCCACGTATCCACCAAAAATGGATTAAGGGTGTCAACTCATACTGCATACCATATGCCAACATCGAAATCGTACTGTTTATATTCGGTATAAGATACCTGTACCAAGTCGGTATTTGATATGGTATCGATATGGAAAAAACAGTAAAAAATGAATCATGCCGTATTAATACTATACGAAATACCTGTGTCGAATAGATACAATATGGTATCTGTATGAAATACATGTATCGATCAGAGTTTGATATGGTATTAGTATGAGATAAATGTATAGTATATCATACCAAATACCGGATACTATAGCGATTGACACCCTTATTAACTTGATTGATTCAGAAACTGGCCATTAACAGTCATGGAAGTACCCATCGGAGACCGAAATTCTATTAAGTTTCCTCACCATCTCTTCAGCATTGGTGATCAGAATAACTTTCTGTACTTGACCTATTACAATTTTACAAGTTTTTCCCCAGTTTAAAGTGTAGAATTTAAGCTTAGTGGACGGCCAAGTGATTTTTATAGTAATTGCTTAACCTCTTTAATGGGTAATGATTTTCGTAGTACCATTCTATTTCCCCCTTTTATGTGGGTCTCAAATTCTTTTGCCCGTTTGAACATTGATCTGCTTCCACATTTTATGTGTCTTGAATTCTTCGTACTATTCTATTTTTTCTTGTACATGTTTTTGTGTCTTGTTGTGTAAGCAAGTGAAACAAGTAAGATTTAGAGATTTTCAAGTTAGGGTTTCTGGGTGAGAGTTCTAACTCTCGTTTGTCATCTTTGTTTCCTCTATTTTGTTTGTTTGTGGTGTTTGTTTTAACACTCCCTTCCCCCGATTATCTCTTTATAAGTTCTTAATTATATTCCTCGTCTAAGATTGACAAATCTCTTTACAATTTCTTTTTTGGGGGAATTAAAGAGTGAGTTTTAATCTCCTTTTAAGCTCAAGTTTTTCTTCCTCTCTCCATCCAGATAAACTCTTTATAGATAACCATATGGTTCTTACTTTGTAATCATATCATTCTAATGGACAAATGGTACGGACACCCTGGTGGTTGTGCCCTAAGTGTCCTTTCCAAGGCCGAGGACAACGTGTCGGTATCAAGTCCTCCTCCCCCACAAAGTAGTGTTGGTCCCTTGGTTGCCACTAAGGGTGTTAAGATGAAATCGAAACTGGGAAACCATTTTAATAAAAGGAAAATTACATTGCTATCTACTGAGGTTTGTATTAAATACAGAACGACCCCTGTATTTCTAAATTATATAACTACACCCCCTGAGCGGTTGAGTGGACGGTGTTAAATAATATATTTTAAATATCAACTTTACCCTCAATTAAAATAATTCTATTCTAATTTTTTAATTTTCTAACATAAAAAAGTAGGACCCACCACTATTTCTTCCTCTTCTTCTTCCTTCTTCTTCTTCAACCACCGCCCCACCACCACTGCAACCTTCATCCCACACCTTACGATCTAGGGTTTCTAGTGCATTTCTAACGATTGAGAAGATCCAAAAGGCCTGGTAGTCATGCAATCGGCCAACAATGTCGATGGCATGCTCAAAGGTGGAGGTAGAATGTTTGTAGTTTGGGAGGCGATCAAGGGACTCAAAGAACTGAAGAGCCTTAGGGCCATCATTCCAGAGGTGTTTCAGGACTCGATCAACAATATCAGGGGACCATTGTACATCGATCACATTTTTCTAGGGATTTGGTTAGGGTTTCTAGTTTGCTTTTCAAGATGAGGTTAGTAATGTGGAGAAGGGAATCTTGTGATGGTGACAAAGGGGTTCTGATTGCTTGGTGGTAATATGAACATTTGATGGTGAGGGGGGCTTGGGTGGATTCACTGGGTTGAGAAAGTAGCAATGGTGAGGGGAGCTTGGGTGGATTCACTGGGTTGAGAAAGTAGCAATGGCAGCAAAACAAAACGGTTGCTTCTGTTTGGGAAAGTTGGCTTGCAGGGATGGAACATTTAAATACATTTTGCTTCATTTATGGTTGAGAAAGTAGCAATGGCAGCAAAACAAAACGGTTGCTTCTGTTTGGGAAAGTTGGCTTGCAGGGATGGAACATTTAAATACATTTTGCTTCATTCATAAATGAATAATAAAATTGGGACCTGCAAGTCTTGACATTATGAAAAGCGAACACATGGGAAGCATTTGACTTGCTCCAAATGAAGCAGTTACATTACTTACATGTGTCTTCGAGGAACCACTAGTCTCCATGATCCATGTGTCTTCAGTAATCATCCAGCCTCTATCATGTGATCTATTTGTTCCGTTGCTTTTATGATGCCTGAAAACTAGTCTCAAACTTCACATCAGTTCGTCTTCAACCCAAGAAGATAGTCCAGAGACTCGTTGGTTGCCGTTGGAATCAAATGAGATTATAGGAATGAAGACTCGCCGCTACAATCAACTTGGAATGTAGACGGAGAAGCGGAAGGAGGCAGGGGGCTCAAAACACTTACGGTTTCCCCTTTCTTTAATTCTGAATTTTCACAGAGAATGAAATGGGTTCGGTTCAGATGGCATGTGAAAAATGGAACTCATTGATTTTCCATCAAATGGTTTCCCCTTTCTTTAATTCTGAATTTTCACAGAGAATGAAATGGGTTCGGTTCAGATGGCATGTGAGTTTGATTTTTTTCCCACCTATTGTCTGCTCTTCCCTTTTCAAGCCCTTGTTCCTCTTCTTCTTAATAACGAATCCCATATCAGAATTCCTGTTTCTGCAGTAGGATCCTGAGGTGAGATGTGTACAGCGTGGGAGCTAGGGAGATGAGAAGAAAAACTCTGAAAACAATGAGAGTAGAGTGTGGGATTGAGAGGAAGAAGAGGGGGTGGGGTGGTGGTGGTGGTGGCGGCGGCGGTGGGAGGCAAAATGTGTTTTAGAAGAAGGAGAAGAAGAAGAAGAAGAAGAAAGAAGAAGAAGAATTTAAAAATAAAAAAAAGGATTAAATAAAGAAACAAAACCGAGGGTAGGTTTGAATAAAAAATTTTAAAACTGATGAGATAGGAATCGGTTAAGGGTATATTTGTCATTTTAAGGCATCAATGGCCAACATGTCAGCAACCAACGGGACTGCTCTAATAGAGTGGGGTTGAATATAACAAATACCCTAAATTCAGGGAGTTGGAGTATATATTTTGAAAACACAGGGGGTTGCACTGTATTTAATACAAATCTCAGGGGATATAATTTATTCTTTAATAAATGGTTGAATTATAATTTTAAAATTGAGATCGTTTAATTAGTTTAATTAAACAGTTTAAATCAAAACAAGACCATTTAACCAAAATAGAACCGTTTGACACCATTGGTTGCCACTGTGCCCCTTACCACCCCCACCCCTTACACACTCCGCCATGTAAGCCGCCCCTTGGGTGCCACTTAGTGGCCTGTGGACCCTTATGTGGAAGGATCAAGAATTAAAAAACAAAAGGACAAATGATTTTTTTTTTTGCCCTTTCTTTGCCACATTTGGAAAAGTTTCGTTTCCCGATTGGGGGTGGGGGTGCTGTTTGGAAGGATAAGGTAACACCAGCTCCCTTCCATCCCCCACCTCCCACCTCCCACCTTTTTCAATAATGTCAGTGATTTTTTAGGGTGTGAGCATCATGCCGTAGCTAAAGCAACCAAACAAAATTTGGTACAATTGATTAATCTAAAAATAAAATAAAAAAAAGAAAGAAAGAAAGAAATGTACCTTGGATTCTCTCCCCAATTTATAATTGAGATCAAAATAAATAATTCTCTCCCAATCATCTCTCTTTTTGAGAATGATTAGTTAAGTGGGTGACCCTTCAACCAAAAAGGCAAACTAACATATAAAATAAGGTCACCATTGTTTTTTGGGTTTTTTGCAAAATTTATGTTGTGTTTGATATGCATTATATGAATGCATCTTAGGTCGATTTCGCTTCTCGAACATTAAAAACAACCATTTTTATCATCCGAGAATGTATACTAAACGTTGTCTTAAATTTTTTTTTATACTAATTGAATTGTCCCGTATGCGGTATACCATGATAACTAATGGAAATTTTCGTCAATTTGAAAAATGCATGTAGGGCAATTAGAAGACCTGGACGGCCTGACCAACTGTTTTCTTTCTCCCACCAACTCTCTAACCACAATTCAGATCCTCTATGGCGTGCTGCCCGTAGCAGCCTGAGCGGCGCAGACTGAGCTGCGCATGCAATGACCGCCTTACCCCTGCCCAAACGCCTTGCCCAAGCAAAGGTAAAACGGTCATTACGTGGGCAGCTCAGTCTGCACCGTACAGACCGCTACAGGCAGCATGTCATAGAAGATCTAGATCCCTCTAACCATCGAGAATACAAGGCAAGGCATACAAGGCATTTTGATGATAATTAACTTGCACTAGGAATCCTAGCCGTTGGCTTCGAATGCTATGCTCCACTGAGGCACTGAGACAATAGCTTGGTATCCCCACCATTTGTTTGATCATTATGGACTTGATGATACAGTCATTAGTGCACTCAAACTTACTAGGTGTCATCAATTGGTATTGTGTTACTCTTTTTCACCCTTTTCCAATGTCAACCATAGTATAGTGTGAAGCTTTCTTATAATAAAGTAGGTAGGAAATCATAACAAGGGTACTTCAGCACTTTTTAGCTCTTCATGAAAGTTTTCTTCCTTATTGTCGGAAAGAGATGCATGAAAAAGTGAGCTTCAAGTACCTCTGAGTTGTCGATCCAAGGCTTGCCCTGGTGGTTTGCTACTCTCTTAGGAGAATTGAGTCAGGAGCTTGATTGGTGGTTCAAGTCTCCTTAGTGACACCGAGTCCACATTTACTTGTTTTCAAAAAAGTGGAGCCCATTTGGGAACCATATTGATCCCTTGTAGGTCTTCTCTTGCCTCCTTGAGGGGCCTTGATAGCCAATAGGCCCTTAACAACTGCACCAAAAAAATACAAAAAAGTACCTCTGAGAATTGTCTACTTTATTATTGTCTGAAATAAAAATAAAAATCAACAAAAATGAAACGATTTATTCCCAAAGATTGAACTTCAGTTATGCTAACCCAAACTTTATTTAGTGTGTGTGCTTTACCCTACTTCAAGTTGGGCTTGGATTGAGGTTTCAAATAATAACTTAGTAAAGATTGGCTGCATGGGCCCACCCACCAAACTTGGCTAACCTAATTGTCACACTTAGCACATCAGATAGAACTGAAATTTGGTGAACAGCTAGACCCCAAGGGAGTCTGGATCTCGTTGTGGGGACGGGGGCAGATCTCATACCCTCCATGGTGTAGGATTCACTAGTGCGTAGGACCCATAGGCCATGTAGGATCCGGATTTCGTCCCCATATGGGGACTGAGGACAGATCTCACGACCTCTATGGTGTAGGATCCACCTCTCATGCGTAGGACCCACACCCCATGAAGGGTTTGGATCTCGTCCCCACATGATGACGGGCGACAGATCTCACACCCTCTATGGAGTGTAGGACCAAACTCTCTAACCAAACCATATGGAATCATATAGCCTTTTCCACTTACCCTGGATGGAGCTACATTCATTGGGTCCTAGGTTCGAATCCTATGTGACGACTCATTTTATTCTAATACATATGTGAAATGATTTTAAACCCTCATTTTGATGGTATGATCCCAAACACCCCGCCGCCAAGGGATACTGAAAGCTCTCAAACTACCGCCTACACGGCGGATTGAACCCCACTTCGGAGGTCGTGGTACCCACAATTGCCACCCCCCCCCCCCCAAACAAAAAAAAGAATAAAAACTACCTTATTGTTGCATTCAAATTCCTCCCCGCCCCCACCCCAAGGTTTCGGCAATTTTTGTGGCCAAAACCAAAAAAATGCAAACCGAGGCCTTTCGTAGTGCGATCTCCACTCTGGTTATAAAACCACACTTCAAAGTATCAAGTGCCAACCCTTGAATTAAGTGAAGTAATATATTTTTCCTAAATTTTTTTTTATGAATGAAAATATATTAAAGAAAAAGAGCAGAATACAACGCAAGCAACATAGGGATCTTCAAGTGTAGGGAATGTTCACGTACATGAGCGTTCGTGAACAACTCACAGCCGATTAAATAGAATCTATTCTGTGGAAATGTTTCATCTGAAGAGCTGTGAGTTGTTCACATACGCTCACATACGTGAACATTCACCCCCTCAGGATCTCCAACTATCTAAAAGAAAACAAACAAAATTAAAGGATGACATAGCCAAAAAAAAAACAAAAAAAACCCAGAATATCAAAAGAATGATTTTCTTTTAATGCAAGTGCTTTGAGAATCTATATTTATAATTACATTGTCTTTATTGGGCGTGTCCCTTGTTTCCTTCTTAATTACTGCTAATGACAATGATAATTAAGATTCTAAGATATTGCAACACTTGCATATGGAGCCACATATAGTTCATATAGTAGTGAAAGGGCTCTATCTTTGTTTTGTGATAAAAAGTTGATTATTGAGCCCCTAAAGTCTAAGGGCTTAGCGACAACAGAATCAACTTAATGTTGGCCTTCTAATTAAGCCATCAATCAATCCAAATGGCTAAATATCAAATTATAGTTACATTGTTATTATTGGGTAGTGTCTCTTTAGAGATAAACCTTCTCATCTTTTTGCTTCTTAGTGCTAATTGTAATGACAATAATAGTATGCGCAAGAGATCTCTACTTGGTCGCATGGTCTCTACATAAGTGTTTGGGCCAATGGGTGAGCACACCTGGGTATCTACCCAGGGGTAGAGGAGTCATCTCATGGTGTCTTGTGAGAGGGCAGGGCGTAGGAAACACCACCAAATAGATATCTTTTCCTAAGGGCCCGTTTGTTTGCCGGATAAAAGTGGGATAGGCAAAAGGGGTGGAAAAAGTGTATTATATCCCTCACAAATTACCAAGGATGTGTGTGTTTGAATACACGGGGTGGGAAACTTCCAAACAAGTTCTTTAAATGCATTTATTCTTGTCTGGTGAAGTGATACCCCTCTTTTTCCCACCTCATTCACTTTCAAAATCCTACCAAAATTGGTTGGTAGGACTTTGGTACTATTCATGGAAAAATTACTTTTGAGTCCATCGCTCTCCTCATCTTATTTCCTTTCTTTCTCGTGGAATCCCATTCCATGTCTATTTCTTCTCTCTCTCACTAAATCCTACTCCACTACAAAATGCATATTCCATTATCTTCTTTCCTTTGCTTTCCTTGTTAACCCAACCCACAACATGTGAGTCCCACCTTTATAAATTTTCCACCCCTTTTTATCTGGCAAACAAACAGGACCTAATAGTATATAAAATGCAACACTTGTGTGTGTTTGGAACCACATCGTAACAAAAGGATTATCTTTTGTTTGGAGATAGACATGTCACTATATAGCCAAAGGCTCCGGACTCTGCAACTACAACTTGCATCTAACAATTCTTGATGGTTCATTAGAGATTAATTATAGTGTCAATATCTAACCACACACTACAAAATCTCCAAATAAGAGACTAATCATGGATATCAATATCTAACCAAGTTGTCTTGAAAGGTACCATTTATAGTTTTATTTTTTTATTTTTAAGTAGTCCCCAAAATGATCAACCAAGTTGTCTTGAAAGGTACCATTTATAGTTTTTTTGTTTTAAATTTAAATTTTTTTTTTTTAAAGTAGTCCCCAACACGGTTCTATGGATGTAGCAGATTGAAGCAATCGGCAGATCAAAGCAATCACCCAGATCGGATTGGTATCGATGTAGAGCAATTCTATAGTGATCCAATATCGTGGATCGATATGGACCGAGTGTAAAAAGGTAAAAAATTTATTTTTTTAAAAAAAATCAGGGGTAAACAACAGGTTTTGGGGTCACGGGTTTCAAACGGGAGCAAAGTGTGAGCGTGGATAGGTTGAGGTGCATGAGCACAAGTGCTCTGGTCACAGGTCGTGGATGATCACAATTGCAGGGGAAAGAGGACATTAATGTCATTTTACCTTATCAAAGTTATATTGGTCTTGAAATTTCTAAAACACACCTACTGTTTGTCACTACCGGGAACAACTATCCGACTAGATTAACTTATTCAATATTTTGAAAAGTAAGAGAGGTACATGTAAATAGTGAAACATCATGAATGCATCGATAATTAATCAATACCTCAACAGAGGCATGTGTAAATTTCCTAATAATAATTGAAAGTTCTACTAATTTATGTTTGATGTTTTAATATTTTGACTAATATTTCCTATAGTCCATTCCTAGATTAGATTTTTTTTTTTTTTTTGGTAACTTCCTAGATTAGATATTAAACATAAGCCAAAAATTCTTGTGAAACAGGGATTGTTACAATAGTGAGGATGAAAAGAGAGACATTATTGAATGTGTCTCCTAGTCTGTGACACCCACTACATACTATGACTAGTACGGTCTCATGTCATATTTTATGACTTTAGCAAAATCATATCTTATTCAACATCACACATCATTTCTTAATATGAATCCAAATATGTACCCATTAAAAAGGTTTGGTGTAGGCCAGGAGTTCTTCTTTATTGTTCTATATGATTCCTTGCCTTTTTGTCTATTTTGTCACACAGGATCTCTTCTGATCCGCTCAAGCATATTCATTTGGTATGTATTTCAAGTTAATTTCGTATTCTTGAATGATGAAAATAATTGTTTTAATCATTTGAAATGCGAAATTGACTTGGAATGCATACCAAATACAGTCTTAGTTTCATCAAACACATTGATACGATTTACATAGCCAAATGAACAACAATGCGAGTCAGGAGTCAGGACTCATGATTGGGTTTTGGTGAACATAAGGGGCATCCGAGTGGAAAAGCCATCTTGATGAACAAAGTAATGTAAGTCCTTATTGGACTCTTAATCAATCGGTCCTGGTCGGGTGGCCGTCGGGCTGGACCTTTGCATCAGGAATGACCAAACAATTCGATTTGGGTTTGAGTTCGATACGTTTAACAAATTGGTCAGGCCGGTTTCAAATTTTCCCGGTCGATCTTGATCCGGCCTGGAATTGACTCCCCTAGTGAAATGTAAGTAAAAATATTGATTGGAAAAATGGGGAAAAAAAACATGCTAAAGAGCGGGTACAGCTGTTTCAATGAAATATTTTTTTTTATTTCTCATGTTTTTCTGATGGGTAGAATATTCAAGGATATGCCCTTCTTTCTTTCTTCTTCTTTTACTCCCATTTTCTCAGCTTTAACCAATGGAAGAGGGTTTCCTACATAGGCATTACATGGCATTGTAAGAAGACAATCTATACACTACAATCAATGAAGGGTTGGAACATGGTATCATACATATGGGGCCTACAATCTGGCTTTGCTGGCTTTCTTATGGCTTTTCCGCCTAGTCGCCAGAGATAAGTAACATTTAATGATAATACTTAGCATGTCGAAAACCTATAGATGGGCGGGGGAGTGAGTTCAAAACCAAAGAAAGCCAGAGCATCTCTTCCTTTTCACCTTACCTCGAGGGTTTACGGGTCTGTGGGCACAGTTGAACAAGGCTCGTATTCAGATACTACACCTGAAGAAGAGGTTGAAAAAGGCCAGACCAAATTAAAAAATCTATTTGTTCGTAACTCCCGTTTGATACCCGATAAAGCAAATCTTGGTTTTTGTTTCACCCGTATGATCAATAAGAAAAAGATACATTAGTACTGATCCCATTGTTTATTATACGAGTACATAAAAGAATCTGTACAAGGGTAGTTGAATAATCTTCTTCCCTTGACCAATAATTGGAAGAGCAACAGAATTTTTTTTTAATAATATTCTCAACAATCAGATAGAGCTTATTATTAATGTGAAGTGCTGGCATGACCCATGGGAATGGGAGAATGAAATTTTCTAAAGACAATTCCTATGTGTGTGGTTGAAAGTGAGCTCATCATTTTCTATTTGTATATCTTGGAGATCACCAATAGCTATTCAATAAAGTTACCTCATTTGAAGAGGACTTATCTCTATAATCCATTTTTCAGCATGAGCATTATTGGTGGAAAATGATTTAGAGACGGCTGGGCATGTCCCATCGAGGTTCCACAATAAAACTTCCCCATCACCCAAACGCAATTTCCCTCACATAAGTCTTGTTTTTTTTTTTTTATATATTATTTTTTGTCTCCTATTCTGAATATGTGGGTCCTATGTACTTGGACAATCCATTCCCTTTTTTTTATTAAAAAAAAAAAAAATTTCTTGTCAAGCTGTGCATAGGGCACCAAGACACAGGACCACACGAAATGACCATCCCAATCCACCTACTCACCCCCGCCTGAAATGAAAACATCCCACACACATTGATGCCTTGTGTGCGCTCTCAATGGCCCCCCACCCATGTGCAAGGGCCACGCAGCTTGACAATGATCTTTTGCCCAACATTTTATAATTTGGGAAAAGTGTCCTCTAACCTAAAATGCTTCCTATACCTATCGCATAAAAGTTTTATACTAGTTTTTTTTTTCTCTCCTTAAAAAATGAATATAAAACTACATTGTGAGAGATTGTAGAAAATGTCGTACGTTTAGAAAACCCTTCCCCTTGTAGTTTTTTTAAGAAACTGCTGTGCACACTTTGGTAATATATATTACTAAAGTGACCGATGGTGTTCTCTACAAGGACAACAATTGCTGTCCTGACTCCTGAGACGTTGGTTAAGAAACATGTGGCAAACCATTCACCATTAATCTCTTCACAGTGTCCATCATTGGGTTGCATCTTACAAAAGGAGGAGAAGAATTGAAGTAGGTCGATCTGTTCGAAGAAGAATGATGAGGATGAAATGTTGAATAAAAAATTAATTAAATAAAAAAATTGAAGAAAAAACAAAAACAAAAAATCGAATGGAGTTAAAAACGAAAGAGAAAATAAGTGGATGGGTGCTTTGTTTTTTTATTATTTTAATGACAAAAATAGTAAAAACTAGAATAAGAATGGTAGGTTAAATAGATTAGCAGTTTACTAGGTGAAAAGGACGGACAAACTGAGGAGTTCGGTTTCTTTGCACGTACAAACAGGTGAACGTACATGTGAGAGCCAACCACCTGTCCTATTTTTGTCATTTATAAAGGAGGAGGGATAATTATGGAAATAAAATTAAAATGTGGTTGGCTCTGAGATCTACGTTCCCTGTTTGTACGTGTAGATGATCCATTTTTCAATGTGAATATTTAAAAACAAGAGAATAAAAGGAGATGTAAAAATTTAAAAACAAAGGAGAATCAGAAAAGAGGTTTAAGATAACGTAGTTTTATCTTATACGATTTCTTGATCGATACGGTTCCCTCGTGCCTCTCACAAGAGGAGGATAGACCCAATCCGGGCAGATCGTTCGATCAGGTACCCCGATTGGATCCCACCCTCTATTGTAAGAAGCACTAGGGACCGCTCCGTCAGAAAACCGTAGATGATAACAATTCTAGTTATAGTAAATTAATATAGTCAAGAAACTGTCAAATCAATTTCTTTCAATTTTTTACGTGGAGAAAGAAACGTGAGTACGTTGTTACATAGGGTGGAGGGGACCCCCTGTACAGATGTACGTTGTCCAACTGGCCGTACGCTGTGGGAAGGAAGAAGAACAGCAAGGTTATTAGGTCTGAATTAAGGCAACACCACCGATCTCAATCTATTTATGTACGATTAAAAGATAGAAATTCTCTCTCTCTCTCTCTCTCTCTCTCTCTCTCTCTCTCTCTCTCTGTGTCTTTGCCCGTGGGGGGTGATGGCAACATGAGCAGAGTGTAATAGAAGGGCGAAAGGGAGACTATGATGATGAGTTAATTTTGTTAGGTAGAATGGTTCCATCAGTTGTGGCGTATGTGTATGTCTTTTCTTGACCGACAAAGGGTTGAAATTTTTCATTAATTAAGGGTGCAACAGGGTTGAGTTGGGTTGGGCTGGGCTTTTTAAAACTCCAGGCAAACCCTAAGTTTCCTTAATTAGGTTTAAGCACAACTTGGTCCTAATTCAAGGGTTTGAAAAATTCAACCCTGACCTGCTAGGGTTGGGCTGGGCTGACCTTTACTGGCCTTGACAATGAACAACCTTAAGCATGAGAAGTACTAATCTAGGCCCTCTGAACTAGCTCAGTCGCCAGATTTTTTGGTTGATTAGAACTCACTAACTCAATAAAAGATTTATCAATTACAAATAAAAAAAATATTGGCACTCAAACATCTGCTAAACTGATCTACGCACCTCATGCTCACCCTTGGGATTAAAAATACGTATAAAACATCATAGACTTTGATATATCATATTAGAATTCAACAAGAACAATTGAAATTGAAATTAAAAGCCACTAGCATTATGCATGGCAAGGGTGCAAGATGAAATATGAATTTCTGGTCCAACTCTTTTAGGAAAGGAGGAAGAGAGATGCAAGGACTGGACTAGGCCGAGAAGAAGAAGGCTCAACCCAAGGCCTCAACTCTGGCCTAGCTTGGCCCTAACTCAGGACTAGAAAGTCTTGGCCCTGACCCACCCTTGGGGCTAGGGTGTTTCAGCCCAGGCCTTGTTCAGGTTCAGGGCAAGCTCAGGCCAACAGGGCCAAACTTGCACCCCTACGTGTCATCTATTTTCATCCTATGCTTCATTTACACTTTACGGTTTTCTTACCTGTCACTATGCGTAGTGAAGTATAACGCTTCACTATTTGTCACATGGCAATACATGATTAGTCCATGCAAGAGACGATTAAGCAAACATCTCATTGGTGCAATTTCAACTTAAAATGACCATAGGAAGTAGCTTAAAATTACAAAAGATTCTATTTTGTATTTTATATTCATCTCCATTTGATGGCATTTTGGTAAATTTACTAAAATTTTGAATTAGAGTTTGGGCAACTTTCCAATTTTACTTTATACTAAACTTCGGCTATTGAGATGTATGTGATGTCTTCTATCACATAGACTAATTCATGTACTACCAAATAACAAATAGTGAAATATTATACTTCGGCATGCCTAATGACGCTTAGAAGGATCCCTTTTTGGTCATATTTCATCAAAGAGTTTTTATTCCTATTAAAAAAAAATCATGATTTTCTTTGCTATATAATAAAAATTTCCTTTTACTGAAAACAACAAAAAAGGAAAAAGCTAGGAAATAGCCCGAAAAGGAAAGATTCGACACAAGGTTGGATATGAATCTCCGTACATTTAAGTATTTCTTAACTCTTACGCTAAGACTACTTGAATAATATTAGCAACCACTGAATAACCCATGAATAAGTATTTTTGTTTAACAATTATTAAGATTCCAATCCAATCAATTCATATGGCTAATAACTAAAATTTAGCTTACAATCGATGTGCTGTCAAGGTTGTTAAAATGTCAATCACACAGATCGATAATTCAAGAACACAACATATTAAAATTGGTAGTTAACCAAAATTGGCAGGATCATCTCTTTTTAAGCACACATTGTGTAATAAAAGCTTTTTTTTCATTAATAGTATTTTGGAAAGTTGATTTTGAGTTAGGTGGTATATACTTAAAGTATAAATCCCTCCATTTAAGAATCCTAGTCCCCCCACCCTCACACTAATCCACTTGGGCTCAAGCCTATATCGAATACTATTCAGTCATTCTCGGTGCAGAGGTCCAGCTCAATGGTCATCCGACTGGACCAATCGATTAAGAACCCGATAGTTCGACACGTTTAAAGTCCTTTTACTCAGCACGACAAGTTTAAATCCCATTTATAGATAAATGATTCAGTACCTCGTTTAAGGTTTAGCTTAGCGGGATCATTGATAGTCCGATTACAAACTAGTACCCGAGTGACCATTTATAAATCAAACTATTATGCAAGCCCAAATACTTATTCAGGTGATCATGGTGAAGGGGAAAAATGATGATGCCAATTAGATTCGACTGGTTGACACCCATTGGTGGAATCTAGCTCATTACAGCATTGAGTGTGAATTTTTATCTTCTCAAGTGCAATGCATTATCTAATGCATCTTTAAAATGTATCAGACAGTATGTAGTGGCTACCTTTCAATGCACTTTTAAGAATGCGCTGCACTTGAGATGATGAAAATCTAATGTTTTATGTAACTGCACCTTTCTTTCTTTCGAACTGATAGAACTTCTCAGGTTCCAGAATCTTTGTACTGGAAAGAGGGAATCAGATCTTCTCAGATCCTCTCCCACGTGGGTGCTTCTCCAGTGTACATCCGATGGCTGAGCTGGCATGATGTGCAGTCTGACATACATCCCGATGCACATCATACCAGCGCAGTCGTCGGAAGAGTGTTGAAGTGAAAAGAGAACGGTGAAATAAATTTACACGAGGAAATGAAATGACAGGAGTTAATAATCGGCGATGAGTTAAGAATTTAGGTATTAACGTTACGATGCAGTAGCATTTAATAGTGTTCCGTTAACACCTTGTCGTCGTTACGATACCGACACGAGACACATTCATGTGCTACGTGACAGAAGCAGTCAATAACCACAAACCATAAACTTCTCTCTTTTTCTCTCTTTCTCTCTATAAGGTATATTACATCACCTTCCTCTCTTCCTTTTTCTCTCATGCTCAAGCTTTCTGCTACTTTCCCATGGTTCGAATTCCACACTCCCAAACATGCCCTTACTTCCGGAACTCCAAATCTCCCTGCCAAGGTGGATTGGTATATTCCGATGGTGGGTGCAAGACGACAGTAAGAACCAGTCGGAAGATGGCAGAGGAGAAGAGGAAACAATTACAGAGAGCCCCAAGTCGCCGAATTCACCAGTGGAGTGTTACGCATGCACGCAAGTCGGTGTTCCCGCCTTCCACTCAACCAGTTGTGACCGAGTCGATTCGCCTGATCAATGGGAAGCTTGTGCCGGGTCATCCCTGATCCCGATGGGAAGCCGTGGGGGAAGCGCCTCCGCCGCCGCTTCGGGGTCGGAATCGAAACGAACAAGGCAGTCGTTGAGGTTGAAGGGGCCGTTAGGGCGGGTGTTGGACCCTAGGAGCAAGCGCGTGCAGAGATGGAACAGGACGTTACTGATAGCGCGTGGGATGGCGTTGGCCATAGACCCGTTGTTCTTCTACGCGCTGTCTATTGGGATAGGGAAGGAGTATAGTGCCCCCTGCCTATACATGGATGGTGGGTTGGCCGCCATATTGACGCTGCTGCGGACGGTGGTTGATGCGGTGCACCTCTGCCACTTATGGCTACAGCTCCGCCTCGCTTATGTCTCTAGAGAATCCCTTGTCGTTGGCTGCGGCAAGCTCGTCTGGGACCCACGTGCCATTGCCTCTCATTACCTTCGCTCCTTCAAGGGCTTCTGGTTCGACGCCTTCGTCATTCTCCCCGTCCCTCAGGTAAGCTTTTTCTCTCTCTTCAAATAAACGGTTGACACGAGGTTGGAAGATTCCTGAGTCACTCCTGACTTACCCGGATCTCTGAAGGAGGATTAATGGGTTAACCTACGCCAGACACAAGGGTGGCGAAATGACCATTCTGCCCCATGTTGATTTCATGAGTGTACGCACCCATTGACCTTACACTGACGCAAGGGTCATGACTAAGCAGACTCGGCTTAGGGTCATGAGAACATTCTCGTACTCCTGCAAGCCATCCAGGTGGAATCCGCTCTTCTTTTGGAATCCATCTGGATGACTTGCCAGCATTCTCGTACGGTCTCAATGAACCTGAGCCGGATTCTGATCAAGTAGCATTCTCTTTTCCATTAATTAATTACTTAGGTTGTCCTGATACATTCGTTTTGGGGCAATGACATCTGGCAAGGGTATAAATGGATGTTTACTTGGGAAGGAACATCTATGACCTCATTGTCGAGAAGGATGGCTGGGAAATGAGCGGACGACATGATGCATTTGGATGTCAATCATTTAGGAGGGATGATGAGAGGGTCCACTACCACGTATCCATATTTTAATATTTGGTAGTCATGTAGCACCTACACGATCAGTTTTGCTAGTCATCGATTTTGATACTGTATCGATAACATATAGGAGAAACGGTACGAATAAGGAAAAAAACAGTAAAAAAAAAAACCCCGATTTTAAGAAAATATCAAAGGTAAATTTGTCCGATATGATCGATCTATGCCAATACCGTATTGATAGTGTATCGATTTTGCAAGTTACGTGCACTAAAACCATGGTGCGGGAGGCAATAAGAACATGGACAAGGACATCAACATATGGGGTTTTTTATTTTATAAGGGGTGGAAAACAATTTCGCATGCTTCTATGTCAAGGCTTAGGGGTCACACAATCAGTTAGCAATCTTTTTCTTTTAATATTTATACTTTACAACTACTATAAATTGAAAAGTAGGATAGGGTTAAATAGGACATCCCAAACATATGATTTGGTGGGAAAAAAAACCAACTAGGGTTATTTATGTAGATGAGTAAATCTAAACACTAATAAGGATGGTTTCCTTTAGAATATTAATATGCACACGTGGGCTTTGTAAAAAGGGTTTCATAATTTGAGTAGGGGTCCCAGAAATGCGTCTTGTAAGGATAATCGATGCATTCCACTTTTTAGGTTTAAGGAAAAGAAAAAATAAAAAAATTTCATACAAAAAAATAAATAAATAAAATCAAAAAGGTATTTTGGTTGCTTTTCCATGGAGATTGAAAGTTACACTGAGAGCTGGATTAATGTATTTAAACTTAAAATATGATGACACATGATCAGTCTCCATCATTTCTGATTTAATTCGGAGTTGATTCATCACCAATAATCGATTGAAATTGGTTAGACTTGGGTTGAACTGGTTGGATTGACATTGATTTGGTCTAACTCAGTGATGGAATCGATCTGAATCGGTGTTCAAATTCAAAAATAAAGATTTTCTAGGATTTTGGATGTGAATTAATTGTGTTGGATCGGTGGAAATCTGAGATCGGACACGGCGGAATCATCGATCCGATTCTCCATTTTTAAAACCATGGGAATGAAGAAAACACAGATCTTTATACTCTCAGGTTCCCCTTGCCCGGTACAGTTCGTCCGATTCCTCTTATGAGGGTGACAATGACTATCTTATCTCCTGCTCGAACACACTGCCCGGGTGGGATCCATCCCTCTTTTATTAGAGGCATTAGAGAACTGTACCGGACAGAAAACCCTTAGAGGATAATTTTTCGAGGACACAGTAGGAACTTTGTGTGTGTACGAATTGAGGATACTCAAAGATATGGGTGATTTTGAATCGGTCGATCATTGATGGATGGAAAAGAATAGAAAATTCAATTGGATGGGCTCTAATTCAAATAAATAGTAGGTATGGGGTTCAATGTTCTGGTAGAAGAGTGGGGACTACATCTATCCACGCTTTGTTGTCTACAAATCAAAAGGGTTAGAAGTAGGGGTGATAGAGGGCTGGGTTGGGCCGGGTTTTTAAATTCCCAATCCAATTCTGAGTCTTCTTAGCTCAGCCCAAGCCCATCGAGGTTGGCCCAATCCTGTTGGGCTCAGTCCAGCGTAGCCCTATGCTGATTGACCCTGATTGAGCCGGATTGGTCCTCATTGTCCCTGATTTTTGCTAGGGCTAGGTTGGCTTGATTGATCCTAACTGGCTTTGCTCTTTCGCCATTTGCGTCCTCCTACGCATTAAAAAAAAGGGAAAATTTCTTAGATCTACTAGATTAAAAAAAGAATTACAAAATAAGTATATTTTAAATTAGTTTTACACCCATAAAGTTATATTTTAAAAAGATTTACCCAATCCCCAAATCAGTTAATCTCTGTCTCGTTCAAACTTGAAACTTCCTAATATACCCTTTGACTCAATTTTTTCCCTAAAAAAAAGCTAAAGATAATGTCTTAACAGTGTAACCGTTTGCATTAAAAGGCACAAAAAAAGAAAAACCAAACCGTTTGCATTTAAAAATAAATAAAACCACCGTTTGCATAACTTATTGAATTTCCTTTTCTATAGAGAAACTTGCAAGATTAATAGAAGTCGGTTAGATGCTTATTTATCTCTATTTTCTTATCCTTCTTTCACTAATCATCTTCACTTATCTCTATCTTGTTATCCTTCTTCCACTCGTTAATCATCTTCACTGGTCCCGGTGAGTATTGGCTCTCTTTCACTTTCTTTGTACCTGTTGCAATTTTTTTTTTTTTCTCTTCGTTGTAGAGGTTTGCAGGGAGAGGGATGGAGTCATAGACAACTAAAGATAAGAAGAAGAGGAGTCCATGAAAAACACAACTAGAGATAACACGTAGAGGAGTCCATGAAGAACACACTGCACACCTGATAGACACATATTTGCCACATGGATGTTTGGTTTTTTTTTTTTTCTTTTTAAAATGCAAACGGTTACACTATTAAGGCATTATCTTTAGCTTTTTTAAGGGATAAAATTGAATCAAAGGGTATATTAGGAAGTTTGAAGTTTGAACGGGATGAAAACTAACTGATTTGGGGATTGGGTAAATCTTTTTAAAATATAACTTTATGGATGTAAAATTAATTTAAAATATACTTATTTTGTAATTCTTTTATTAATCTAGTAGATCTAAGAAATTTTCCCTAAAAAAAATGAGACACATATGATTGGGAATTGGTTTGTTCTATAATTAATTGACTATTAAATTTTTCTTTAAGTTAAAAAAACTTAATCCAAAACTTAAAATTTTTGTTCAATAAATAATTAGATACTAAACAAAAATTGTAAACTGTAAACACTACATAAATAAAGCATAATCAAACACATGGTCGGCTGGGAGTGAACTGTAGTTAATTTTAATTGGCCATCTTTCTACTACTAAAGTTAGTTATTTTCTTCAATAGCCTTTATTTATGATCAAATGCTTTGTTTTGTGATTATATTGATTGGTATATGGCATGACTAAGGAGTTTGTCCTCCATATAGCGTGGGGCTCCTCTATAACGTGACACAGCATGTAGCGTACATCCGACAGTCTGCAGTATACGGGCACACAGTCCAACAACCCACTTGTGTGTTGGGCTGCATGCTCATGCACTGCAAACCGTCGGATGGTGCGCTACAGGCTGTGTCGCTCTACAAAGGACCCAAATCCCTCCATATATACTTCAAATTCCAAGTTCCAAGAGCGTGGGATATGGATCAAACAAGGATGCCATCAATGAGCTCATGCAATTTGGGCTTGGTATTGAGGTGTAAGGGTGTCAAATTGGAATCGAAACCGAAAATCAGAATCAGATCAAATAAGTCAAAGTGAATATAATCCAGATCTGAAATGTAAGAATCGAATCGATTCAATTAGATTCTGATTCTAATATAGGAACCATCGGTTCGAACCGAACCAAATTTAAATACTAATATACTATATTACTAATATTATAACCCTATATACTGTTGGAATGGGTTGAGGCTCTCAAAGCTTGTTTCGTCAATTCTGGGTCTATTTCATATGATGGGTGGGGGAGACTCCTAAGAGTGTTAAAATGGAATCGGAACCGATCATTTATGATCAAACCAAATCGGACCGCAAAGAAATTACTCGATTCTGATTTCATAAGTTACTATTTGTATCCAATTGTTAATATGTGGCAGGCGGTATTCTGGTTGGTGGTGCCCAAATTGATAAGAGAAGAGAAGATAAGGTTGATGATGACAATCCTTCTACTAATCTTCTTATTCCAGTTCCTCCCAAAGGTCTTTCACAGCATTTGTATCATGAGGAGAATGCAAAAGGTTACTGGTTACATCTTTGGCACTATTTGGTGGGGCTTTGGCCTTAATCTCATTGCCTACTTCATTGCTTCCAATGTAAGTGTCTCCCTCATTGCATATTAGGTCAACTTAGTTCAAATCTTTTTGTACTTAAAGTTGGTTAAAAAGAAGTTATAACCTTACTTTTTTTGATCGAGTTTCCCTCCACCCATAATGAATGAGATCCTATTCACCGTGGGGCGGGAGAAGGTGGGAGGGGTATTGGGAGGGCATTTTGGGAATATACTAAAATTCGATAGGGGTTTGTGAACCCTAAAATGGTGGGTGAATTGTCTTTTATGGGCATAGGGAAACTTAGTCCTACTTTTTTTTTAGTCCTAGTAAATTCCATATATACTAAGGTTAAAATCTTGTCATTTCACATGTACTCGAAAAACTTACAAGCCAATGATAGCTCTTGAAAACGACATAATAGTAAGTCACTTTCTAATTATTTTGAGGAAAAACAATTGTTACACTACCATTGAAAAGATTCCTTTATACCCTCCTCACATAATAAACAGTGGGATCCACACTGATATTTCTCTCTCCTATTGTGATCATGTAGGCCCCATGTAGGTCCCCATATGGATTATACCATTTTCCATCCTTTCATTGGTTGTAACGTGTAAATTCCTTCTTACATGCATATTGCCCTTGTAGGAAACCCCTCTCCCTTATTTTGGAAATCCTCTTTTACTAATGATTTAAAAGAACTTTTGAGAATAAGAAAAGAGACAATCAAAAGAAAGTTAAAAATTTTCAATTCACCACTTTGGTTACAACAAGATGCACCCTTTAGTTTTATAAAGATAATGCCAGTTAATCGCGTGAGGCTTACCACTAATACAAACATATGCTTCTTGTGTTAAATTTCAGGTGGCTGGGGGTTGCTGGTATGTCCTTGCAATCCACCGAGTGGCTGCGTGCCTCCAACAACGATGTGATGATAGAGGTAACAAGTGCAGAATATCTTTGTCTTGTGCAAATGAGATCTGCTACCAGCTTCCACTACCACTGGATATGATCAAGAAGAATCCATGTAGTATCAATTCAATGACAATGCTAACTGAGACTCAGAATGTGCCAGTTTGCTTAGATGGCAATGGACCTTACCGTTTTGGAATCTATAACTCGGCTCTCCCCATCGTTTCCAGCAATTCTGTTGTGGTTAAGATCCTTTACCCAATATTTTGGGGCTTAATGACCCTCAGGTACATTGTTGAAACCATACAGATCTTAACCATCTATAGTTTTGTTGAATCCATTAACCTAATTTTGATTTTCATTCTTGGATTACAGTACATTTGGTAATGATCTTGGACCTACAAGTCATTGGCTAGAAGTGATATTCAGTATAATTATGGTGCTCTGTGGCTTGATGCTTTTCACTCTATTGATTGGGAATATTCAGGTCAGTTATCTAAATTTTGTTCTTTGAAGAAAACCTCCATATTATGATAGTAAGACATTGAAGGAAATTGACATTGTTGTATAGGTATTTCTGCACGCAGTCATGGCAAAGAAAAAGAAAATGCAATTGAGGTGTAGAGACTTGGAGTGGTGGATGAGAAGACGACAATTACCGTCGCGTTTGAGACAAAGAGTACGCAATTTTGAAAGATACAGATGGGCTACCATGGGTGGAGAAGAAGAGATGGAATTGATCAAAGACTTGCCTGAGGGACTCAGGCGGGACATTAAGCGCTACCTGTGCTTGGATCTCATCAAGAAGGTAAAGAATGGATATTAAGTGCAGGCAGCTCTACTTAATAATCCCACAATGCACACAAGGATTTACGTGGTTTGGCAAGATTGTCTACGCCCATGGTGAGATGAGATCTGTTTCACTATCAATAGAAAATAGGGTTACAACCACTCATCCTCACACCTCTCTCAGATTGCATTATAGAGAAAGAATCCTCGCTACAAATTTATAGCAAAACCTTTGTTGATATACCCATACAGTCTTACGGCCTCTTAATGGCCGTTGGAATCAACCCATAAATCCAAGCGACAAAATACGAAACATCTTACCCACCCCCACCCCCCCCCCCCACACTAACTAATGTCAACAATGTTTTCTATCTAGGTTCCTCTGTTCCACAACTTGGATGATCTGATCCTGGACAACATTTGTGACAGGGTTAGACCACTAATCTTCTCTAAGGATGAAAAGGTACACAACTAAGACATCAGAGGCACAAGTAGTAGTATAGTTTTGATATTTGAAGTAGATTTTTCTTAATTGCTTCATGTTTAAATGGTCATAGATAATCAGAGAAGGAGACCCAGTGCAAAGAATGGTATTTGTGGTGAGTGGTCAATTGCAGAGTAGCCAAACACTAAGCAAAGGCATGGTAGCAACATGCAAGCTAGGCCCTGGTAGTTTCCTTGGGGATGAACTCCTTTCATGGTGCCTTCGCCGCCCATTCATTGATCGCCTTCCTGCATCTTCCGCGACTTTTGTTTGTGTTGAAGCAACAGAAGGATTCGGCTTAGATGCACAACATCTTCGATTCATCACCGAGCACTTCAGATACAAATTTGCTAATGAAAGCCTTAAGAGGACAGCCAGGTACTACTCTTCCAACTGGAGAACATGGGCTGCTGTGAACATACAATTGGCCTGGCGCCTCTATTTGAAGAGGACAAGGGGCCCTATAATTCAGGCACCGGAAAATGGCAATGGCAATAGTGATCGTTTGCTTATGCGTTGTGCTGCATTGTTCTTGTCTCTTAAACCGCATGACCACCTTGAATAAGTGCCCAAGCTGCCTTCATTTGTTGGTTGGGATTTGGGTTTAAGGTCAAGCTAATGTCCTTCATGTTGGATTTATACATCCTTCAAACCCAATTTAAAGAGTTAATTTAATTATTAATTTGCATTATTTTATTTTGGGCGATCTGTGTCCTACTTCATTGCCTTCCATGTAAGTGTCTATCTCATTGCACATTGGGTCAAATCTTGTTGTAATTAAAATTGATTAAAAAGAAGTAATAACCTTATTTTTTTGGATCGAGTTTCCCTCCACCCACAGTGAATGGGATCCCATTCACCATGGGTTGGGAGAAGGCGGGAGAGGGTATCAGGAGGGCATTTTGAGAACATACTAAAACACTATAGGGGTTTGTGAACTGTAATCTATGGTGGAGGGAAACTTAGTCCTGTTTCTTTTTAGTCCTTCTAGTATTACATACTAAGGTTAAAATCCTTTCATTTCACATGTACTTGGAAAAACTTAACAAGACAATGACAGAACTTGAAAACGGAAATTTATCCTCTCAATGGCAGTGCACCACACTTAAGAATCCACCCGTCCACCCAACACTTAAGAAGATGAAAAGACGCTACTGCCCATGTTTTTACGGTTGGATTCTTAAGTGTGGTGCACTGGGCAGTGCACCGCATGTGAGAGGATGAAAATCCCTTGAAAACAACATAATTGTAAATTACTTTCTAATTATTTTGAGAAAAAAATATTACTACACTACCATTGAAAAGATTCCTTTATATCCTCCTCACATAATAAATAGAAGGACCCACACTAACATTTCTCTCTCTTGGTTCTGGAAATGTGGGCCTCATGTACACCCCCCATATGGATGATACCATTTTTCACCCCCACATTGTTTGTAACATGTAGATTCCTTCTGACATGCATTGCCCTTGTAAGAAAGCCATCTCCTTTATTTTGGAACTCCTCTTTTACCGGCCACGACTTAAAAGAACTTTTGGGAATAAGAAAAGATACAAACAAAATAAAGTTATAAATTCTCAATTCACCACTTTGGTTACAACAAGATGCACCTTTTAGTTTATACAAGTAGTGCTAGTTAATCTCATGAGGCTTGACACTAATACAAGATGCACCCTTCTTGTGTTAAATTTAAGGTGGCCGGGGGTTGCTAGTATGTCCTTGCAATCCACCAAGTGGCCGGTTTCATGCCTCCGACATCAATGTGATAGAGGTAACAAGTGCAGAATATCTTTGTCTTGTGCAACGGAGAACTGCTGCCAGCTTCCATTACCACTAGATATGATCAAGAAGAATCCATGTGGTATCAATTCGATGACAATGCCAATTGAGATTCAGAATGTGCCAGTTTGCTTAGATGGAAATGGACCTTACCCTTATAGAATCTATAAATGGGCTCTCCCAGTTGTTTCCAGCCATTTTGTTGTGGTTAAGATCTTTTATCCAATATTTTGGTGCTTGATGACCCTCAGGTAGTTTCGTGGTGTTTGTTCTAACACAGGACATATCATGATTCTTGGGATGATCATAAACTCCTTCAAGTTGCTCGTTAAAGCCCTCATTTCACCCAACTCAGTTCTGATGCCTTTGATCAGTGAAGGCCATTACTAATAAAACAAATTTCACGATAATTCGACAATTTTAAAAAATATATATATAAGAGAAAAAAGATGAGCGTTAGAACACTTGCAATCTTTTGGTCAAGTTCAATTTTGTAATTCATTTCATATAGTTCCCATAGATTTTGAATGGCTACATATCATTCATTACTCTTTTTTGGTAAAACTACATATCATTACTATGACACATTTTAGTTTCTCTGTATTTGTGGGGTTTTTTTTTATTTTTTGTTATGCTACTCATTTATAAGGACTAATTTAAGTGTTGGGAAGGCCCATGACCAAGTTTGTATGATTTTATAGAGGATTATCATTAAGGCACTTGTAGTACCAATATAATTAGGAGTCACTTAGATCAGGCCTGTTAGTGGTGAAGCCTGATCTCAATTATTGGTGGCTAGGGGTTTGGGGTGGAAGCCCCAACTCAAATTTTTTAGAGTCGCTTATGTTGAAGGGTAATCTTGTACTTTTGGGAATTAGGGTTTCTCTATATTGTTACACATCAAAATGCAATATATAGGGTGTTACCTCGTAAAGAGGTGAAATTTATGATTTTTATAATTTTTTCATCGAAATAGTGGAATCTCTAGTTTTATTGCTCGACCGTGAGCATAGCCCGTTTTGTGTGAACCACGTAAGTCTTTGTATTCTGTATCTTTTTCATTTTTTGTATGTTTGTTGCATTGTTAATTCCTAACAAGGCCAAGAAAAATGAGTATGGACCCAAATCTATGCTTTCTTGGGCCCAAAGAGGTGCTTTCTTGACGGGAAAATGTCAGTTAGTGGTTCGCAAGTGCTCAAAATTTAATCGAGGTTGAGAAGAGAGAGAGAGAGAGAGATCCTTAATTACATTAAGGGAAAAAGTTCGCTAACCGGTCGCGCGACCCGTTGTGTACCTGTGCCCAGACATAGCCAGAGAGATTTTAATATCCTTAATTACACAAAGGGAAAAGGAACGCTAACCAGTCGTGCAGCGCATCGTGTACCTACGCCCAGACACAGTCGCACGCAAAATGACCGGTGCACCCCTGGTCCTTTTCGCCTTTCAGGGGGTGCGTCGATCATTTCACGCTCGGCTACGCCCAAACACAGTCATATGCAAAATGACCGGGGCACCCCTGGTCCTTTTTGCATTTCTAGGGGGTGCGCTGGTCAATTTTATGTGTGGTTGTGTGGGTACAGTAGACACCACACTGTGCAATCAATTAGCATTCTTTATCGCTTATATTAATTGAAAGAAGTGGGTTCTCCAAAAACCGGCATGGCCATGTGCAGATCGAGGCCAATAAAAGCGTGCGAGGCAGCATCGACTGAACGATTATTACTAGTCCAGATCTGCTCCCCCACTTGGGGACTGTAGACACTGAATTTTGCCACCCCCCGGTGATGATGACAACAGGACACGGACAGACATCGGTATCTCTCTCAAGAAGAACTCTTGTCCCTACATCTAAGCCAAATCATCCTAACATCCCTAAAATGACTTATAAGACCATTTTACCAAATGCTGAAAGAGGTACTGCTCACCTTCTCCAACCACGGCGGTCCCAAAAAGAGCAAAGAAGTCCATTTAAAGCCCAAAAGTGTGGGGAGTGACATATTCTAACCAAGGCACCATGGAAGCCTCCTCCGACGGCGTGGCAAAAAACCACACTGCCGTGGGAGGCTGCAACGTCATCAGGATGGCATCGCCCATTGCACCGTAGAGGACCCATCCGGCGCCGTGGAAGTGGGACACCCCCTATAAATAAGAGGATCCCCCTTCCCCCATTTTCATGGATTTCAAGCCTAGGGAGACCCTCCCGATCCGATTTTTGCTCTCTTTCAAGTCTTTGTAAGTGAGTTTTGAGTAATATTCCGAGTTGTGGGTAGATCCATCGATTACCCGCTTGAGTGAAAAGCGCTCACCTTCTAGTCAAGATGTTATTTCGTTCGCATACGGATAATAAAAGCCTCCTTTTATAGCCATTACTTTTTTGCATATAGATAACGAAGAACAACCCCCAGTAAGCCGCTATTCTGCTCGAAGAACCGATGAAGATTCATCTATCCGTCTCCACCTGAACCGTGGGACATCGTATATTTTGCATTTGATACATTTTTCATTTATTTCTTTTATTTCTTGACAGGTATTTGTCTCTTTCCTTTTTATTATTTTGGCATAATGTAGATAATTAAAGTAACTCGCTTGAGTGTATATAGTAAATGATTTTTCTTTCTTTGTCTTGATTAGTGCATCATAATTTAACCTTGCATATTAGTATAGGATATATTATTAAGGGGGAATATTCGAAAACAAGCATCTAGTAGAAAGACCGGTTTACCCGGACGAGGTGGGTGTCTAACACCTTCCCACTCTTGTAACCTGACTAATTACCCTGAATCTCTAACCAGACCGTATGGAATCACGTAGCCCTTTCCGCTAATCTCGGATGGAGCTGCACCCACTGGGTCCTAGGCCCTAACCCTAGGTGGCGACTCCATTTTTTATGAAGTGTGATCCCAATCCCCATGATGATATATCAGAATGATACGTCGTATTCATCAAAGGCTTCCTTGTCGCCATAAGGTTGAAGAACCTTCGTCCCAAGGATTGCGGTACTTACAGGGACAACGGGAATAGATCTGAACCCTCCATGAGGCATGGGTCCCACAGCCCATGGAGGGTTGGGATCTATCCCCACTGCTCCCAATGTGGATAGCTGATCCCAACTCTTGGTCATTACCACGCTTCAATCCTTCAAGAAGTGGGGCGGTCATTCCTTCCCCAGCCCCCCCCCCCCAAAGCCGTTTTATCCACTGTTGTGCCATCATGCGGCGCAGCAACGGCCATGTATGCACAACAGGCCCCACTATGCACACATGACCGTTGCTGCGCCGCACGATGGCACAGCAGCGGATAAAGGTCCCCACACTCCCTTTCGGAGTACTTTTTCCTCTTTAATTAAAAGTAGTGGTGGTTAACGGTTGGGAGTCTATAATCTTTGGCCATGGACATTGGACAAAAAGATCCTTTTTGAGTGGCCAAGGTGATTTTTGAGGAATGACGACTGGAGACCGTTATATCAGAGTGTATAGCTAAAAACGGATATAACGGTTTTTTGAAGTTTCCAACTCCCGTGAGCGCGAAAGCCCCCCCTGTCCACTAAGTCTGTCCTTTCGCTAATGGGGCATGATCTCATTTGATACCAATCTGACGGTCGAATTTGCCCTCATTAAGAATGGAATCCGAATGGAGCGTGGTAACTAAAGTTCCATTCCCTCCATTTACAAAGCCACAAAAGACTATTTGTTCCGTTTGCTTCGGCTATTTCTTCTCTAAAGTTAGGGTTGAAAAATGGAGCTAAAACTCCCTCCAAATTTAGCAGTGAACGAATTTAAAGTCGTTTTAATTCTGTCAATCGGAACATGGATATGGCTTCCTCGTACCTCTGAGGTGGCCAATTGCTTTGTACTGAGAGATTTCAAGCGCTTTCTAGGGTTCCCTTGCTCGGTTCTTCCCAATTTCTGATTTTGGTTCTTAGAGCAAACAAGTACCCTAGAAATCACGCTTTTTCTATGCAAAGGAGGAGTAATCGTCTTTCTTTCTTGTTTTTCTGCACCGGATTCTATGTTCAGCTCTTCTGGTATGTTTTTAACCCTCCAAAAACCCTTTACCTCTTATTTTCTTATCAAATTTGGATCTTTATATAGCTTGTTTAATGGGTGATGAATTAAGTTGTTTGGATAAATGGGTACGTGCAGAAGTGACCTTTTTATGCTGATTCTCTACAGAGTTCACAGCTATTGTTAGAAGAACTTTGGAGCCTGGAACTCTAATTTTTGGATGCTTTTTTTTTTTTTTTGGTGTGTGTGTTCTCTTCATAATTCGAGTTTTAATCATAGCTATGCACTCACAAAATTTGGAATAAGGAATAATGTTGTCTTTCTGTATGCTCTGAATCACTCAAGGCAATTATCAAACTAAGCAATGAAATATTTTAAAATATCAAAACTGTCTCTGGTTCCTTCAGTTACACACTTCTGAATTCCCAATAGCTGAAATCCATACAATATTGCAAGCAATGATTTTCCACAATAAGGATAATCAGTATATGGAATTCAACAGTCGTGAATAGAAGTGCGATAACTATTGTTTTCCACTCTGTGGAATTTGATGGAAAAGGCATGCATAAATTTTCTAAATTCATTCAGGCAAATATCTGAAGAATTTCTTAAACTGAAGATCAGAATATAAAATCTGAAAATGTTTTCCATTCTCGTCATATGGACAAGGTCATTTCCTTACTCTAAATTGACTTTGTGTGAAGAGAAAATGGAAGGAACGAGGAAAATTTTATTCTGAAGTATGAGTGAGGGGTATCTCTAAACTCCATGAATTGTTTGGAAAATGGTATCTATAACCAATTTCTGATTCTATGATCATGATAATCAACGGGGACATAATTCTCAAGGTGTCGCCTAGGCGTCCATACAGATTCTTTGGGGGTATAGGGGACTATCGCCTTAATGGTATCGAACCAGGTTTGGCCCTTGTTTATGCCAAATATCATTTAAGTAAATGATTTATTTCATTTACTTAAGGTATTATTCATAAATAATCAAACTCTTCCTATTTGAATCCAATAAAAATAAATTCTAAAAAGATAAAAAAAAAAAACCAACCCCCAGTTCAAAAACAAAAAGCTAGATTTTCGGTAGTGGTGAAATTTTCACCTTTCTAATATTGGGGTTTTTTCTCAAATCTGAAAATTTCATAAATCTTAGTATGGTAAAACATTGCTAAAAAAACAAAAGTGGTAAAATATTCATTTGTTTTGATATCTAAAAAATATATTTTCATTCAGAGCAATTTGACAGCATTCGCGCATACCAAATAAGGTTTGACCGGAACATAACTCCTTCAATATAAATCAGATTTAAGCAATATAGGATTTGTTGGAAAGCTGGTTTTGTGCTCTACCTAATACAAAAAGTCTCATGTAAAAATAAAGTCATTTGACCAGTTGAACTTCTTAAAGAACAAGGACATTTCTCAAAATTGAGAGCAATTTAATTACTTATAGATAAGATCATATTTTCTAAGAACAGTATAAACCAAATGTGAGACTAGGTACACCAGGACGATGACCAATTCCAAGAACAGCATAAACCGAATGTATGTTTTGTTTGTTTCAAACTTCCAATAGTTTGCTTCTTCAGTTCTGTTGTCTTCTAGTTTTATGTTGATATTTGATGACTTAATGTGGCTTAATGTTGATTTTTGATGATATAAGGTATATATTGTAGCATACTAAATAATGTTAGAAAAGAGGGGAAATAAGAAATAACACTTGGGTGCCTTGGTTGCCTAGGAAATGCTTAGGTAGCCGCCTTGTCGCCTAAGCGGTTAGGCACCCCTCCACCTTGGGTCGCCTAGCCGCCTTGACAACTATGAACGGGGCACATGGGAAGCAAATTTAAAGCTCTAGAACCTAAGCACAAGTGAAACTTGGTACATTGAAATGCTTTCTTTCTTTTTGACAAGCAATTTCCGGACTCTAAAATTTGCAAAGATAAGAAGACCAACTAGCCTTTTTCCTACTTTTTTTTCAACAACAACAACATAGCCTTATCCCAACTAAATGGGGTCGGCCACATGGATCCTTGATCTCTAATCAGCACTATTCGAAGTCATACATGATACGAGCCTAAGCTAAGCATGTCTTTCCTCACCACTTCTCCTATGGTCATTTTAGCCTGCCCTTGACTTTTAGTTCCTTCAATCTGAATCAAGCCACACCTCCATACTGGAACATGGTCATGCCACCTCAAACGACTCTCTTGAAGCTTATCATGAATCGGAGCTACTCCCAACCCGGTCTTGTTTTTTTTAAAGGAGCATAATATTGGGATCTTCAAAAATTTTATAATCTAATGATTCAAACCCTGAAAATCTGAAGTTTCGGTCCTTTCCCATTACTTTTCTGTAGGTAATCTTTCAAAGCAGCCAAAATGGGATTGAGAATATCAAAGCAAGTGCCACCAAAAGTTGCTGATGTGGGGGTGCTCAATGGCCATTATCATATTCTCAATTTTCTCAGCAGAAGTTTTTGCCTTCGTCATCTGGTCTCTAAGAAAAGGAGACGAATGCTTGTTGGAGGCTACGACCTCGACATGTCATATATCACAGATCGCATATTGGCAATGTCATTCCCTGCAGAACGCATGCGGGCAATGTACCGGAATCCTCTTTGGCAAGTCAAGGATGTGCTAGAAATGAGACATCTAGGACATTACAAGGTATGTGCCACCATGACTCTCTCCCATGTATCCGGTTTTTCCTTCCATGTTTATTATACTGTCAATTTGTTATATTATATAAAATCATGTTAAATTATTACGTGCCTGTAAGCAGTTCTCTCAGGGTAACATTGAGTCATAAATAGGTAAACAATATCATGGTCCTCAAATCTAGTTGCTCGGAGCCCAATTTACAATTTTATGGTGGTGGTGTACTAAGCGTATCAGACTTATCTATTTAAGCCCACATCAGTCCTCTTTGGTGAACTTCACATTTTATGTATCAACAAATGAAATCCATAGTCAAAATTTGGTTCCTTTGGTTTTGTTGTTATGAATTAATATAGGGTCCTTCTTGGCGTCACCATGCCTAGTGAAGCAGTTTACTTCACCGAGGGTTTTTTACCCTTACAAATGCTTTTGCTGAGTTGGAGTGCAGGATAATTCTTGTAAAATCCCCTTTAAAGGACCACTATACCAAATTCCTTTCCTCCTTTCTCTCTGTCTCCGGTGCCGGCTTCTTCCGTCTCCTGTGTCCCCTCCCCCTCCTTCTCCCTCGCCCCGTCCTCCCTCTGGGTCTCCCTCCCCCATCCCCTCCAGCTCTCTCTTCCCCTCTCTTTCCAGCTCCGGCTACCCCTTCCCTTCTCTTTCTCCTCTGGTTCCCCCTCTCCCCTTACCTCTTCCTCGCCCTCTCTGTCTCTCTCCCCCGCACCCTCCCCCGCACTCTCTGTCTCCCCCACTCCCTGCAACACCCCCTCCCCTGCCACCTGCTGTGTCCTCCCCCACTGCATCATGTTCACTCTGGGGTTATTGCGCTCAAAGATCCTGAAAGCGTTGACCATGGACTGTTGGAGCATTGAGAGCAAAATCCTTTGCCATGTTGATAAGAGAGGAGATGTACAGCTGCTCGGCGAACCAACTTCTATAACAAATCTTTTCTCTGCTGAGTTCAAAAGAACTCCCATTAGACCAGCGGCAGTGCACATTGCTCTGTTGCTCATGCAAGCCTTAAGTATTGCAACCAATCCTTTAACCATATGTGTCCTAGGCAACATAAAATCTGCAAAGTCACTTTCCCAAGGAAGCCAAGGAATCAGCTCTCCTGCTACAATGGCAGACCTGGAATTTAGCATCACACTAGGAGGGTTGTTGTCTTCATTATCATCAAAACATTCTACACCACCCATCGTGGCAATAAGTGAGTCTACTACAAAAACGGAATGCAATCAATTTCTTCTCCCCTCCCAAAAATCTCTTTACCACACACAACAGCCTTCAGTTTTTCCAAGCTTTCAGGTTTCCCCATGATAGCAGAATCCACAAGGTGCAGTTCTGGGGATACGTTTGGCTAACAGGTTGAGGCCGAGGTATTATGGATGATGCAACAGGGGAAGGATACCCAGCTTCTCCACAGAAACCAGAGGACGAATCGAAACTAGCAGCAGATGAAGATTGCTTGAGGCCAGGCCCATCTGATTTCTGTGAGGCAGCACTCTAACAAGGTTGATCTTGCATGTCAACAGCTAGATAAGTGTCCGATGCTTCTGCTTTTCCGGTATAACATTCTGAGGCCTCCTCATTTGCAGATGAATGCCTCCAATTATCTGAATTAGAAGATCGGATGGACTCCACACTGCCCTGAAAATCTAGCATACTCTTCTCTGTCTATCAAAGACATTGGCTCAAACTGGTACTCTCTGTCCCCTGTTCTGCTCCAATCTTCAAAAGCTGTGACTTACTATACTCATGGACTTAATCCTTGCAAAACGGGGTCATTTTCCAGCTCAGCCCCATCATCAGTTATGATATGCTCAAAGGGAAATTCTCTTCCTCTTTCACTTACACCACCGCCTCCAGGAACATCCACTTCCCTCTCAGAGCCTTTTCCAGAGAGAGAGAGAGAGAGAGAGAGAAAACTGGGGGGAGGGAGATGCAGAGGGAGGATGGACTGGGGATGGGGGGAGGAGTGAAAGGAAGCTGGAACCGGAGAGGGAGGAGGAAAGGGATCAGGTACAGTGATTCTTTAATAGTGATTTTACAAGTATTACCTCTCCAATCCCAACAGCAAAAGCATCATGAAGGTGAAAAAGTCAGTGTGAAGTGAACTGCTTCACTAGGCATAGTGATGCGAACGATTACTCATTAATATAAATAGCAAATATTCTCTATTTTTTACCAAAGAGAGTTTTGAAATTGTTGACTTATTTGGTGGAATTAAATTCTGAGATAAAATGTCATTATATTTCTATCCGAGTATGTCATCAAACCTTTTTCAAGTCCTATTTTTAACAGAGCAGACCTGTCCATTTATCCGGTTCCCAAAATTATTTTGTCCAATACCTCTTGACTGTGTCTGTCAATAACAGGCATGTATTAGTTTTATTTTTATCTCTTACATGATGTGCAACAGTTTGATTTTATTTCTGTCTCTGTAGATTTATAACTTATGTATAGAAGAAAATTATGATCCATCACATTTCCATGGGCGTGTGGAGGTTTTTCCATTTGATGACAACCATGTCCCATCTCTCCAAATGATCAAGCTCTTCTGTGAAAGTGTACATGAATGGCTTTCTGTTGATCCACAGAATGTTGCAGTCATACATTGCATGGTAAATTTGAAATATCTTGCTTTTCATATTTTAAGTTGTTCCCAGAAGTAATTTGTTAGACCATTTACGTGCCTCAGTACATATTTTACCATTTGAGGCTTTTGTTAGCGTATCTTTATTGTCTACACTAGACTTGTCTCATCCACGTGTGTTTCAGAATCACGAAACATTAATGTCTGCTTTTTACTTTTTGACTGACCTCTGATTCAAGTTTTCAACTGTCATTTTGGTATGGGCTGGACCAGCTTATTGTTTCTGAATCAGCTCAAGTTAAACGGGTTTCAGTCCCATAAAATAGACTTAAATCACAATTTATCAAGCAGCTACTAGAATTTGGGGAACTCAAATCAGCTTCCAATACCGACAAATTTGATCTTCCTCTGTAATCATCTCTTATATTTACAAGTTTCTGTACACTTTCAATAATAATATTTTGAAAATAAAATAGTTGATAATTCCTTAACTTTGGGTAATTAATTACTTAATTACTTTTGCAGTTTCAACTTAGTTATGATGTTTGTGCAACTTATCTTTTTGCAGGCGGGCAAAGGTCGGACTGGCTTAATGCTATGTGCTTACCTAGTTTACAGTGGCATGTCAGCAGAAGAAGCTTTTCAGTTGTACGCACATAAACGAACCACCAATAATGAAGGCGTAAGTATTTTAACGCACATGCAACCATGCCTTAGCAAATTGCCATGGTAGCATGTATGTTTGTTGCATAGAGTTTGCATAGGATGGTAGATTGGTGGTAGAGGTTTGAATTTGAATAAGTAGAGGTTTGAAGAATTTGGTAGGATTGGCATGTTGGGCTGAATTAGAATGAAACTTGGATAACAGGAAACTGATTTTTGTGATGAACCTTGATTGTTGAAAATCTGACAAGTTGGATGATTCTTAGGCCAAGATGGATGGTCTGTATGGAAAGTTAGCTTTCCTGTGTATCTAGATCATGGTCATCTCTATTTTTTTCATTATTATAACTTTATAATGTTCAATTACAAGAACAAATTCAATGAAAAAATAGCAGAGGTGAATGGGATCTCTTTTAAGTGGGTAAGTCAGAGTTCAGTAGGTCTACCATCTTTAATATCAACAAAAGAATTTCATCAAAACTGAACAAGCATATTGTTACTTTTAGTTGCTGTTTATTCATAAGTATATTCATTCTTTCCTTCAACAGGTTTCAATAGCAAGTCAGCGTCGTTATGTTGGGTACTGGTCTAAAATAGTGTCTTTTCCAAGGGGAATTGATAACAGACCTCCTGAAGTGAACTTACCTCAACCATGTAGCCGGGAATTACGGCGAATCCGACTTTATGACACAGTTAACACTAATTCAGTTTTCTTTGTGGTCACAGAGTTGCAGGAAGTAAGTTTGTCTCGGACTTTCTTAGTCAGTTATCTATTTTCTTTCTTCTTCTTTGTTGGGGTGGGTGGGGGGAGAGGGGGGAAGGGATGAAATAAATAGCAACATACTTCAGACTAGTAGAGGTTCTAAAGGTTTTGTGACTTGAAAAAACAGAATAACTTGGTCAAGCACTTGATTGCATTTATATGGTTCAAGCTCCTAAGCATTGTGTGACTTCTGTTTTTCCATAAGACAAAGGTCCCTTTGTGTTTCATGTGTCCGAGCTTGGCTGGTAGATCTATTTCCTCCGATGTCAAGGGTTTGTGTTGCCATTCTTGATCATTGGATGGAAATGGGATCCTCTGAATTAGACACATGTCAAATTTGTGCCACATAATAATATGGCACACCATGTATTGGGCTTTTCCCCTTATACTATCATCAGCCCAACCTATCAAAATATTGACTTTTTGATCATTTTCCAAAGCTTTAGTTGACATTTAAAAATGAATAATGTGGGCTATATGCCTGCAAATTTTTTGTGCCAATTGCCACATAGCGGGAAATAGATCCATCCAGCCAAGCTTAGATGCATGTAAACCCACCGAACTATGCCCTTTGTCATGTAATGGTAATAAGTTTAATGCTTACTCAATACATTTTGTAATCAGTCTAGTTCTTTTTTCTTTCTTATTTTTTTATCTTAGTACTTTCTTGCATCTACCTGATTGTGTTTGAATCAAATGGACTCTGAATTTACTTGGGTCTTAAGGCTTTGTTTTTCTAGTTGAAAAACATATAGTTGACTCATCTTGGCAGGAAAGTCCGACCTACTTTTCTGTTTAGCAGCCATCATAAGCATTATATGTTTTCTGTAATTCGTTAATCGGGAGCAAGTTATTTTAATTCAAAACATTATTTGTGTAACAATAACAGAACCTGAATTAGTACCCAGTCATAAGAAGAAAGAAGAGAAGAGAGGAGAAGAGAGAAATCGAATAGAAGAAGAGAAGATGAGAGAAGGTATGAGAACACGGCCCATGGTTAAGTAATGGACAGAATACACAAACCGTGGGTGGGAGATTGTCTTATATTGAATAAAAGAAACAAATTACAATAGGACCAGCGGGTCCATAACTAATGACTAGACTTAAGACTGGACATAAATGACTTTACACTTAAATAAGCAGACATTACAATAATACCCCTAAGAGTACCGACACACTTAACACAACCATATAACCAACACATTTAACACTCCCCCTCAAGCTGGATCATAACACCCTTGGAGAAATACATTTCGAAAGAAGGCTTTGGTAAACAAGTCTCCAAGTTGATTACTTGAGCTGACAAATGGAGTGAAAATCAATTTCTTCATTACTACATCTCGAACAAAATGGCAATCCATTTCAATATGCTTAGTCCTCTCATGAAAGACTAGACTAGCAATTTAAATTGTTGCCTGATTATCACAGAACATGTCTATATATTTGCTGACCAGAAAACCAAGATCCTGAACAAAGATCTAAGCCACATCAACTCAACTGCAGTGTGAGCCACTAATCTATACTTAGCTTCAACACTGGAACAAGCTATTATAGTTTGGTTTTTACTCCTCCATGTAACAAGATTTACCCTGACAAAGGTACAATATCTCATAGTTGACCTCTGATCACCATCAACACCAGCCCAATCAGCATTAACATTGGTGTGTCCATTGCAGCGATTAATAAGACCTTTTGCTAGAGCACCCTTGAGATATCTCAATCTACGCCATGCTACCTCCCAATGAACCTGCCTAGGTGTCTTCATAAACTGTCTAATCACAGCAACAGCAAATGATACATCAGGTTGGATAATAGTAAGATACATAAGTTTGCCGACTAACCCCTGATAGTCTGATACTGATGTTTGTCTGCAAATCCCTTGTCATAAGACCCTCCAAGTTTAACATCAGGGTCTATAGGAGTATCTATAGGCTTATAGCCTAACATTTCTGTCTCACTCAGAAGGTCAAGAACATACTTCCGCTGAGACAAACTAAGCCCTTTTTTACTTCGAATAACCTCAACACCAAGGAAATATCTGAGAGCACCCAAATATTTCATCTTGAAGTGTTGCTCTAAGTAAGACTTAACCTGTTCAATTCCAGACAAGTCATTACCAAAAACAATAATATCATCAACATAAATGACCAGTACAATAACTGTAGAGCCTTGACGTCATACGAATATAGAGTGGTCAGAGTTACATTAAGAAAAGCCACAACCAGCAACAACTATACTAAATTTATTAAACCATGCTCTTGGAGACTCTTTCAATCCATAATTTATCAGCTTAGAAAATTTTCTTAGCATTCTTCCCCTGAGTAACATAACTAGGAGGTTGCTAACCTCTTCATTCAAATCACTATAAAGAAAGGCATTCTTGATGTCTAATTGAAAGAGGCCAATTAAAGTTAACAGCCACAGATATCAAAACTCTCACAGATTTAAGGTGAGCACTAGAAGAGAAGCTCTCAAAATAATCAACTACATAGGTCTGAATATGGCCCTTATCAACCAACTGAGCTTTCAGTCTCTCAACCGAACCGTCAAGGTTATACTTAATGTTATACACCCAACGATACCATACAAGATCCTTACCTTGAGGTAGATTTACTCTAAGTCTTGCGAGAAAGCAAGGCATCAATTTCTCATCCATGGCTGACTTTCACCCAGGTTGAGGTAAAGCATCTTCAATGAGAGGTCAAATGTACGAAGGAAAACAGGAAGATGAGATATAGAAACATAATTAGTAATCGGATAGGCAACCAAAGAGTTCTGAGTACAGGAACGAGTATCTTTTCGAAGAGCAATAGTTAAGTCATCCAGAGAAGAACCTTCAGGCAAAGACTCGGATTAAGAGAGGTGAGAGATGACAACAACTGGCGAAGACTGCTTGGGACAGTTCTTGTATACTTAAAATGGTACCCTTGTGGATTTGGGTTAGAATCTTCAAGAGGAATGAGTTGAGGAATAGGTGGGAGAATAGGAGAGACACGACCTAAGTCAGAAACAACAACGCTAAAGTAGGGAGTATTCTCAAGAAATGTAACATCAACACTAGCAAACTGCTAACGGGTAACAAAATCATAGCAATGGTAGCCTTTATGGATGCGAGAGCACCCAAGAAAGACACACTTTATAACACAAGAAGACAACTTATCAATGTCAAGACAAAGATTATGAACAAAACATTTGCATCCAGAAATATGCGGTGATAGACCAAATAAGAGGTTGTTATGAAAAACAACAGAGAAAGGAGATATATTATGAAGAACAGAAGAAGGCATCTGATAAATCACATAACAGGCAGTCAAAACAGCATCTTCCCAATAAAATTTGGGACACACTAATGAAACATTAAGGATCTAGCAATTTCTAACAAGTGCCGGTTTTTCCTTCCAGGGGTGCATAAGAGCAGCTATTTTGATGGACAATACCATTATCAGAAAAAGAAAAAGAAAAAAGAAGAAACTTCACGCTGAGCAATCTCAATAGCATTACCAGTATGCAAAATTATCAAACAAACACCAAACTGAACTTTAATTTCATTAAAAAAATTGTTTAAAAACAAACAAACTTAGAAAATCATTTAAAAAATACAACCATGTCATGCGAGAGTGATCGTCAACAAAGGTGACAAAATAAGAAAAATCGGACCCGACTCTTAATCCTACAAGGACCCCAGATATCAGAATGATCTAAAGCAAATACGAGTGGCTCTTAAACACACTAAAAAATGGAAAAACAGTACGGTGATTGCTTGCCAAGATCACAAATTTCACATTCTATATGGGAGATAGACTTGCAACTAGAGACCATATGTTGTAACTTGGAGAGAGAAAGATGTCCCAGTCGGTAGTACCAATGTAGAGGAGAAGCGCTAATAGAGGTGACAAGATCTGTCATAGATGAGGAAGCAACATCCCATCCCTCTTATGCCCTCCACCAATCGTCATCTTTGTCTTGAGATCCCGTAAAACACATTGGGAACGGTAAAAGGTGATGGATCAGTTAAAATATTTCGTAAACTAACAGATAAAAGATTGACATAATTTAGGAACATGAAGTACAGTATATAATGAAAGAGATGAAGACAGAGGAATGATACCATCCCTAGTAGCGTTAGTAAAGGATCCATCTGCAAGATCAATTTGGGATGGACAATTAGACTGCTGTAAAGAAGAGAATAGATATGGCTTACTGGTCATGTGTGAGGACACACCTGATTCCATGACCCAAGTAGTGTGGAGGATGAGGAAGTGAGACATGTGGATATACCTGAATGAGCCAATGTGGCAGTCGATGTGGTAGAGGATATCTCTGTTAGAAAAACAATGCCCAAAAATGGGGATTTTGCAAAAGAAAACGAAGAAAAAGAGAAGACAAACACACAACGCCAGATTTTACGTGGTTCACCCCCAAGTAGGTATGCTACATCCACGGCGAGCGATAGAACTTTTTCACTACTTCTTTGAAGCAAAATTACAAACCCTCAGATCTCTCCCCCTCACAAAGAGATAAGGACACTTTATAAGAGAACCCTAACCCAAAAAAGTACAGAACTGCCCCTGCAGACCCAAAAACCAACCCAATCTGGTCAGACCAGAACCCAACATATGTCGAAATACATATCGATTTTAGGCCATTCTGGTGCGTTTCGAAGACGAAACAGCCCGCCGAAGAATCGCCACAGCACTCTCTGGACTGAGATCAGGCTTCACCAATAACAATCGCAAGCTACTTATCCCATTTTAGTAGTTGATTGAACATCTCATCACGAGATGAGACACCACCTCTAGACAAAGAAATCTGATTATTGTCATGAGATAACACTATTTCAATACTCCCATCAGGCACAATAGTATTAGCAAATTGTTGTAATGTCCATTGGGGCTTACCATGTTTGACCCAATATTTCTCAATTGTGTGATTGTTGCGAACCCAATGAGTACATAGTCTGACGAACTGATCTGATTGCTAGCCGCCTTGACCACCCATACCACATCCACGACCTCCCCCTAAATCACGAGCTTTGCTAGGAGATCTTGTGCACAACTGCGGCCACCATTACCATCAATAAAAGCAGAGTTGTCCTTAGAGAAAGTGGTGGATTCAAATTTAGACAAGGAGGGGTCACAATTCGTTGAATGCTGCAGTAGGCCTCATTCATAGAGGGAATCTTTTCACTGACTAATATTTGACTCTTAACAGGTTGAAAGTCAGAGTCTAATCCAGATTAAAATTTTGCAAGCAGAAATTCAGCATGTTGAGATTTAAGAACTTCAATAGCAGTAGAAAGAGGTTGGTACACATTGAGTTCCTCCCATATGCCCTTTAGAGCACTGTAGTAGTCGTCAACTGATTTTCCATTCTGCGCAAGAGATAACTTCTCAAATAAATCATATGCACTGGACATATGTTATCTTGAGAATAGCTTTCTTTGAGATCATCCAAGACACCCTTGGTTGTTATATGAATCATTATATTGGCAGCCACAAAAGGCTCCATAATCTTCCATAGCTTACAAAGTAATGTAACATTCTCTGTCGTCCACTCATTATACTCAGCAGAAGTTGGAGCAGGTGTAGATGTAGTCAGATAGTCTATGTTCTGTTTGGTAATGATATAAACTCTAAATGCCTGTTCTCAGAGAAGACAATTGGAAACCCCATCAGTTTGATGGATGTAATCCGACGTTGACATTATCCATGGGATGCTTAAAATCAGCCATAATGTTGTAGATAGTAGAATTCTTTCACAAAGAATAAACCAGATGCAAATAGTCACCAAAGGCATCATCAATAACAACAACTAACAATAGAACAATAACCAGAGGTACGAGGTTCAAAAACAACAGCCAAAAAACCCAAAATCAGAAAATCGCAGGAAGGGTTGAAACTCTTAAATCACAGATGCGAAACCCTTGAAATTGCAGATGGTTATGTTTGTCTGTTTGGTCTGAAATTGTGACCACTGACAGTATAGTAGAGAGGGAACAAGTCCAAAAAAGTAGGGTTTTGCCCGACAAATTAAGGTTTTGACAGGAAAAATGAAAATCTGATCTTCCACATCAAACAAACATAATCAGTCCATAACAAGTATTCACAATGATGTTTGTGACTTAGCAGAGGAGAGGAATAACCAGCATCATTGATCAAAACCCATACAGAGTCAAAATTCCATGTGCATAGAGAGAAAAATCCTATGCGTGTAGGTCAAAAAACAACAAACCCTAGCATGCGATTAGGGCACTTCAGATAAAGAGCTTCCCCCTCCATTAACTTCAGTAACAACAATGATGGAATCTTAGTCGTGCATGTTCAAGAAACTAGAGTTCTAACAAACAGAGGTTGCTGTACACCAAAAGGTAGGGAAAAACCTTAACCACTCTCATAACAGGATTAAAGAATCACAATTCACAGGTACTGAAATCAATGCTCTGATACCATGAAACAGTAACAGAACCTGAATCAGTACCTGGTCATAAAAAAAATAAAAGAGAGAAGTCAAAGAGAAGAAGAGAAGATCGGAGAAGGGAAGACAACACAGCCCACGGTTTGAGTAATGGGCAGAATACTCAAACCGATGGTGGGAGATTGTATTTATATTGAATAAAAGAAAAAAAAAAATTACAAATTTACAATAGGACCACCGGTTCCACAACTAATAACTAGACTTAAGGCTTAAAAACTGGACATAAGTGACTTTACACTTAAATAAGAAAGATATTACAATAATACCCCTAAGAGAACCGAAAGACTTAATAGTTTAAATTTTAAAATCATGAAATGTATCTTTTGATTTCTGAGTTTAAACATAATCTCTCTCCCCTACCTCCCAATCTGTCTATCTATCGATCTATCGATCTATCACTCTATCTTTTCCATCGGATGCATAATTGAATGGAGTTTCATCCAACGTTTTGAAACAGATTCCTGGTCAACTGTACAGTCCATCCATGGAGGTTGCAAGGAGTTGCTGCAGACCACTTAAGCTAGGATATCAAAGAAGTAACAGCCCAAGGTATTACCTCTCCTTCATTGACAACGATGAGGAAGGGAAGGAACCGGAAAAGGAGGCACCTCATGTTGTCGAGCAAATGGACACAGAGAAGTCTTTTATCTACCATGAGAATTGTCTTGAATACTATTTTGATAAACCCTTACGAGTAAGTCCCTGGTAATAATTCACATCTAATTATTTTGTTTCCATTGTTAAATTTGATTGCATAATATCAACTTATTGAAAAGGTTACCGGAGATGTGCGTGTGATATTCTACCAAAAGTTGAATGGAGGGCGTCTTTTCTATGCCTGCTTCAACACAGCCTTCATTACAAACAGCTTGTTACAGGTATCTTTTCCTCTTCATCATGGAAATTCAATTGCGCTTTCATTTTTGCATCTATGCAGTAAATTGAAATGTCAAGAGACTCAAACTCAAAGAAAATTGAATGCAGCATGCATCCACCAGTGGTACTGTAGTGCACACCATATTTGTGCCCTGATGGCCGAGTGGACAGGAGTACACAGTAGGTTTGCCTCCTCCTGGACCATACAATCACAGAGTTGTCTACCTTTGTCCCAACCTTCTTTTCATTTTTCAACCGCATTCCATGTTTCTAGCCTGACTTTGGTTTGCAAACATTTCATTTGGTTTTACTATTAGTGTGGCAGCCAAGAGGAGTACCACAAGTTGAACATTTAAAACAGTGACAAACTATTACTTTTTATTTGGAAGGAGTGATTCTCTGTTTTTTATCAATTGAGTCTGGTTTACATGGTTTTCTTTTATCCAACCCCAGGGGGACCCATCCTTATTTTTGCTCTGAAATCCTTGCAGTTCTCTGTGCGAGATTTGGATAAAGTCGGGTACAAGGGTAAATCTATATGCAGCTCTGCCTTCTGTCTGGAGTTGCTCTTCGGTCCTGCTAACTCAAAATATCCATTGTCACCTCCAGTGGATGACAATGAAGTATGTGAAGATTGGTCCTGAAGTCCTTGCTGTAGGTTCTGTTTCCCTCCCTTCTTCATCATAGGTTTGGTTGAAGAAATGTTTTGTTCATCGTAAGGCATATTAACCATAACCCCGACTTGTGAACTTCGAGAAAGTGGTCCATTTAATTACCACCCAAAAACTAATTCTGCTGTTTCCCCATCTTGTTTTTGTTGTTGGAGGAAGGCACCGGAAAAGAGTCTGCGAATAATAACAGCTTTTATGCATAGATTTGGGAGCACTTAGCAGGAAATTGAATATTGTATCTTCATTTTTGATAGATGAAAGAAAACTAGTTTCTGTTTTGGTTCCTGATAATGTGAAATGGGATAAGACAATTATCTCATTACAATGTTCTTTATTTCCTGGGATGCTGTTCATTAGAAGCAATTTAGTCTATCTACTTCTCCATTAGTAAACTGGGATCAACACAAGACAGCTCACCCGATGAGAGTCACACGATGCATGGGTCATTGCCACTTACAGAACGGCCTTCTTTTGATTGATGGAGCTCAGTTTTGAGGCTTCATGACAGTAACTGCCAGATGATATCATTGATTATGAGAGGGTTCATGAAATGAGCTTTGAGGTTATGTTGGGGGTTATGAAAAAATGTTTCATATACACCATTCTCCTAGCTATTGTTATAGCCTGTTAGAGGTTATTGTCACTTTCCACCAGGGGAGGCCCATGATCAGTTGCATTGATGTTCTCTTATCATTAAGTACTTGCATGGTTCATTGCCTTGATCTTTAATTTTCCCTTTTTGAAGATTTTTACTATTGCCGTCTTTTGTGTAGAACAACATCATCTTGTAGTTGTTACAAATTGTAAATTGCTCACCAGTTGCCATTCAAATGAATGAATTTTGTTTAATATCATGGAGCACATAATTGAATAATAGCATGTATTAATCCAAAAGCCTCATGTTAATTTTAGTAATTTCTTGCCAATCTTGAAAGCAACATTGTGCATCAAATAGTGAAGGTGACTTCCAACTCCCAAGAACTTGGTGATAAACACTTCTAACTCCCAAGATGAGCCTTGTTACACAATACATGGTAGAAGCTAACATGTACATGGCTCTCAACTGCCTCCACTACTATGGCAATAAATTCCACTTTATATACATATAAGGATTCACCTAGTTCGTTCCACTCATTCCGGGGAACCAACCTGAGTGATGATGATGATGATGATGATGATGGCTCATGAATCTCTGGCTCAACAAATTGGCACAGTTGTGCTGATCTTCCTAATCGTCTTCTGTCAAAATGAACCAGGAAGGTTATTTATGTTTGTCGACTCTCGCCCATAAAGTGCGACTGTAATGTCCCCTTGCAAGGGTTGCATGAACTGCAGCAACACTATTATTGCACAAGAAAATGCTTGTCTAAAAGCTGTGTTTGGAACTATGAAGCCAAGGATCCCAGTATCTCCTAATGTGTTTGGAACCATGAAGCCAAGGAACCCAGTACCTACATCCGGACCAAGCGGTAGGATCAACTAGCATACTATGCATGGTGCATTAATTGCACTATATATAGTTGTTCAGCTTACTTATTTCCTCTAGTTGCATGTTCACTGCTGCAGCAGATCATCAGTACTGTACGGCTTAATATCAACTTTAAACTAATGGTTAAGTTTGATTTTCTTTTCTTTTCAGCAGGTTATAGGCAGTAGGGTTGGTTTGTTCCATCTATTCCAATAGCCATTATTTTATGGGATTTTCTTATTGACATCTCTCAAAGTGTCAAATAATTTGTACTTTTTTTTTTTTTTTTTTGCCCTTTAGTGGGACACAAATTTTTTTCCAAAGTAATCTCACATGTGTACTCAAAAAATATGCATGACAATGATACAATTTGGTAATGAAATATTGATATGTCACGTTCAAATTATTTTTAAAAATCCTTAAAGACGAGTTTTCCTACTCCCACAATGAATGGGAATCTATTGCCTATAGGCTTTAGATGGGCATGGGTGGGTACCCTAAGGGTATTTCGGGGAAAATAGTTGAACCTTATAAGGGTTTGTTAACCCTAGGATTGTTGGTGTGGTGAACCTTTTCGTAATGTGAATAAAAACTCTCTCTATGTTTCTATACAAATGATTTAAAAAACTTTTGAAAATAAGACCAAAAATTAAAAGGAGACGTCAAGTTCTAAATACACCTATAGAGGTGTCATTCAAACACTATCCTTTTTATCTGTTGTAATAGACTCACAGTAGATAGATGTTGCTGGTGGCAGTCAATTGGTTTAGCACTAAATTGATACTCTCGATTGTACTTGTACATATCATTGATAGATGAAGCAGTAGCAGTAGTAGCAGGAGCAACATATTCCAATTTCCAAGCTAATCTACGATTAGACACTACATGGTCTTGTAAAGGAATGCTGGATGGGGAAAGGAATTACCAACCCCTTAGCATCTTTAGGCGACACATTACACATTTGATGTAGGGAGAGTCGAGCATACGACCTCCCCCTGAACTTAAGCCAATGCTGTACTGCACAGCCTGCGCTAGCAGCCACCACCACACCAAGAGATGCTTTCCTTGGATTGAAAATTTGATGAGAAAATGAAGATATTATTGGAAAAATAATTCTTAACACTTACGAGTGCTACCTTCCATTGATCAAATGTGCCTAAAGAGGTACGGGGGCAGGTTAACTTCTCTCGCCAGTTCCTGCTTGGGGAGAGGATCCGGACTGGTGATTCAAGAGTCCACAACTATCTAGGGACTGGGATTGCAACTTTAGGTCAGGAAGGAGACCCGATCATGTCCTTGTACAAGTACCATCCAAGACCCTCTAGGGCCACTCACATGAAATCCTGTCTTCATTTCCTCATGTGGGTTCCGCAGTGGATTCCATGTGAGTGACGATCTCCCCACCACACCCCAGCATCGTTGCGATCTGGGGGCGCCATACCTATGCCCACAACAACGCCGCAACCAACCCCTGTGAGCATCAACCTCTCATACCCGACCGCTGCTACCCATTTGCAATCCCTCTCATGTGCGTAGCTCCTCATCTACCTCCATATTCCCCTGAAACCCCACAACCCAAACACGCATACTCCAGCCTCACCAAATCACCTCCACCACACGTAGCAAGCTTCTCACCACCTGCTCTACATTTTCATTGTTATATCAATACAACAATCCGTGCCCCAAAAATACAACCAACACCACTGCTAGTTTGCCAACCGCCACCTTTAACTCTCGTGCCCTGAACCTTCGTCAAACCGTGGCCCCATCTGCAACCCCAACACCTGTCGCCCCCCATCTACGACCCCTAGCACCCACCGCACCATCTACGATTCTAGTACTCATCGTACCATCTACAAGCCCAGCCCCTCTAACTACCCTCTTCACTGCAAGCCCTACAACCTCTTTTGACAATCTTCCCCTAAACCTTCCTGTGAAACCCTCTTCTAACCAAAGCTTGAACCCAAAACTTGAATTTGTTCCCTCAGACAACATTGCAGAGTGGGGGATCAGGAAGTTGAAGAGGAAGTGAGTGAGGTGAGGACGAGATGCAAGGGAAGGAGGAAACAGGGTGTGATGCCAGAGAAAGGAGAGAGAGTGATAGGTTTTATAAGATTCGTTGGAATTACCCATTTGCCCTTGCTTTTGGAGTTGTTACAATGTATAATTGTATATTCCTTTCGAGCATCTTATTCGCAATCCCTTCCTAAGCAAGGATCACAAAAAGAAAAGATTAGAAAACCACGAAGCAAAAAGAGTCTACCTAGCTACATGCCCCGCAACCCTCACCCAATGCTCCCCTTGCCCAGCTCTCCTCTACGGCTCTACCGCTTTGCAGGGATGAATTGACCACCAAGCCCTCCAAGATGCCAGTACTTTCATTGGTTACTGCGCACATGACCCCTACATTACCCCACAGAGAACGCTTTCCATTAATGACTAACGCATAAATAAAATAAATGAATTTATTTTAATTTATAATAAATAGAAGTATCATAATCATACCAAACACCTACAAAAATAGAAATTAATCAGATAAATACAAATATAAACCATAGCAAAAAAAACCTAATTTGAGTCAAAATCTAAATTAAACCAAAAGTGAAGAATCAAATTGCATTCCAATTTTACCACCGTCTTTTTTCTAAACTGCCAGAATAGGACAAAGAGTATTTCAATCCAGTAAAATTCGGTTACAAAACCCAATGACACCAACAGAGGTGTCAATCAACCTTGCCCTTATCCTCCATTGTAGTTCACCCAAAATAAAATTTCTTTAACATTAATGCTCCTCTTTTGGCTTATGTACAAGGTATGATGAACAAAACAGAATATATCATCAACATATAAAACTTTATCAAATTCTTTGCGGAGCCCATGACCCCCTGCCAACTTCTCCACCCCTCCCCCCAAACCTTTGCCCCCTAGGATCCACTAGTCAATCAAAGTCATTTCCCCAATTGACTACTTGCATTTTTTGTCTGTGCTTTGCATGTTTACACCTTACCCATGCTTATTTATTTCTTGAGACCTGATGAACTCTTCGATTCTTGCCTTCAATTCAACATTAGAAATGAGCATGTCTTGAGTAAGATGGGAACGGTTGAATGGGTCGGTCTGTCGTTCATGCAACAAATTAGCCCAACAGGAGAAAAAACATAATTGTAGTGAAACAATTACAAAGGAATTTACATTATCACTCAGAAGATGCCTCTGGATGACAGGTCGATCTACCGTGATTCTCGAAGAAGGCAGAATAACAGGATCCTTCATTAATGTATACTGCAACATTGAAAATGGGGGTGACAGGGTTCAACAATGGTTACTAGTACAAATAAAAAGAAATGGTGTCTTATGTCGCCCTACCTGCTACGCCAAGGCAAGAATGGCTGTAGTCCAAGCCACATATTGAAGTAAACATACCTGAATTGGATCAAGAAACTCATCCGGTATCTCTCCTAGTGCAGTTTCAGCGTCCATTGCCTCGGAAGCTGCAATTTTTGCCTTTTCACCCAACTCAACAAATTCCGTTATCACTCTCCCATCTTCACCTATCCTTCGTAGAACATCTGCTGCAGCAGTAAATAACTGGAGAACATTCGAAACTGTCAGAAAATATAAAGTTGCAAAAATCCATTCAAGGGAAAGGGGAGGTGGGGAGAAGAGAATCTGTACGTTCACTGTCGAGTGAAAAAAATAATCTTACCTGCTCATTATATGATCTACCATCTCTTGAGATAGCAGCTGGGAAAACCTTCTCCTTGTCTCCCCTTGCCAAGTGGATGTAAATGTGGACAATCTTCCAATAAATCATCCACGAAATCAGTAAGAGTGACACTTTCCTTTCAAACTAATCAATGAACAGCTTATAGATGGTAATCGATTAGATAGTGGCAACAGTAAATTATAACAAAAGTTCATGCCATTAGTATTCGGAAGCAGACCTAAATTGTGAGGATCTAGCAGGCACAAAAAATGCACGGTACGATCAGCACTACTGGATAGCCCCAGTCTAGGAGCTGAACGAGTCCATTGTGAAAAATAAATGGATCCAATCCATTTCAAATCATTTTGACTGATCAAAGTCCATTGACCTTCCTCTCTCTCCCCGCCCCTCCCTTTTCATTTTTCTTTTCCTAATGTGCCCAATGTGCCAAATGTATATGTTGTAATATGGAGTATAAGGGTAGAATTGTCCTTAGGGTTTTATGTTGTGTTGCCCTAGGGGCTTTACTGTCTTTGTACTCACATTCTTATTATTGTAAATAAAGGAGGGTTGTGTCTCATAGACTCAAGTCATTATTCCCAAAGTCTTCAGTATGGATTGGTAAATGATAATTATCCAATCAAATTAATTTTTAACCATTAAGGTGAGGTGGCACCCACTCAACCAGGTGACTCCAACAACCTAGCATGTTCCCTATGTAATGATTAGCCATTTTTTAATTGTGTCCAGTGTATGGAAAGCCTGTCCAAACTAACTGGACATTTTTTTTTTCCTTTCAAAAGGTGGGATTTTTTTTTTTTTGGGGGGGGGGGGGGGAGGGGGAAATAGGGACAGAAGAACTTGCCTGCAAGGATTCATATTATATTTCTAAGGCTGCTGTTATCAGAACACCTGAATTTGTCTGTGTCCTTGTTATGTAGGTGGGAACCATCCATAATATTTCAACTATGTTTAAGCCATCTGATATTTGCTTGTGGACAGACCACCATATAAAGCAGCGATGCACAATAGATGCTATGCAATATACATGAGAGAGAGAGAGAGAGAGAGATTTAACCTGCTTGAGCAATTGTTTTGGCCGGAACTCATACTTTTCAGGGTCTTTAAGACTAAGAGCTCTCCGTTGAGGACCCACAAGTTGTAACAAAAAGTAGTTCAACATGCTAGCCACTCTTTCAACCTGGAATGAGGAAGAAATATTCAGCAACGGCTAAAAGGAAACTAACAGGTTCTGCCTGGGGAAATTTTGAACTTCCTGGATAGTAAAATAAGAAAGATATACATGTCCGAGTAGAATAAACTATAATTGAAAAGACAAAAGAAGTCACCATCTCTGGAAGAAGGAAAGGAGCTGTAATCTGTTCCGAAGAAAATTCCAGCATACCAACATCTTCATTTGCCAATTTCATATCAACTCGGATAATCTACAAAACCGAAGAATGTTATTTTTATTTGATATATTGAATTTTGGTAAAATTTCAACTAGCAACCAAGAAGAAGAAGAACTACTACTACTATTACTACTCATCCTTTTCCCAACTAAATGGGGTCGGCTACAGGGATCCTTGCCCTCCAATCAGCTTTATTCAAAGTCATACTTGATACAAGGCCTAAGCTATGCATGTCTTTCCTCACCACTTCTCCTAAGATCATTTTAGGTCTGCCCCTGGCTCTTTTAGTTCCTTCAATCTGAATCAAATCACTCCTCTGTACTAGAGCATCCAAAGTCTCGGTTGAACATGGCCATGCCACCTCAAACGATTTTCTCGTAGTTTATCATGTAGCGGAGCTACTCCAAATCAGCTCTAATATGATCATTCCTTACTTTATCCTTCCTAGCAACTAAGAACATTAAAACAAAATAAAACTCACATTCTCTTGGGAATGGAAAAGCCGGGTTCTTTCTTCCCTCTCTTGGGCAGGTCTTCTCTCCCATTCAGTGGTATTTGACATCTCAGCTTCCAGCTCTTTGAGTTTAAGAATTTTATTAAGACTTTCATCAAGAAGAAAGATGCTATCATTGATTAGGAAGTTCAAAAAGTTCAAATAAACCCCCTTTTCCTCTTCTCTAGCTATCTGAAATGGCACATATGAAGTTAGTTAAATACGATCATAAGAGAAGCAGTGGACAAGTGGTTTCATAAGGCTTAATTTTGGAAGCCATGAAATAAGAAATCTCAAGAAAGAAATGGGACCAAGGATTTGTCTACCTGTCTCCATGCATTTCGATGACTAGGAACTTGCCACAGGTATTCGAGAAGTTCGGCAATATTGTGACGTATGTTGAACTTGTCATAGAACTGCAGGAACATAGACACATCTCAAGGAAGAAGCAAAGAATTGATGGTTTGTGGTCTTTATGGATTGTATCAGAGGATTGGTCATTGGACAAGACCATGATCAATCGATCATCATAAGGCAACAGAAGTACATTAAACCCATAAAAGCGGAAATTGATCAGGACATCTATGCCTCGGAATGCAAGTATGGAATACCTAGTATACCTGAAAAGTCCCAACAATCTTAATGTTAACCCCATTAACATGGTATGGTAAACATGGAGCAGAATACTGCACAATACATCTACCATATAACCTTCTACTTTCTACACTTATGGTTTCATTTATATAACTCCAGTCGATTTTCTTATGGCTACGCCAACATATGGACATCAAGTATTATATTACAACTAGGTGTGGCAGACAGATGGGTTTGAAAATATTCAACTATGGGAATATTGGGCTATATGCTTGGCCGGAAGCTGCCCGATTATTAAACGGGGCACGAGTTAGGCAAGCCTATGCCCAGACCATTTATTAAACAGGGCATGGGCTAGGCATGCCTAAGCCCAGACCATTTACCGTTGCGGGCCTGTGCAACGGTAAGGTTGCTCCATTGCCACATGTTGGTAGCGGGTTTGAATCAGGAAACAGCCTCTCCGCAAAGCGGGGAAAAGGCTGCATAAATATCTGCCACTCCCCATACCATGCAGTGATAGGCCTCATGCCCTGGGTATGCCTTTTTATAATTTAAAATTTTTTTTGTTAAATAAAGTTTTTTAATTATCCAATTGGGTGTGCTATGCAGTTTTGGGCTCAGACTGAAGGGGGTAGAGAAGCCATTGTATCCAAATAAATGCCTGAACGCAGTCCATTTAATAGTCAGGCTACTGCGCGAAGCCAAATAATAGCATCTAATTTATTAATCATGCCAGTTCAAGTGAGATGTGCTAACACTTACAGACTTACCATGCCCAATCATAGAGGAAATCTCAGAGAAGACATATGATATGTTCCATTTAATCACCATGATATAAATATTAACAAATATAATTAGCTCAAATCTATTAAACTAAAAGGCTTCCATTAAGCTAGCCATTAAAAAAAGGTTCTATAAACAACGAATCATTATCCCCTCCAATTCGTTGCCCACTCCAATTCCTCCAATTCCTCACACGGAAATGACCACCCTACCCCCTGCCCGAAAATACTGCCCAAGGTGGGATCCACTCCCCCCTATTAGAGGAATTGGAGGTGATAATTATTCTTAACCAACTGGATCAGATGGTTATATCTTTATCCAGGACAGTGATATGAGCCATCCTTTTCAAAGATCCAAGAGAAGGAAAGCATTGCCAAGACCCAGCACATGATAGGATAACAAAACAACTAAGAACCGAGTAAGCTCAGTGATGACAGGAATACAATCATTTGTTTAGTTCTAACAAAGTTACAGTAGGAATTGTTTAGGTTCTTGAGTGAGTAGAAAATTACATAAACACAGCCTTCCCTGACTCTTTGGAGCAAACAATGATAAAATATGAGTCATAACTACCTGTGTGTGAGAACCTGTGAACTCAATGTCAACATAGAGCTTCAGAAGATTCCGGACAAGATATTCAAGAGACAGTGTATGGCCTTCAAAAAGGGAAGTTGTCACAGACGAACCACTGAACAAGCAATGAAAACAGTGAGGTGGAAAAAAAAAATTGACTTCATGAAATAAGTGGCAGTGTTAGCCTGATAGGAAAGTAGAGTTATCCCACTACCTTCTACTGGGCATCCAGCAATTCAAGACTTCTACCATTTTCGCTCTTAGATATGGGTTTCTAATAAAATTTGGACTTGCCATGAACATGATAATAAAATTCATAAAATCATCCTGGCATAAGGAAGAGGAAAGTGAGATGAAAAAATGGAGAAGGTTCCATAGAAAGGACTGAATTTCAACCATAAATAAGGGAAAGATTATGAGCCCATCTACATATGAAGCGTGCAAGGGAAAAATCTGGGCCTACCAGCAAGACCCCATCCAATGCTCTAGGGAAAAAATGGAGAAGGTTCCATAGAAAGGACTGAATTTCAACCATAAATAAGGGAAAGATTATGAGCCCATCTACATATGAAGCGTGCAAGGGAAAAATCTGGCCCTACCAGCAAGACCCCATCCAATGCTCTAGGGATCCGCGAAGAAAAAATAAGCAATTCCATTGCATCTTCAATGAAGTGTTCTGGCATACATGCAAATTCCATGGGGCAACTTGATGGCAGAGGCATTTTAAATCCTCCCAGAAGACTAACCAGCCAAACCACCATTAATCTATAGAAGGTTAGTCCACGTTGAAGTAGTGCTTCATCCTTCAAACATAAGACAAAAATTAAGTTAGAAACCAACTTGGGTATGCCTAGTGATGCCCAATAGAAAAATTAAAATATAAATGTTGCCTCCATTCTGAGATCTCTCTCCTTTCAAAGCATTAAAGCAGCTCATTCCACTCAAAGAATTGTAATTATTAAATTCAAAAAAAGAAATTGAATTAAAAGGAGTTCCATAGTGACCTTAGAGATTATAAGGGAGGATATTAATGAATGTAGATATGCTAACATGTAGCTTCATTATCCTTGTTTTCTATAAAATCCCTTTCCATCTCTCAAACAAGCGGTCAATTTAAATAAGAAACATCAACATAAAACAAAAATGGGTCTCAGATAACACTTGCAACATATACGTAGAAACTGAAATCCATGATCTAGAAAACACAATGTAACAGAGAAAAACAATCAAGCAACCACAACACAAGGATATACGTGGTTCAACAAGGTGCCTATGTCCACAGAGAGATGAGCAGTTTCACTGGCAATGGAGAATAGGGTTACAAGCTCTCTTCCAATGTTTAGGGAATATCAACTGGCCCAGAGCCAAACTAGATCCACAAGCTAACTCTAACATTGACTTTATAAAGATCAACCCAATTGAATCTCAATTTGCCCAATCCTCACAAAATTAGCCAAGAATTCACTGATAGACCCAAGCTGTTCCTCAAATTGTTTTAACAAAACCTCTAGTCTTTGAACTTCACAAATTGGACTAGTCTTGATGCAGGAGCCCTTCCTTGGACCGGCACAAACCCGTTGGGAAGCCTAGATGGAGATGAACCGGGTCCAAATTTAGTTTTGGTCCAGTAGGATATGAGGGATTTATCTACTTGGGTTATTATTGTAATTGTCACTTTAATTTTATATAGGGAATTTTTAGATTGGTTTAGATAATTAGGAGATAGAGTTATATTTTATTTCTATTTCAGTTTTAGACTACAATTAGGAAACTTTCAATTTCTTTTTTATAAATATGCCTTGTAGTCCAACGATGGAGAGTTGAATATAGAATGAAGTTTGAGTTGGGTTTACCTCCCTCCCGGTTGCGGAGTTGTGTATGACCAGGATGGTCAAGTGTGATCTGTTCTTCTTCCTTTTCTTCACTTCTTTTCCCTCTAGTTCCAGGTACGAGCTTCTCTCCCTCACTCTCAGCCTTTCGTCCTCCACTCCCTACCCCATTGATCAAGTACCCCTCCTTCTCGTGTGAGTTCTTTTCTCCTTCTTCCTTATTTCTTTCTATTCTCTTTATTCTCCCTTTTACTTTTTCTGTTTGCTATTGTTTGTTTACCCTAGTTATTTTAAGCGCCCAGTTTCTAGCGGTGCCAACAGCCTTCCTTTGTTGAGTTCCATCTCCCACAATCCCTCTCTTTTCTTCTTAAGATTTGGGGTGAAAGTGCCTTGGGTATAGGCAACTCAAACCCTCCAGATTCAGTTCCTAAGTCTGCTGTGCATGTGTTGTCATTGTTGGCAACCATACTGGCACACACACTGTTATCTCAGTGATGCGGTGGTCAGACAATATGTGAGGTGTCTGGAATGCTGGTGACTATGTACAGCTCAATGGCAGTGAGATAGGGCAGTGAACAGAATGTTAGGGATTCAGAGGCAGTAGTAGTGGCTCAATGGCAGTAGAAATATGTTATGGCAGTTATCAAGGTGGCAGCAGCCTACAAAGGTGTAGTATGGCCTATGATGCTCCAGGGACATGTATACATTGTGCATACAAACAAGGGTAACTTTGAAGAAAATTTTAGCTGGCAAGATGGCAGATTTGGACGATGGGATGAACTGAAAAGTTGTCGAGCTCCGAGTAATGTAGTCCTAGATTGGTAGGAGACCAACTAGGAGCCAATCAACCAGGATCTGTTATGAACAGGTGAATCGGCTAGGTCAAAATAGGGTTTTTGGTAAAATTAGGGTTAGGGTTTGATGTATGGGTTATGTCAAATCAAGGTAGGGGAGTCTATCAGTGAAAGATCCTGATGTGTTTTAATGGATGGAAGTATGTAAACTTGAATGGGCAACAACTTAGGTTTAGGGTTTCGAGTTTTTGAAAAGAGGAAAAGAGAGGAATTAAGGATTTGGTTGGGCAGAAGTTAATCAAACTTGAATGGTTTTCTTAGGAGGGTATGAGGGATAATCGCTCAGATTTGTAGACTGTTCTAACGGTTGGTTTGGTTTGGGCATAAATTAGGTTATGGGAATGTTGTTCAGTGATGGATGGGATGTTAGGGTTTGGTGGTTTAGAGGATTAGAAGAAGGACGGGGATGCTTCCAACTTACTTGTAATGGCAGAAAATTATTGGCAGCAGCTTGTTGATGGAGGAACTTGAACTAGAACTTGAAAGTAGATCTTCAAAAGAATCACTTGGGCTTCACACCGCAAGGTGTCGATTGGATCAAACACCAATCCCACCAATGAACCACCTAGGCTTCCCGCCGCAAGGTCTCAATCGGATCAAACACCAATCCCACCAGCCATGATCAAAAAAACAAATCTTCAATGGAGAAGAAGAGCAGTAAAAGCTTTTCATTAATATCAAAATTCATGTTCAATAATTGCGCCCCTCACAACCTTGTATAAAAGACTTAAAAATAGACTCCTACACTAAAAAGGAAAGGCCTAACCCAATCCTTAACCTATTAGGTAAGTTAGACTTACTAGGAAACCGAAATAGACTCAAAACAGTCTCCTAATCCAACCCAACTAAGCACTTGAAAGAAAACTACTAAAATCACTTAAATTGAACCATTGGTTGAACCGGTTCAATTTATGAACAAAAACACCAAAATAAAACTGTATGGAACTAAAACAACTAATCCCGTATGTAACCCTATTACCCATACTTTAGGACCATAAAAGTGGCCTATTACATAGAAACCCATGGGATCAAAGGTCCAACATATATATAACCTAACCCTAGACTTATTCCCATTAAAATAAGCCTCATTTAGTGATGTATCTGCATCACCGAGTCATCTTCCAAATGCAATAGGAATCGTTTCAATCAGACATTGGATGAGAAAGTTATGCCCATTCTTGTATGGACACTCAAAAAGGCCCTAAGTGTTCAATGAAATTTCAAACTGAAGTGGTACACACCATTTTGAAGTTAAGTGGGATCCATTGATGTGTTGGCATGGTCGAAAAATGGTTTTGTTGTATTTATTGTCGTGGCACAATGCCACTTGTCCTGGTGGGGCCAGCCCAGCCTGCCATGCATGCCAGCCTAGGCCATTTCGCAGGCAACGCAGCCATGCCCACAAGCTAGCAGGGACCTGTGCAGGCAAACCGAAGCGCATGATGCACAGCCCTGCATGCATGCAGCTGCACCCGCACACCCCGTGCAGACCGGCGCGCATGGCATGTCAGTCTGCAGCCTGCCCGGCTCATGCGATTTAGTCTCTCCTGCGGCTAAGTACCAAGACGCACACAACGTGTTCGACGCACAAATGAAGTCAATACACTCCAAGCTCTCGGTGAACAGGTGTGCCAAATGTAACCCCATTCCAGAATTGGGTCCATCATCCGATTGGCATCGTGGGAGGATCGGCATCTAAAGGCTTACACAATGCACTAACAGGAGTGCTCTGGAGATTCTCCTGGATTACCTTTCATTGGCCATGGGTATCATTAATTATGATCCGTGCTACACTGGATCGAGACCAAACGATAATAAGCATGTGCGCTTAAATCTTTTTAATGATTCCTTTTCGTTAAATCTCAGCCACTTATCTCTGATTTAAATCCAACGATCCAAATCAGAGATTCCAGGATCCTCCAATCGACAATCGAAACGTAGATGCTTTTTTTTCATGTGACATATTGTTTGTCACGAGCAATGCCAATCTTAAGGTGCTGATTGATCGTGCGTACCTCAATTTACGCCAACTGGTCTACACCGATCCGACTGCCTACATTTTGTTTGTGCTTTATGGTTCTGATCGCATGGCCCATACACTCCCCATGCTCCGGTGCTTCATTCAAAAGATGACTTATACACTGGTAGCAGTATATACAGTCCTAAACATTAAAAAACTTGATTCACAACACCTATTCAGTTATGTGCATATCTATAAAGCTGCCTATTACATCCATTAGTCTATATACCATCCAAAATCAACATTATTCTTATAATCCAAATTAAATTCCCAAAAAAAACCTCAAGTCCTACTCCAGGTTCTCAACCCTCAAACCCTGGAGCAGTGTATGTTTCCTCTCATGTCTCCTCTTCTTAAAACATCAACATATAAAAGGGTGAGCTAATGTCCAGTGAGGTGCACATGGTCATATACGTTCAAGCATTCATAAGTACAATAAATAAAATGGAAACAGAAGTAACAGTTATAAATTTCATTCTTTATTTAACTAGGTCAAGTCATGGTCATTTTGTGAACTACCATATGTGCACACATTAGTTGAGGGTGGTAGTCGACCTCGTATCATTATTCTACTGGAGTCCCAGGCTCTGCAGCCTTGGGGAGGAGGATACAGTAAGCATCACAGATGCACTCTACTCCAACTATTCAGTCACCAGTAGCACTGGGGAGGATCAGCATTTGGCATAACATCTCACTAAATCACTTATCTACTCCATGTATCCAGTCACCAGGAGCATTGGAGAGGGCAAGCTCTAGATTAAACATAACATCATACTAGACTTACCTACTCCATGTATCCAGACACCAGGAGCACTAGGGATGGCAAGTTCTAGTGTCATATAGGTTGTGTCTTCACCTTATTCCAATCACCAGGAGCAGTGGGATGGACACCGACCTACTACCTTTTCTTTAAGGCCCTCATCCAGCACGTAACCCCCTACTGGAGAGGGGTGGTAGTCACAGGGTTGTTCAATTTACATGTCACCATCAATCATATCACATTTGTCATTCTTTCATTTATTCTTTGTGCATTTCTTTTATTTTCTTTCTTTCTCATCCATTCAATCTTTCCTTTCCATTTTCATTCACACATAAAGATAACATTTCCATAAAGCTCATAAGACATTCCATAACATACTCTACATCATACATTAAGATATTAAATCACATTCCAAAATACTTGTCAATTCTATAGAAAACCTAGGACCTGTAACCAGTAACTTGAGAGAAGAGAAAAAAGAGAGAATGAGAGAATAATAGCTTGTTGTTTTCATTGATAGGAAAGCCCCTCTATTTATAATAGAGGGAAAATTACAAATAGAAAGGGGAACTCCTAATCAGATTAGGAATTCCTAATCATGATAGGATTCCAAGTTACAATAGGAAAAGAACTAGAACTAACAACTCAAACTGAAACTAAGACTAACAATTCACAATAGAATTAGGACTTGACATAATTAGAAACTAGGACTCCAACTAGGACTAGGAAAATAGAAGATACACATATCAACCAAATCACTGTTCACGTGAACAGTGTCACATGAACAGTACTTCAACAAATTCAATATTTCGTGTATCATTACATGGCATACATAACCAAGCACCCATGTACTATCATTTTAATCGTTTAAAACAGTAAATACATGAACATCATTCATTTCATTCATACATCTTAAATACTTTCCTATTCATAGATCATAAGTACATTGCAATCACATAACATAGCCATGAACCCTCACAATGAAATATATGAACATTCCTTCTTCATTAGTTAAGGTATCATTTCATTTCAAGCATAACATGTATTTCTTTCAACCTAGCATAGCACATATCATAGCCATTTACATTGTCTCATACCATTCATTCTAAACTATTGAATACATAAACCATATACTCAAGCATCATGTAATGTAGCACATCATAACACACACAGTATATAAACATGTTCCCTCACCTTTATGTCTCTAATGCTTGACTCAACTCAAACCCAAAGTATGTGTATTCTCCAATGGTTTCAGCAGCTCTAACACCCACTTTTAGTTTGAATTTAAAGCATAATCCCTTCAAATCATCAAATGTAATAACAAACCAAATCAACTACGTAACCAACTTTCTAAAATCTAAGCAATCTCAAATAAAATATGATTCCATACTTACCTTAAAAGTTCAACTCCATTTGATTCCAGCTCCCCGTTTCCTTTTTTCAATCTCTGAACTCAAATACAACCCTCTTTTAATCAACTTTCTCTTCAGATAACAGTGGTGTAGCACCTCAAGAACCCAGATTTGATGCAAACCCGAAAAGGTAAGCAAGACAAGATCGAATCTGGAAGAAAATAGGGGTAGGCATAATGAAGATAGATAGACAAGTTATAGATGAAGATAGATAGGTGGCAGCCTAGAGTCCCACTAGTTGCCCAACCATCAAAGTCCCACCGAGGTCACGATCAAAGGAGTCCCACCTTGATCCCGCTTGAGTCTCACAAACCTTCTTGCATCTCACAAAAGGAGTTGTCATATTTCAGATTTTCCTTGGAATTTCTTGGATGATTGAGAGCCTACCCATGATTTCAATTTATAGATGAAGGAGGCTGAGCCTCAATTGATTACATCCTAGTCAGCATTTGCAATTCCCAAACAAAGGGAAGACTTCCAAATGTTGGATACATGAACAACAAAAACATTAAATGGTCTTTCGGAATTCCCAAGACATGGGGGGAGGCTTCCAAAGACAATAATTACTTAGCTAGGAAAAACTAAAAGACTAATTAATACTACCTAAGAAAGTAAAACTCACTACATTAATTAACCTAGGAATGAAAGTAAGCTACTACTAAGCCTAATCCCGTATACCTTCCTAGTACCCACATTTTAGGCCCATTAAAAAGTAAACACGTGGAATCAAAGGCCCAATGCATACATAACCCAACCCAAGGCTTATTTCCAATGAAATAAGCCCATTATGTGACTTATCTATCTCAATTCTCCCCTGCTTGAAAAAAACTCGACCATGAGTTTTACAAAATGGAGGAATCAACTTTGTGTGGTGAACATCCGTCTTCAAACCATAACAATACTCAGGCAGCTCATGGATGTTAGGAATTTAGTCTCCAAGGCGTGGAACTTTCTCTTCAAAAAATTCAGGTGGGATCACGAACTCTATGTGATCAACTTCAATATCATCAGTCATGTCCATGAGGTTGTCACGAAAGTGTAAAGTGTATTCAACCTTCTCCGCTTCAAACTCTAACTCTTTAAGTTCTTTGTCGTTCACAGTCTCCTCAATGGTTTTTCAACCACCTCGTCAACTGTAGTGCCAAATTCCACATCGTCCACTGCCTCAAATTTGCTTGTATAAGCCTCAACATTCGAAACATGAAGGACTGGCTCTTCCTTGACGACAAAGATTGCTAGACCTTCTTCAACATTAACCTCAATTTCAGGTTTTGGTTCCCTTATTGGAGGTTTCTTCTCTTGTTGCTTTTTGGGGTAAAGTGTTTGAAATACCCCAACTCTGCTCAATTCGAGTCAACCGAGTATTCAGCTAGTTCATCGACTCATGTATCTGATTCATTTGTTCTTGTTTGTGACGTTGTTCCATTCTCGTCACTCGATCAGTCAAGGACTTCAAGTAATCCGCAATTTATTGTAAAGTAACAAATTTACTTCCTTGTGGTATAGAACTATTCTCGTTTCCAGCCATGCACTGATTAACAATTGATGCAGACCCAAAAGGGTAAGCAAGCCAAGATCGAATCTGGAAGAGATAGGTTGTAGATGAAGATAGATAGGTGGAAGCCTAGAGTCAAACTAGTAGCCAACCGTCGGAGGCCCACCGAGGTCACAATCGAAGGAGTCCCACCTTGATCCCGCTTGAGTCTCACAAACCTTCTTGCATCTCACAAGGAAAAACTCTAACAAAAGGAGTAATCATATTTCAGATTTTTCTTGGATTTTCTTGGATGATTGAGAGCTCACCCATGATTTCAATTTATAGATGAAGGAGGCTGAGCCTCAATTGATTACATCCTAGTCAGCATTTGCAATTCCCAAAAAAGGGGAAGAATTCCAAAGGCTGGATACATGAACAACTAAAACATTAAATGGTCTTTTGGAATTCCCAAGACATGGGGGAGGCTTCCAAAGGCAGTAACTACTTAGCTAGGAAAAACTAAAAGACTAATCAATAATACCTAGGAAAGTAAAACCCACTACATTAATTAACCGAGGAATGAAAATAAACTACTACTAAGCCTAATCCCGTATGGCTTCCTTGTACCCACATTTTAGGCCCATTAAAAAGAAAACACATGGATCAAAGGCCCAATGCATAATTAACCCCACCCAAGGCTTATGTCCAATAAAATAAGCCCATTATGTGACTTATCTGCATCAAGATTTTCCTTTAATTTCACATAATCACAGCAACTCAATTCCAAAATCACAGCTTTCATTAAAGAAAACCTACAACCAATACCCATACCATTTCAATTACATATCAATCTCTCAACATTTAATATCTAACTTCTACTTCAAAGAGTAATCTAATTCGTACTCATCTTCATAATTGGTTTCAAACTCAGCTCTGTTCCCTTCTTAATTACTTGTGAACCTAGTTGTTCCTTCTTCTAATCACATAGGTCCTTTGAAATCTTGAGATTCAGCAGCCTAGAAATTCAGAAGTCCTATTTAATTCACACACTCACATCAATATCTACTTCTTCTTCCTCCCTCTTTCTTATTCTTCTTCTTTGTTTCCAAGTACTCCAACAAGAGCCCAACTGAACCAGCTTAGTTCTCTTAGGATCTCTTCAACCCAAACTCTAATTCCCAAACATTTGAACACCACAGCAACCCAGATTCTGATTGTCACATACCTTAGAAACTTGGTTTAAATTTGACTTTCAGCTTCCTATCTTCTTCTCCCAATTCTAGAACCCAATTGGAACTTTATTTCAGCCCCAATTTCTCTTCAATTTTCACTGATTCAGCATCTCAAATTCACAGATTTTCATTTAGTTTCACGAGGACACAACAGCCTTTAGCTCAATTCCCACCTTCCCTTCTTCTTTTTCTTCTTTTCTTCAAAGTCTGAATCGGTTTTGTTTGCTGAGAATGGGTGCTAATCTTCTTTTTTTTAATCTCCAACCATATATATATATATATATATATATATCTAAATGGTCACTAATTATATAATTAAAATACTAACCATGACTACTTAATATACTAATTAGATCCACTAATCCCATATGATTACTTAACACTAATACACTCTTAACCTTCCTTTAACATGGTCAGGCCATGATTTAAACTTGATTACTTGCTCTCATGACAACTCACCAGCCCATGCTAGGTGGCTTATCCTTGTATTACCACTACAGCACAACTTAGTTATGAAGCTGCCACATATAATCCACTAACTACGATGTTGATGATATACGTCCATTATCAAACCTTGTGACAATACATACCACCATGCTAGGTGGCCTCATCCTAAGCCACCACCACACCTAGCCAAATATTTGATGGCTGCGCATGTGGCCTACTAGGGTGCTACCACCCTCGAAACCTCCACTAACTCCTATTATCCCAGTCAAATCTTCAGTATAATCCAATTATTTGGACTCTTGACACCTCAACAGCCATGCTATGTGGTTGGGCTGAAGAATGCCAATACATTTCAACTTAACCAAGTGCTGCCACCTATCTTCGACTAACATCTAAACCCCATTATCCCCTAAACCTTGTTAAATCCTTATTAAACCCCTTTTAACCCCTCATTACCATAACTACAGCCAGCTCCTACTTCCCTATTCATACCAGCTTCACATTCAATTAGCGTATAACTTACATACATATATATATAAACCTTAGTGTATAAGTACATTCCTATAAAATGAATATCTTATAAGAATAATTATTAGATAATATAAGTTACCTTAAACATTAAGAAATAGTACATCTTATAATTAAATAATAATAAATAGTAAAAATCAGAATACAAAACATTACAGAAGTTTATATCCAATGCCACTGATCGTGACAAATAATAACAGTCATGCCACCACACCATAACAAATAATAAAATAATATAACAAGATCATATAAATTAATTTAAATAACAATAAAAACACTCCCATCATGCTGTCAACATTAATAAAATATTCACAAAAACATTAAAATATTTGTAACCATTCCAACAGAATAAATAAAATAATCATAACACATAAATGGGATGTTACACACTACTCCAGGGATGTAGGCATATTGCCGAATCTCATAAAAATCCATGTGTTGCGGATGTCTTTATTGTTTGCATCATGGAGATATGAAGTGTGTTTGCTGCAGGAATGGTGCACACAGTGGAAATACCTTGCCACAGGGTTGAGTGTGCCTGTGGTTGGGAGGCCAGGTGTGTCTCACGAATGTGTGTTTGTGTCTGTGCAAATGCAGTTCAGTGGTAATTAAGAAGGCAGGAATTTATTAAGGGAAATTGATTCACCCCCCCTCATGACAGCCATAGATCAACAAAGTCCTCCATTATTGGAGATTTGAGCTGGGTTTCAGGTCTTAACCTGTAGGTACCACCAGTTACAATTTCAATGATTGAAATCTATGTCAGTTGATGATCAATGGAGCTGCTAGGGCCTGTATTCAGTGGAATATTGAAGTAGAATCTTACTCTTGAAATCTCAATTCGATTGGTGTCTTCTAGAGAGAGTTCTCTCATCCGAAGAGATCCTGGTTTTCTGCCCTTGGTTTGCGCTGGATGTAGGAGACGATATCCCCTACCCCACGATTCTTTTGTTCTTTTAATTCCCTCATTGCCCCTCACTTTTCTTCTTCATCTTTGTCCTTTATTTTACTTCCAAGTCTACCCCTAAACTATAATTCTGAATACATGTTATGTCCTCTCTCCTTTACCTACCAAATTAAACATTGGAAAATCTGGTTTATTACGAGTTTGCCATTCCTTTCTAGTGCTTAGATTTTTGTGAATCGTGTGGGCCCGTAGCAAACCCAAATAGGGTTTTGTGACCTGGGTTCTGCATCAAGTCTTTTCCTTCATTAGAATGTAGTCCTAGATAGGTAGGAGACCTACAAGGAGCCAGACATCGAGGACCTGTTGAGCTGCTGGTTCGATGGGACAGAATTGGAGTTGTAGGTCAAGTTTAGGGTTAGGTTAGGGTAATAGACAGGTATCTTATATGGTAAAGCTGGGCAGGTGTAGGGGAGTCTAATGAACTAGGTTTTACGAGCTTTGGATGGGTAGAAGTAGGTTAGATGGATCTGGGCAGCAACTACGATTAGGGTTTTGAAAGGGGGAAGATGAGGGCATCTAGGGTTATGATAACAGGAAATCAGGTGGTTGAATGGGCTTAATATTTAGGTCGAATGTGGGTAGGGTGGAAGGGAATATATGCTAAAAGTTACAGCTAAATCAGATGGTTAAATCTGGAGTTATGGAGCTTTCCTAGTAGCTATAGGAGAGGGGTAAAAGTGTAATTTCAGACAATAGGTTGGGTGGATGGTACTGAAATTTGGATTGAGTCTCCCTTAGGGTTTGAGGAAGATTCGATCAAAATTTTAGCAGGTTCTAACGGTTAGATTTGGCTGGGCAGAATTCTCGCGAAAATCACCTTGCATGTGACCTTCTAGAATAGAAGAAGAATAGTTGCAGGTTTTAGGGTTCTAATGGATCTATGGTATTAATGGTGGATGAGGAAGGTAGTAAGGATTGAGTATTAGCAATGGGGATCGATGGGGCTGGGTTTAGATGATTAGGAGAAGAAGGGTGTGGGCTAAAACTGTAAACTACCTACTTGAATTGTAGGTCTTCAATGGCAGTAGCTTGAAGAATAGAAGCAGGTCCTCCCGATCTACAAGATACAAGGAGTCAATTGGAGGTCCACCAATCCCTTATAATAGATCTTCCCGGTACTACCAGACGCAAGGAGTCAACTGGAGATCCACCAGTCCCTTCACCTTGATATAACTCACAAGGCAGCACTCAACAAAGCAGAGCAGCAGCTATGGCAGCAAACAAAAGCTTTTTCATTAAACAAATTCGTGTTCAATATTTGGCCCCCTTACATCCTTATATAAAAGATTCAAAATTAGACTCTTACAATAAAAAGGAAAGGCCTAACCCATTCCTTAACCTACTAGCTAACTTAAACTTACTAGGAAACTGAAATAGACTCAAAATAGAGTCCTAATCCAGCCCAACTAAACAATTAAAAGACAAACTACTAAAATCACTTAAATTGAACCACTGGTTCAAACCAGCTTTGAACCAGTTCAATTAAAAACATGAAAATAAAACTAAGTATAGGACTAAAACATCTAATCCCATATGCAACCTAATTACCCATAAAAGTGGCCTATTACATAAAAAACCCATGGGATCAAAGGCCCAATATGCATATAACCCAACCCTAGACTTATTCCTAATAAAATAAGCCCATTTCGGTGATGGATCTGCATCAAATTAGCAAAGCATGTTCTAAAGACTTAACAAAGGTCTATTGGGTTACAAACATTGAATAGATGAAACTCTATGAAAGGAAACACCACCTTAAAGTGGCAAGTGAATCACAAGAGTTGACAATACCCTAAGCATTTGAGCTTCATAACATAGCTTCTCTTGTGTATACGACTCAATATCTTTCTCAAAACGAGCTATATCCAACACTAGTTGTGGAGAGGGTGTTTGTCCCTGCATGGCTTTCAAAGTGGACAGAGTATCTTCACACCTGCTCAACTCCTGAAATTCATTTCATACAGAAAAAAACATGAGAGCGAGAGAGAGAGATCATTAAGACATATGTATTAAACATGTCTCACCAACCTGAACTAGATGTTTAAAATCAGAAAATGCTTTTAGTAGCCCCAAGTTGAGCACCCTGGCAGTCATAAAGAAACACTCGCAGATAAATGAATATTTAGGTTTCCCACCACAGCTTGACATTGGTCTGGCATTAGAGAAGAGCAAAGGTCCACCAGCACTACTGCCAGAACTGGTGGCTTCTTGAGATTGTAATAGACGATTCTCATCGTCACTCTTTTTTTCAAAGGGATTATCTTTATTAATCCACTCTGTAATTTCTTCTGATGATGCATGGAAAGCTGTTAAACTCCTAAAAAAACCATAAAGGTGTATTGCTGATAATCAGTACTGAACTAAGGACAAAAATGAAGAACAAAAATAAAAGGGAGAGAAATAGCTAAAGGCCAATAAAGTTAAAGGAACTCACCATAAATCCAAACGTGTACCATGGAACACATATTTTGGATCAATTTTGTCCCTTTTGGTCAGATTTGCATCTAAGAAAGGCTCACAGAGTCGAAGCATGACTGTACTGAGATTAACAAACATTCCTGAACTTGCACAAGATAATGGATCAACCTGTGACCAACATGTGGGGCCAACAAAAGGTTAAGATGGAAAATAGAACAATGGCTTGATATTTTTCGTAGGACATCCCACTGACGCAGGAACCAAAACCATGTCCAACCATTGACAGATGCCATCTGAAAAACATTCACCTGCATTTGAGACCTTGATGAGTTCTTTTTGATCACCTCAGCAAGATATTCAAGAACACTCTCCCGTGTATCAGTTTTCTTAAGGAGAGTGAGAAGAACTTCTCCAAGGCCATCATATAAGTTATTCATGACAGTCTTAATAGTTGTGAAAGAAGATAATAAATCAGCAGGACGACGAGTTGAAGCTACTGAGAAACACTGCTGCCTGGTGTTCCAAAATACACAAAAAAAAATAAGGTAAGCAATGACAACTGCATAAGGGAAGCTAACTGGAACCATATCCTTCCAATCCTAGGCTATCAGATCAAATAGAAGACATCGAAGCCTTTAAGGAAAATATGATGGGAGATAAAGCGTATAAAAAGTGGAGTTTTTTTTTTTTGGGTAATAAAAAAAGTGGAGTTACAACACATAAAATGAGAGGAAAGATATCAACCATCTCCTTAGGCTCTAAATATATATTCCCAGAATCTCCCTGACGCTGCAACTTTCCAATGAGTATCTAGGACAGAATTCTGCTTGCTTATCCAACTGCAGCAAGATTATCCCTATCCTCCCTTACACAAGAGACAGAAAAATGGAAGAGAGGCAATCAAAGGTTGCCAACTTCACAACAAACACGTAACATCACTGCATACTTTGGGTTTCTTTCATATCTTCAATCATACAAATATTCAAAAAGCACACAGAACGCTGCAAAGCAACTAAAGTACATAACATATGGAACAGGATACAAATTTCAAAAATTTCTGTCATTTCGTTTCGGTATTTCGCTCATTTCGGCATTTTGCACCCCAAAAATGGCCAAGCAAAACTCATAAAAAAAAAATAAAAAAAAAAACATGCAATGTTTCGACGAAATTTCGGTCTGGCCGAAATGGCCCTAAATAGCACCATAGCAGAAGACCATCCTCTGGATTGCAGATGATCCACAATTAGTACTTTATCAAGGGCCAGAATCCATGCGAATGTGTTAATTCTAGGGGCCGAATGGATTTCCATTAGAACTTCTTGATATTCATATTCAACTCTCTTGAGAGAAACTGGCAATACAATGCTCCTTTAAACAAACCTTATGATCTCCCTGTCCAAATTCCATTGTCATCCCTTTCCATATTTATCTAACAGCTGTATAAACTCTCCTATCATTTAGTCTACCACTCTAGCATGTCCCTTCTAAAATTAGGGGCCCAAATCACTGAACCTTCTTGCACTTCTAAGCATTAATTGGTATTCAAAGTTCACTTGATATTTAAATACTCAAATTAACTTTACTGCAGCACACACACAGAGTTAACATGTAAACATGATTGACTAAAGACTAAGGAGGAATGTTCAAAAAGATAATCAACCCATAATGTGAGAATGAAGATTCAACTGTTCATATCTTCATTATTCACCTAGTTTTGAAATTATCAAACTGGTTTTCTCTCACTGATCCTCGTAATATTCCTCGTTATGAATCTCCATGAAACAGCAGATGGGGGAGACACATACACATATGAGATGTGTTGTGTTTCCACTTCTAATTTCATTTCTGCCCTGCATAATCCAGTATTCAAAGGGTCCAACTATGATAATTCGACACCAATTGGAAAGTCGCACATCCTGCAAGCTTTTGTTTCTTAAAAACAAATCCTGGGCTGGAGGTAAGTATACATTCCTTTCCATTACTTATAAATTAAGGGGAAAGAAAATGTATTGAAATCCATTAAATTTATAAAGAAAATAAAAGAGATTAAATAGTAGTGGCAGTAGAAGTTGAGTAAAAAGAAGAAATCAAACTCACCCAACATCAGGCTCACTCTTGAATATAGTATTATCAGGAAGAGCACTGACATGAAAGAAAGGACCTAAAATGCTGGTCATCTCAATGACACGACCGTTGACATAGGCCCCCTTGGGTACCCACCAGGGATGATTCACCAGAGCCTTGGCACCACTGGGAAAGCTAACAAACATCAGTAACGCCCTCAAGGGTTGCTGAAAGTTTCCAAGCGCAGACACTTTGAGAACAACACCCCTCAAATCCTCATACAAGCCCTTTAGGATTGGCTCCAAGCTATCATAATCAGCGTCCCGGAAAAACTCTTCTAGAAACCCGGGAGGGCAACTCAGTTCACCACCAGTACTACTTCCTCCAAACCCATCGACTGAGCTCGAAACTTCTGATAAAATCAGAGGCAGTAAAGGCGAAGTAGTCTTCTTATTGGCCAGGCTGATTTCTGTGTTGGGGAACATATCTGGATTACCCAAATGAATTCGGCAATAGGAAACGGCCAATTTCTTCGCCTGCCGAACAACGGATTCCAATTCGGATCGAAAAATCTTATTTTTCATGATTGTAATCTTCTTACCCTCCTCATGAGCACGACGATAGCACCCAACCAAATAACCGAAAGGCCGCTCCGAAGAGGGGAACTGAACGGAGAGGCGATCAATGAGAATCCGCTCCATCAAATCACTGGAAAGCAAAAGGGGTTTACCTTCACTCAGAATTTCAGCTGCAGTCATCTCCAAATACACTATTCTGGAATCATCCTCCATAGAATCTACAAGAGAGATTAAGAAAATCTTCCGAAGGATGACGTCTTCTACCTCTGCTGATCTCTGAGGCTTCTGAGTCGCCATTGCATGTAATACTAACCGATGATCAAAAATATGAACAACGGAAAAGAGAGAAAAATAATTTATGAGTACAGAAAGTTATAGATTTTTAGATGCCGACATGACTGCGTCCAAAATCCATTTTGTCACATGATACTTAGGGTTTTACGAGAGAATGTACAGGAAGACGGGTGAGGAATACCAGATAAGAAGAAGACGAACAAGAAGAAGAAGCCATTTGAAGATAAAGAATTAAATCTGCCCAACAATAAAAAGATACATAAATACAGAGACCGAATGAGAGACGAAGACTAGACTCCATTGTTAAGACATAAGTTAGCAGAAGATCCAGCACTTCTAATCTGTAAATCCAGGCTACCAATCACATTGGTTGAACCTCCTATTTGGAAAACGGGGGAGGATTCCCTCCAACGCCGTGTGCAGTTTCGAGCGTTACGGACCACGGGCAAGGTGCTAAAACTCAGGTTTCGACCAGCCTCGGTCGAAACCTAGAACTTTTTCAAGCTAACTCGAACCATGGTTTTGAAGCCCAGAAGTTGTTTTTTTGCCCAAATTCTTATTGTGTTACCTATTTTTAACATTTTAAACTCAATTCATGCATTAATTTGGAACATAACTGGAACATAACTCCTTCAATATAAATGAGATTTAGGCAATCTTGAATTTGTTAGAAAATTTTGTTTTGATAGCTTTCCAACAATACCAAGATTGCTTAAATCTCATTTATATTGAAAGAAATTATGTACTGGTCAAACTTTATTTGTTGTACACGAATGCTCTCAAGATCGCTCTAAATGAAAATATATTTTTAGACATCAAAACAAATGAATATTGTACCGCAATTTTGATTTTAGCAATGTTTTACTATATTAAGATTTTTGAAATTTTTTGATTTGAGAAAAACTAGAAAATTGAAAATTGCACCTATTGGCGAAAATCCAGTTTTTATTCTTGAATTGGGAGGTTAACTTTTTTTCTTTTGGAATTTGATTTTTTAACTATTTTTATTGGATTCAAATAAGGGTATTTGCTTATTTATGAATAATGTCTTTAGTAAATCAAATAGGGGGTATTCCCCCTAGTTTCGATGGGCATATGTGTCGAAACCAATCGAAACCCAGTCGAATCTAGGGATTTTATAAAATCCCCCTTTAACTCGTCTCAAAAACCTACGAAACCGAGTTAACTCGGTGGTTTCGATAGGTTTCGACCGAGTTTTTCTTCCATGACCACGGGAAACACATAAATAAGGGCTATTTATGACATTTTAAATAGATGCTACAGTAATTTGAGTCGAAGGGGCAAAATTATGCTCTCAGGTTCCTGCCTGGTACAGTTCGTCCAGTAGCTCTAAAAGAGGGGGTGGACCCCACCCGGTCAGTGTGTTCGGGTAGGGGGTAAGGTAGTCATTTCCACCCCCTATGAGAGAAACCGAACGAACTGTACCAAGCAGGAACCTGAGAGGATAAAGATCCGTGGAAGGGGGTGCACGCGGGAAAATTATCTGCTCCATTTCCCCAAGTGTCTCTACTAGGTATTTTTATCTGCTCCATTTCCTACCCACTCCATTTCCCCAAGTGTCTCTAATAGGTATTGTTATCTGCTCCATTTTCTGCCCGCTCCATTTTCCCAAGTTTCTCTAATAGAGGGGGGTGGACCCCACCCAGGCAGTGTGTTCAGGCAGGGGTAGGGTGGTCATTTTTGCACCCCTCTATTAGAGGAACTTGGGGAAATGGAGTAGATAAAGGTCCCTCTAATAGAGGGGGGTGCACCCCACCCGGGCAGGGGTAGGGAAGTCATTTTTGCCCTCATATTTCAGGAACTTGGGGAAATGGAGCTGCTCGGGAATGGAGCTGATAATGATCCAGTGCACGCATGCAATTTTGGAAATTTTACTAGAAAATTTTTACTTCAAAAATTTTTAGATGTAAAATTTAATTAAATGTTTTTTTTTTTTTTTTTTGGGTGAGAAAAAGAAGAATTATAACTTAATATAAAGGAGTATAAACAATGTTCTTGGCTTGTGCATGACGCGCCAAGTTAGTAGCTATCGCTATACAAAAAGTGTCTCCCTGATCCTGAAATCAAACATCAAAATATGAGTCCAAAATATACAGCAGATCTTTAATATGTTTCTAAGGCCAGGTGAATTTGGTTGGAGATGGAAGAACATCAGTGATCTTAGGTAAGAACACCACACTTCTTGAATCTTCAACCCCAAAACTGATGCATGGTCCAGGCCGGCCCGAATACTATATAAAGCAGGTTCCCAATGTGAAGAAGCAGTCAGATAACCTGCAACAAAAAAGGTAAATCTTCCTCCTGTCAAAAAGATGTACAACCATCCCGCAGTACTCAACCTTGGTATATAGTATCCTGCACAGATTAAGACATGAAAATCTAACTTTGGTAAGCCATAGGAATGAGGGGATGGCCAATATATGTCATAACAATAATTTGCATCAGAGGATGAAAAATTGGGAGGGGACAACTTTAAATCGGACAAATATCGCATGATTAAATTCATTACCCGAGTTGGGTTTGGTTTCCTATGCCAAACACAACATTGTTTCGAGCATTCCAAATGAAATAACATGTGATAATAAAAACATTAAAAAACCAAATTAAAGATTTTTTATCTAAATTGGTATTGAAAAAGGTATCGATGCAGAAGTCTTGCAGATTTGGAAAGACCAGAAATTATGTTCTCAGGCCCAGAGGTCCCGCCACCCAAAGATGCTTTAACCCAATCACAAGATATGAATAAGTGCCAGTATGATTCGGCACAATTTCCACAAAGAGCATAGGAAGAGTCGATCGAAAGCCATTTTGAAAGAGAAGCCTTGACTGGGAGTCCTGCATTCAGAACACGCCAGAAGAATGATTTAAATTTAGGATGAAGATTGAGTTTCCAAAAGAATTTCCACTATGCAGTGTTAAATAGATTACTATTCCTAGCATTAGAAATCAGCTTAGTGGCAACTAACTTAGTACTAAAAAGGCCCTTTTTGGACTTCGTATACCACCACAAATCATCAGAATGTGAAAGATTGATTAAGGATATTTGAGAAGTGATGCTTGAGGGCAAAACCTGGTTTAGAGATTCGGTATTCCAATTATCCTCCAACCTAAAATTATCAATTAATCGAGTACAGTTTTCAGAAGTTAGAGGAACTAAAGAGAGTGTACCTGAGACAGAGGGGAGACATCTATCAGTCCAAAAAAAGGTGATTTTGCCATTTCCTACTATCCTAATTACTGATTTTTCGAGATCTGGAATAATGGGAGCAATGCTATTCCATGCCCACGACCCCTTTTTCTTCCTGGTCATAGGTCAAAGAAAGGTTTTTTAGGAAAGTACTTGGCTTTGAGGATTTTGGACCAGATTGAAGAATTTTCAGTGATTAATCTCCAACCTAACTTCATAATGAGGGCCTTATTATGGTGTTCGGCTTTTCTAAAACCCAACCCTCTATAAGCTTTTGGGAGACACATCTTATCCCAAGAGATACGACAAATTTTCTTCCGCTTACCATCTGAACTTCCCAACCAAAAATTAAGGCAAATTGAGTCAATCTGGTGACAAACTTTGAGAGGAAATAAAAAACAGTTCATTAAATAAGCCGGGGTAGAGGCTAATGCGGATTGAATTAAAACCGAACGTCCTGCATAAGAACTATTAGATTTCCAGGAGGTCAATTTGCGTTTCATCCAGAGGACAACCCCATTCAGTTCTTTTACTTTGGACCTGCAATGAAAAAGGTTAGTACCCAAGTACACAGAGTCCCTGGACATTTCATTAATGCCAATGTGAGAACAGAGGGAACGTCACTGAAATGTATTTCACTCTTGCTAAAATTTATTTCTTGACCCGAAAGGTCAGAAAAGAGATCCAAAATGGCTTTTTATTGTTAAGAGGTCCTCCTGCTCAGCCCGACAAAAGATGAAAATATCATCAGCAAAGAATAAATGGAAGATTGCGGGAGCCGACCTGGAGATCTTAAGTCCCTGGAAAAGATTAAGGCCACAATAGGTAGTAAGTAATCTGGAGAGGACTTCCATGGCAAAAATAAATAAATAAGGACTAAGAGGGCATCCTTGTTGAATACCCCTCGAAGCCAAAAAGTTTTCAAAAGGACTCCCATCTAGCTTGATGGAAAAATTGGTGGTGATCATAAGAGTGTTTATCAAGGAACACCACTTCTCTCCAAAACCAAGAAATCTGAAGAGGGAGGTTATCAAACCCTACTTAATTCGATCATAGGCCTTCGACATGTCAATTTTTATTGCAACAAATTTTCTTTTACCTCTGGTATGATTTCAAAAATGAAAAATTTCTTGGGCCACAATAACATTGTCAATGATTTGTTTACCAGGCACAAACGCAGCTTGGAAAGGAGAGATAACAAAATTTAAAAAAGGTTTCAGTCTATTAGCCATCAATTTTGAGAGAATTTTATAAGTAACATTGCACAGGCTAATAGGCCAAAAATCCCCCACCGAGACAGCATTTTCCTTCTTGGGTATCAAACAAATGAGGGTATGATTGAGGCCATGAGGAATGGTCTTATCACTAAAAAAGGAAGAAGCCAGGTTTAAGAGGCCAGGATAAACCAGATCCCAACATTTCTGGAAGAAGACAGCCTGGAAGCCGTCAATTCCAAGAGCTTTCAAAGGCCCTAAGGAGAATACCACATTTTTTAGTTCATCCAATAAAGGGGGTGAGCATAGGGTTTCAGAGTCATTCAAAGAAAAGACCTGGGGAAATAAGCATTCGATGAAGTTGGCCTCAAGGGGATTCGAGGAAGTGAAGACATCCTTCAAATGGAGAGCAAAAAAATGAGCAATTGCTTTAGGGTCCTCCACTTTGTTTCCCAAAGTAAATGAAATTAATTCTTCTTTTTTTTAGATTGGTCTTGGCTACAGCATGGTAAAATTTAGTATTCCTGTCTCCATCCTTAATATAAAGATGTTTAGACTTTTGAATCCAAAATACTTCTTCAGCATCAAAGATCCACCCAGCCTGCTTCTGGATTTTATACAACAAATTAGAGTCAGGGTTAGTACCTTCAGAAATGTTAAGGAAGTTATTGAAGAGTTGGGACTTGAGGTTTGTAATATGGCCGAAAATGTTTTTGTTCCAGGATCTCAAAGAGTTGCCCAGGGAAGAAAGCTTGGTTGTGATTTGGTCATGGTGGGAAGTATTCCATATGTTATCCCAAAAAGATTTAAACTCCGGGTGGAAGGTCCAAGCATCTTGGAAATGGAAATTTTTTTTGTAGCAAGGCTTAGAACCAGATGTTGAGAGAAGTAGAGGGTTATGGTCTGATCCGATAGCAGCCTCAGGAAAATTGAAAAACACAAAGGTGGGGCCATTGCTCGGTCCAGGCATTCTTTAATAAGCTTAGGAGGTTTTTGTTTGTTGGACCAAGAAAACTTGGGACCATTAAATCTCACATCATCAAGAGAGAAGGAAGAAATAATTTCCAGCAGCGCAAGAGTGCCAGGGGTGGGGTGGAATTGGGTCCCACCAATCTTTTCTAACCCATCAATAATTTCATTAAAATCTCCAAATAAACAAAAAGGCTCCCTCAAGGAGGAAAGAAACTCCAACAAATCCTTCCAGAAAGCAATCTGGGTCGGCAGTTAAGGGGGGCATAAATGCAAACTAACCAGAACTTGAAGTTATCACAGGTACTAATAAGCATAGCAATCATATTGGCATTAATCTCCTGTTGTAAAACAGTAACAGATTGGATAGCTAACAACCATAATCCACCTTTTTTCCCTTTTGTCCTGATGCTATTTATAAAGCTGACAGAAATGTTGAAAAGTGTTCCAATGTTTTTTTTTTTTATGGAAACAACAAACATTAAAAAATTTTACATTTACGAAATAATTTTGCCACGTAAAATGTTACCTGCAAACGGAGATTGTTGAGTGAGACCTTGAACATGAAGTAGGGAGAAATCGGTATTGATGGTATCGGTTTAATGCCAATTCAGATCCGGATCAGTCCATATCGGATGAATTTGCTCCTAATTTCATTTAAAAACCAATTTTTTACCATTTTTCCTTTCGTTCATACCTATCAACGGATATGGGATCAAAAGATGTCGATACCAATACAAATCGGCCAATCCATATTCAAACCATGAGTTGAAAGGGAGCAAAAGAATCACTTAGGCTATGTTTGGTAAATGTCTGAACAAAGAACGCCCGTTCTTGACTAGAAACGTTTTTTGGCGTTTCTGGTCTGGAACGGCGTTCTGAGACCGAAAATGACTGTTTAGTAACGGTCTCAAGAACGCTGTTCAGAACGAAAATGGTGTTTGGTATAATTTGTTCTTCCTATTTGGTGTTAATTACAATAATGTCATTCATATAAGGAAATAAATGTCTCTCTTACATAACAAACTAAAATTTAAAATCTCTTATAAAAAAAAGTTAACATAAATTAAAAGTATCTAATAAAGAACCAACCTTAACCTAAATTAAAATATGGTGCCTTATAGTTAATTAAATCTGAAATTACAACTTTAACAATCTAAAACTTGTATTAATCTTTTTCCTTCTTCAAATCTAACTTCGTAAGACCTTCAAGGATGTCTTTAAACATCTTAGTTTGATTCTCTGAGGATGTAATTGCACTATTGCAATAACCTTTCAGAAATTCCGATGAAGGCATAGCCGATATAGCTGTTGAGCCTGAGGGACAAACCCTTGAGACATTAGTCTGTTGGCTAGAAGATGAGGTCGTGCCTGCTTCTATCCATTGGAAATATCCACAGCCTCGATTACCATTCTATAAATTCAAGTATGTTATGCGTATCATATATAATATATAAATCAATGATAAAATATGTAAAAAAAATGAAATAATCTAATTGCATGGTAATCGTACCGCAGTTGAATTTGGACAGCACCAAAATGAGCAACCACAGTTTCTTTCTGTTTTCGCTGTTCTAACTTTACATTACCCTTATGCACATGCACACCATATCAATTGATTCACCCAAAGCAAAAATGAACATCCCATAAGACCTTTGAAATAATCCCTTCCTCTATTATTTTCAGAATTAAATGTTCATATCATGCATTCTCTTTCACATTTCTCGCATTTTGCAACGGAATGTAAATTCATATTAGTAGACATCTGCACGTTGAATATGAACGATCTTAAATTGCAATGTGTTGATGCAAATGTCAGTTTGTAGGACAGTTATAATTAACATCATAACAAAATAGCTGAAGCTTATAAAAATTCTGCATACAACCCATCAACCTCTAGAAGTGTGTCATAACAAATTCAACATAAGTTACATAAACTATTCATACTTTGGTCATAAACTAACAAATAAACTCATATAAGTCAGATTCCTACCATCCTACAACTTCTGGCCAAAAGATTTGCAATGTGTCTCCGCAAGTTATTCATCAATCTTGCACTATCTCTCTGGTTGAGAGTAGACATAGATCCTTCATACGGCTCGAGTTCAGGATTTAATGGATCTATAACTATTTTGTCGTCCTCACTTAAGTCAGCAAATATTTTGTCCGCCTCTTGTTTGTCACGAATATAATTATGCAATCCACAACATGCGATCAAAATGTATGTCTGCAGTTTGATATTATAACAAAGCATATTTCTTAATATTCTGAATCTATTTTTCAGAATCCCAAATGTACGCTCAAATACATTCCTAAGTGAAGAATGTCTATAGTTGAACAACTCTTTAGCGGTCTTTGGGTTTCTCCTAGCTCCCTGGTAGTCGGGAATATGGTACCTCTCACCTCAAAATGGGGTCAGGTATCCAACTTGATTTGCATACCCAGAGTCTACAACATAATATTTGCCTACACAGACAAACCATTGTAAGGAAAAATCCAAGTTAGCAATTGAAATACTTCATACCAGTTGATTTAATTTATCAGTAGCCTTGAATGGGTTTTACCTTTAGGTGGGTGTGAGAATTCTAACGAGGGATGTCTCATTGCATGTTCAAATATGCGACAATCATTAGCGTTGTTCTCCTAACCCGCATAAACATACTTGAATCGCATTTTAAAATCACATATACACATCACGTTTTGTGTGGTAATGTCCTTGCGATTTCTATAACGAGTAGCGTCTACCTTTGGGACTATGGCACTAATATAATTATCATCGATTGCTCCAATAAAATCGTAAAAACAAATTTTAAATAACAAAAACATGTCATACATAAATAAATAAAATTAGGAAAAATATTATCCCCCTCCCCTCTAAGTTTGCCTAATATCAATCCAATACCCAAGTTTTGAAAAATATCTACCCCCTCCCCTATTTTATAAAGATTATATCAACCGTACCTTAACCGTTAAAAACGACCATTAACTAATGACGTGGACAGGTCTAATTTATCTAAAACCCAAATTACCCTTAAGTTATTTTAATTCCAATTTTACCCCTCCAATCCCAAAATCCCCTTTTTTTTTTTTGGGAAAATATCATCCCCTCCCCTCTAAGTTTGCCTAATATCAATCCAGTACCCAAGTTTTGAAAAATATCTACCCCCTCCCCTACTTTATAAAGATTCTATCAACTGTACCCTAATGTTAAAAAATGCCATTAAGGGATGATGTGGCATGTACAAAATTTGTAAAACCCCAAAATACCCTTAACCCAACCCAAGTACCCAACCCTAACCTAACCTAACATTCTGTCTCCTCTCTCACTCCTCCCCATCCCTCGTTTCTCTTTCCTTCTTTCTTCTCCGATGAATGCCACCACCGTCACACCTGCAACTCTTCTTCTCCAGCGAAACCATTGAAAGAATCACATAATCAAAATAAATAGCAGCAAAGTGGAAGTCCTAGTTGCATTTGAAGGGCCTCTGAAGTAACCAGTTGCAGAAAATAAAAGTAAACGAAACTGAATTTTGAATAGTTAATTAATCCTCTATATCCAGTTCGTGGATATTCGACAACGAAATCTCAGGAGAAAAGTTAGACAGTGCAGAAAATCTATTGTTTTTTTTCCAGAATTTCTCCTCCGTTCTATAGTTCTATTACGAACAGTTGGATTTTCAGAGAAAGAAAGACTGTTTCTTCCCTTTTTTTCTCTTACAAATAGTTTTCTCTCCGTGGATTCTAGAGAAAGAAACTCTACCAAAACCCAAATGACCCAACTGGTACAACTCCATCCAGACACTTTTCTTCTTTTTTTTCTTTTCTCTTACAAACAGTTTTTCTCTCCGTGGATTCCAGAGAAAAAAACTCTACCAAAACCCAAATGACCCAACTGGTACAACTCCATCCAGACACTTTCAGCTTCAATTCCCGCACAAAAATTTTCTTTCTGCTCTGTTTCATCATCAATTTGGAATTGACAGTTTCCCTCTTCCATTGCCCTTTCTTGCCTCAAATTTCCATTTCTCTCAATCAGTCCATCCCTTTCTTTCCCTTTCCTTCTCTCTTCCCTTTCAGATTGGTGACCCTTCTTTTTCTTTTTCTCTAACCCCAATCTTGTTCTACTTACAGGGGGTGGGAAAAAAACATTCTTTTAAGTTCTAATAAGTGTTGGTTGGGCTGTTAATCTAACTTTGTAGAGTGAACAAGAAGAGAAAGAAATATCAGGGATTGGTGAAACACACCAATCAACAGTAGTCCTTCCATTGGATCCAGTACTGAAACATGAAGAAAATCCCAAGATCGGGATGACCACCATAGCTCCTCCTGCGGCCGATGAATTGGAATCCACCCCCGTCTTTGTCGACGCTGCTTCTGAAGAACAATCATTGAAAGCCGCAGCTGTTGATCAGACACGAAACATAGAGAATTATCAGAAGGACGAGAGAAAAGAAAAGTTCTAGGTGTGACGGTGGTGGTGTTCGCCGGAGAAGAAAAAGGAAAGAGAAACGAGGGATGGGGAGGAGTGAGAGAGGAGAGAGAATGTTAGGTTAGGTTAGCGTTGGGTTGGGTTGGGTTGGGTTGGGTTAATGGTATTTTGGGGTTTTATAAATTTTATAAATGCCACATCATCATTTAATGGCATTTTTTAACGGTTAAGATACGATTATATAATCTTTATAAAGTAGGGGTGGGGGTAGATATTTTTCAAAACTTGAGTACTGGATTGATATTAGGCAAACTTAGAGGGGAGGGGGATGATATTTTCCCCTTTTTTTTTATTGTTTTTTATTTTATCGTTTTTCCCTCAAATTCAAATCCCATTTTCTTCTTCTTTGTTCACAGGTTTCTTCTTCGCTGCAGGGAGTGCTTCAGGTTTCTTTGACTTCTTCTTCTTCTTCTCCGTTCACAAGTTTCTCCGTCTGGGTTTCTTTTTGGAAGATCCGGATCTAGGTTTCCGTTTATCTTTGAACGAAACCCAACCAAAACCAAAAGAGCCATGGAGAGGAGAATGTGTGAAAAGCATCGTGTATGCGGGCCTCGACGCCATTGTCACCTGCTTCGCTCTAATCTCTTCCATCAACGCCATTGTCACCTGTTTCGCCCTCATCTCTTTCATCCCACAACCACCGCACCTGGAAAATAAAAGACAAAAAACCAAACTTCAAAGAGGGCGTCTCTTTCTAGTTTCTACACCTCCCCTTATTCTAGGTCTTAGTTGGGAAGTTGGGACCTCAGCCTTCCTCAGCCCACGTTGATTCCATCCCAAACCCATATGCCTTCCATTTTTCTAATCCAATCTATTATTCAGATTTCTAGATTTTCAAACGGAAAAAAATTGCAAACTTATATTAAATAATACACAACTTCGTCACTCGAGCCAAGCACACCGCATTCCAGCTAGCAACACCAGGAAGTTGCAGCACCTTCAAAGTTCAAACCCCCGACTTTTTCAGAGGAATCTCTCCTTCTTTCTGTCACTTCCTCTTGAAATTTGACAGATCCATCGCGCCCAATAGATTGGAAGGCCAAACAAAGGAAGAGAAACAAAACCAGGAATCTAAATCTTACGAAACGATTTGAGGGAAAGGCTGTAATTAAAGAGACAAAAACCAGATTAATTAACCTCCTAGTTGTAGTCACCAACCTTAAAGAAAAGAAAAGCCAAAAAAAGATCGAATGGATCAGAGTTCGATCATTCAACAATCCGGCGAAAGGAAAAGATTTTTTTTTTTTTGGTAGAAGTAAAAGGGTAATATAGTCTTTTCATTAGCAAGGGAGAAAGACATATGCTTTCAATAGATATTAAAAAGGGTAGTTTTGTCTTTACACAGGTTTTTTTTAACACCGTTACATGCTTAGGGTACGGTTGATATAATCTTTATAAAGTAGGGGAGGGGGTAGATATTTTTCAAAACTTGGGTACTAGATTGATATTAGGCAAACTTAGAGGGGAGGGGGATGATATTTTCCCATAAAATTATAATAAAAATATGTTATAACTTTTTGTATTGTTTGCATATTACCTTAAAAAAGGATAGAATTTAGGTTTTGCACGTAAATCCTCTTCAATTTTGGCGATATTTGGTGGTTTGATCATTTCTTTTGCCAACTTTTCCATAGTTATTAACACCTTCTTGAATGTACGACTAATGGTCTCCCCGGAATGTTGAAAATTCTCTTAAATTTTTCGATTCGAATAATCCTTTCCCAACATCATCATAAACATACCTATTTGCTCATTCACCCTTAAATATCGAATATCTTTCAACCAATTTCTATGTACCATCATTGTACATAGATTTTGAAAGACATGTTTTTTCATACAGAACTCTTGATAGCAACGATCTGCATGACCAGTCAAAATGTCATGAACCTTTATAGATCCTGTATGTCTACCATCCCTATAAGGTTCTCTAGTGTATAAAGATTGTACCGCCATTAAAATTATGGCTATCATGCTCAAATCATCCTCATCACTTGATGAATCATTACTGAACTGATTTATTATTGCCATAACTGTTACAATCCATAACAATATGTAAAGTTTAACACAATGACTTAGCACAAACATATATATCGAAGCAAAAAATTGTTCAACACAATCATCCACACAAAGTTATAACATATACTTCCTAAATTAAACACCATACCATATTCAAATAAAATATAAGTTCTAACATCAAACCACACAAATTAAACATAACAGATTTAAGTTCAATCAAAACAACACACTAATCTAACTCCTCCAATAGCCACATCCTCTTGTCAGGCCTACAACTAATGAATGACTCCCTCCAAGAAGCTGACTCCCTAATTTGTTTTGTGGCCTTCAGATACATGTCCTTACTTATATCAGGTATTTCATCAAGGACATATGTACATGCCAAAATACTCGTGTCGATGGAAGCTGTTGTACCAAATCCTGAAAGTGCAGAAGTAGCTTCAGTACTTGCAGCTACCTTCTCTATCTTCATCTGACACAACTTCCCAACATATCCCAAAGCACTTGAGAGATTATTGGTAACACTCCACTTCCGTTTAGCTGTTGGAGTTCTATCTTGGTTATGGGTTGAAGTATGTATCCCTTCCTCAACCTCATTGACTTGTATGTTATCTAGACTTGTTGGAGTATCATGGAGTGGTGTAGATATTTTCTCATCAACCTCTAGATCTTCAATCCCTATTGTCACCCAGTCTTGCGTGTTATCTACTCTACCATCTCCACGGGCATAAGAATCTTCAAATATAATTTGGAGTTTATGCCAATGTGACAAGCCTTAATGCCTAAACTTTTTTCATCCTGAATTGACCTATATACAATATAAAATAAAATATTAGATATTTACTACATAATTACAAACATAAGAACAAATATAATAGTGTATATCAAAATAAAGGAAGATATTAGTATAGTATTTACGGCTATAGCTTTATCCCAAACACTGTCATCGTCAACGGTAACCGTGTTGGTGATTGAGTTCCATCCAAACCTAGTCAATTGAAGCAATGATTTGAAACTTCTATACTCTATCCTCATCTTGTTGAACTTGTTCCTTATCTGTTCCCTATCAAACACCCTACCAAGCGTGGCTTCTAACCAGGTATGAATGTCATCCCACCCATTCTTGTTAAAGGTTGCACCAGTCTTGTTGCCAGACCTTACATTATCTACCATGAACCTAACTAGTACATCAACCTCATTGTTGGACCAAGTGACAGAATCTACTTTTGTTTTTCCTTTTGCTTTTGATGAAGTAGCCATAATATCTGAATATAGGTAACAAACATTATAAAATAAAAAGACTACATAGAATTAAAGGGAAGAGGAACTAAATTTCTGGTTGTACTTCAGGCCCATAAATCATCTATAAACAATTAGCTATATATGAAAATAAGAGCTTTATCAAATAATTAAAAACAGATATCTACCTAGATTATCCAAAGTTCAACATTTCAACACCAAATCATATCTTCCGACAGAAAGATCCAAAGGTCAAACACCCATTATTAGCAAATCAATTAAAGGAAATAGTTTGACTAGAAAGATGTAAATGCCCATGAACCAGATGCATGAAGGCCTCACCTTCTTCCTACTTTGTTTAGTTTTGGAAGTTTCATTTCCTGGCAAATCTAATTCTTCAAAATACCCTTTTAAGAGATATCCCATAATGCAAGATGAATGGATTGATGAACATGTATAGAAGAGCCATGTATTCTCCTCCTAACATTATATACCATGCAAATAGAGAAAGAGACAGCCATAGGGAAGGAAATGTAAAGCCCTAAAATAAAATTTCTAAGTTGCCCCTTGTTGTTCATTGATGACCCAAGGAGTGGAATCATGGTTGTTCACAGATTATCCAAAGACTCATAGGGCCTTTTGCCTTATAGTTATTAATCGGCAGAATTTTTTTCAAAATGCCCTCTATTAGCACAAGTATACTCAAGGTAACATAATACACCAAACAATACCTACCACCTATTTGATTAACTCTCTTAAAACCATCAATGGTACCATTACAAGGGCAGAAAAGTCATGGGGGGAAGGGGATCAACCATTCTCCTTCACCTGTTCCTCTCTCTGATCACAATCCCTCTCCTAACCCCAAATGGGTTCTTTTCCTTTCTCTATATTTCCTCAAGAACAACAAACTATGATTCTACTTGCAATTGACAAAGAGGACATTTTCATGAACTGATTCAGCACAAGGCATGCCATCACTGCTCAAGTTACATGGTGAGAGCACCACAAATGCACATAGAGTCACATCATTGCAACACACACTAAAATCCCAAAACCCCTTAACATCCATACCGAAAAAACAAACAAAAAATTAAAACAATATGTAAAAACCCTAAAATCCCTAACATTTATTCCTACAAATCAAATTTGCTCAATTAATTCCATAAATCCCATACCTTTCGGTTGAATCCTTCAAATTTTAGGGATGTTGATTCTATTCCTGAGACAATGAGAGATAAAAAATGAAGAACTAGTTAGATCTTCACAGAACAGGGACAATCGAGAGGGAGAGAGAGAGAGAGAGAGAGAGAGAGAGAGAGAGAGAGAGAGAGAGAGAGAGAGAGAGAGAGAGAGAGAGAGAGACAAAGAGAGACAGAGAGAGCGTGAGGGAGAGAGCGAGATATAGAGAGACAGAGAGAATGAGAGAGGAAGTGAGAGCGAGAGAGGGAGAGAGAACGAGAGAGAGCTAGAGAGAGATGAGAGAATGGTACCTCTGATCACCTTCAAGGGTGCAATTGCAGTGACGCATCTCCTCCTCTGGTCCTTCTCTTCTCCTTCTTTCTCCTCCTCTTCGCAAGTTTCTTTCTCAGACCTTCAACAGGTTCTGCTCGATTATTTGCTCAAGTTTTCATTTTTGTTCTTTACAGACCGTCTCGAAGACGGTCGATAAAGAACGTTCTTTGATGGAAAGATTCCTCCGGTTCGTTCTAAAAGAACGAAAAATTGAACCAACATGCCAAACGTTTTTTCCTGTTTTTTTGTTCTAAAAGAACGAAAGAACTGTTCTGAACGCCGTTCAGACATTTACCAAATGTAGCCTTAATACTCGTTTCCCTACTCTTCTTTTTTTCTCCTCTTTTTTCTAATAGCAATTCCCTACAATTAGGTGGAGGAAAGATGGTTTTTACATGTATTGCAGCAAAAATGAATTTGGATGGACCTGATGCTACTATGGTATAAAATTTTATGGTTTCATATGGAATAAAAGGTTTTTTTTTTTTAATTTTAGTAAACATTTTGAAGAAAAGGGTTCAACCGTTGAAAATATGGTGACAATCGAACAAAGGAAAATTTCTATCACTCCCCTAAACTTACACTATATTTACTCACACTCCCCCAGTAGAAGTCTTACCTCTGATTCCAAAAAAGAATTGAACTCTTACCACATCTTCTATCATGCTATTTTGAAATGACCAATTTACTCATCCTATTAACCTATTAATCGATTCTCATTACTGGTCTCTCTGTCTATTTTTTAAATTTCTTTTTCCTCCATGAAATGCAGCGACAATCCCCCTCCTCTTCTGACCGCGCCCCAACTTACCCTCCAAAGCCCACCCCTACCCCACCTTGTGAATCTCGTCTACCCCCACTCCACCCCACCCATGAGAATGACATTTGTTGCTTCTAAAAATAGATGGACTCTTTTTACTAATGGCCACTGACTTTCATTTCTACCTTTCACACCCAAAAAAAACATGGTGACATCCATCCACCACTAAGTGATAGAGAGAGAGAGATGAACACCAGAGACCATACCCCATCAACCAATAACACTTTGTTAGAAAATAATCTTTGGAAAGAAAATGCCGATTTTAAATCATACAGTGAACCCATAACACAATGTAATAAAACATAGAGAAGATATTGAGCGTACATTACATCCATCGTATGTCAATGACGAATATTCAAGAAACCTCAATACACTCAACTATAACAACTTGGACCTGAGTCTTCTACAGCTTTCTATCAGCCCTTGTTTCTCTTTTTTGTGGGATAAAGAGATGACTGTTGAACATAGACTTTAGGGATCCATGACCACAGTATTATAATATTGTCCCAATCTTAGGTCACTTCCACAATAAATAGGATTGGTTTATCTCTAAGAGTGATGGATCGAACTAGTTCATGCATGTAGACTCCCACCAAACTATTAACTCTGTAATTAATTAAGCCCACTTTATTGGAAACTCTAGCAGTCTCCCACTTAGACTACATTAATTACAAAGTCACCACAGAGTGGCATGCCCCATGGAATCACATTACAAATAACTGTTACAAAACTTTTATTCAATCAACAAATATACTCATGTTAAACAACAACAAAAGAAATGCCTCAATATACAACAAACAACTTTCTATCATTACGAACAAAAGTTCATTTATTAACATGAACTGTCTTAAGATAGTTATCATCATGAAAATAATATTTTCATGTAGGTCATTTTATTTGATTTTACAATCATCCTCCTTAATAATATCCTTCTAGAAGTAAATTTGGATATTAGCCATTACTTGGGCAAACCGCCTTTGGCTATTACCACCATAACAACTTTGGTCAGATAAAATCATAAAAGAATTACCAAATAATATGAACAATGGAATAATTCTTCAGAAACATAAAGGTAAACATTATAACCAATGTTAATCAAAATTATGACAAACAAATAGGTTAAGGTTTCAAATGTAAATAAAACAATCAATATGATACAAAACTCCCACTAACCAAGCACAACAAATACTCAACTACACTCATGCTAGAAACATGACCTTTGAACACTCTCACTAACAAAGTTTTTGTAAGAGGATCTACCAACATTTTGTTAGCCACAATGTGTTCCATTATGGTATATTTTTTGTCGACCTTTTATCTTACTAGAAGATACTTGATCTCAATGCGTTTGGAATCATTGAATTCTTGTTGTTTTTCAAAAAGAAGACAACTGAATTGTTATCACAGTACAACATCATATGTCTTGAGAGAGAGTCTACAACTCTCAACTCAAAAATAAAACTCCTCAACCAACAACTTGTTTAGTAGCTTCATAAAAAGCTTACATATTCTGCTTGCATTTTCCATTTTTCCATCTTGTGATCTTATCTTCTGCTTTGCTTGTTACACCCGTGCCAAAAAAAAAATCCGGGCTAGTTTGAACTTTGGTTGTAAGTCCAAAACCCGAACCCTGATCCAAATTCGATTATAGATCTGGAACCCGAAGTCGTAGCATCAGGTACGTTATGGAATTTTAGTTTAGTGTTTGATCGGGTAGATAATGAAAAAAGAACCTTTACGGTAATGCGTCACATACCAGTAAAATGATGGATACCTCCCCTGTGTAGTTGCAAGACCCATCGACAGATGTACGTATCATGGTAGGTTCTACTAACTGACAAGCATAAGCCGTATTTGATATTTTAAACTTAAATATTTTTTGCGAAAATGTGTTAAAGAAAGTGGGGAAGATCCCCAAAGAAGAATCCTAGGATTTCATAAGCAAAAAGCCATAAATAAGGCATCGGAGGCAAGAACGGATGCAAGCAGAGTCTTGGGTCCAGTCTTGAGTCCGGTGTGGGCTGAACAATGGGGTACATCGGAGTCATGCCCGGATTCACACCTAGGCTTGGATCCGGCCTTGTATCCGATGCGGGTCGGATATGAAATTTCAAGAATTCTGTGTAGTACATTATTATATGTTATTTAAATAGGATTATATTATAATAATGTTACTATATATTAAGATGTAATATAATATTATTTTAATATAAGTTACATACAATATAATAATATGGTGTTTATGTTTATATATATATATATATATATATATATAGTACATGGGTTATGTTGTATTACTTAATTAAAGAGTGAAGTAGAAGGTGGCTAGGAAGCATGAGGTGGCTTGTTGGACAAATGGAGAAGTAGGAGGTGGTTAAGGAAGAAATAATGGGTTGGTGGACAAAGCCCTATCCTTAATGAGATTTGGGCCAATTCTCCTATCTAGACAAAAGACTCAAACGGTTGAATCATTCTATACTACTAAAAAAAATAAGAAAAGGAAAAGAAAGAAGAAGAACAAGAACTTGGGAACTTAATTTTGGTTTTGTAGGTAAGAACCTCATTCTCTCTTCCATTTTTGTGTAAAGCCCCATGGCTGATTTGTCAAACCTATTCTCTCATCCAATATTAATCCTTGATAGTTCCTTTAGAAATCTATGGAAATTAAAGCTAAATTATCTCTATGATCACTCTTGACCTTCCATTTAACCTCTCACTTAAATCTAGGAATTTTAATGGCAAACTGTAGATTTGAGTCTTTTTGAATGATTTATTCATTGAACCCAACAAATCTTTTAATAAGAGTAGGGTATTATGACTCTAGATGGCTTAGTGACCTTTTTCCCCAAACCCTTATGGCTTAAAACTCAAGTGAAATCAAGTTGGGAAGCTCAAATCTTAGAAATTCGGATTCAGCAGAGGTGGACTCACATGTGGACTCAACCCAGAATCCATAATAAGAGCCTGCACCTATTCTGTTTTCAATTGGACTCAGAGGTGGACTCAGACCAGAATCTATAATAAGAGTCTATACCTATTCTGTTTTCAGGTGGACCCAGACCAGAATCTACAACAAGAGTCCACACCTGTTCTGTTTTCAGGTGGACCCAGACCAGAATCCACCCAAGAGTCCAGTTCAGGTTTTTGGGGCATTTCACCCCGATTGGACCCAAGCACTGTGCCTCCACATAAATGGGCTAAAATTCCATTTCAAGTTAGGTAGCATGTTCTGTCTTCTATTCTGGGAGATTGATCCCTGTTTAGTAAAATGGTATGACTCCATCATCCGAACTTCATTTGCTCTGATTCTAATTTTTATTACAAACTAGATTCATAGGGCTTCATTTTGTTAGAATAAACCATTGCCCAATTCTGCCCTAAGTGATCCAAAATTTTCATACAAAATCTCCCCTTTTCCCTTTAAATTCTTATAACTACTGTTAAACCTAAATGTGTTTCTAAACCTATTCCAACCTAACCCTAAAGCTACCCTAGGATCCCACCAACACTCAAGCATATCCTAATACTTGTGTATGACTTAATAATTATAGGGAATAATCATTTGGTCATCGAAACTTATCGGCAACCGTCTCGAGGACTATTTCAATCTCGAAAACGCAAGCATAACAAGGTAAATGGGGGTAGGCTTTGATTTCTTTTAAGAGCATTTATTTCATTCTTAGACGTATTTGCCAGGAATCATTTGTATATTTAAATTCATGTTTTATTTATGATATTTATTGATTTCATTGTTTATACTATTGGTTGTGAATGATATGATGTGGAATGGTTGACAATATAAATTCTTATGATAGATTAGATGCCGTAGTCGGCTTGGAAACGAGAAGTATGGTGTGTCATAGTATGGGATGCTGGAGCACCGTACACCTCGTACTATGCCATTTAGACTGCATATGGCTAGGAATGTCATTCCTTAGTGCTACAACCCTTACCAGCAGGGATTCAGATGTTGGGTGATCATAGCTCCCTGTCACTAAGGAGTGTGAAGGATGCCGGGATGGGGTCCTGGTTATGATTATCGGGGTCTACCCATGGGAAGGTATATCATACCAACGACCACTGTGGGCTCCCTACAACAGTTGAGGTTACGTCTCAGGGCGATTAAGAAGGAACCGAGAACGTCTCCCGAATTGCTGTCGTGGCACAGACCCGACTTAGGCATTTGTGTGTTAGGTGGATTTAATATTAAAATTGAACCCATGCATTTAGGATGCATGCTTGTGTGTGTGGTCTATCCTTTACTTGCTGGGCTCAGTGGAGCTCACCCCTGTGGAATTTTCTCTTTTTAGATGATCCTGCAGGTGAATGCGTTTGTGGCAGAAAGGATTATTTGGAGAATAGGAACTGATGACGTGGTGTTACCTTTTTTATTTTCTTTTGTTTAGTACTATCCTTTTTGGTGGAAGAATTTCCACTGTTTATATTTTAGAATAGTGGTGTGTTGGCTCGATGGTCGTGAACTTGAGAACATCGTGCTGTTGGGACTTTCAGTGTAAATAATATATATAAAACTTATAGCACTTTACTTTCCCTGCGCTCTAATCAATGTAACATGTGTTATCTTAAAATTGTGTTGTGCTTGTGACGTGTATTTACTGCATCTGGATCCTGGTGGTCTCCGAATACACCGGGTATTCGGGTCAACCGTCGAATCCTCCCAGGGCGTGGTTTCGGGGTGTGAAAATGCTCCTATCAGTAAGAGCATCAGATTCTGACTTTTAGAGAGCCAAATCTAGGTCAAGTAACCCTAAACCCACTTCAGGTCTTCAATCCATTTTATATAGTTATCGACAGTGAGAGTAGGAATGGAAGAGAGAAAATTCTCATAAATGAACATCCTTAAGGAGCAATAATCAAGACATAAATTATGCTTTAATGATACAGAATAATCAGGCTAGTAAATGACATAACTTGTACGTCTAGAAAAATAAACCAAATAAGGGTTACAAAACTGTCACTACATTCTTATCATTTGGGATAATAATGCACTGGTCCTCTTATTAATCCACATTTACAGTGAAAAGACAATAACTTTCGAAAATCCCATTACATTTGGGCAAAAAGAACCCCTAGGTTACTTTCATTCCCAAAATGTGTATTTTTTTTTAATTTATATGACATCATCTTTGGGCAAATGTCACCAACTTTGTTGCAGAGGTAAAATAATAAAAGAATAAGATGTGCCATTTCGATGGATTCCACCCACTTCTTTCATAGTTTTTCATAAAATATATCGTGCAGCTAAACATATGCGGAAACTCTTATTATATAAGATAAACATCTAGTTTAATTTCAACCTTAATCATAGAGTGTTCCAAACATGGCATGCAAGTATAAAATGCATGAATTTTCTACATATTTTTAGTCATGATCATCTTTCCAAACTCATGGTAATCATATACCAATTAAAAAATAGGTATAGACAAAGTTGTTTATGGGAACACACATTTAAAAGTGTCTTTGACATAAACAAAAAAAAAATAGTGCATAAACTGGTCAACGTCAATAACAATCGTTGTTGGAGACAAACTTCCAGCAAGTATTGACCCGGTGGGTCAAGTAACCGAGTTAGCAGCTCAATCCGATTTCCCAAATTGGTCCGGTTTGGTTTGGCCGATTTGCTTTCCCCTTTTTATTTTGATTTTATTAAACGGATTGATCATTCAATCCCAAAAAATTGATGGCAACATACAAAACATCAATTCTAGTCCTGTATGGTATGGCTCTGATACTAACTGTTTGAAAATAATCTTTGGGAAGCAACCTCAATCATAAACCATAAAGTGAACCTAGAACACGATGTAATAAAACAAAGATAAGCTATTAGGTGTACATTACACCCTTTGTATGTCGATAAGAATATTCAAGAAACTTCAAGATACTCAACAATAACAACTTGGATCCGAGTCTTCTACAACCTTCTGCTAGTCCTTGTTTCTCTTCTTTGTGGGAGGAAGAGAGGAGTGTTGAACATAAATTGCATGGACCCAATACCACAATATTTATAACATTGTCTCAATCCTAGTTCACTTCCACAATAAATAGGATTGGCTTATCTCTAAGAGTGACGGACTGAACTGATTCATGATGTAGACTCCTACTAAACTACTAGCTTTGTAACTAATTAAGCCCACTTTATTGAAAACTCTAGCACACTTGTATATTTAATTAATTTAACTGTCCCCTTGTCTTTTTCTTCTAAATTTACGTGGTTCAGCTAACAACTCGTAGAAGTGTTTGTTGTTGTAGCTTGGTTGTTTTGGTTCAATCGTTCGTTGAGCTCTCCCTTTCCATTGTTTTCATGTCGTTGGTTGTTGCTTTCCATTATTGACTCCACTGGAAGCAACTACTTTCTTCTTCAATTCCTCTCTCTCTCTCTCTCTCGTGGGTTTCATTTAGTTCAGCTCAATTCTTCCCGGATATCAGCTAATTAAGCAAATATGTTTAGTGGGAATACAAATTTGAATTATTTTTTCTTTGAAGGTGAGTTTGATATATTTATGAGAGAAAATCTAGGTTATATGCAACTTATGAGAGAGAGAGAGAGATAAAAGGGTCTCATTGTGCGATACTGTACTAGGGCTTTGGGTTGTTTTCGCTTTCTCAATGCCCTAAGATCTCTAAGGGAGAAGTCTCGTTTATGGGGTGACAAGGTTCAAGGTTGGCTTCCCACTCTTATCATTCTCTGTGCTCAATTTGGGAATGTTTTGATGCTTATACATATGTTTTCTATCAATTTGGAAAACAAAGATGACAACTTCATATGTCATATTGTATTCTTGAATCCTAAAAGTGTTATCTTGATTGTTTGACAACAACAAAGCGGATTCTCTTATTTGTTTAGTTTTGGTTATTTAAGGTGTTGGTTCTTAGCTTGAGTTTGTAATATGTGCAAAAAGATATCTTAGGTAGATGGAGCAGAGGAGGAGGTGGGGTTGTAGGATTTGCAGGGTGGATGGGAGTTGATGCAGAGGGGGTAGTGGAGGGTGAGGGTGGGGACAGGGTGAGATTTGCAAGGTGGGTGGGGCTGATCACGGGATTACATTAGGGGTGGAGATGATCACGAGGTTGCATCATGGGTTGGGTTGGGTTGGGTTGGGTGGGGGCGGTCAGAAGAGGAGGGGGATGGTTGTTACATTCCACAAAAGAGGAGGAGGAAGAAGAAAATGAAGAAATTAAAAAATAAAAGGAGAAAGACCATTGATGAATAGTAGGGGAAAAGAAGAGGTAAGATTTCACTTTTTTTTTTGGAAGAATCAAAAGGTGGAACTTCTAACAGGGGAGTTTGAGTAAATAAAATGTAAGTTCAGGGGAGTGCTAGAAATCCCCCACAACCCCCCCTCCCACCCAAAAAAAAAAAAAAAAAAAAAAAATAAAAATCTAACTATAAATAGCAAAGGATATAATTCGTTTACCCAAAAAAAAAAAAAAAAACAAAGGATATAGATTGTCCCATGAACTTTTAGTATTTTGTACATCCGCGATGGATGATTTTCATCAAACCATAGGTGTACGCGACTAACAAAGTGATGATTTTTCTTTTCCAATTGTGATGTGTATGATTGTTCACCCATCCATATAATTTGCTACAAAATTCTCATGGTACTAACAAAGTTATTTCTCTTTGTACTCCATGATATGTGTTTGTAAAGGGTCCAAGAGAAGTGGGGTAGGGTTGGGGGATGAGGATGACCAAGAATCATTTGTTCAAAAATGCTATAGATTCTAATAAAAGTTTTAGAGCTATATAATATATGGGAGAGGGTTCCTTGAAAGGTAGTGAGACTTATGTATCAGTGCGACGGCCAATGGGAGTGTTCACGGAAGCATCAAAAGGGGTGGATTTCCACCTTTCATGGGGGTGGGGTGGTAATTTTGTGTCCCTGTGTGTCTGGGCGCAAGGGGCACATTGCCTTTCATAGTTCCTTTTTCTCATAATATATTACTATTTCGATTTATATAATATATTATATAAATAGTAACCAAACGATTATTACTTATGGGTCATAATTTATTATTACAAATGATTTCTCAAAATAAATACAAATATAAATTATACCGAAGAGACCCTAAGTTACTATCTTTAAGCCAATCCCAGTAGGTTCCATGCAGCTGATACAATCTTGAAATCGGGCAGACCTTCAACAACCAAGCAAACGGAGTTGCTTCTGTTCTTCACAACATTCTGAATCCTCTCCTTTTGCCATTATCTTTAGCTCAATCATCCAAAGGTTCCTGGATGGAACTTCTTGAAGTGGTCTCATGGAAACTATCGGTTGTTTCCCGCCAAAGTGCACGTAACCATAAGATCTCGATGAAGCTCTACTTCAAGCTATAATCTTGCATGTATCCAATGGAAAAGATAAGAGGGAAATCAATAACCAAGGCAGAAAGACCAAAATGTATGAATTTTATTTGTTTTTAATAAGATTCAAAATATTATTTTGTTTTATAAATGATTTGTTAAAGGTTTGAGTCATTTCCTAATAGACACTCCTATTGGAAGATACGACTCAACTCTACAACCTTCAATTTTGGTAATACAAGAAGACGTATTTTGTTGCTGACTCATCTCTTTATAAGAGTCTCTCTCCTCTCTTTTCTCATTCCTACTTAAATATGCAGGTCATCTTCTCTCTCCTCATTAAATATATAATTAGGAATAAAAATTCTTTCCAGGAGTGTGGGTAGAGCATCCCATTGGTGGAAATATGTGTCCATCAAATCGAATTATTAAATTATTGAATTTAATTTGAGCTTATAAGAATATTCCATAGGTCTTAACCTAAAATTGATTTAAAATGAGAATGGGACTAGACATTCCGTTTGTAAATGCTACATCATCACTTAACAACTTTTTTCAATGGAGGGCATTATCATTATTCAAAACTTGGAGGTGGGGTTTGATATTTTGGATACTTAGAGGAGAGGGGATGTTATTTCCCCCATTTTGCGCCGAGGTATTTGCAGAAAACCAAAACCCTGAACCCAAAGCCGGAAAACATCGAAGGTGGCATGGAGATGGAAATAGATTCTCCAAAACCGGAAAGCAACGATAATCAAATTAAGGACGATGACCTCTTCCGAGCCGCAGAGAGAGGAGACTCGGCGATATTCAAAGCCCTTTCTCAAGAACAGTTTCAAAGGGCTCCTTCGCTGAGGAACGATGACAGTCGATCCCTTCTTCACGTCGCTGCGGCGTCTGGTCATTCCGAGGTCATTCCATGAAGTCCCTTTTTGGTTTTCTTTCTTTCGGGTTCTCATTAGACCGTATAGGAATCGAACGGGACATTGATATCTGTGTCTGTGGGTGGGGGTGGCTGGGTGGGTTTTAGGTTTGTAGGATCTCTTTTTGGTATTTAATGTCAACTTCCCCCCCCCCCCCCCGGTTCTTTTTTCTTCTTCTTAGTTTATCTCTGCAGAAAAATTAGCATTTGCTAACTCTTCCTTCAAGTTATAGAAAAATAGTTCAGAAGAGTGAAGATTGCTATGCCCACTGTATGTTGTAGTTCCGTTCCTGTCGTTCCCTGTTTTTTGATTAACAAATAAAGGGAAAAAGGGAAAGGATTTTTTTTAAAAATTTTTTAAACTTATTTTGTGTTGTAACATGAATGTAAATAAACTTATCTCTTTGTAGAAATAAATTTTGTTATGTAACAGTAGTAGAACCTTATTCAGTAGTTGCCTCCAAGCACTTCCCTGTTGAACACACGAACACAGTGAATTGAAACACCACGAACAGTGCGGACAGAATCAGAACAGGGTTGAGTTGTATTGGATATTCTCTTTAAGGTGTTAAAGCACCCCTATTAGTGCAATGCGGGTTACCTAACGCTTTTACCTCCAAGATAAAATAACCCCCTAATTACAAAGGTAGCACTCCTAGTTGTGATTACAGAGAGAGTCCACAAGCTATATTCAGAAACTCGAACTTAGAATTTTTTTCCCATAAAAAAACTCGAACTTAGAAACAGATCAGAAGGAAGGAAGAAATAGAATAGAAACGTTCTCACAGAATACTAGTAGGAAGGAACAGAAATACAATACAGAAAACTCTCTTCACTTGTTGCAGAAGTATTCCCAGAATACTATCACAAACGTACATATTCTGTCTGTATGTATGTATTTATAGAGGACAAAATACTTGTACAGGAGTAGACATACCTGTACATCTACATGTATACCTCTAATAGTGTACCAACGTATGTACATGTCTGTATGTGTCCCTTGAGTACTTATGTATAGGTGTGAATGTGCCTTTTGGTTTTTGAATTTCAAATACGAATTCACATGTCCCTTTTGGCTTTTGAATTTCGAATTCAAATTACATTCAATGAATATTGGAGCCAAAACTTTTGAGTAAAAAGAAAGGCATGTTCACACCCGTACCCGACCTCGACACGACCACGGCCACAGTCCGGTCCGGTTTTGTTGATTGAAAATGCACTCCGGACACCCCACACATGGGTGAATAGAGGGTCTCTCCTCTAGAACCCCATATCCCTTGTGGGGGTATGTTATCTGTGGTGCACATTGTGGCTAACCTAAGTGGATGTAGGGGTAAGGCCGCCGACCGATGAGGATTTAAAGGCGAATTCTCTAAACATCCATGAGACCAAGATAGGGGACAAGGTTGGTATAAAATGTCCATACTTTATAAAAGGGATGTCATGGAAGTCGACTAGTAGGATATGGATGGTGAGCTTGTCAGCTACATAGAAGAGGAAAGGTTCAATAAGTCTAACTTAACCCGTACTCTGTAGCGAAGTTCATTAGACCTAGTGTAGTTTAAAGTCCTGAAGACACCTGCAACAATGTGTCTTATTATGTTTAATATACTCAGTTATTAGTCCTGTAGTTTCGATGTTTTGAATCTTGTGAGGGATTGTTGGGGTTATTGAATTTTTCGAAGCTTTAAACATTTCTCTTCCTTTTTTTTGTTCTTGTAGCTCTCTTGTTGTTTGGTTATGAAGAGCTCCTAATAACTAATAAGTATTCATGTGTCCTACAAGGGATATAGGGTTCTAGAGGAGAGATCCTCTATTCACCCATGTGTGGGGGTGTCCGGGGTTCTTTTTCAATTATGTGAGCTCGTGCCGAGCCAAGCCGGACCATGACTGTGACTGTGGCTGTGGCCGAAGTCGAGGTTGGGTATGGTTACGAGTGTGAACATGCCTTTCTTTTTACTCAAAAGTTTTGGCTCCAATATTCATTGAATGTAATTTAAATTCAAAATTCAAAAGCCAAAAGGCACATGTGAATTCGTGTTTGAAATTCAAAAGCCAAAAGGCACATTCACACCTATACGTAAGTAGTACTTAAGGGACACACACATACGGACAGGTATAAGCACATACATGTACATACATTGGTACACTTAGAGGTATAATTGTAGACATACAGGTATGTCTACTCGTGTACAAGTATTCTGTCCTCTATAAATACATACATGCAGACAGAATTAAAATATACAAAAACTTAGTCTGTGTGAGAGTTCTGTACGTTAGTGATAGTATTCTAGGAACACTTCTGCAACAAGTGAAGAGAGTATTTTGTATTGTATTTCTGTTCCTTTGTACTAGTATTCTATGAGAACGTTTCTGTTCTATTTCTTCCTTCTTTCTGATCTGTTTCTAAGTTCGAGTTTTTGAGTATCGCGTGCGGACTCCCTGTGTAATCCCAACTAGGAGTGCTACCTTTGTGATTAGGGGGTTATTTTATCTTGGAGGTAAAAGTGTTCCCGGATTGCAATAATAGGGGCCACTTTAACACTTTAAGGAGAGTATCCAATACGACTCATCTCTGTTCTGATTCTGTCCACGCTGTTTGTGGTATTTCAATTCACTGTGTTTGAATGTGTAACAAGGAAGGACTTGGAGGCGACTACTGAATATGGTTCTACTACTGCTACATATCGAATCCTTTCATACATTATGTCAGATATCAAGCCAAATCTTTTCTGGCTTCAAGGGGGACTCCTCTTATGATGAATAAGTGAAAATATTACCTTGTTAATTTCTGGTCTCAGCCGAGCAGGATCCATATAAACCAATTATCCAATAATTCCCTTGATTTTTTGGACGTAAGAGTAAGAATTTACATTCGATAATTTCAGATTGATCTGAATTAATACAAATCAAATGGATGTAGCGAAGAAATAGAATTGGGGTGCTATGCACACGTAAATTATATATCCGTATACGTAATTTATATGTACATATATATATTACAACATTTTATTAGTCTAATATTTATGGTTTGCTTCCTGATGAGCGGGTTTGGGTCTACAATTGACAAATTAAGAATCGATTATGTTCATGGAAACAGGTTGTGAAGATACTGTCTGCTGCCGATGCATCAATCAGCGGAGTAAATAGCACAGATGAGGAAGGGTGGGCTCCGCTTCATTCAGCATCAAGTTGTGGTCACGCAGACGTTGTGGAAATTTTGCTAAGCAATGGTAGGCATTTCACAAAATTTTCTTAGATCAGAAACTTTTTTCATCTAGGTCATAGGTTTTTCTCTCGTTAAGTTTTCTCTTGAACACTCAAATGTTGTTGTTTTCTGAATTAAATATTTTGGGATGAATGCAGAATTAACATATCACATGGGGTTCATAATCACTTTTTTCAAAGTATGTATCAGCACCCAATAAGTCATATTGTCCACATACACACGTTATCAATTATTTGGATGGCAAGCCAATAACCGTGAGATTGATTATCAATTATTTGGATGGCAAGCCAATAACCGTGAGATTGATTCTTTGTATAGAGAAACTTTGCAGATTCTTGTGTACAGAGAAGGGTGGTATGGTACTACATTTGGACTGTTCAGTTGATATGCTAAATCATTCTGATTATTCCAACTTTCCCTTGTAAAAACATCTCTCCAAATCATCTACCACTTGCTTCAACTGGCTCAGTAACTTTTACTTTGAGATGATTCAAGTATCCAACATATATGATTGAATTTTATGATGATCAATATGGTGGTGGTCTATGGTGCTTAGCACCAGCGATTCTTTGGTGTGTTCGTGTAAATTCCTTCATTCACGCTGGTTGGTTAGATATAAAATGAAGTAAAATAATTTTTTCATTGGTGAATAACATGGGACCAATGAATGTATGTGAGTAAAATTAAAGAAAATCAGCACATTTTTATTGAAAATAAATCTCCATGTGTTTAGTTGGAATGCAAATCCCACAGGACTTTACTTCCACCCAAAAGCCCCGTGGAAAATTTTCTTCTATATTTCTGTTAAGATATATAACATGATAGGGGGAGTCCCCCTATCGTGGTTGTTTTTTTTTTTATTGTTTTATGTCTTTAATTGTTAGTTTCCTAGTCTAAGTAAGTTTCCTGTTTAGGCTTTAGGCTTAATTAGGTAAAAATTATATTCTATTGGAATATGTACACCAGAATATCGTGGGGGTATTCTGGTTCTTTTGGGGTATTTTAATTATTATTTCATTAGGTATAGCCTTGTCTCTTATAGAGTCGGCTAGTGTAGGGGTATTTCTGTCCCCTTTGTAATTTTCCCTTTATTATAAATAGAGGTCTTGCCTGATCAATTAGATCATTCAAGCATTCCATTAGTTTTTTGTTTTGTTAACATGGTATTAGAGCAGGCAGGGGTCACGGTATTGAGTCCCCCTGGGAGCGGGCAGGTGTTGAAATTATTTATCTACCCGTGTCTCCCTTTGGATAGTCCACCGTGTTAGAGCTCCTGTTTGATATACATATTGTTTCCTCCCTTTCCTACGAGGTCGGCCTTTTAGAAGAAGTGATTCCAACATGGTATCAGAGCCTCCTAATCTGATCTAGGGTTACAGAACCCCCCCCTCACCCTCGTTTCTCTTCTCCCTTCCTTTTTTCTCTCTCTCGGCTTCTCCTTCTTCTTTTTTGGTTCTCATCCTTGTAAGAGGACAGCACTAATGAGGTGATCCAATGATTTAGTAGCTGCCCTCCAACCTACCTATCCTTTTTTTCATAACCAAATTTCTGCTCGATAGCTGCTAGAAGCTTGGAACCATCTCTGCGATATTGGAGTTTTCCAGAATTACTATGAAGATCAGACCTCTCTCCCTATTGTAGGCTGATCTTCCATTGTTGGAGCTTCCTCAACAACCATACCCAGCATCTATCTACATCCCCTTTCTCTAGCCTTCTGAAGACATTCACCCAATCGACGATCTCCTTTTTCATGGTTTTTTTCAAAACCCTGACTCCAATCGATTTTAGGGTTACAGGTTTCAGCTCTTGCTGATTTTTGGAGGGTTTATTTCTTCTACTTCAAGGAACACTCGACCTCCATATCAGTACCTTTCCAAGTTTTTGAAGACCCTTAACCTCAGTCGATCCTTATTTTCAGGGTTTTACAAAACCCTGACACCAATCGATTTTTGGGTTAGGGATGTTTGCTGCTGCTGTAGTTCTTTGGAGGTGTTTCTAACATCAAAAGTGACACTCTACTTCATTAATTCATGGCTTGAAGAAGTTCTATTTCATGCGATAGCTGCTGCCCTCTTTTTTCTGCAAATTTTTAGGTGTTTCTTCCTCTTGAAGATCAAGTCTCAATCACAACAAGAGATTGATTGTTCGTATTGGAGATCCATTCAAGCAGCTGAGGACAACATCTACTACAAGTCATCATCAACAATTGAAGCCCCCTTTCCCTATATCGATCTCACTTTTAGGGTTTTCCAAACCCTGACTCAAATCGATCTTAGGGTTAGGGTTGTTCTATCTTGCTGATTTTTTGAGGGGAGTCTTATACATAACAGGGAAGCACTTGACCCTAATTCAACATTATTATTGGAGTTTTTTTTATGGTCGATTTCTCCAACTATCAACCTATATTTTTATAGTTCCTCTGTGGCTGGCTGCATCAATTTCTGCTGGATTTGCTGAGTTATTTGTCTTCTACTTGCTGATTCTATTGAGCTTTAATTCATCCCTTGCTGGTTCTGTTTATTGGCTTCTATAAGCATGACTGGTTAAGATATTACTGTTGCCTTCATGAGGACTACTGCTGCCCTGGTCTTGAGACTGAGTCTGCCTACTATTGGATATCGAAGTTCTTTCACCTTGTTGAAGAGTCGAATCTACTACCCTGGAGATCAGTTTCTATTTAGGATTACAACAGTTTGTTCCATGGTTATTGGTTGCGACTTCAAATCTATTCAGTTGTGAAGCTTTTCTACAGGTTTATATCCAGCTTACTCTGGGAGATTGATCCAAGCATGATCATTACTCTAATTCATATCTGATCCAAGTTTTCTAAAATGTTATTACTTCGATTCAGCCCATATATCTTCATCAGTTCTGTTCAGCATTGGGAGCTTATAGATAGGAGTTTTTTTGGACACTAGTTCTTCCTTGTGTGAGGATCAATCAAGTTTTGAAGATTGGAGCCTTTTCTTTATTCCAAATCAGATCTGTTTTTTCCTTATTTAAATCAGATCTGATCATTGGAGTTTGGTGTTCAATTCTGCCCTGCAGGAGTTTCCATCTCAGAAGTTTGTTTGATCGATTGAAGAAGGTTGAAGATTGATGTGTTGCGTAACTCCATGACTCTTTATCCCACTGCTTCTTTAATTATCCATATCCCATACCTTTGGCGTTTACCCATAACAACTTTGGAAGTTTATGGTAAATTCTAATTTTGCCATTCCTTTTTTGTTTTCCCATTACCCATAGCACCTTTGGAAAATTCTGGAACATTATACTTTTTTTGTCATTATTTCTTACATCATCTCCATTATTTGTCCATGTGTATTATTACACCTGAGGGGGAGATTGTGTACAATACACTTGCGGAACGCAAAACTTGCAAGAACGTTTGTGCAAAACATAGAAGATCAGTTTTTTCCACCATTGCCATTGGGTATCTTTAGTTATTGGGTTGAACTTGTCGTAAGGGGGAGATTGAAGTATTGAAGATATTTGGTTGTTGCCTATTTGAGGATTTACAGTTGGATTGATTCAGATTTTTCCTCTGCCTAATTCAGTTTTTTCCGCTGCTTGCTGCCCTAGTTGTTTATCTTCAAGATTTTATGTCACTATGACAATCCGAGATTCATCACTGGACAGCTATTGAAGATCGTTGAAAGCTTTGTTGATCAAGTCTGTCTAGGTTTTGAAGATCAATTATTTCAAGTTCTTGAAGATTTATTATGTCCAAGATTATTTGGGAGCTTCATTCATCCGTTAGTGTGTCAAGATGGACACAATTGCAACTCTGTTTCTTCCTATTTTTGTTCAAGTTGGGCATTTGTGCTTTATAAGCACCAACTTGAGGGGGAGTGTTAGAATGTTGGAGCGTTAGCACTTATTTTTCTTATTAGTTCAAGCTGCAGCTTCCTTTTGATATATATATACTCCAGCTTGAGGGGGAGTGTTGGAATATGTACACCAGAATACCGTGGGGGTATTCTGATCCTTTTGGGGTAGTTTAATTATTATTTCATTAGGTATAGCTTTGTCTTTTATAGAGTCGGCTAATGTAGGGGTATTTCTGTCCCCTTTGTAATTTTCCCTTTATATAAATAGAGGGCTTGCCTGATCAATTAGATCATTCAAGCATTTCATTATTTTCTGTTTTGTTAACATATTCCTTTTGTAATTCTGTTTTGGCTTTAATATAAATATACGTTGGCTGGTACGATAGAACATACATTCTATCACACAGCCTTTTCTCGTATCATTCTCTCTTCTTCAACTTTAGTCTCTTTCTATCTTCTCTCATCTCTTTGCCAAGCACTGGTTACAGGTTCTGGGATTCTTTACATGGTATCAGAGCTGTTGTAACCAGTACTTGATTCTCTCTGTAATAGCCGTTTTGAGAGTCATTTAGTGTTTTTGGTTTGAAGAGAGAAACCCTAGTTCATAGCAGAAGAAGAATTAGGGTTTCGTATACTGTTTTGCTGATTTGCTACATTTGATTGATGAAGACAACTATTGCTGATCGAAGGAATTGTTGCAAGGTTTGAGGGCTCTCCTCGATTGTCTGCTGCCTCTGTTTGAGAGTCGTGGTCCGCTGGACTCTCTTTGTTCTCCATATTGGTTACCGATTGCGGATTTGTGGTCTCACTGCCTCTGATTTGCTTCCGGATTTTGCTGATGTTGAATCGATTTGCTAAAGGGTTTTTGTTGGGTCTGAGAAGACCACCTGCCACTCCACCATGCTTGCTGGTTTACTTTATTTGATTCTCGTTTTCTAGCGGAGGTTACAGAACCACTATCATCTGCTACTGCCATCATATATTGTTGTTGCTGTATTTTGACTATGACATGGTTCATCGATTGCTGATGTTGAATCACTGTCGATGTTTGCTATCATTTGCATCTATTCTTTAAAATTCTACTGGTTGCTACATGGTTCTGCAACTGTCTTCTGGCTGCTGGCTACTATTGCTGATGTTACTAGCTATTGATTTGCTGCCTCTGTTTCATGAGGAAGAAGACTTCCTCTTCATCGTGGCCATTCACTGCTATCTATTTGATGCTGCTACTTCTTCCATGGTTCTTCTTGAAAGTTGATGGGTTGAAGACACAATTTCTATTCTGGTTTCTCAGTTGCTAGTTACATGACTGTGAGGAAGACAGTCGCGATTCCTATTCGAAGGTTACCACCTTGATTTCCGCCGGATTTTCTCCTCTTGATCGAAGGATTGTAGAAGGTTTACCCCTTGGTTTCCTCTTTGTTTCCGCCGGTTTAAAGCCCTGACTGTCAAGAGGTAGAAGACAGTCAGGACTCTTAACTTTTGGGATCAATTCTTTGCTTTTATGAGTCTCATCTTTATCTTTTCCCATATTACCCCTATCCTTGCCTTTTATTCCCCCATGTCCCTTACCTCAAGTTTGCTTCCAAGTATACTCATGGTCAATATTATTAACCCCTTTCATATTCTTGGCTCTTTGTCTTACCTGGTAACCCTTGAAAAATCTGGTTTATTTTAATTTTGCCTTTGGTTCTTAAACTTGAGCCAATTCGTTGATTTGGTGAGCCCATATGTGATCCAAAACGGGTTTTTGGAATATGGAATTGCATTGTTTGGTATATTTTCTTGGGTGCTTCCATTAGCATGGTCAGAATTTACTGAATTTGTCTTATTATTGCTTTGGTGATCCCTAGATCACATCAGTTGAGAATTTGCATTTTATATCTGGGATTTTCTTGGCTACCGTGAGGGGGGCGATTGGAAATTATTGGGATTTTATTTGTTACCGTGTGGGGGTGATTGAAGATTAATTTATTGAGATCTTATTTGCTGGTGCTCTTGCTTATGAGATTTGTTGTGATGTCCGTCCTTTGAGATGTTGATCATTGGTCGTTTTTTGTTCATCTGTAATGCTACACGTGAGGGGGAGATTGAAGATGTCTACTGCAAGCAATTTTATCTGAGACTTTTTTACGTGTTTGGGACTCAGGAGTGAGTCTGATTGTTGTTGGAGTGCCTTCCTCGAGATGGACTTTTATGTAGAAATTGGAGCTGCACTTTTATGGACTTTTGTGTAGCCACTAGGGCTACACTTTTATGGACTTCTGTGTAGCCACTGGATCTGCACTTTTATTTGTCTTTGTTTGAGCAGGTTACTACTTGCATTTTGTTGCCTTCATTGGGAAGGACGTTTGATGTAGTTGTTGGGTACTGCATTTTGTTGTCTTCCTTGGGAAGAGCTTTTGGTGTTGGCGTGTTGCTGTTGCTGATTGGATTTGTTTGGGCTGCTATTTTGATGGATTTATGATAATTGATTGGAGTACTACTTTGAGCTCTCTGGCGTCTTTTACTACTACATGTGTTCAAGACTGGTGCTGCCTTTCATATCTGTATTTGTTTGTCCAAGCTGGAGCTTTCCTTTGATATATGTATACTCCAGCTTGAGGGGGAGTGTTAAGATATGTAACATGATAGGGGGAATCTTCCTATCGTGGTTGGTTTCCTTTATTGTTTTATGTCTTTAATTGTTAGTTTCCTAGTCTAAGTAAGTTTCCTGTTTAGGTTTTAGGTTTAATTAGGTAAGAGTTATATTCCTTTTGCAATTCTGTTTTGGCTTTATAAATTACATGGCGACCCCCTGGGGTTTGCCCAATACAATACGACCCCCTATGTTTCTAAAATATGCACTACGACCCCCTGAGTTTAGGTTACTTGTTACTCTCAACCCCACTCCATTAGAGCATTCCCATTAGTTGCTGACATGTTGATCATTGATGCCTTAAAATGACAAATATACCCCTAATGGGGTGTGAGCTTACCATTTTGCCCATAGGGAAGCCCGAACTTCACACTATCGTCTCTGCTATCTTTCTTCTTCTTCCTGCAAACTCACTTGCCCCCACCCCTTTGCAACCCCATCTTCTTGCTTTGCTTCACTTCCTTTGCCTGGATTGTTATCAGAGGAAGAGTGGGCGCAGAAGGAGGAAAAACTGGTAGACAAGGCTTCTAATCTAATGGGGCATCTTACATATATAAATTTCCTACTTGCTACCAATCGCTTTTTTGTTTCTTCCTGGTTCTATAATCTACTGTCAAACCTTTGAAGTTCCAAACTTTAGAGAGAGAAAGAGATGGTGAAAGGGATCTGGCTCGAGGAAAAAAAAGTCCAGTAGCAAGTGGTAAAGTACAATTCTGGATTTTGATTGTGAAGAAGGAACAAAATAAGATCAAATTAAGCTACATGTTCGAGGGAAGATGAAAAAGAAAGAAACATAAAATTTAGAATAAAAACAGGTGTTGGTCTGGTTTTGGTCACAAAGTCTCTGTTCTCACATGACATGTAAGCATCTAAATCTTTAAGTATCTAAGATCAACAAGCTATGCCTATAGGTGTTGCCGGCTTGCCGCTGCTGCCATCGTAGTTACAACAGCAAGTCTTGCAACATCACGAGGGAGCAAATGTCCCTGAGCCATCATTGATTTGTAGATCTCAACCATCACCTTCTCATTGTACTCCTTCATTGTTGCGGTTTTTCCCATCCGAAACCCACCACCTCTACCACCGCCGTAGCCAGAGATGAAAACCCTGGAGTTTGCAAATCCAAGCAGCATCTTCACATACCCATCCCTAAGTCTCTGGAAGAACTTCTTTGGTGAGTTTATTCTGACGAAGAACAGGAGCTTTGGTGTCACCTTGATTTGCTAGAAACGAAACCTCACTAGACCCAATCCTTATCTCCTACCACCGCCTCCGGCTGAGTCCTCTTCCATTGTCATTGTAGGGTTGTGCTCGGCATCAAGAGAGGGAGGAGTGAGAGAGGAGAGAGAATCGGGTAGCTGGGGTTAGGTTAGGGTTGGGTGGGTGAATAACATGGATTCAAATCTAACCGTTGGATTAAAACCTGCCAGGTGTCGGTTTTCTAAGGGGAGATGGGGAACTTGAGAGGATAAAAATCTGATTTGGAGCTGTTTTAATTGAAAGGCAAAATTGCCATTTAAATTTTATGCTTAACACCGTCCACTTAAAGGTGCCGAATGTATATTTAAAAAACACAAGGGGTCGTACTGTATTTAGAGCTAACCTCAGGGGGTCGCCGTGTAATTTACCCTTAATATAAATATACGTTGGCTGGTACGATAGAACGTACATTCTATCACACAGCCCTTTTCTCCCATCGTTCTCTCTTCTTCTCCCTTAGTCTCTTTCTATCTTCTCTCTTCTCTTTGCCAAGCACTGGTTATAGGTTCTTGGAATTTTTACATTTTCTATTTATTTGCCCTTTTCTTTACTTTAGCAATGAAAAATTATTTTACTTCATTTCACATCTGACCATACAGGGAGTGATTTACTATAATTTTGTTCATACATCCATATTATGTGCAACACTGTGGACTTGCCTTAATAGGATTACTGTACAAGAAGTTACCAGGTACTTGGAATGACAGTATATTTTCTTTCAAGTTTTTTAGTTGTTTTAAGCAATCTAGTTAGTCTGGAAGTTCTTTGGGCACCAGCATGAGTCTCTTATGTTGACAGGGACACTAAATTTGTGACTTGAATCTCTCATAAACATAAACATAAAGATGCAAAGATAGATTAGCCAATCCCATGCTCATGTTGATCCTTAAGGCTTTCTTTCTTTTGAGTATTTCTGGATTGATTCAATGTTCATTATTTAGTAACATATTTAATTCCTTACCATAAAGGATGAGCTGGTATTGTTACAAAATACCATAACTAGAAGTCATGGAATGCTAGACTAGTCATGCCTTTGCCTTTTTAACCTTGTACATTGAAGAGTCGAGTATTATATCATGTGGAGTTCCTAATTTATGTTGCAAGTGCATTATTTTATTCTATTCTGCCTAAATAATTTATGTGTTCAGCATCCATGGTGAATGCATATATTCTAGATTGTTAGTAGTAGTTAATGTAAATTCCTATATTACTTCTATAGATAATATCTCCCTGTACACGTTACTGGTGCCTGATTTGTGGAAATCCATTATAATTGAGTCACTGCATCTTTAGATTTTGGGACCAGACAGTGTTGGGGGGTTGATGGGATAACCTCCCGGACCAAGGTTCGAAAACTCGGGTCTCGGTGCCAACTCGGACCCTTGAAAAACCGAGTCGAGATCTCGGCGAGATCTCGCCGAGTTGTTGCACTTTTTTTTTTCTCGATTCGAAGCCTCATCTCGGTGGGTTTTAGACCTAGTTTGGGTCTGAAACTTGGTATTCAGCCTATTTTAGGCCATTTAAACACAATGACACTATCAGATTTTGCAAAAACTAAGTCCAAATAGGAGTTTCAGTTAGTAGGAAAGCAGGACAGACACTTACTTATGCCAGAAACCAGGACAGAGACAGGACAAACACACTTTTTTATGCCTAATATCATTTAAGTAAATGCTATTGCATTTACTTAAGATATTATTCATAAATAAGCAAATACCCCCCTATTTGAATTTAATAAAAATAGTTAAAAAATAAAATTCCAAAAGGAAAAAAAGTCAACCCCCCAGTTCAAGAACAAAAACTGGATTTTCGGCGGTAGGTGCAATTTTTAAACTTTCTAATGCAACTGGATTTTAACAGCATTCGTGCACACCGAATTAAGTTTGACCGGTACATAACTCTTTCAATATAAATCAGATTTTAGCAATCTTGGACTTGTTGGAAAGCTTTGTTTTGAAAGCTTTCCAATAAGTCCAAGATTGCTAAAATTTGATTTATATTGAAAGAGTTATGTACCGGTCAAACTTAATTCGGTGTGCGCGAATGCTGTCAAAATCGCTCTGAATGGAAATAATTTTTTGGACATCAAAACAAATGAATATTTTACCGTACTTTTGGTTTTTAGCAATGTCTTACCATAATAAGATTTATGGAATTTTTAGATTTGAGAAAAACCCCAGCATTAGAAAGTTGAAAATTGCACCTACCATAAAAAATCCAGTTTTTGTTCTTGAACTGGGGGGTTGACTTTTTTTCCTTTTGGAATTTGATTTTTTAACTATTTTTATTGGATTCAAATGGGGGGGATATTTTCTTATTTATGAATAATATCTTAAGTAAATGAAATACAAATGATATTAGGCATAAATAAGTGTCTGTCTTGGTTCCTGGCATAGATTCCTGGCATAGATAGGTGTCTGTATACCAAGAATTTTCAGCAAGATCTCGAGATCTGGCACTCATGTAAAGGACCTAGATGGGCATTTTCCTATGTCAAACCGAGATCTCGGAGATCTCGCCGAGAAAATGCACTTTTAGAATGCATATGTGATCTCGACTCGAGATTTTGAAAAACCGAGAAACTCGGCGAGATCTCGCGAGTTCTCGAACCTTGTCCCGGACAAGATCCCAAGCAAACATGACTCAGATAATTAACCCAATATTTGACAGGAAATTCAACCTTCTCAGATGAAGGTCAAATTATAGGAATCAATCACAAATAAGAAGAAGAGGGGTATTTTAAAAGAAGGGATTGATTTAATGGTCAGATTAAAAATAATTTGAAGCATATAAAATCTGAAATAGAAGATTTGCAGGGATAAGGAGATTTTCAATAGCAGCAGTTCAAGGCCTCAGAACCACCTCAAACTTGGGTCAAGTTCCTCTCTTCGGAGGGTCTTGACAACCCCAAAAATTTGACTTAATCTGACCTGCAGATCAGTATGTGATAGCCAAGAGATTAGGTTGGAAAACTGACCACAAAACAGGGGTTGCGCCAATGAACAAAACAGGTATTATAGATGTTTAAAATACACCAGGAATTGATCAATATTAAACACAGTTCTGAGAATGAAAACCTAAAGCAAATCAGAGATTAAAATCTAAGATCAGAAGTGTCAATCGATTAGTGACTGAGTCAGTGCCTGAATCAAGTAAAAGAAAGTATGATAATAGAATGAAGATAACCCACAGGATAAGATTCCCTCTGTCCTAAAAGCAGAACTAGAACAGGTACAAGGGCTTCAATTTTTTCGCTTATACAGACCTTGACTGCCGCAAACCCAGTCTTATACGCACTATAGATATAGATGAGTAAAAGGGAGCTCCCTGCTTTTTTGTTGTTGTTGTCCATAGGAAGAGAGGGGTCAGCGAGCAGGTGTTCCCCATCTTTGCTAAAGGCAGCCCAGGCCCATCGAAGGGGTTGATGACCCCCGATACAGGAGTAAGCAAAAGACTCATTTATACACTTCTGATGAGCGACTCAGTACCTGAATCGAGCAAAACAGAGTATGATAATAGAATGAAGATAATCCAGGTTTCCCACCCACGGGATCAGATTCCCTCTGTCCTAAAAGCTTCACGGCATGCTGAATCTCAGTAGTTGCTGAAAATAAGCTTCAATTTAATCAATAACGTGTTGGAAGGCTTGGCTCTAAATAGATTAAATAGAAAAGCATCAAGTCTATTCCTAATCTGAATAGGAAAACTAATCCTCATCAAACTATTAAATTATCTTGTTACTGATTACAACCAAAACTTAAAAGAATCATAATCAAACTAGGAAACTAAATAAGCAACTTAACTAACAGCTACTAAGCCTCAGTTGGGCTGGACCTAGCCCACAAATGGGCTGGAAAACAGCTTAGCTGAGCTATGCTTCAGCTGGCCCTGTTCTTCTTGTGGGAGTATGTTAAATACTCCTTCCCTGCATCGGACAGATACTGATTATTTAGAGCTATCGGTCCATTCATGAATCATGAATCCATGTTGCATATACCAATGCCTCGGGCCCTCAATCCTTGAATGAGTTTTCCCAACTTGAGGTATTGAAAACCAAATCCTAAGCTGAAATTTTTTTGGTTGGGTAAGTCAAGTAGCTGAAAATACCTTGAACTGAGTTACCTGTCATTTTAGGATATTGGGGACTAGAGATATATTATCTCAACAATCTGCATATATATACACAAGTATAATCTTATGCATATCCATTGACATGGTAATAAATTAGTTTAGTTGTCTTACAATGATAGCCTTTTTCCAATATTTAGTACTCAAGTTGTTGAGCTGCTCAGCTGATGTATGCATTGTTTCATGTGTTGGGAAACTTTTGTGTTATACTTGCTAGTGACATACACACCCTATCAGTCTTGAAATTTAGCATTTTTGGATAGTCGGCAGCTCAGGATGCCACAAACCAGTCTTTATTCTGATTAATTTGGCTCTTGTGGATTATCGAGAAACATATTTTCCTGACCCTGCATCGTGAGATGCTTAACTGCCTTGCTAGAATTGTTAAGTTGAAAGATTATTATAGCAACTACCCATCTTGGAGGTTTTTATGTTTTTTGATTATCTAGAAGGAATAGCATGCACCAGTTGGTCATTGAAAGGCAAGGCCTCATTATTCACAGTGAAAAGCCACTACCTCCACAATATTTCCTCCTCCTGATAGCTTTATGAAAGATTTTTATGTCTAACAGACCCATTTTCAGTAATGTGACACCTCGATCTAAACTGAGGATAACTATGAACAGGAGCTGATGTGAATTTGAAAAATAATGGCGGTCGCACTGCTCTTCACTATGTTGCCAGCAAGGGATGGTTGAAAATAGCTCAAATTCTGATCGCGCATCGTGCAAAGCTTAATCAGAAAGACCAGGCTTGTAACTTCATGCCAAACTATTTTCTTTTATATAATTCTTAGTTTTGATAGTTGCAATTCCATACCAGTTTGCTTTTTCTTTCGTTTGGAGCCCACTTTTGATACCCAGTCTAGTGAATGCCATTTGTTGATCTATGTTTGAGATGCACACTTCTCTTCCATCGTTTACATTCTGAAACACATTCCATTCAGGTTGGCTGCACACCATTGCATCGGGCAGCTAGCACAGGGAACTCTGAGTTGTGTGAATTCTTAATTGAGGAAGGAGCAGAGGTTGATGCTGTTGACAAAGCGGGGCAAACTCCTCTGATGAATGCAGTAATATGCCATAACAAAGAGGTAAGGTCTGTTAGACTTTCCTAAACAGCAGGGTATCTGCAATATGTCTAGCCAAATCTCAAGCAGAAAATTATTTTAATCACATGGATGAGAAGAAGCATTACGTATTCTTTTTTTGTTTTGATGAATCATACTCGCTTTCTTTTGTTAAATTCTTATTCTAATGTAAGGGTATGATGCCCTCTACTAGATCGATTTCATGACATAAATAGACTAAACCTGTAGTGGAAACATTTTTAAGGGGAGAGGGATAGGCACACTGCCTGTGTGCGGTAAGCTAGCGGACGGCACCAATGGTAGCGTGGGATGGGGTATCATACAGGAGGGGCAGGGGGGCATTTCAAAAAGGAGGGGGAGGGGAGAGAGAGATAGGCACAGTGAGCGATGGCTTACGGTACACCGGCTGTGTGCCTAGCCTTTTCTCATGTTGTAGACACAAAATTTTTATATGTTTGATGTATCATCTGATTCCATTTATTTTTACGTATGAGGTCACTATGTGTGGTCTTGCAAAGTGAGAGATGATATCGCACAATGATACCACTGATCATGAGTGCCGTGATATGGGCTTTTGTTTTGCTACATCATATTTGTTATGTATGGTTGGAACGAGGTTCTTGTGTAAAAGTTATACATTATTCTCTATCATTCATCTCCTTTCTGGTTTCTGCGTCTAAAATGTTCTTATTGTATTATATCCATTGTGAGTGTACACTTCTTAATGTTATAAAGCAAGACATATTTTGGTCAACAGGTAGCTCTCCTCCTGATAAGGCATGGAGCAGATGTGGATGTTGAAGACAAGGAGGGGTACACTGTACTTGGCCGAGCTTCAGATGATTTCAGACAGATACTGATTGAAGCTGCCAAGACCATGCTTGAAGGTTGAATGTTTGGAATAATTCATGAATTTAAGATGGGTCGTGCAGGCATTGGGGTTTGCATATAGGATTAATCTTAGCTGGGATTCCTAAAGAACAGCAGGTGACATTTTTGTTTTCCAATGAGAACCATTTGTCTTATACATCTGTTGCACCTATTATTTCATCTGTTTAGTGTGACTTTCAGTTCCTTGTTTCGCACGGAATTGTTTTGCCTGTGGTCATGATCAAGTGAGTTAGGGTACAAGAGTCACATCACAATGGGAAGAACTTAACATGTGCAGAGGATTTCAATTATTATTATTATTAGGACAAGAGATAGCTATCCGGGCATGTAGCGCCTGCACCAGCTCGGGGGCCAATGAGAGCACGTTGGAGGATCAGTTGAAATGGGATTTTTGAGTTCACTGCAGGCTGAACAGTAAAAGGAGAACCGCACACAATGATAGAGGAGCGGCTCTATGAGTGGGAATCAGAGTTTCGAGCTCTACAGGCTCCCTCTAAATCTGACACTTTTCTTGGAAAAAAGAGAGCACTACAAACATGGAGTCTATGTCTGGGCATAGGAATCACGCGACCGGTGGCATTCTTTTTCCCCCAATATATCTTCCTACCCCCATCTTCATTTCCTTATTCCAACCTTGATTTTACCTTGGCTAAATATTCTCATTACCCAGCCCATTACTCTTGTTGATATATTCCACCTAATGCTGCTGCCTTATAGCTTGGTGATGTCCTGCCAACCTGTTTGTTATTCGTCTTATATGTATTACAAAACACTACTGGCTATATCCATGGGGGATGGAAAGTGATAGCAGTATACAAAGCAGCTCTCTTGCAGGTATGGTCTCTAGTGCAGGAATAGGTAATCTGACTCTATCTTTGCATTGCTCTATCTCTTCTTTGCCGCATGTACAGCTACACTCTTAACTGACTACCAGACAGTAACCCTATCTCTTCCTATCCTCTCTATTGTACGTCCTTCACTTTCTGCCCACATAAGTCCGTCCCATTTTAGGCTGTCTCAATTTCTGTGTCAGCGTTTCAAATCAAGTAATGAGCTTTTGTCGAGTTTACTAATGTCCCTCTTTGCATTTATTACCATATTTATTGTCCAATTTTAAAAGACTGGGTACGCTGCTATGGTGTCCAGCATCAGTCACCCTCTCTTCCCACTTTGGAAAAGACTCTTCCGTCCAACCCTCTCCCATATTTTAATAACTCCTTAAACTTTGGGCTTTTGTTGAGCGAGGGGGGGGGGGGATGGGGCAGTCATTATTGGACGAAGGGAGTATGATGTTAACCTTTTGCATTGCTCTCATATTGCTATTGATCTCTGCCTGCCCAACTGCATCCTCTTCAAATCCGGAGCAAAAATGGTTGTACTTTGTGCTTACTTCCCAATTGTTGGTGATACCCAACTAATGATGGCAATGATGGTGATCTCAGTATACATGCTGGGTCCTTATCGCACGCAGTACTGGGGGTGCTGTGCGCATCGTGTGGCGTAGCACTACCCATGTGTGCACGGTGGGACCCACTGTGCACACATGGGTGGTGCTACGCCTCACGATGCGCACAGCACCGCCCCCAGTACTGGGGGCGATAATTTTCCATACATGCTCCGAGTATGGAAAATTATTTCCTCCAATTTCCTGTCCGGTCCAGTTCTCCTATTAGGGAGAGGGATAGGCACATTGCCCGTGTGAGGTAAGTTAGTAGGCGGCATCAATAGGGAGCAGAATGGGGCATTATATAGGAAGGGTGGGGGAGTAGAGAGAAATGGACATAATGGGTGCTAATTTACACCGGTGGTTGGTCTAAGGGTGTCAAAACAAAATCGAAACCGAACCGAACCGTTTAAATCGGAACCGGCAGACCGTTTAAATAAATGGTCGGGTTATGGTTTCAGAAATGCCATCGTTTAGTTAAACGGTTCGGTCCGGTTTTAATCGATTAATCCAATTACAACCGTTTATAACTGTTTAAATCCAACATCAAAAGATTCAAAACCTAGCAATAGCTAGGGGTGTCAATGGGTCGGGTTGGGCCGGGCTTGCCTAAACCCTGACCCTGACCCTAGAGGTCTTAACCTAAACCCTGACCCTGACCCAACCTTGGCAGGGCCAAGAAACCCTCAACCCTAATTAATAACTAATTACTAATAACTTCATAATTAATAACTAATTACTAATAACTATTTAGTATTATTACATAGAAGGTAAACCGTTTTCTACCCAAAAAAAAAAAAGGGTAAACAGTGATTGAAGGTACAACATTTTCATGGGATCCATCGTCCATTGAAGGTATTTACTAATTAAAAGAGATGCACTACAGGTTATAGTCCATTTTCTATTAAAAAACGTAGGAGGTTTGATTTGAAAACTATTAAACTATTTAGTAAATCAGGGATGTTATTCATAATCGGCTAACCCAAACCGTGTAGAGCCATTTAACCGAAAATCGTGTAAAACCGTGTATAACCATTTAACCGAAACAATTTAAAAACCATACAACCGAAACCGTTTACTAAATAGTTACGCTTTTGGATATGCAACCATTTAGCTAAACGGTCTGGTTATGGTTTCTATCCTCAAACAGTCAAAACCGAACCGTTTAACACCCTTAGGTTTGTCCAACCTTTTTCCTTCATAATAGCTTTGATGGATTGGAGCGAGAGTCCATCATAACACATAATAATTGTATGGTTTTCGATGGTCTTCCATTGCCACTAGTGCTTGCAATCGGTCCACTAGAACCATACTAGAGATTTTCATCCTCTCAAGTGCTGTGGACAGTGCATCACACTTAAGAATTCAACCGTAAAAACATGTGCAGTGACGTTTTTAAGCTTTCAAGTGTTAGGTGGACGGTTGGATTCTTATGTGTGGTACACTAGGTAGTGCACCACACAAGAAAAGATAAATTTCTCCATATTAATACAAGCAAGGATCGTTGCTCTTTGGCCGAACCCATATCGTTACTAGATTAGTGATTGCCAATGGTTGAGGGCTCATAGATGAGAGAACCCTTTTCACTATAATAATAATGAGGAATAAAAAAATTCAAACGGTTTTTTTTTCATACTTATCAAAGCTTGACATGTCACATATAAAAAATATATTTTTGGGATAAAGAATGCTACCTAGTTACATGGCTTGTGTGGTTTCTATACCTACACAGAATTGCATGGAAATATTGCTCTGCCCCATTAAATAAACAAATGGCCTATATGTTCATGTCTCTGTGTGTGTTCTCATTGGGCCTATTGTTGGTGCAGATGCTACACTCCTGACAAAGATCTCTAGCCCATATTTTTTTATATGAATAAATTAACTAGGGTTTTCCTTAGGGCTTGAACCGTAAACCCGGGCAAGTTCAAGGGTTTCCTCATTAACAAAAAATAAAAAATAAAAAATCAATTAACCTTCAATTTATGTTACACATGTGCAACATCATCTTGGTGACAAGCTACGTATAACCAACTATGGTCACACCAATCGTAACCCTTTTTTGTGTCCTCCCATATCTGCATGTTATTTAGGTGAGAGCGGAGATTGGTTTAACGGTAAGGTTTCTCCATTGTGACCAAATGGTCACAGTTTGAGTCTCAGAAACAGCCTCTTTTGTAAGGGTAAGACTGCGTACATTATGACCTGTCAATTGATCCGGTTCTAGGCTATCGGTCTAGATCCTTAGCGGTTCTGGCTATAGGATGTCAAGACCATAACCGGACAAATAAGCTTACCGGATCCAAATCTGAGACCCATGATCGTTAACTAATGGGTGGTCTGATTCCGGTTCCTAATCGGTTCCAAACATTATTGAGCCCAAAACAAGGACAATGCGAGTTTCTCTAGGAAAACAGGAGCTTCATCATACATAAATATGATCTTGTAGAATCCAAAATAAAGACATTGATGCATATATAAATACACAACTTTAAGAGTTCATAATTTCCATTTCAAACTCAAATCATATGCTTATGACTTAATGAGCAACAAAAGAGCATCAGTTAAAAATCCCAAATAATGTAATATTATTAACAGGTTAGGGTTTAAAGCCTTTTAGGGTTTTAGAGATCTAATTTCCCATTCAATTTGTTTACATATCATCATGTTCCAATAGTTTCGGTGCTACCAAGTCCTTAATGGGCTATTGGTTTTAGAACCGTTGAAAGACCCAGATCAAAATCGACCCAGACCAATAGTATATCATTAGGACCAGATCCATCCCAATAATAAGCTATTGGGTGGTCCAGTTCCAGTTGATATCAGTCCGGATCGTTTCTAGTCCTAAATTAACACCCCTACTCCCAGACCGGCAGACCTCGCAGTGGTGCCTTTTGTCTTTTTGGTAAGAAGGTATTGGATTTCCACCTAACATATTACTAGAGTGCAGCAACCCTTCTATATTCAGATTTATGTCTCCTTATATAATGGCACCTAACTCTCTTTATTGTCGTTTCTCCCAACTCACATGGAATTCGTTTTCTTTATATAACGATGCTTCAGTTTCAATTTAAAAGCTACACCAGCTACCCAATAAAAATCTTCAACCCACTCACTGTTCGAGAGTTGCTCCACCAGAAATAATGGCAGATTCCGGTGACATTCAAACCCAACCTCACATAGCTTTACTCCCAAGTTCTGGCATGGGTCATCTCGTACCCTTCGTACGCCTCGCTGCTACCCTTGCCGCCCACAACTGCCGAGTTACTTTTATCACCACTCACCCAACCGTCTCCCTCTCTGAGTCACGCCTCGTTAGTCGCCTATTGTCGGCATTCCCTCATGCGGTCACTCCAAAAGAGTTCCATCTCCTCCCTCTCGACCGATCTACCGCCAACTCCAAAGACCCTTTCTTCCTCCAATTCGAAGCCATCCGCCGCTCCGCCCACCTCCTCTCTCATCTCCTCACTTCCTCTGCTCAATCTGATCCCCCTCTCTCTGCTCTCGTCACCGACGTCACCTTAGCTTCAGCCGTCATTCCAATCACCCACGATCTTTATATCCCTAATTTCATCCTCTTCACTTCCTCCGCCAAAATGTTCTCTCTCCTTGCCTATTTTCCTGCCCTCGTTGGTGTTACTCTTAGTGATGAAATCAACATCCCCGGCATACCGCCTCTACTCAAATCATGGCTCCCACCGCCTCTTCTAGATCAGACGAATCTCTTCACTACCCAGTTCATTGAAAACGGTGAAGCACTCGTGAGATCAGACGGGATTCTCATCAACACGTTCGAGTCACTAGAGCCTGAGATGGTGGCGGCGCTGAACGAGGGCAAAGTAATAAATGGGCTACCGCCGGTGATACCGGTCGGTCCACTGGTCCCGTGCGAATGCGAGCCGGAGCGAGGTGAATCATCGGTAATAGAATGGCTGGATTGGAGGGAGAAGGGTTCGGTCGTGTTCGTGAGCTTTGGGAGTCGGACGGCGATGTCGAGGGAGCAGATCCGGGAGGTTGGTGAAGGATTGGTGAGGAGTGGGTATGGGTTCGTGTGGGTGGTGAAGGACAAGAAGGTGGACAGGGAAGAGGAAGAGGGAGTAGATGAAGTGGTGGGTGGGGAGTTGATGGAGAGGATTCTCAAGGATGGGAAGGGTGTGGTGGTGAAGAAGTGGGTTGACCAGGAGGCGATATTGAGTCACGGAGCGGTGGGTGGGTTCGTAAGTCACTGCGGGTGGAACTCGGTGACGGAGGCGGCGTGGCATGGGGTGAGGTTGCTGGCGTGGCCGCAAGGTGGGGACCAGAGGATAAACGCGGAGGTGGTGGAGAGGAGTGGGCTCGGGGTGTGGGTTAGGAGTTGGGGATGGGGAGGTATTGGGAAGGTGGTGAAGGCCGAGGAGATAGAGAAGAAGGTGAGGGAGATGATGGGGAATGAGCAGCTGAGGGTGCAGGCGGCGCAGGTTAGTGATGAGGCGAGGAAAGCTGTTGGGTTGGGTGGGAGTTCTCACAGAGGATTGACGGGCTTGTTGGACAAGTTGCAGAACACTATTAATTCTAAGCATGCGGTGTAGAGGAGTGTGTACCAATGATGTGCGGTAAAATGGTATTATACATTGGAGGGCAGTAAAGTCATTTCACATGGAAAAATTTTCATTGACACCCTTCCAATGGACCATGGAATTAATGCCATCCCAATCAAGGCCAAAATATCAATTTAGGCCAAAAAACTAATAGAAAAAGCGTTTTAACTGTTAATTAGTGATGTTAGTTTTTTTAAAAGATTGTTTTGTCTTTCCCCTTAAAACAACTAAACCCTAGTCTTCTTCTTCCTCAGTCGACTTCCCATCTCTGCAACTGGTACCGCTGCCCATCTCTCACCTCTGCACCTTTGCACACATTCACTTGGGGTGGATCTTTCAAGCCCCAACTCCAAACCCAGTTTGAGTCGAGATCGAAGTTCGAAGTTCGAACCGAGAGAGAGTTGCAGAGAAATCGAAGCCTTATGGTTTGAATCCCCATTTCCTTCATCTCTCACTTTCCTTTGATTTTCCATTCTTCCATTTCTCTTTACTCCATTCCAAGTGTTTTTTCTTCTCAGTTTGTCTCTTCTGTCCGTGGATTATGCAACTCCATTTGGGTGTTGTTTTGCTCAAATCCCAAACCCCTTATTCGTCTCTCTCTCTTGGGTGTTGTTTTGCTAAAAAAATCTTGGTTGAAAACCAAGATTTTGGTGCTTAGTGGGGTTGTCCATCTATTCTTAAAGAGGGTTTAAGCAAGGTACTAAAATTCGGAACTCGACCTAACTCAACCCTGGAAAAAATCGAGATCTCGATCGAGATATTGGTGCAATATTTTTTTTTTAAACTTGAAATCTCAATTCGGTGTGTTTTAGACCTAGTTTGGGTATGAAACTTGGTATTCAGCCTATTTTAGGCCATTTAAACACACTGATATTATCAGATTTAGTAAAAATAAAGTCTAAATAGGAGTTTTACTTCAGACCTTGAGTTGGTAGGCGATGACGTACTAAAATATCCTACTCTATACATAATTTAGTAATAGAAAGCAAACAAAACATTCAATTAATAGCTAAACAATTTAAATAAGCATTAGAAATGTTAAAGTGATACATCAAACTGTTTAACAATGTTCCAAGTCACAACTATCGTCACATAAACTGAGTTTGAATCAAGTATTCAGTCCCCAGTAGTGGCACATAGTCTTCCCATGACATAGTGTTGCTACACTGTTGCATATAGTGCTCCACAATAAGCATATAAGAGTTGTCATCAGCATATGTCAAGTCCCCTATCCTAGGGTATAGCTGTTGCCATGAGGTGTGAGATCCACTGCTACAGTTATATTGAGGCATGTATGGGTATGGCTGGTTTGAGACTGGGAATATGGGCCCAAAACCTGACCCAGTGCTTTGATTGTTGAACTCAAGTGTTGGCTGTCCAAATTGACCATAACCACTATATTCGGAACCGGTGCTATCCTGGCCATAATCATAGTCATGATGAAGGTGAGATGAATGCCACGACTCCTGCAGGTTACAACTTGAAATCCAGAAGTAAAATGATTCACAACCTTCAAATGGGGAAGAAAATAGCTTTTGGACAGAACTCGATCGAGAAATATCGAGTTCTATCGAGTTAGATAACTTTTAAAGAAGTAGATGGTTCGAGATCTGAGTCGACCCGAGATCTCGACGGAGAAAATGTAATTTGAGAACTCGTATACCAACTCGACTCGACCTCCAAAAAAAATGAGATCTTGCGAGTTCTCGAACTATGGGTTTAAGACCGGCAACTAATCCTGGCGATAATCACAGGTTCAAATCTGATTTTCCTATGGAACTTATAAACCAGGTGGTCTTTCAGCCCTAAATTCAACTGCCTGAATCATCCTAGGGTGTATAACTTGATACAACGGCCTAGGGTGTATAACTTGATACAAGAGATTGAATCAAGAGAAGGGGACCTAATTGCGAATTCTGATGGTGTAGCAACGTGTATTGGCGTTTGGCCGCGGCAAGGCGAGATGTCCAGAGATCGAAGAAATATATGTATTCCCCTTCCGAATAAACAAAATTAACAACAAAATTAGACTTTGTATTTCTCCTCTCTTCTTCTTCTGTCTCCTTTTCTTCTAATTTATTTTCCGTCTAAAAATTCTCTGCTCTATTTGACTTTTTATAAGATTTACTAATTGCTGTGAAGAAATATTGGAGATGGAAGATTTCCTAAGAGAGAGAGAGAGAGGAGCACGAGGAGGAGATATGTAGAGGGTGTAGAGGGAGAAGGAGAGTTGGAGGGAGACGGATGCCATGGTAGCCGGAGACGGAGAAGAAAGGGAGAGGGAGAGGGAGACAGAGAAGGCTAGGGTTTTTTAGTCATTTGACTTCCACTCAGTTAACTCTCAGTTATTTCCATTAGTTTTTGGGCCCAAATTGATATTTTGGCCCTTACTGGGGTGGCATTAATTCCACTGTCCATCGGAGGGGGTGTCGATGAAAATTTCCCTTTCATGTGAGGAGGAAAGACAGGCAGACACATAGATGCTAGTGTACCCTACACTAGTAGTTCAGAGAACCTTTCCCTTAATACTCCCAGTCTCAGAGACTATGAGGGAGTGAGATTGGAGATTTCCTGTGCTTTTGTTTTTGATTCTTGCTTCATGGGCATTGCTTAGTTTGTGTTGGTGACGAGCTGTGTTGTGCATGAATCGTCGAAATTAAATAAAAAAGAAGAAAGTTTTTCTTCATCGAGCCGGAGTGTTTACCAAACCATCCTAGGGTTCACAAACCCTTATGGGGTTTTAACTTTTAACTGTACACAGATAGTCCAAAATTCGAATTCGATTCACATCTGTAGCTATTTAGCGGTATTCGTATTTGTTAGTGAGTATCTGGATCCGAATTTGGATAATCCAAAAAAAAATCTATCCCATCCAAATAGATATCAACTAATAATAAAAAAAATATCTAATTATATACATATTGAGGTTCTTGAAGGTTCGAGAGGTTCTAGATAATGAGGAAAATAGCTAAGACAACTGAGAGACATGGATTGTGAACAAATCATATTCGTCAGGGAGGGGGGAGGAAGGTCTAGGTTACACAAGTCAGGGATGTAAATGGGTAGTCGAAAATCTAAATTGGATTCGCATTCGTATTCGATTAGGGGGAATGCATCCGGATCCGATTACATCTGATCCATATTCAATTTGTATTCGATCCTTTTACATCCATAGTATGTTCGCCAAAATACCCTTTTGATACCTCACACATATCAGCTAAACCTGCTGTGGTGAATGGATTCCCATTCACCTTGGCTAAAAGGAAAACTCAGTACAATAAAAAAAGAGAGAATGTGTATATTCTAGCTTCACAGGAAATATAATCTATGTTTGGTATGCATTTTTGTGCATTTCTATTCTCGTAGTGCATAATGTATTCTTAACTGAGAATGAGGATATTGTTTGGATATATGTTTAGCTAAAATACATTCTATATTGTAGAATGCTTGGGCATAACATCAAACACCTTGTGGGAAAAATGTATTGATCCTTCCTAGTCCATGCCTTGATATAGTGTGGCTGTCCTTGTCCCTGGGCTAAGGTTGAGGTGATTAAAGATGGGGTGATGGAGAGCATGAACAAGGTCAAGGACACCAGCCATCTCTTGATTTGAGCATTTAGGCTGAAGAAAATAAGAAGTGGAGAGAACTTCTCTGATGAGGAAACCTTAAATATCTATAGCAGATCTGGCCACCCGGTCGGTCGGAGAATCTGCCAGTGGAATTGTCCACTGCTGATTCGGTAGCTTCTGCTTTCACGTCCTAGGAATCGAAATCTTGGTAGGGAAATGTTATGTTACTTTCCTGCTTCTGCTATTTCACTGGTCTCTACGAGTCGAAGAGATAAGTCGAGCAAGAATTAGAATGCAAAATTATCAATACCATACGGTTATACCGTCAAGATTTTCTTCTCCAACAGATTTGGAAACTCATAAGCACATGTGATATTGAATTATGTCACATGTGATATGGAAATTGCCTAAGATCTCCAAGCTGATTTGGAATCTATTCTCCTATGTAAATATATTATTTCATGTGATATCATTCCTTGTATAGATCAACTAGGTTGTAATCTATTTATATCTCCATTGGAGAATCAATCAATCTAAGGAAAATATATTCTCTTGACATGGTATCTAGAGCATAAGGTAATCCAACAAGCTTCATCCATCTTCCAAATTTGTTTTTTCTTTCTCCATGGCTGGGAACAATCAACATGACTCCTCCACTTCCGATGTCTCATCTCCCACAACCCCATCTTCTCTCACCCCTTCCTTCAATCAGGATCACCACTATATCTCCATCAAACTGACATCCAAAAATTTATTGTTTTGGCAAACTCAAATCGAACCATTCCTTGACGGCACCACCACGTGCCCCACTAATGCTACTACTGCGGTTGCTTGGCGACGCCAGGATTCTCTAATCTGTAGTCTCCTCATTACTTCCCTGTCTGAGGAGGTATTCCCCCTTGTTATCGACAAGAGTACAAGCCGTGAGATTTGGCCGACACTCTCCACGGCTTTCTCCTCTCCTTCTGAGAGTCGCATTATGTCCCTCACCCTTGCTCTCCAGGACATTGAACAAAAGGCTGATGAACCTGTATCTCAATATCTTCAACGTGCAAAGTCTCTTGCTGAAGAACTAAGTGCTGTCGGACATTCTCTGTGTCCTAATGCATTTAATCTCCACATTTACCGTGGCCTCAAGGATGATTTTTGTGCCATGGTGCAGTCTCTTCTGACCAGGACAGATCTGATCTCTTATGATGAGTTGCACGGTATGTTGCTAAGCTATGAATTCCTTCATGGATCATCAAAGTTGTTGGTCACTGACTCCTCTTCATCAACCGCTACTCCAATGGCTAACAATGTGCATCATTCACCTCACACCACCATGCCCAACTCCATGCCTGCTTCTTGTGGGGGTCGTGGTGGCCGCATGGGCCATGGTCGTGGTCGCGGCAGTCCCTTTGCTGGCCAGTCCTATGGTCGTTATTGGTGGTCTATCTGTCGTTGCTCGACCCACTCTACTGATCGATGCTACTATCGCCCACATACAGGTTATTTAAACCACCCTTCTCTTCCCCCCACTTCACCCGTGCCACCCATGGCTCACTACACCTATCCCACTGCACCATCTTCTTATGGCCATCCCAATCCACCACTCTTACCAACGCCCCACCCATCCACCGCCCTGCCATGGCACCCTGATATAGGTGCTTCTCACCATGGAACCCTTGACCTACAAGCCCTATCCCAATATGATGAGTACACTGGTGGAGATCAGCTTCAGGTTGGTAACAGTAAGGGTCTTTCAATTTCCCATCTTGGCTCTACATCACTTTCTTCCCCTTCTTCTAGACTTTTTCATTTACATAATGTTCTTCATGTTCCATCCATTACTAAACAACTTCTTTCTATTCAGGAATTTGCTAGGGATAATAATGCATTTTTTGAATTTCATCCGTCTCATTTTCTTGTGAAGGATCAGGTTACCAAGTCAACTCTGCTATGCAGATCGAGTAAAGAGGGCCTCTATGAGCTTCATCCACTTTCCTTTCCTACTGTCAACACTGTTGTCCGTTCTTCTCCGGATCTGTGACATCATCGTTTAGGCCACCCTCATGAGCGTCTCCTTTGCCATATGATTAGCATTAATAATTTACCATGTTCTTCCTATCATTTTAATAATATTTATAAGGCTTGTCAATTGGGCAAAGCCAGCCGTTAACTTTGCATCAGACTTTTAGTAAGAGTTTATTTCCTCTTGATCTCATTCACAGTGATGTGTGGGGGCCTTCCCCTCACCCATTTATTGACAATCACCGTTTTTATGTTATTTTTATTGATGATAACACTAAATATGTGTGGTTCTATCCTTTTCTTAGAAAGTCTGATGTCTTTAATGCTTTTACTCATTTTCAATCGCATGTTGAACGTCTCTTTGGGCGTAAAATTAAGTCGGTTCAAACAGATTGGGAGGGTGAGTTTTGTACTTTACCCACATATTTTTCCAAAATTGGCATTCACCACCGTGTTTCTACCCCACATACTTATGAGCAACAAGGGGCAGTTGAGCGCCGCCATCGTCACATCGTTGAGACAGGACTGTCCCTTCTTACTCATGGGTCTGTGCCCCAACGTTTTTGGCACTTTGCATTTGAAACGGCAGTATATCTCATCAACAGGATGCCCTCATCTGTGTCTCTTGGTATTTCCCCTTTTCAACTTGTTTTCCATAAATCACCTGATTATTCTTTTCTTAAAATTTTTGGGTGTTTGTGTTTTCCATACTTGCGCCCTTATAACAAGAATAAAATGGATTACCGCTCTTCACCCTGTGTTTTCCTCGGTTATAGTCCCTCCCATACTTGTTATTACTGTCTTAATCTTACTACTAATCGTATTATTATAGCCCGTCATGTGCGCCTTGATGAGAAGGATTTCCCCTTTTCTACGCTCTCTACTGCAGCCCCCCCCTTCCATAGGTGTTCCCTTGGCTCCCTGGGCTTCTGCGCCCATCTGTCTTCCCAAGGGGAGACCACTATCGGGCATTAACCAGGGGCATCCCACCCCTGTCGTACCCAACCCTCATCCAAACTCCCTTACACCGGCCTTCCCTTCCCCTACTTCTCCTATTAGAACGTTGCCAATCCCAACCCCTACTACACCTACATCCTCCATTACTCCACCCTTGAAAACCCGACCCATCCAAGACCTATATGTCACTCCACTACACCCGCGGCCTCCCCAACCAACTCTAGTACCTACCCAACTTAACCCAAGGCCAAACCAGCCCACTCATTCCATGCACCTTCGCCACCGACCTAGGCATCCCCAAACCTTTTCTACTAACCCTGTTCTTCTTGAACCTACTTGTTTCTCATAGACATCGAAGGTACCTGAGGGGCGAACAGCTATGACAGAGGAGTTTAATGCTTTGGTCCGTAATGGGACATGGTCTCTTGTTCCACGAACTCCTGCTATGAATTTGGTTGGATGCAAGCGGGTCTATCGAATCAAGAGGAAGGCCAATGGCTCTCTTGAACGTTACAAGGCCCGTTTGGTGGCCAAGGGTTTCCATCAATTGTATGGCCTTGACTATGGGGAAACCTTCAGTCCGGTTGTCAAGCCTACCACAATCAGATGTGTTCTATCTATTGCAGTTTCTCAGGGCTGGCCGGTTCGTCAATTAGACGTCCAAAATGTGTTTTTGCATGGGGTGTTGAAGGAGGAAGTATACATATCTCAACCACAGGGTTTTATTTATTCGAATCATCCTACCCACGTCTGCAAGCTTCACCGTTCACTTTATGGGCTGAAACAGACACCATGTGCTTGGTTTCACAAACTTTCCAATTTTCTTCTTCAGATTGGTTTTATTGGTTCAAAGACTGATACATCACTCTTCATTCGACGGACTGGCACTCATGTTTGTTACATTCTCATTTATGTGGATGATATTCTTGTTACCTCCAGTGATGCCTCTACTGTTCTTGTCATCATTCTGCAGCTCTCCCGTGAATTCTCTCTTAAGGATTTGGGTCCCTTGCATTTTTTCTTGGGTATTGAGGCCTTGCCACACTCCAAAGGACTTCTATTATCTCAATCTCAGTACATATTAGATTTATTGCACCGCACAGGCATGACGAACTGTAAGCCAATCAAGACCCCAATGGCTAGCTCATCTACTGACTCGGATTCAAGGGGTGCCCTGTTTTCAGATCCAACCAACTACAGATTCATCGTTGGTGCTCTCCAGTATGTCATGCTTACCCACCCTGATGTGTCGTTTGCAGTCAATAGAGCATGTCAGTTTATGCATGCTCCAACTAATGCACATTGGCAACATGTAAAGCGCATACTCCATTACCTCAAAAGCACCAACACTCACGGGCTTCTACTGGAACATTCCCAATCTCGTTCCCTCCAAGCCTTTTCTAATGCAGACCGGGCCGGTGACAGCAGTGATTGAAAGTCCACTGGAGGGTTTGTAATTTTTCTTGGCCCCAATCTGGTGTCCTGGACTTCTCGTAAACAGCGTACGGTTGCATGTTCTTCTACTGAGGTCGAGTACAAGGCCCTTGCAGATGCCTCGGCTGAGTTAATCTGGCTGGAATCGTTACTTTTAGGGCTTGGTTATCCTTTGAATGGACCACCATTGCTTTGGTGCGATAATATTGGTGCTACTTACCTATCGGCGAACCTGTTTTTTCATGCTCGTAGCAAACGCGTGGAAATTGATTTCCACTTCGTTCGTGATTGTGTGGCTAAGAAACAGTTAACTGTCTAGTTCATCCTCACCCATGATCAGCTGGCCGATACATTTACGAAAGCCTTAGCAACTGCCCATTTTGAATTCTTGAGGGGGTGTATCAATACCATACGGTTATACCATCAAGATTTTCTTCTCCAACAGATTTGGAAACTCATAAGCACATGTAATATTGAATTATGTCACATGTGATATGGAAATTGCCTAAGATCTCCAAGCTGATTTGGAATCCATTCTCCTATGTAAATATATTATTTCATGTGATATCATTCCTTGTATAGATCAACTAGGTTGTAATCTATTTATATCTCCATTCGAGAATCAATCAATCTAAGGAAAATATATTCTCTTGACAAAAATGATCTTTTGGCAAGTTCAAGAATGAGGCTCATCCTTGACCTCACTCTAGGAATTTAGAATGGGAACATGTACCAAACGATATCTTTTGGCATTCCATAATGCATCCTAAACCCAAAAGATGCTTTGAGAATGCATACCAAACACAACCATAGTTTCAATAAGTTAAAACAAAGTTACTTAAAACACGTTTTAAATGTTATTTTTTATTTTTTCTCTTTTCAAATTGAGTACTGATACGGAGAGAAAAAAAAAACTGTCCCAAAATGCAACAAATTTTTAAAAAAAATGTGTTAGGAGTTTTTTTAGGGAAAAAATGGTATTACCCTTTTCCAAAACTTAAATTTTGATATTTTTCAAGAAAAAAATATAATATTTTATAAGTGTGAGTCGGACATCAAATATTAATATTTGATTAATAAGATATGAGTTGGCCCCATAATTTATAGGGATTTTAGGGAAAATTACAAGATTATACTATAGGGAAAATATCATCCCCCTCCCCTCTAAGTTTGCCTAATATCAATCCAATACCCAAGTTTTGAAAAATATCTACCCCCTCCCCTACTTTATAAAGATTATATCAACCGTACCCTAACCGTTAAAAACGACCATTAACTGATGACATGGACAGGTCTAATTTATCTAAAACCCCAAATTACCCTTAAGTTATTTTAATTCCAATTTTACCTCTCCAATCCCAAAATCCCCCTTTTTTTTTTTTTAATCATTTTTCTTTCAAAATCAAATCCCATTTTCTTCTTCTTTGCTCACAGGTTTCTTCTTCGTTGCAGGGAGTGTTTCAGGTTTCTCCGACTTCTTCTTCTTCTTCTCCATTCACAAGTTTCTCCGTCTGGGTTTCTTTTTGGAAGATCCGGATCTGGGTTTCCGTTTATCTTGGAACAAAACCCAACCAAAACCAAAAGAGCCATGGGGAGGAGAATGTGTGAAAAGCATCGTGTATGCGGGCCTCGACGCCGTTGTCACCTGCTTCGCCCTAATCTCTTCCATTGACACCATTGTCACCTGTTTCGCCCTCATCTCTTCCATCCCACAACCACCACACCCGAAAAAAAGAAGACAAAAAACCAAACTTCAAAGAGGGCGTCTCTTTCTAGTGTCTACACCTCCACTTATTCTAGATCTTAGTTGGGAAGTTGGGACCTCAGCCTTCCTCAGCCCACGTTGATTCCATCCCAAACCCATATGCCTTCCATTTTTCTAATACAATCTATTATTCAGATTTCTAGATTTTCAAACGGAAAAAAATTTCAAACTTATATTAAATAATACACACCTTCGTCACCCGAGCCAAGCACACCGGATTCCAACTAGCAACACCAGGAAGTTGCAGCACCTTCAAAGTTCAAACCTCCAACTTTTTCGGAGGAATCTCTCCTTCTTTCTCTCACTTCCTCTTGAAATTTGACAGATCCATCCTGCCCAGTAGATTAGAAGGCCAAACAAAAGAAGAGAAACAAAACCAGGAATCCAAATCTTACGAAACGATTTGAGGGAAAGGATGTAATTAAAGAGACGAAAACCAGATTAATTAACCTTCTAGTTGTAGTCACCAACCATAAACTAAAGAAAAGCAAAAAAAAGATCGAATGGATTGGAGTTCGATCATTCAACAATCCGACGAAAGGAAAAGATTTTTTTTTTTTTGGTAGAAGTAAAAGGGTAATATAGTCTTTTCATTAACAAGGGAGAAAGACATATGCTTTCAATAGATATTAAAAAGGGTAATTTTATCTTTACACAAGTTTTTTTTAACACCGTTACATAGTTAGGCTACGGTTGATATAATCTTTGTAAAGTAGGGGAGTGGGTAGATATTTTTCAAAACTTGGGTACTAGATTGATATTAGGCATTTACCCCAAAAAAAAAAAAATTTGATATTAGGCAAACTTAGAGGGGAGGGGGATGATATTTTCCCTATACTATATTATGTTTCCTTCTACCAAACTACCCACATTATGTTTCGCTTAATAACATTACAGTATTTGTTATGTTTGACAACGACGGAAGTGGAAAGACACTAAGGGAGAGGGATGTACTCCTTTATTTTTTTAATCGCCGAAATTGTACGATGTGGTATCTTGATACCTCCAGGCGTACTACCCTGAAACGTTACAGTTTTGAATTGCAATTTTGGGTTTGGGTTTACGTACAAAAGTACTCAATATAGTGTTCCTCCCTCAACCAAATATTGTTTTGACAGTTTTACCCCCATCTCCCATGCTTGTCCACCTTGTAACTGGCCACTGCCGAAACTACCCCTACCCCCATCCCACCCTAGCCTCCCCTTAGCCTCCATCACAACCCCATCACTTCACCCCTGCCATCGCGGTTGCGCAACACTATTGCAATCGCCCAACTGCTACACTCACCATCACCCATTGATATCTTTTGTGCATCATGACCCTTGCACATCTCATAGCCACTATCAGAGATTGGGGATGCCCCTATGCATCATTTGTTCTAGGCTTGCAGTCGTTGCCTATCCCAGGCAATGCCATTGCCCTGTGCATCACCCCATCCTGCGCATCTTACGCATGCGCGTCCCCCCAACCCCGGCATACGACACTGTTCCTATGAAATAAAAAATGGCATATATGTCATTCCTCTTTGTGTGATTTCATTAGCCCTAATGTTTGGCAGATGCTACACGATGACAACGATCTCTTGCCTATAATTTTTAGGTAGAGAGATGAGTATGTTAGCAGTATACCATAAGTTAGCATCTTATGTGTTTATCTCTCTCATCCCCACTTTGAAATGACTCTTTTACTATACAAGGGGAAGAAAAAAGAGCTAGACACATAGAGTGCTAGGTTATAATATACCGCTAGCATATCCAACCTTATTAATATTTTCTTCAACAAAAAATACTGTCTATTTATGAATTAATTAACTAGGAATTTTTCTTAGGTCTTGAATCGTAAATCCGGACAGATTCAAGGGTTTCCTCGTTAACAAAAAATAAAAAAAAAAAAAAAAAAAATCAATTGGCAGATTAAAATATTAAATAATTCAATTTATTCTTACTCCCGTCTCCCCCCCCCCCCCCCTCTCCTCCCAAAAATAAAAAAAAAATAAAAAAAACCAATTTTCAATTCATCAACAGTTATTGGATAGCAGCAACCATTTTTTTTTTACAATGATAGTGCAGCAATCAATCGTTGTTTAGATTTATGTCTCTTGAAAATAGGAGGCTTTTGTAGTTTTGTATAATAAAAAACCCATATGACGACAAATTGCAGGCTGGGTCGAAATTGAGAAATTGAAGCCTCCTATTTTCAATATATGATATGATATATGATACCATGAGAACCAGGTACTCTCCTCCTCCATGCTCCAACTCACATGGAATTCGTTCTAATCTTCTTTATATAATCTTATCAAAAAAAAAAAAAAAAATTCTTCTTTATATAAACAATGCTTCAGTTTAAAAGTTCCTCTAAACTACCCAATACAAATCTTCAATTAATCCACTGTTCGAGAGTAGCTCCACCAGAAATAATGGCAGATTCCGATGACATTCAAACCCATCCTCACATAGCTTTACTCCCAAGTTCCGGCATGGGTCATCTCGTACCCTTCGTACGCCTCGCTGCTACCCTTGCTGCCCACAACTGCCGAGTCACTTTCATCACCACTCACCCAACCGTCTCTCTCTCTGAGTCACGCCTCGTCGCTCGCCTACTGTCGGCTTTCCCTCATGCGGTCACTCCAAAAGAGTTCCATCTCCTCCCACTCGACCCATCTACCGCGAACTCCAAAGACCCTTTCTTCCTTCAATTCGAAGCCATCCGCCGCTCTGCCCACCTCCTCTCTCCTCTCCTCACTTTCTCTTCTCATTCTAATCATCTTCTCTCTGCTCTCGTCACCGACGTCACCTTAGCCTCAGCCATCATCCCAATCACCCAGGATCTTCATATCCCTAATTACATCCTCTTCACTTCCTCCGCCAAAATGTTCTCTGTCTTTGCCTATTTTCCTGCCCTAGTTGGAGATACTCTTAGTGATGAAATCAACATTCCCGGCTTACCGCCTCTACCCAAAACATGGCTCTCACCGCTTCTTCTAGATCAGACTAATCTCTTCACAATCCAGTTCATTGAAAACGGTGAAGCACTCGTGAAATCAGACGGGATTCTCATCAATACGTTCGAGTTTCTGGAGCCTGAGACGGTGGCGGCGCTGAACGAGGGCAAGGTAATAAATGGGCTACCGCCGGTGATACCGATCGGTCCACTGGTCCCGTGCGAGTGCGAGCCGGAGCGAGGTGAATCATCACTAGTAGAATGGCTGGATGGGAGGGAGAAGGGTTCGGTCGTGTTCGTGAGCTTTGGGAGTCGGACGGCGATGTCGAGGGAGCAAATCCGGCAGGTTGGTGAAGGATTGGTGAGGAGTGGGTGTGGGTTCGTGTGGGTGGTGAAGGACAAGAAGGTGGACAGGGAAGAGGAAGAGGGAGTGGAAGAAGTGGTGGGTGGGGAGTTGATGGAAAGGATTCTCAAGGATGGGAAGGGGGTGGTGGTGAAGAAGTGGGTCGACCAGGAGGCCATACTGAGTCACGGGGCGGTGGGTGGGTTTGTGAGTCACTGCGGGTGGAACTCGGTGATGGAGGCAGCGTGGCATGGGGTGAGGTTGTTGGCGTGGCCGCAGGGTGGGGACCAGAGGATAAACGCAGAGGTGGTGGAGAGGAGTGAGCTTGGGGTGTGGGTTATGAGTTGGGGATGGGGAGGTATTGGGAAGGTGGTAAAGGCCGAGGAGATAGAGGAGAGGGTGAGGGAGATGATGGGGAATGAGCAGCTTAGGGTGCAGGCGGCGCAGGTTAGTGATGAGGCGAGGAAAGCTGTTGGATTATGTGGGAGTTCTCAGAGAGGATTGACGGGCTTGTTGGAGAAGTTGCAGCACACCATTAATTAATTGGGGAGAGAGTTTTCTGAGCAACCAACATAGGAGGAGCATGCACCAATGAAGTGCGGTAAAATGGTATTATACATTGGAGGGCAGTAAAGTCATTTCATGTGAGGAGGAGAGACAGATGAATACATAGATGCTAGTGTGCCCTACACCAGCGGTTCAGAGAACCTTTCCGTTAATACTCCTAGTCTCAGAGATTATGAGAGAGTGAGATTGGAGATTTCATGTGCTTTTGTTTTCGATTCCTGCATCATGCGCATTGCCTGGTTTTTGTTGATGACGAGTTGTGTTGTGCATGAATCGTCGAAATTAAATAAAAATGGAGAAAGTTTTTCTTCATCCGACCGGAACGTTCACCAAACCATCCTAGGGTTTCACAAACCCTTATGGGGTTTTATCTGTACATAGATAATCCAAAATCAGAATTCAATTCACAACTATGTATGTTTAGGAGTATTTGTATTCATCAGGGTATCCATATTCGAATTTGAATAATTCGAAACAAAATGTATCCCATCCAAATAGATATCAACTAATAATAATAATAAAAAATATATCTAATGATATATGTTGAGGTTCTTGAAGGTTCGAGAGGTTTTAGATAATGAGGAAAATAGTTAAGACAACTGAGAGACATAGATTGAGAGCAAAACATATTCGTTGGAGGGAGGGGGGTCTAGGTTATACAAGTCGGGGATGTAAACAGATAGTCGAAAATTCAAATTGGATTTGCATCCGTATCCAGTTAGGGGTATGTATCCAGATCCAATTACATCCGATCCATATTCAATCTGTATTCGATCCGTTTACATCCCTAGTATGTTCCTCAAAATACCCTTTTGATACCTCACACTCTGAACCCACTGCGATGAATGGATTCTCCCATTCACCATGGTTGAAGGAAAACTCGGTACAATAAAAAATATGAGAACGTGTATATGCCGGCTTCACAGGAAATATCAGCTATGTTCGGTATGCATTCTTGTGTATTTCTATTCTCATTGTGCATAATGTATTCTTAACTGAGAATGAGGATATTGTTTGAATATATGTTTAGCTAAAATACATTCTTGATTGTAGAATGCTTGGGCATAACATCAAACACCTCATAGGGAAAATATATTGATCCTTCCTAGTTCATGCCTTGATATAGTGTGGCTGTCCTTGTCCTTGGGCTAGGGTCGAGTTGATCAGAGACTGGGTGATGGAGAGCATGAACAAGGTCAAGGACACCCGTCATCTCTTGATTTGAGCATTCAAGCTGAAGAAAATAAGTGGAGAGAACTTCTCCGATGAGGAAGCCTCAAACATCTATAGCAGATCTGATCACTTGGTCGGAGGATCCGCCAGTGGAATTGTCCACCGCTGATTCAGTAGCTTCTGCTTTCACATCCTAGGATTCGAAATCTTGGCAGGGAAATGTTATGTTACTTTCCTGCTCTTGCTATTTCACTGGTCTCTACGAGTCGAAGTGATGAGTTGAGCAAGAATTAGAATACAAAGGGGTGTGTGGGTTGAGTCCCACATCGGATGTATGAGTATGGTGTGTGTTGTGTATATCCGCCATTCCACGACCCTAAAAATCGGTTAACCTTTTGGGATTGGTGTGTGGTTTGTGTGATTACACTTTCATAAAAAAAAAAAAGTTCTAGAACGAGGTTCATCCTTGACCTCATTCTAGGAATTTAGAATGGGATATGTACCAAACGATATTTTTTGTTGTTCCATAGTGCATTCTAGACCCAAAACGTGTTCTAAGAATGCATACCAAACACATCCATAGTTTCAATGAGTTAGAACATAGTTAGTTAAAACACATTATTTTATTTTTTATTTTCTCATTTCGAATTGAGCAATGATATGGGAAAAAAAATGTCCAAAATACAACAAGAATTTTTTAAATGTGTTAGAAGTTTTTTTAGGGAAAAATGGTATTACCCTTTTCAAAAACTTAAATTTTGATATTTTTCAAGAAAAAAAATAACATTTTTTAATTGTATGACTCGCACATCAAATATTAATATTTGATTAATATGATACGAGTTGGTCCCATAATTTATAGGGATTTTAGGAAAAATTACAAGATATACTATATTATGTTTACTTTTACCAAACTAACCACATTATGTTTCACTTAATAAAATTTGGAAATTTACACGTAACTCCCCTGAGGTATCACGTAATTATCAAAACACCTGTCAGTTTGGATAATTACCCATGCCCTCTACATTTTTTTTAAAAAGTTAACAAATGCACCTTTGTCATTAGTTGTTTCGGTTGTTATAAACGGTAAGAGGTTTTAAGTCATTTTATGACCAATATACCCTTGATAGGGTAGAATGACATTATTGCCTATCGGGGTGTACCTTGCGCCCCACTGGAGAGAACTTTATCCCTTATTTTAAATAAAAACAAGTTTCACAAATGATACCAAACACATGAAAAAATGAAAAATTGTCACATCTGTTTGTTTCGACGTAAAATTTTACCTGAAAATTTTACTTCGTAAATGTAAAATTTTACATGATGAAAAATTTTCTAATGTTTGTTTCCATAAAAAAAACAACATTGGAATGTTTTTCAATATTTAAAATTGTACTCCTAAATTTTTTTTAAGCGAGGTAAAATTTTACACTGAAACGAATGGAAAATGAAAAAAAAAATAAAAATGATACCAAAGAGAACCATAATCCATACATTCATTGGTTTCTAATGAATGGATTGTGTCGCTTCCTTTCCCTGGTAATTCTATCTAAATAACCAAGAAGAGACACAAGAGGGGTGAAGCCAACCATGGTTTCCTTATGTATTGCTTTCTCAAACCCTCTACTCCCTATTCCACCCCAATGTTTCATCCCTTGAGGCTGACAATGTCAAAGTTCCTCAAAAGAAGATAAAATTTGGGTTCGGTGCTATACCCGCTTGGAATTTTACTTGCAATCACCCTCTCTCATCTTCTTCTTCTTGTTCTGTCTTCCTCGATCACCATATCGAGCTCTTCAGAGATCTGTTCCATTGGCTATTTCAGTTGCGATTCTTCTCTGGTCAAATCCAGGTACACCCAGCTTCATAAATATGTTCCTTTCGTTGTTGATTGTGGTTTTTGTATCATTGAAAGAGGTTATTTGTTTTGCAGCGAATATCGGTTTTCTCTCGGGTTCCTCTGGGTTAGAATCATTTCCTGGTCCTCAACTACCTCAGATTGATTTTCTTACCCGATTCAATGGTTTCATCTCATCCCATCACCTTCCTACTCTATTACATAAGCTTTAAGATTATAGAGAAATCCCCCTTTTCTTGCAGAAGAAAATCAAAAGAAATATGCAGAATTTGATGCAAGACTCAAAGAAACTATATAAAAAATTGGCGCTCTATGAATCACGTTTAAAAGTTTTTCCCTTTAGTCTTGGAAGCTAAACAGTGGGCTATGTCAATAAAAAAACCTGTCTTAAGGGGAAGAATTTCTGTTTGAGAGCATGGCTCCTATGCTAGCGCGGGGCCAATGGGAACACATGCGAAAACATCAACAGGGGTGGGATTTTCATCTTTCATGGTCATCCTTCCTCGGTACCCTGCATCAGCCAATCTACTAGCTGCAAACTGTTAGTCCAAATTGTTTTCTTCAAACACTAGTTCTTTTGCACTCTGGAATCCTTGCAATAATCCCCTAGCTTCCGACTCCAAAGTTGAACCAGAAAACCCAAAAGCCCATAGTAGCAAAATATTATTCCACCATACATGGGGGCACGATGATCAATCCGGCCCCTATTGTGCGTGGGCGTGGCCCTTGTGACCCACGCAGAAAACATTCTCCCTTTATAATTATAGAGAAGAACTGATCAATGCCCAAACAATAGTCCTAAGATGATGGATCAAAGCTAAATAGGATGACCAATAGACGATAGATTAATATACCGCGAAAGGGTGAGAGACAATGCAAAATCTTGACTCATGGACTTAAGAGTTTGAGTGCAGGATTCCAGATTCACTAATCCATCTTATAATTACTTCCAAAATTTTGGAAATATGTCCATTACGCATGCAAGTTGCAACAATATGACTGTAACTTTCCATCACATTTTCTTCAAAATCTTATAAATTTTATAGAATTTTGAAAAAGATGGGGTGGACAGACAAGTAGTCATAAAGAATTTCCTTGTAAAGTGAGAAATCTCAACCCTTTGCCATCAACCAGTCTCTTTTACATTTTCAGAGAATATTGGCAATTATTTCCACACTATAGCTTCTACAACGGGCCCTAAGTTAGGCTTTGAGACTGAAGCTTGAGTCACTTCGGGGTGGATATGTAAATAGATCAAATACAAATCGGATGTGATCAGATTTGGATATCCCTTGATCGGATACAAATATTTCTAAACGGATATGGATGCGAATCAAATCCAGATTTTTGACTATCCATTTACATTTTTAACTTTTGTGTAACCCGGACTTCCTCCCCCCCCCTGGCGGATACAATTGTTTCTCAATCAATATCTCTTAGTAGTCTTAGCTCGTTCTTTCATTCTCTAGAACTTATCGAATTTAAGAACCATCAAGATCATTAGCTACTTAATTTATAGATTATGTTTTGGATTATCTATATTCGATTCTAGATACCCTCTAACCGGATATGGATACCCTAAATGGATGCATATGAGAAACGAACCTGGATCATCAACTATACTTTTACATCCCTACTTCAGGGATGAACTTTGGAATTGTTAGGGGTGTCAACGGTCTAGGCCAGTTTCGGTCGGGCCTAATTGGTCTCCCCCACTATAGCACCTCGCACCGTGACAAACCTGTTTAAGTAATCAGCCCTCATGGACAAGGCATGATCCCATTATAAATGACCAGTCGAGTACTGATCTTTAATCCCTCTTAAAGTCCACAGCTCTAGCCATGCATAATTTTGTGGGTTCCCACTATAAACTACCGTGGCGCATCATAATAAAATCAGAAAGAAGCTCTTCTGATTTCTTTTGGGGATCTTCCGAGGACTCACTAAAAATCAAGTGGATTGGGTGGAATAGGCTGTGTAATTCAAAGGAAACAGGGGGATTGGGATTTAGAGACCCGAAGCTTCAAAATGAAGCACTGCTGGCGAAAGCAGCGTGGAGAATTTGGTAGCACCCTACCTCCCCTTGGAGCAAATTTATGAAACAGATTTACTTCCTTGAAAAATCATCCCTTCAAGCACGAGTAGGATCCAATCCATCATGGGGTTGGAGATGTATCATGGTGGGCAAGGTTGTTCTCATGAAAAGTATTTGTTGGATTGTAGGTAATGGTGAGCAAGTAAAAATCTGGGAAGATCAATGGCTGTCTAATGCTCCAAGCTTTAAGATTCAGCATCCTCCTCCCCTTAACTGCTTGATTTCACATGTCTCTCATCTGATTATTAAGCAGTATTTCTGCCCCTCTGATATTAAGGAGATTCTAAAAATCCAACCGTCACGTTTTCCCCAAGAGGATCATCAAATCTGGGCAGGGTCAAGGAATGGGAAGCTCACAGTTAAATCTGCTTACCATATGTTATGTAATCAGCAGCGAGCAAAAGGATTGACTAAGCCTTCTTCCTCAACGCTAACTACAATACCAAAGGTTCCCCAAGACGGCTGGAGGCTAATTTGGAATATCATCACACTACCGAAGATAAGAACCTTCCTTTGGAAGGCCTACGCAGCATGCTTGGCCATTGGTGAAGCCCTACAAAGGTGTCAAATACCAGGGGATCCACACTGTCATAGATGTGGTTTCTTTCCTGAATCAGCAAATCACATTTTGGTTGACTGCCCCTTTGCCAGTGCAGTGTGGTTCGCTTGCCCCATAACAATTAACTTCCAGTTCAGTGCTACTCCAACTTTGGTGGATTGGATTTCGAAGTGGAAGGATCTTCAAATGAGGAATAAGAAGGAGAGTTGTCAAATTATTAGTCTGTGCTCATTTGTCTGCTGGTATCTTTAGAAAGCCAGAAATGAATCCTTTCATAATAGTTCGGCGGTGACTCCCATTGAGGTATGTAACATGGCTATCAATGCCTTTGAAGAATTCTGGAAGGCCCATCTGTCGAAAGCACCATCAACAACGATTTCAGCGTACACCACTACCAAGGTAGTAAAAAATTCCTGGATTGTTCCCCCCCCCCTTTGTTCGTCAAGCTGAATTGTGATGCTTCGACTGGAGCCAACAAAGATATGAATGGTATTGGATTCATAATCAGGGATGCGCAAGGGAATCCTTTGATAGTGGTTTCTGAACCAATACAATTTGCTTCTATTCTACAGGGGGAAGGTCTCTCTATTAGAAAAGGGATGCTTCAGGTGATAGCAGATGGGTTCGACAATATTATCATTGAATCGGATAATCAGGAGCTGATTCATATTCTAATTGGAAAGATAACCCCCCCCCACCCACCGCTGGAGGCGATTCACTTGGCAAAGGACATACACTACCTATCTTCTTTCTTTCTTCAATGTAATTTTGCCTTTATTCCAAGGACTATCAACACCATAGCTGATACATTGGGACGGAGGGCAGTGTCTCTGGAGTGCAAGACACTATGGCCCATTTCCTCTCCATGGCTTATTCATGTTTGTAACACGGACTCCATGAGCCCTTCACTCTTTTCTGAATAAAAAGTTTGTTACCCAAAAAAAAAGAGTACTGGTCTTTAATCGGGCTACCACTAGTCGAGCTAAATGGGTTTTAGATGGGGCCTTAAGTAGGCTATTGAGCCATTCATATCTAAACAGTCTCTAATGGGCCTTAAATGTGCTATTAATAATGCTTTAATTTTCAAAAGCCTGTTTTAACTAGATAATAGTCCGGGTATAGAGCTTAATGTTTTACTAATTGAACACTTGACTAATGTAAAAGGTCATTGATGATAGGGGTTTAGAATGATTCCATGTCTTCAAATTGTTGATATAGTTGTCTGCTTCTTACACCCAGAAAATTCATCAAATTTTATCTACAATAATAGCAAGTTAGTCACAATCGGGCTTAATCGGACTCTTAGGCTGTCGGTCGGTACCAATCAGGCACCCATCGGGTAGGGGACCCTCGCAGCGAGAACAAACAGATAGTGTTTGGTCTGGGCTTGAGCCCCGCACGTTTAACAAATTGTCTAGATTGGTTCTGGGTTTTCCCAGTCAAGCTTAGTTGGGCTAATCGGTGTGGGCTACTTGTTGCGGGCCTAGAATTGACAACCCTAGGAATTGTCCAGGCATTTATTTGTGGTAAGTTATGTCAATAGTAATGGTGTGAGTAAGAAGTAGCCTCATCCATACATAAGGGTGTCAAGTGGGGACCAGAATCAGACCGCAAAAAATCAATCTGTTCTACCGATAAGTTATTGGTCCGGTTTTGGACCTACTGATTAAGTTATTGGTCTCCCAACAGTTCCAGAACTGATAGACCAACTAGGATCTATTGAAATCAAAACTGGTGGAATCGGAATAAATCCACATCCTAATCGTATATAGTATAATTCTTAAGACTTAAGGTCATAAGAGCTAAGATCAAGTCTTTTATTTTTTTAGTTTTTCAATTTTGACTGATGCCTCTTTTTTCATAACTATTTTACCAAAGATTTAACTGTTAATTAAAAAGTCCATTTGAGATTTCCAACTTAAGAACATGCCTTAAAATAATGAGGGTGGTGGTGTTCTTACTTATTAATTGAATATAAAACCAGAGGTACCATGGACTAGTTCTGCTATTTGGGAAAAAATGATGGTAGGTTGTATATATCATGTGATTGAAACTAGTGTTTTATTGTTTACCCAAAAAAAAAAAAATTATGGAAAAGAAATGCCACCTGGTCGTGTGCTGTAGTGTGTGCCTGCATCCAGACACAACCGGGCACAGAATGAGCATCCCGCCCCATAGAAAGACAGGGGTGTTTTGGTCATTTCACACCCAACTGTGTCTGGGACTCTGGGCTGGAATCTGGATCTCAGGTTTGGACTTTGGAGTAGATTAACTTATTAGTCCGGTTTTGGTCTTGACCCTTTAGGGTCGGAACCATTAACGAACTGGACCAATATATACACGTAATACACCCTTATCTTATCTTTTTTTTTTGTTTGTGGTAAAACGAAATACACCCTTATCGATACGCAAGTAAGTGGGTTTTGAAATTATAAGAACCTAGAAGGGGTAATTTCTAAATGAAGATATCAGAGCGGGTATTTATGAATATCCAATTTCATTTTATCCCAAAACTCTAGATGCGAATGATTTTCCGAATTCTGAATAATCTCATTAAAAGACAGCAAGAACAACCGTAATCTTGTGAATTATCGTGAGGTCTGCAAGAAACAGGTATTTTTCCTCTGTTCTGCAGATTCCTTTTCAATTCCTCTTCATTGACTGGATTTAACTTTCGACTGTTTGTTAGGGCTTCGTTCTTATCATTTTCATTTCATATTTTTGTGGTAATTTTGCCCGAGTATATTTATAGGATCGAAGTACCTATAATTGTCCAGTTTGCTGGTGTATTTTCAATTCGGAAGAGTTGGATTTGTGAAAGCTTTGCGAAGATTAATAGGAATTTCCTTGTGTTCTTTTGTTCCTTTAAAATTCGTGTTTGGATTTTGGCTCTTGATTTCATTTGTTGATTTGTTGAGAAGTGTTATTCATTTAATGATGGTAGACCTCTTTATACCATTCTGTTCGGTTAAATAATTTTGTGTAATATATTTGTTTTGATGATCAGAAGATGCTGTTTTTGTCTCCTTTCATTGGTAATATGTTGGTTGTAAGTTAGGTGTTTTGTTTTTGCAGGTGAGTCTTGTTATCAATTAGGGTTTACACTTTGAACCATTTGTCTCAGTTGAGTCTGTATTTCATGAAATGATTGGGGTATAATCAAAGATTCTGGCCCTGTCCAGAGGAGAAGAAAATGGAAATTGTCTCCACCTATATGGTAACGGCGTGGTAAAGATTTGATTCTGGGTTCGAAGGATGTATCGCAGTGTGGCTTCGGCCACTCCCCGGGGTGGGCTTCCTACGGACAGTGGAGGGATACCTACGGACAGAGGGGACTATGTGGTATGTCTCGATCAAGTTCCATGTTGGAGCGACACGGAACAGAGGTCCTCTTTGGGGTATGACAATGAGGATCCTTCTTATCCTAACTCGTACTTTTCGGATCCTCTAACGTCTTCTCCTGGAGCAGAGAGTAGTTCTAGTTCCAATGGGATAGTCTCAAGGTTTCCGGTGGACCATGAAATCAACTCCAAGATATATCTTTGGCGGGGAAACCCTTGGAATCTTGAGGTAGATGCAGTGGTTAACTCCGCCAATGAGGTGAGCCCACATATGATCATGTTTTCCTTATCTTCATGATTTTTGCTCGGCACAACAAGAAATTGTAATAAAGTTCTAATTTCCTACTTTGCAACTTGGGATTATGGGGAATTTGAGTGTCTATTCGAAAGAATGTAGTAGTCTTCTATGAAACATCCCTGGCTTAAATATTTCACATTATGATAATTACCAATGAATCCACTTAGTGGACTCATTTTGCAAGTATGTTTTTTGCAGAGTTTGGATGAAGCACACAGTAGCCCTGGTTTGCATGCTGCAGCTGGACCTGGTCTTGCAGAAGAATGTGCGACACTGGTAATTAAGCCTGAAATGATATTTTCTCCTCTCCTTTTTCTAAATAAAACTTCTTGGCAAAAGAGAGGTGAAGGGGCAGCTCATGCCTTGCAAAGAACTTAATAATGCCTGATTTTGTTAGGCTTTTTAGTGCTATACAGAAGTATGAGAAAGTTTTGTTTTAGCATCAAGATGAGGCCATGGGGTGTTACAGATGTCAGTGTTGGAAACCTGGAACACACAACATCTTCTATATATGTAACAAAGTTATAGTGCAAGTTGATGTATCTAAGAGGACAAGTTGAGTCCAAAAAGGTCATCTTTCAAGATAGTGAGTAAAAACTTCAGTGCGTATAATTTAACAGAATATGTGGTCCGCATAGTATGGAGGGAAGCTGTCCCCAAATAGTTGCAATGCTTAGTGAACTTTGGTTAAGATGATATGGTAACAATGTTAACTTATTGTGTATTCTTGTGCTGGTTGTCTTGAACTTATAGATTTTTCCAGTCGCAAATTTTAGTACTTACGATTCCCCATTGTCAGTTGCATTATGTACTCTGCGGTTCCATATGAACATTAGCTGGTGTGCTATTCTTTTTAGTTTCTACCACATTCAAAGATCTTCTCCATACATGATAGACTACATAATGGTGTGAAATCCTTAATTTCCAGTCTGGGCTGATGGTCTACAGCATGTTTGCACATGAGGACATGTTTCTAATTCACTTTCCTATTTATTATGATATTATATTTCAACAAGAAAGACATAAAAGTTGTAACAGGATAAATTGAATTACATGAAAACTATTAGACTAGTAAGTAAATAGTATAAAACAAATTGGAAAAATAAAACACACTAAAACTATGCTTTTCTCATTGATTCTGCCATGGCTTCTTATGATGTATTCTTTGTCAACGTTTGGCAATTATTCTATGTCTATGTTGCTTCACAGGGTGGTTGCCGGACAGGAATGGCAAAAGTTACAAATGCATATGATCTTCCTGCTCGGTAGGTGTAAAATTGTTGATTTTTTTTCCTATCCAATTGAGTAGATTGTTATAAGTGTTAAGTGTGAGAGCAAAAGAACCATGTTGAAGTGTTAAACAAGTTCTCCTAAATTATGTTACATCTTTGGTTAGAAGTATGAGAAATCAAAACTTGAAATTGTAAATGCACACATTTTTTTCCTTCCTCGTAAAGGTGAATTTCACCAGGCCGGTCATCTTAGCTGCTTTAGATATGAAAGCATTTTGACTGAACCATTTTATGTGATGTTTTCACATAATTAAAGGTTGCATAACCAGTATTTGTTAGCCAACATTTCCTATTGACACAGTCATGAAATTCGCATTTCTGATCAAGCATTTGTATGATTGTGCTGCGCAGGACGTTATCATTCATGAATTTGTATTTCTTTTTCTGTGCTCATTTTTTCTCTGTACGAGTTGAGGCATGCTTTGATGATATAACCAGAAATTTCTTTTAACATGGGTTACAGGAAGGTTATACATACTGTCGGTCCTAAGTATGCAGTCAAATATCATACTGCTGCAGAGAATGCTCTGAGTCACTGCTATCGCTCATGCCTTGAGCTTCTTATTGAGAATGAACTTCAGAGGTTAGCAGCCTTGGAACTTCCTTAGGTTCATCCTTTCCATTGTGAAGTTACTGCAACTTAATTTAGCTTGACATCTCTGAGTGCAGCATAGCTATGGGATGTATATATACAGAGGCTAAAAATTATCCTCGTGAACCAGCTGCACATGTGGCAATAAGTAAGCCATTCTCCTAATCTCTAGCTATTTTATTTATTTCATTTTCCTCTGCTTTCTTGTATCTACAAAAGGCTGCTTTAAATGATCTAGATTTATGTTAGCAGCAATATGTAGAAGCATACTTATTTACCTCACAAAAGCAGAACTGTGAACTACAAGAAATATAGCTAAAAAAAGAAAGCAAAATACTCAAGGGCAAAGGTAGGATACACTAAAAAATCAGTCTAAAGGACACAGTACCAGACATGTATACGTCATGATCAACCATTGGGTGGAAATCCAACGACAACTCCACCCTATAGTCCCCTTACTTAGCAAGACTTATCTTTAATGGACCAGGCCTCTGTGTGTATATATATGTGTGCATATACAAGTGTCTGTGTGTTTTCCCCCTTACTCATTTCTTTGCATCTCTAATTGTTTCTCTCAATTTTGGATTTATTCAGTTACACCATTCTCTTTTCTCATTTCATCTTTCATCTGGAATCAGGGACTGTTAGACGGTTTCTAGAGAAGCAGAAAGATAAAATAATGGCTGTTGTTTTCTGTACTACCACATCATCTGATACTGAGATATATAAAAGGTGCAGTTCCACTGTTTCCTTTACTATTGTAGTATGCTCCATTTATTTGAATAAGGTAACTGAGTAAACTAAGCGCCGCCTTATTTTCCTATAAAAAAATGAAGAAATGAACAAGTGAGGACAAAAGTCCTCCATGGCAATTGAGATAAGCTTCTCTACCCGATCAATCTTTTTTTGCCCCACCTTGCCCTATCTATCCAATCTTTCAAATTGCCCCAATATCCTACCATGTGGCATATCTAGGTGGACCATCAAGACAAGCTTCTCTGCGCTGGACTATGTGAATGAAATTATGCCAATAAATAGTATTGTTATTGGCAATTACATTTGGTATATACTGCAATTATTCTACTTATAGCATTTTCATTCCCTTAATCCATTCTACCATGCAGACTACTTCCACTTTACTTCCCTCGGGATAGACATGAGGAGGAAGTTGCGGTGTTAAAGCTTCCTGCGGATGTTGGGGATGAGAATGGTGAGACAATATTAGATGAACGGAAGATCAGAATAAAACCTTTGCCTGTTGTAACTAGTTCAGCTCCTAAACCCACCACGGATGTAGCAGATCTTCCCGTCAGTGATCTGGGATTGACAATGAGACGGTTAGTGGAATTGGGTCTTTTCTGTTCTAGCTATTTTAGTAAGGTAGTTGATGTGGAATTATGCTCACTGTTACTAAAATAAATGTGTTTATAATCTGAAAGCAGATCTTCAGATTATATACTTGATCAGCTTTTCTATGAATATACCAAATAATTTTGAAATAAAATAGTTCATTCATCATATTAGTGAATATGTTAGCTTTCACACTCAATAGAGGAACACATTTGATTTTCCTTTTACACCTCTAAGGCTCTGATTTTGTATTTTTTTTTAAAGTGTTGGATATCTTTAACATAGTAAACTTGGTCTAACAAAATTAGTTTTAGCTGTGTAAGTTTGATTCAACAAATTAGTGCATCAATAAATCAATAGTAACATCCCTGATTAAGTATTTTTTCCAGATCAGGCATGGTGCAGTCTTGAGGAAATATGGATTTATAAAGGAAATGTAATGGAGACATATGGTTGTAGGGATATCAGTTAGCCAATTGAGAGGCTTTGGGTCTTCTACTTAAAGACTATGGTGGGGACATGTAGGTGTAAGATGTCGAGAAGGTTCTATAATGAGTTGTTGAAGGCAGTTGGAACGTTTATTGAAGGATTATCAGTGGTTGGTTAAATAGAGGTTTCTCTGGGCTCTTGGTTTATCTGGACAGTTTAGGTATGATATCTATGATAAAGGTTCTTTAGATTAGAACCAAGGAAACTTGGAAAATAAACAACTGTGGTCAATGTATTGATTTGTGAGAATCACCAATCATATTAGGTTTATTCGGCTGGTCATTTAGACCTTGAGCACAAAAATGACTTAATAACCGGATCAGTTATAGTTTCTAATTTAAAACTACCCCTGCAGCACAGAATTTCAAGGTATTTTAGATACATTGAAATGAAAGGATGAGAACACCGGACATGTATTGCCTATTGGCCAATTAATTTCTCCCCTGTTATTGTTTCAGCTCTTTGTGGATATTTTGACCTCTGTTATATTGTCTTGTGTGTGCAGTGTAGATTACAATATACTCAAAGCTGCTTTTCGCTTGCTCCAAAGAGTTTTTTCTTTAATTTGGGCTCTTTGGGTCTACTGTGAAATCCATATTTGATTGCATTGTCTCTTCTTCTTCATTGGTTGAATGAACTAACCGGAATATAATAATGTTGACAGGAATTCATCTTATTTGGTATCCCATCTGGATCCTGCATTTATGTCCCAAATTAAAGATCCAGATCAGAGACGTAAGGAGCAATGGGAGAAAGCTGCTCAAGCACGAAACAGTTTCAATTGTGCTAAATTGCTTGGATTTGGTGATCTTGGTGGTCCTCCATTGTCTGCCGCTGAAGAATACTCACTTCATTCTAGATATCTCGCTAAAGCAAATTCTCTTAATCTTTCTGAAATTGCAGAAATGAAGATTGTGTAAGTATTCATGTTATAAATTTCTTTGCATGCAAATTATAGAGATGATGTAATTTCACATTCCCATGGTATGTTAATATATTTATCTTTCACTGTTTAATAAATGTCATTGGTTATATAGGCAATCATTTTGCTTTTGGGAGTCACCTTGCGCTGCCTACTAAATGTCATTAGTTATATAGGTCATCATTTTAAGTAGTAAATCATATTCATGCTATTACCATATGGAAAGTTCTAACTTTGGAGTCATTTAGGGATGGTGCTATTTTGATATTCTGGTATTTTATGTAGCTTTTCGTTTTGCTATTTCAGTTATCGTGGTGGTGTGGACAGTGAGGGGCGTCCAGTAATGGTTGTTGTTGGCGCTCATTTTCTGCTTCGTTGTCTTGATCTGGAGCGGTTTGTGCTTTACGTGGTAAAGGTATCAAATCATGTCTTACTGCAGTGCAGGGTTATTAGCTCATAAAACCTCCTTGTCCTGATGAGGATCCACGAGTTGCTAACCCTCCATCCCTTCCTCTCTCTTGATTAAATGTTGCCAGATGCATGGTTCTCTTCTTTCTTCTTTTGTTCTGGCATTGTGATTTTGTTTGCAATTTCCATTGCTATGCTAAGTCTCTGTAAGTCTTTAGACTGAAACTGTTCCTTGACAATTAAAATTTTCAGGAGTTTGAGCCCATAATGCAGAAGCCGTACACTATTGTTTACTTTCACTCTGCAGCCTCCTTACAGCTGTAAGTTTGATATGATTGTCTTACAGAACATGTAATAATGTGAGGCTTTTAACTTATGCATTGATTATAAAAGTATAAAACTTAGTCTGTCTGGCGTTGAATAACCATACGCTGGCCCGGTGCAAGGGACTAATGTGGGAGGGGGGGGTATACATATATAGAACCTTTTAAAGTTCTTAAACTCATTGAAGGATTCGTAATCACTCACTTAATAGACTCAAAACAGAACGTTGTACGTGTTTATAAGTATCATAGTCCAACTCAAACACTTACGATACTAATCTCATGAAGCTGACCTCACCCGACTTTACTAGTTACCAGGAAAGACTATCAAGTGCACTGCCTGACAAAGAACTGAGCATACTTTTGAATAGTTTTTATTCTATCTTGCCCCTTTATGATTTTCCTGCCAATTTATGGCCTTTTGTTCCGCTTCAAGTATTCATCATTACTACTATTTAAGATGGCGAAAGATCGTTGTTTAGTTCTAAACCTGTGAAATTCTCTACTGCAGTTCATCCTTCTATAATTATTTGTTTTGTTTGGGTTAAACAGTCAACCCGACCTGGGGTGGATGAGGAGATTGCAACAAATACTTGGTCGGAAGCACCAGCGTAACCTTCATGTATGCACACCCTTAAACATTTGACTAGGATCTCATTGTTCTCTGAATCTGATTTCTTCTCCTATCATGTAGGCAATATATGTTCTTCATCCAACATTGGGATTGAAGACAGCAATCTTTGCTCTGCAATTGTTTGTAGATGCTGTGGTACGTCTTTATACATTTCCCTCATTTATCAATTCATTAGCAAAATTTGTCAAATATATAAATTTCATTTTGTAATTACCTGCATTTGGAAGGGACCTGAAGCTAATTTTTTTCTCTTTAGGTATGGAAGAAAGTTGTATATGTTGATCGGCTTCTGCAGCTGTTCAGATATGTTCCTCGTGAGCAGTTGACAATCCCTGATTTTGTGTTCCAGTTGAGTTTTTCTGTTCTTTTTAACTCATATAGAAGGAAAGGTAGTGTTGGGATTTTGCTTTATTGCATAATAAGGGTGCAAACCGGGCTGAGTTGCGCAATTGATGAATTTTCAGGAGGCCCCATTGTTTATGGGTGGGGCCAAGTTGCACCCTTTGCTTATGATCAAAACCAGTGCTTTAAAGGACTGTTTGATCAGGCAATCTAACTGTGGTTGGACAGTTTAACCCATGTGCCTTTTCCCTTGAAAGATCTTTCAATAAACTGAAATATTTCTTTTGGATTCTGTTTGGATCATCAGACTACGGACCCTTTTCCTTGAATGATCCAACCCCCGGCTGTTTCTAAAAAAAAAAAATAATCAATCTCTCTCCCCTTCCCCACCACCCCTGGTGGCGAATGGGGGAGAGAGATTGTGGGATCATCACACCTTGTATAGTAGGTAGGAATTGGAGTTGTGGATTATAGCCTTGAGTGCTGGTTTTTGCAGGCATGATCTTGAAGTCAATGGAGGAAAGGGTCTTATTGTGGACCCCAGAACAAAATATGTATATCATCGACCATAGAGATGTCATTCACAGCCTAAGCAGGCCATCAAGTGGTTCATGTCAGGCAGTTCAGGAATTTCATTGTTTGCTTTCCTTTTTCTCCCTTTTTTGTAGTTCAGTTTGGGTGGTTGTATCATTCTTTGTATCATTAGTAGCTTTCTGTTCTGTCTTTTTTCTTAATTTATTGTTCTTTGTAATTTCCTAAGATGGAATAAATAAAGTCCCCCAAAAAAGTTTAGGTATGAGTTTGGTTGAAGGTTGAAGATTTGTTGTTTTGATTGCTTGAGTCCAGAAAAGAATGTACAGTTGTAAAACAGGAAGAGGATTTTTTCTTCACTTATTTGACTTGTACTTGCTTTGCTTTTCCTGGACAGTGTGTGTTTGTGAACATGGAAGGGGATTTATTTCTTCTCATTTATTTGACTTATACTTGCTTTGCTTTTTCTGGTCATCTGAGGGAGATGGCGATAAGAAAATACTAATGGTCCTCTTGAGTTTACCAGAATACTCTTCCTATCATTGCCATCTTTTTCTTGAGCATTGTTGCATCATCTTTGCTGGTTCTTCTTCAAGGGATACCTGTCTAAAAGAATTCTCTCCATTTGCCAAATTTTTTGCTCTTGATGTAATTCTTCCTACGTCCCTCACTCAAATCTTAATGATGGAAGATGCTCATTGAGTGTGAGAAGCTTCTTTTATTTTGACTATAAATTGTGGTGGAAAAAAAATAATAAATTTGCGTCTGATTTGAGAAGTGTTTTTGAAATTCAAGTGCTGCTACTAAACGAGAAGCCGCTGAATATGAATATTCTCTTGGCCAAGGTGAAGCCTAGATGGCAAGAATTTTATCGAAACTCCACAAATTTGGGGGAGAGGGGTTTTGGATTGCAAAGTTGTAACAAGTTGGCGGCCTACATTTAAAGATTGTGTACAGGGTCTTTGTAGCTGGTTCAGTTCTCAGATTTTGTTTAGGATTTAAAAAGAGAGTATTGTTGCTGGTTTTGGTGAACGGTATCTTAGTTTATTCAGGCATTCTTGGATAAAAAACGCTTCCAAGCGCTTCAGTTGGAGGCATAGTTTGAGGGATGGGAATCGGATTACCGATTCTAATAATCCGGTTCTTATCTTGTGAAGCGATGCGGCCACTCGATTTTTTCCGGTCAATCTGTCTATTCAGCAAATAAATGACAATTCTATCTTATCAATGTGTAAGGTCCTGGACCATCAATAATGATTTTTCCTTAAGAGTTCGGCCATTTGATCGAGCCACTTCTGTTATATCAATCTTAATCATTACTGCTGGACTTATGGTTCTTATCTGGCTGATTCTTAACCGATTCCATTAGAAACCTCAAAAAAATTCATTTCTTCCTTCGTCAAGAGTTGATTTCTTCTATGATTCACATCCAAATCTATTCAAATTTGGATATTCTTACAAATTTCGATTGCTCTACACATCCACGGGCTCTGATCACGTCAAAGTCACTGGATTTGTAGATCTAAACTGTCCAAAACTCACTTCTTTCGCCTTGCAATCTAAAGGTGAGTGAATCGGAAATTTTTATATTTTTGGGGTCGAAGAGGATAGGAAGAGGGAGAAGATGATAGTGAAATTTACCCCTCCATTTTAATTCAATAAATCAATTTAAAAGGGTAAGTAAAATGATAGTGAAATAAACCACTTCACTCTTCATAGTAACGGATAAAAGAAGCCATAATAATAATACAAAATCCCAACATTTAAGAGCAGGTTACCATGCCATCAAGACATGCACCAAGTAGTGGTAGAGCCTTATAAAATCTCTAATAGCAATGGTTAAATTTAAATCTCCATTTATTGTGTGTCCATCAGTCCATCTCAGAACTGGCCACCAAGAACTCCATGGTTTTCCATTTTCCTGTTAGAACTGCTTGTAAGGTTGAGAGATTGTAGAGACTAGACTGGAAGAGCTTTCTTTGAGATAATATCGAAGGATATCCCATTTTGCTGGAGTCCTTCCTGGAGATCAGTTGGGCCAAAAACAATCCCAGGCGGGAAGACACCTCCTCTGGGCAGGTTGTTGCGCCTATTTAATACTGTAAGAGCACACTGAAGTAAGATAATAGGAGTTGTCAAGTATCCAATCTCTGGTCCCATAACTCTGGTAATTATCTCTGTATCTGGTTTTCTGTTTCCCTGTGAAGCAAGACTACCGTCACTGTAACCATGTCCAATGAACCACATTTTGAATGAAGCACTTTCAACTTCTTCCTCAGTTGGACCTGTCTTCCTAAACCCCCCAAGGCTGAAAATGGAGGGAAACTTTAACAGTAGCCTCCTCCCAAAAGAAATTCTACCAAATAGACCGATGAAGATCCCAACTATGATAATTGGTATAATTCCCAACAGAGACTTGAAGCCTATCTTCACCCCAAAATGGGCCGGCTTCACCTTTGACCAGAAATTCTTCCTACACTCCATCTGCTCCTCACCTTCATCAACCCCAGGAAGGCCATGTGGGTTTTCTGTCAGAGTTGCGAGTGTTCTCCGCACAACAATGGAGTCTGCTGAAGGTAGTCTTAGTGCCCAAAGGTCAATTGTCTTCTGGTGTTCTATAATTGGCCCTGTCGGAGGAGGGGGCCCAGGAATCTGCAAAACACAGTTTTTTTTAACAAATATATGAATGTTTCTTGTGAATGTTACATAGATCAAGTGGGAATAAAGTTGATAGTGAGTACCAGATTAACATCAATTATTAATGGTTTTCTTCTGTATGTTTCAAAGAATCTGACCCCCTTCTTGAGCTGTGGTGTATCATCACAAAAGATTGCTCCAGTATATATTATTGAGGCTAGTCATTCTGGTCTAATGTACCTAACTTTTGAACTATGGAATTTTATACCATGATGTCTACCCCATTCTCCAACTGTTTTGAAAATATGTGAAAACAGATCTCAGAAATCTCCAATCTTGGATCCATCAGAAGATGGTTCTTGTTCCCCGCACATTGACCAAAGCCCTAGACATGGATCCACCCTAATGTCAAGTATACCTAATTGTTTCCCGAACTAAGATATCACCAAATACACCATTATTTAACATCCAAAAAACACTTGCTGTAAAGAACTAAAGTCAGCTTGAGGTGGCACTTCCTGGCACAAGCAACAAATTGACATGATTTGCACATGGTTAGCGGGTTTGGGTCAGCGATAATCATGTTTGGTCCAGTTCAGCTCAACATGCTTCACCAGTTTACTGAAAGGTTCATCTCTTGGTTGAGGAACTGTAACCCTCTCAACCCCTATCACTTTTTGACATTTTTTTTATTAGTACTGAAGGTTTAGGGTTAGGACTGTGTGGTGCAGGTTCTTATTAAATGGTATGAATCAAATTAGAAAATTAGATTTTAGAGACTACCAAACAGGTCATGTTAAGCTGATCACTTTGGCATGTGGAATGTGTTAAACTGAACATAACTCATGTAGTAAACAGGTCAATCCTGTCATGTTCATGCTACAATGTCAATAAACAGGTCATGCTCATGTTGAGGTTTTCAACCTGTTCACTGAATATGTTGTGTGCCTTGTCACAATCTGGAGGCAAAATTGCCTCCCAATCTCATGAAACTGGTTTGCTATCATTGCAGTTCAATGGTTTGCAAATGTAGGTAAGAAAGAAGTAGGGCTACAGGGCAATGCGGTAATACACAATTTCCCCAATGTAAAGCAACCTTAAATTAAAACAAGAGAGAAGAAAAAAAGGAACATCAAATAATGTCTAAGAGGCACAAAAAAACTCATGCTCATGCACATCCTCTGGAATGAGTCAAAACAAAATTACCATGACGACATCAACATACATAATCTGATTTCAAGAACTCAAACTGCATCTAATAGTTTATAAAAAGAAAGGACAGATGACTCCTATTATCATGAAAGAATAATCTTAAGGATCGTTGCATTAACAGTGTAGCTTCAAGATGGAATGAAAAAAGCTAGACTAACTAGCACTCTTTAGATAAATAAGCATCATGAGTTTACAGTCGAAAAACAAAGAAAGTAACAGGAAACAGTGGAGTCTCAAGAAAGGTAAAATCTTATCATAAAGCAAGTAAACAACCCAGCACAGAACTTGGTCAATTGCATTAACATTGGCATATCTCCAAAATTACCCACCCATCTAAAAGGGAAATCATGAAAACCCATATTCAAGAAGGGAAGCATAGGGGGTTTCAGAACCTCAAGGCCCCTCCATTCTTCAATTTTCCTTTTTTTTTTTTTTTTTTTCCCCTTCTAGGTTTTTCAAAGAAATAACTGAACTGCTATTGGATACTTAAGTCTCTCTCAAGATTCTCAGTAGCCACCATTCAAGAAAGATTGTTATTGTAATATTGTCTTCACTTATTTATCTATCTCACCAATTTTCCTTCTTTGGCATAGTCTGCCAGTAATGAATCAACAAGCTAAACTTCCTTCTCAAAAGAAAGGAGAATGGAAACACAATCGGAAGATTCAGAACCCTAATCTGAAAAATGCTTAAAATGAGGGATCCAGTCGACCGTAACCTTTCACATTGAATGAGGGAAATAGAGAACGGCCAAAAAGAGAGAGAGAGAGAGAGAGAGAGAGATCTTACCGCCAGCCTAGCTCTTCTGGGTCTAGACCTCCTCAACTCCTGCAACTGCTTCATGTTAGCAACACCCAAAACGGCCGACTCGAAGGTCCCGATATTCCCAACTATCCTCTTCTTTGACTCCAAATTCAAATACGCCTCAACTCGGTAAGGTACCGCTGGTGGTTCCCATTGCCTCGAATTGAACATTAATCCCAGTTCCGCTGGAACCGAATCATACCCACATGCAGAAACAACCAAGGATCCTTTCTCCATCGCCTTCTCATGGTAAATTGCCTCCATTCTCTCCATGAATTCAGGCTCACCAGTTATGTCCAGATAATCACAACCCGCTTCGACACAAGCAGAGACGACGGGTTCTCCATAGAGGCGAAAGGGACCGACGCAATTCAAGACGAGCTTGGTTCTACTGCAAAGCTCTCGAAGTGAAGTTGGGTCAGAGACATCGGCTTTGATGATGGGAATGGAAGGAGGGGATGCCAATTGAGCTGCCCATTTCAGAGCTTCATCCACTTTGGCGGGATCCCGGCCAGCTAGGGCTATTGTTTTGAGGGGAGACGAAGGTGTGTTGAGGAATTTCAGAGCTTCCCTCACTACGTATTTGCCTGTAAAACCAGAGGCGCCGAGGATTACCAAGTCGTAATAGTTGTGGGGCTTGTGCTCTTCTTGTTGTTGGTGATGTAGAGGTTCTTCCATTTTTTATCTCAGGGCTTTGGGAGGAGAAGCTGTGAGAATTCGGATTCGCAACTGATGATGGGAGAGAACAACTGAGAAGAGCTGCGAAATTGTAACTAAGAAGAAAGTAGTTCCGAGTCTTCTGACTTCTGAGATGGTCTACAATGGCGGCTGACGTGGCGGTCCATATGATTGACTACAAGATGGCGACCGGCCACCCTACTATCTGTCCTGAATAACGATGGAGTCTCATTGGGTATTAGCTTCAAAAGGTTCCAGTGTGACCCATCAATGAGGGCTCTTCCACAATCATAGTTTATTTTCCTCTGTTTATTGGTTGGAGATCTTTTGAAATCTCTGAATTTTTAGATGATGAAATCGAATTTTGTCGGATTAAAAGAATTTGTATGAAAATGCAAACAATTCTTTTCTTTTGAATTTTTTTCTCAAATTGCACATTGCTGCAAATAATAGTAGTATGCAAAATTTAAAAATATTTTAACACAATATTTTAAAAACATGTTTGAAAATCAATTCAAGCATCTTCAAATTATCTTTTATATCCAAGAAAATGAATTTGGGATACGTCTAAGATAACTATTAATATAGGAGTATCTATGCCTTGTCGAAATAAAGCAGTTATTTGAATCTGAATAACTCTTATATGTATATATTTTCTTTGAGAATATTTTTTACATAATCTTAAATTTATTTATTTTTTATTAAATATAAGAATTTCTAAATTGGCATCAACTGTTGCTTTAACTATGGTGTTTTCACCGCTGATCCGAATAATAATTAACCAAGAATTCTCTGACAGAATGGTGCTGAATGGATTAGGTCTTTTTTTATCCGGATCCTTACATGCAGCAATTGGTTGATGGATACATGTCATCATCCTGTGATTAAAATAAAAAAGAACGACTCAAGGAAGAAGAAGAGAAGGGAGAGGGAGGAGGCGGTGGAGCAAGAGAATGAGAAGGAGAAGAGGGGATAGAAAAACAGGCTTTGATTCCAAGAAATTTGTCCAGAATTTTCTCATAGATATGTACTCCAAATGTGGGTCTGTGAGTACTGCATACAAAATATTCAACAGCATTCATAGGGAAAAGCATTATGACATGGAATTCCATGGTTGGTAAATTTGCACAAAATGATGGAGTGCCATGATAGGTTGCTATGGAATGTATGGCCACAGCTATGCTGCGATGTCCCTCTTCTCACAAATGCTTAGTTCAGATATAAAACCAAATGAAATAACCTTAATGGATATTCTTTCTGCCTGCAATCTTGAGGAGGGGAAAATACAATTTTATTCTAATGGGGGATTACAGTGTGAGCCCAGCTTGCATAATTTTTCTTATATGCTTGACCTTCTAAGTAGAGTTGGTGATTTAGATGGAGCAGTTGTATTCATCAAAATCAATGCCAGTTCCTGCAAATGCTAGTGTTTGGAGCGAGTGCTCTTCTAAATGGATGACGTATCCACCATAGAATATATCTGATCAGAAACATTGAGGTAAACTTTTTTAGACATTAGAAAAAATAATTCAGGATATTATATATTACTATATAATATATGGGGAATTATTAACGTAACAAGGGTATGTTATTTATCCAAACATAAATAGACATCAATTACCCCTTTAAAACTATAGTTAGCATACAATTGGAAATAAATTTATAAGGATAATTAAGTAAAATCACATTCACATTTAGAAATTAAACAAAAAATCAGAAACAAAGCAAGAACTTTAACTAGAATTAGGGTAAGATCGTAATAGAGTACAAACCCTGCTTTGCTGCAAACCCCAACCTCACCCCGCCGTGGAAGAACCCTGTGAAGAACCCAAGCTTCACCTTGTCATGGAAGAGGAACCCTGCTGCGACCTCTAAGGCTCTGACTCCCTGCTGCTCAGGTGAGGCTCATCCCGCCGATTTGGGAAGGTAAGGTCTCCGCCGATCTGTTGAACCCTCCTGCGACCTCTAATGATCTGTTTGTTGATCCCGCCGATTTTGTGAAGTCCGTGAATTAGTACATCGGCAAATACAGAAACACTGATTCTAATATGACTTTTACACATTGGTACTCGCCAATTTGGTTACAGTTTTAAATTAATTAGTTAGATTTGGTTGCCTATGTTCATGTTTGTCAGTATTATACATAGTTCCTGTTCAGATGAATTAAGTCTAAGTGTCTGACTGCCTTGTCCAAAATCATGGAAAAACTGCATGAATAACACATGAGAGCTTGCCTATTAATGCATGATCAGTCTGAAGGTCACTTGAATGTAGTTTGGAAGATTTTGAGATGTCGGTTGCCATGGTTTATTTATGTTGAAGGTGCCGATTTCGAATTGGTCGGCTTTAACAATGCAGATTTGGCTATTGCCTTTCACATGGGCTCAGCAGTGGTTTGTTGGTGTAGTAGACAACTATTCTCCACTCTCATCCACTCAAGAAAATGAAGTAAAGAAACTTGCAAAACACTCCATTCACTACTGGGGTTCAGTGTTCCTAGTGTTTCTCTAGGCTGAGTAAGAGGATGACTCAGTTGCACTGATGCTGAGTTTTTGAGATACCTAACTCCTTAAATACTTGCAGTTCTGTGCTGACTTTGAACTCTTGGGAGACCCCTTAAAGTATTCAAGGGAAGTAAATCAATTGAGACAAGCAAAAAGGTCAGAGTTCTTGACCAATTTTTCCAGACCAGGGTTAAAATGAGTTTCTTAAGAGCATATTTTGCTCAGTAGAGGATGAATCAGGATCAGGATCAACACTTGTGCATGATAGGGCCATTCTAATTAGAAAAAGGCAACCATCCTGCTGCTATTGTGACCATCAACCTTGTGTTGCTATTTCTGTAAGATTCTCTATCTGATCTCAATTCTGTGTTGTTGCTATGATTCTTCCTTGGATGTCTGAATCTGAGTGCTAATCTGATTTTAGTTTTAACATCAAGATATTGAATTGAACTCCAGATTGGATTCCTGTTTTCAAAACTCAAGAGTTTTGATTGAATTCAAGAATCATAGTTTAAGTCCACTTCTTCAAACTTTTTTCTAGTTCTGAATTGTTAAACCTGATATCTGCTACTGTTTATAATTCCATATTAGAGGTTATTCCTCGATTCATATGCTAAGGGAAAAGGTTCAGTACTAATGCCTCATACTGGATCACATAATTTTAAAAGAAAATGTCCCCGATTTGTTTCACTGTGAGAGTTTATTAGTACTATAATAGTCAAACTAGAGTATGAGAAGAATTTTCTTTACCTTTTCCTCTCTACTATTAAATGGATCTTTGCTTTTTGGGTTCCCTTCCCAACTAAGAAGGTTGAGAGACAAACACCCCAGAGCCCATTCCATACTTACCAGATTCTATAGCATTGGATTAGTGAAAGGCAAGGATTTTCAAAAGAAAAACTAAAACTAAGGCCCAAAAACCTTTGCCTGTGGCAGTTACTCTCCTTCTATTAATCAACATAGTCTTTACTCATAAGAAGAGGAAGAAAGAGAACCAAACAGCTCAACAATGAAGAGATTATACTTTTTAAAAGAATCATCATTATTACCAACAGCCGAAATCTCTGCATTATGATCTTGTGAGCAAGTATGTGCCAATGCAGCAACACAAAAATGCATTTAATAACTTTTTTTTTAATATATATTGGATTAAACTAACATGGTTTTAATTGATGTAGGTGAATCTTCAGCTCAAAAAGGAAGAGCAACTAGTTTTTTACCAAGAGATGATGGTTCGAGTCCATCAAGATTCTCATGTTGATTAATTTAATGAAATTTCTTTCAAATTCTGACCTTGGGATTGTTGTATTCCTTTCAGAGTTACCTTTTTTTTTGTAAGTGTGAGTCATGGCCTTAGAATTGTTGTGTTTTTTTAATTTTATTTTAAGTATTATTAGTGCTTGTGGAGAAAACAGATCTGGGTTATGCTCATCAATCCATGTTCTTAATCCTTCATTCTAAGCTTGAATTAGTTTTGTCTTACATTCAGCTAGATTTAGTTTTGATCTTAATAAAAATAGGAAAAAAAAAGAATTTCCATTCCAGCTCAACTAGACTTTATCTCATTATTGTGGGGTTTATTCTCTGTGATAGCAGGAGCTCATGGAAGCTTGGTGTCACTGAGAAAAAAAAGTCGGAAGAATTAGTTTTAGTTATTAAATGCTCTGCTATTTTGGGTGTAGATCCATGAAGAATTAAGTACTACCCACTTTCACTTATTACTTAGGCATATTTAAGTAAAGTTTGGCATCTTGGACAAACTTTTGAAAATTAGATCAACTAATGCAAATTTTGATGAAAAAGAAGAAATATTTTTCAGATTTATTAAACTTGGTTTACTTTGGTCACCCGTGGGATACTAGAGTCATTTAGGGTAAACTGATGAATTCTATTTTAACTATAGATAATTTGATTAAATCCAAAATATTTAGTAATCTTCGTCGAACTTGTGCTTTTTTTTTTTATCAACCTTACGTTGCAATGTTGATCAATTTTGATCAAGTTGAATAAAATTTAGATACATTTAGGTAAAGTATGGACATATTGGAAAATTTTGTGAAAATTAGGTAAAATAGAAATTCACTTTCATCCAAATCCTGTAATAGCAATACAAAACCCTAGGTTTGCTAATGGACAAGGTAGAGATGTAATGATTCAAATAGGGCCAACTAACACTTCAGCTCTGGTTGTAACCTTCAAGCAATTAATCGCACACTTCAATACCATTGTAGCCCTCTTAACTTATGTATTCAACAAAAGCACAGATTTGACAAAGATTTGTCGAAATAATCTTGTTTTTGATAACATATCACAAGGATGAAGTCAGTTTGATAAAATTGACCAAATTATCAAAAGTTTAACCATAAAGACCCTAATTTACACAAATTTGACAAAGATGTCCAAACTGCACCTAAATATGCCTAAATTTTATTCAATTTGACCAAAATGGATCAATATATCGCAAGGATGAAAAAAAAAAACATATTTGATCGAGAATACCTAATATTTTCGATTTGATCAAATTTCATTATTCATCATATAAATATCATTAGTATGCCCTAAATGACCATAATATCTATTTTTTAACAATATAAGCCAAGGTTTAAAAATCTAGTGAAATAATTGTAATTTTATCAAACTCTATCATTTGACCTAATTTTCACAAGTATGACCAAGATGTTCAAATCGCACCTAAATACATCTAAATGTTATTAAGTTTGACCAAACTAATCAACACATCACAAGGGTGATAAAAAACACATGTTTGACCAAGATTATCAAATATTCCAAATTTGATCAAACTATCCCTATTCATGACAAAATATCACTATTATGCCCTAAATAACCATAGTATCCCATTTTTTAACAATACAAGCAAGGTTGACAAATCTGACAAAATATTCTTAAGCATCCAAGTTGTACTTCTCACTGCTCCAAGTACAATGGCATAGGGAAACCGTCCCTAAAAGATAAGAGAGAAAATGCAGTGCTTGGGTTAACATTAGAGTCAGTTTACGTTAAAATAGAGACGATTTACTACCATCTCTAAAACTTCTTCTAATCTTTTAAGGGTGTCTTACTCCCACCTTTTAAAGCTTTCTCTCTTATCTTTTAGGGACAGTTGACTACCATCACTAAAAGTATTGATTTTTTTCATTTTTTTTCCTCATATTTTTTTGCTCTTCTTTTCCCAGTAAGACTACATATACTTACAAAACTTCAAACATATACCAAAAATTTTTCCATTTCAATCCAAAATAAACTATACAACCAAATGTTTAAAATTTTCAAAAAATGATCATCCTTATAAATATGTTCCGCACATCCTTGTACAAGAGTATCCTTAAAAAAATGTATCTCTCAACTTCGAATAATTCTTGTCTACTGCTGCTCCCATGACAAGCTCTATGATCCCATACTGAACAGTTAGTAACATTCCTCTCTCAATATTGTCCATTTTAATGGATCGAGTCTCTACATGTACATGTAAAGATGGACCAATAAGGTCAAAGATCTGACGTTGCCCAGATGTCTTAATACACATCTACATATTTGTTTTCCTTTTCAAACTCAAATTCAATTCTCTTCATGGAGACTATTGGACATCCAAGGTTATATAGGAATTCCTTTCCAAACTCAAATTCACTTCTTTCTTCATGGAGGCTATTGGACATCCAAGGTTATATAGGAACCTTACCTTAACAATGAATCTTTTCATACAAACACTTCATTTTTTTATTAATCCGATGGATTCACATTATGGTTTGCTCATCTGCTGCAGGATTTCATCATGGATTCTACTCATTTCAAAGACGAAGGACATCAATTAGAGGAATGAATTTCTTTAATCTCCTTTTACCAAATTTAGAAATCATCTGCGTATCTGAGACTACAGGGGAAATAGTTGTTGAAATTCACCATTATAAAACATTAGAAAGAAAAGTAGAAATTAAAAAACACCAAATGGAAACTCATCTCCACTCTTTCTGAGAGCCTGTGTAGTTCAAAGGAAGATAAATATTGTTGCATCTTAGAGTGAGATCACAATCTCCAAAATCCATCAGTGCCTTAACAAATTAAGAACAAATTATATAAAATGTAGGATTCCAACTAAAAATAATAATGATTAAATTGTCTTAGAAGTTCTAGTTGGATTCAGGGGATTACTTATTCTTCTACTTTTCTTAGAATTTACAGCTGTTGCTTTTTTTTTTTCATCTTTGCTGATTATTCTCTCCTAATTGTGTTTGTGTGTAAGTGGGTGGGTGGGTGGGAAATGCTTGTTTCCGCAGATCCATATGTGGGGGCATGGATCACAGTATAGGAAAGGGTTGGAGTCTCTAACGGGGACCCAACCACCAGCAATGCTCAGACTACCTTGCTACTGTTGTGCACCAGGTTGCAGGAACAACATAGATCACCCACGGGCAAAGCCTCTCAAAGACTTTAGAACTCTCCAAACCCATTACAAAAGAAAGCATGGAATAAAGCCTTTCATGTGCAGGAAATGTGGTAAGGCCGTTGCAGTGAGAGGTGACTGGAGAACCCATGAGAAGAACTGTGGTAAGCTAGGATAACATATATAAAAATTGTAAATAACCATTTACAGAAGCAAACTAACTAACTGCAAAACCCAATTAATAATATTCAGTTTTTGAATCACCAAATGATATTAATTTATGGACTACGTACATATAAGCTAATATGCAGAATTTTTCAATGGCTTCCCAACCTTGAAACAAGATTGTAGTGCAATTCTCATCATATATATGAAATTAAACTTCCTAAATACACACAGAATGTGATCAGATAATTTATATACATTGAGCATCTCCAGAATGTAAAAATTGTGTACTAAGAGAGAGAGAGAGAGAGAGAGATGTAGACCTTGCAAAAGAGGCTGAGAAGTAGAGTACATGACATAGAGGGTTCAGCTAAATTCCACACAGCCGTATCCCCCGGGTGAAAATAGAATGATGCAAATAAAAACGGCAAAAACAAAAAGATACATTTTGGTATTTCCTCAAAATAAAATCATATCATATAATAGCTACAAGAGAATACAAAAATGAGAAGAATGGGAGACCTTGTATGATACAAGTTGTATCTGCTAGTGAACAATTACCTTAACTGTATCAGGATTTCTTGCATCAGCCTAAGGAGCGAGGGTGTGCCCACAGAACTTCACCTTAGTAGAACTAACGACGGGATGATGAATTTTGCCCAATCCATCGTCAGTCTCCCAATCTGGAATGATTCAGGTATATAATTCATCAGTAGTGAAATATATTAGGAAGTTAAAAAACAGAACCTCAATCTCCCAAAGTTATTAGGATATTACAGCAGGAATGAAATGACCATCCATAATGATAAAACTGCTAACAGAAGATGAGCAAGAAGCAAGTAAGACACTATCTTCTCCAGATGAAGCAAAGGAACCCATTTAATCTCAGAGCAGAGCATCACAGAGGGCAATTAGTTTTGGGAAGGGGCTTTTCTGCTGCTCACGAAGACAGCGCCTGCTCTCTCGTGTGGGGTTAGGCAACAAGCGAGAGTGAGAAAAAATAAGAAGAAGAAGAAGAAGATGATGATCGTTGCAGCAGCAAGGAGGCTTCCATGTAAGGAAATCAAAACCCTAACTCTCTAGCACCAGAGAACCACGGATTCTGCCGGAAACGAGAGAGAGAGAGAGTGAGGAAAAAGACAGAAATACCATTTGAGATGTTAATTTACAAAATAATCATAACATTCTAATAAAAAAAAAACCGAAATGTCAAAATTACCACAACTAATTTATCCTTCAATCTTCCATTGCTTCTGGGGTATCGGTCTTTTCACCATTTTGTTATTTTTCCAAATGTAACCTACTCTTGTTACATGAATAACAACCCATAATATATATATAAGCTGAAGGAGAAAAGTAGGATGAGTTTGGGAAGACAAGATCAATGATGAAACATGTTGCATCTACAGAAGGTTCCTGGATACAGTACAATTGAGATAAATTCAATCCACAAACAAAGGAAATATATAGGTTTTTGGAAAATCTCACAAATTTAGCTCAGAACAAGGCTGTGTTGGATGAGCCAATCCTTAGTACAAGCCTTGTGGATATTATTGGAAATGAGTTTGGTTACAAGAAGTAGAGCAAAATGAACAAATATCCACACTTAAAAGGAACAATTAAGTGTCTTATTGATGTTAAATATCCCATGAATTTGAACAGGATCAGAATCATTGAATCCAATTCGAAGAATAAACAATTGGATTCTAGTCCTGATGGCCAATCTAGTGTTACAAAAAAGATTCATATTCCACGCATGTGCTCATCTAACTCTATCAGACTATACCCAGCCATCTTTCTCAACCCTCTCTCCTTGACAATGGCTCTAATTCTAACAACTTCATCCCATTGGCCAGCTTCGGCATATATGTTTGAGAGCAAAGTGTGAGTACCTGAATTCTCAGGTTCTAAATTCATTAGTTGTTTTCCAATAGCCTCTCCCATCTCTAAATTTCTATGAACTCTGCAAGCAGCAAGTAAAGCACTCAATGCCGAAGCACTTTTCCTTGATGGCAGACACTTCACAAGATCATAAGCTTCTTCCAGATGACCTGCTCGACCCAACAAGTCAACCATGCAACCATAGTGTTCTTCACGTGGAGTTATTAAGTACTCTGATGTCATAGAATAGAAGACATGCCGACCCTCTTCCACCAGCCCTGCATGGCTACAACCAGAGAGAATTGAAGTGAATGTTACCTCATCTGGCACAACCTTTCCCTTTTGCATTTGATCAAAAAGCTCAAGTGCCTGTTCACAGTTCCCATGCATTCCATACGCAGCAATCATTGTGTTCCACAAGGTTACACAGCGTTCACTTCTGCTCTCAAAAAGATATTTAGCCATGTCTAACCTTCCACATTTTGCATATGTTGTCACCAGTGAATTGATGATGGTACGATCTCTGTCCAAGTGACCCCTATACGCATAGCCATGAACTTCCTTTACTAGTTTTAAACTACCAAGCTGCGAAAAAGCCTGAAGGAGGCTTAGTAGAGTTACTGAATCAGGATTCAATTTTTCTACTTGCATCAGACGCAATATTGATATGGCTTCACCAGCATGCCCATGATGTACACAACTCGTCATCATTGATGTCCATGATACTAAGTCTCTATCTTTCATCCTGCTGAAGACTTGCCTTGCAATGTCAATGCGTCCACATTTTGCATACATATACAGGATCTGATTATTGGTTTCAATGTTCTGTTGCAATCCATGTCTCAGAATGTAACCATGGATAGAGCTGCCTTTTCTGATATATGTCAGATCAGCAGATGCAGAGAGAATACTGAGAATGGTTGCCAAGTTCAGTCTGATACCTGCTTTAACCATCTCACGGAATGTCTCTATGGCCTTATAGGCAGAGCCACTTTGGAGGTATCCTGCAATCATCACATTAAACAATATAACATCCATCGTCTCTGTGTTATCAAACAGTTCCCTTGCTTGATTTATACTGTTGCATCTAGAGTACATATCAACCAGAGCAGTGGTAGAAACTAGATCCAGATGTATTCCTCTTCGAATTATGTAACAATGGATGCTCTTGCCTTTATGCAGACACTTCAAATCAGCACAACTCAATAGCCCATTCGCCAAGGTGATTAAATCTGGTGTCAGATTCTCTTGCACCATGAGACATAGAAGGTTCAAAGCTTCCAAGGGTTGCCCCATTTGAACATGGCCACTGATCAGTGCATTCCAAGAAGCAATGGTTCTTTCTTTCATTCTGTAAAATATGGATGTTGCCATGTCAGGGGCACCACATTTGATGTACATGCCCACAAAACTTGTCTCCATAACTTCATCGGTAGAATCAATTCCTCTTCTAATGGCATGCCCATGTACTGAACGACCCTCTTCCAATGCTCCTAACTGGGCAGCTGCCTGGAGTAAGCTCACTAGAGTCACCCTGTTAGGAGTTAATCCTTCCTCCTGCATATCACAAAAAATTCGGAAAGCCTCATAAGCTCGGCAATCGGCAATCTGTGCATACCCAGTGATCATTGCTGTATAAACAACAACATCCCTCTCAGATATTTCCTCGAATACTGCCCTTGCATCCTTAATATCTCCATATTTGAAATACAAACCAATTAGTGAAGAACCAACAAACCGGTCCCTGCTTAACCCGAACTTGAAAGCATCCACATGGATCCCTCTTCCAACCTCTATGGTACGGAGTTCTGTACAGGTTTTCAAACTAAACGTAAGTGCTGAACTATCAAGACCAATGTTCTGCCGCTTCAATTTCAAATAGAGTCTCAGAACTTCATCAAAGTGATCGGTTCTGAAATACCCAACAAGGATTGAATTCCAGAGAGACAGGTTTCTGTTGATAATTCTATCAAAAACCCATCTTGATTCAGTCAAACAATCAAAACTAGCATAGCAGTTGAGAAGCTTGGATCCCAGGAAAATGCTGTTTCCAAGCCCGAGAGTAAAAATACGAGCATGAAGCTTCCTGAGAGAACTAATATGCGGGCAGTAGTCTAAGTAAGAAACAAATCTCTCTGCAATTGACAGTTCTTGATTGACCGATTCTTCTTTGTAGTAAAACCGAGACAGAGAGCGAGCAGGAAATACTGAGGCCGTTTTCTCGATTGATGAGCGAAGCTGACATGGGAAATGAATCATTTTTTTTCTGTCAGAACTTCATTTAAGCCGAGAGACTTTCTGAGAAAAAACGATTTCTAGTTGAAAAACTCTCTCTGTAACAATAGTTCCTGCATTCGATTACAAATGGTAGAGTGAGAATGTGGAATTTGGACATTTTGGAAAACAATGTGCATCCTTGGATTTAATCAACATATATAGCCTATTTTTTAAAATTTTAAATATTAACCAAATATGGAAAATTCCAAAATTTGCATAGTCTATGATATTTATTTCAAAAAAATTTCAAATTTTATGCAAATCAAGCAAAACAACACATAGATTACATCAAGCATACTAAATAACACAGATTACATGGCTGCAACAGGGATGGGCCTTTTAAACCCCAACCCAACCATGAATCCTCCTAGCTTAGCCCAGGCCCTCCCTGACCCTGACGAGCTCAGCCCAGCCCAAGCCCGACCCTGATTGGCCCTGACCCTGTTTCGCCATCCAGGGCTGGGCTCTGGCCCTGACCCTAACCCTGGCCCCGACTTCTTGCAAGTCTGTAACCCGATTCAAACAAAATTGGCCATTGATTGCTAGAGGAGTTGTTAGGAAACAAATGAACAATGTCCATAGAGAAAAATAACAATTCTAGACTTCACAGTTCAGAAACAGTATATGTCGATTTCAGGCTTTTAAGGTCACAAGGTTCAATCCTACTCGAAGTAGGATTGTGTGAAACAACCAGCTGAATTGAAATTTGAAAACAGGTTGTGAAAGAGGACACTGTCAGTTGAAGAATTCTGTACACAGAATCAAAATCAGCAATGTAGATCTCAGTTAAAACAGTTGTCCTAGTGAAGATAGGACTGAGGTATCGCAGAAAACAATAATGGACAGAATACAGAGAATCTGAAAATCAGAATGGTACCTTAGCGCAGAACTAGTAAAGAACATAAAACCAAGTAAATTACAAGCAGTCACAATATTATCCACCGAATAATAACATAATTATAAAGTAGTCAAAGCATTCACCAAGAGTCAAGATAATCCAGCATTAAATAACTTAAAGTTATATTTTCCCTCCAATAATTTAATTTCAGAGTTGCATTTTGATGTCTGATTTATTTTTAAAAAAAATTTCAAGTGTTTCTGTCCTGCCAATAGTAGAGAAATGTAGAATAGTTCATCTAACATTGATTCATAATCATACATGGCTGTTGTTTTGGTAGGTTTTGAAAAGGAAATATAACAAAATCACACACCTTTTTTTGGCTCTTTGAAAGAATTCTCATTCATTAAATTATTGGATGCGAGCACAGTTTCTGTTGACACAAATAAGCCTATGGAGTTCAGATCCAGTCCGTTAACAGTTATCTTGAGGTTCACTATGTCTCCCCCAAAGTTGACAATCTGCAAAAACATTTCAACATGCCAGTAAGAACAGCCTATGTAACTCAGGTACAACACAATCTTTGTTTTCATTACTGGAATACTGGGTGATGCAAATGAGGAAGCAAGGTGATAACTGATTATTAAATGCTGATTCCAGAAAACCAATAATCAATGAGTTTTCTAGCCAAAATTAAAGAAAAAAGAGACTTGTATAACCTAATATCAGAAAAGGAAGAGAAGCTGTAGAGAAATTGGAGAAAATCTTATTACAATCTTTATGACGAATCAGAAAACTATGTTATTAGGTTTGAACCAATTGTCCCCAAAAGATATTTATACATCATAAATACTACCTGTTCGGGGCATGGATACAAGTCTAATTTCACCCATTAGAAAAAGATGCATGCCTTATTTTCACCAGAAACCAACACGAAACACATCTCAAACTTGTATAATTTATGTATATGCTTTTGATAATCATCATATAAGGATAATCCACAGTAATATAAAAAAAAGTCCATTGTGCTAGGAGAAAAGTAAATGGCGTACCCAGTGCTCGAGGCTCCCGCCACTGCGGGGTCTGGGGAGGGTCATAATGTACGCAGCCTTACCCTTGGCATTCGCAAAGAGGCTGTTTCCAGTGAAAGGGTGCATTTGTAAAAATACATTTATTTCCACATATGCTGAGAATAGTGGAGAAGAATACAACACCAATATATGTAGGAAAATTAAAAATAATGTGGGGTAAAATGTGATCTCAATAAGCATCCTAAAAGATATTTTCACATTATTCCAAGTTTAATACCTTTATTCTTATGTAATTGTTGTTGTCATTCATGTTTTTCCAAGTAATTCCAGAGGAAGTTAGCGAATCTAAGGAACTTGCTTCGAGGGTGGTGTTGAGAACCATTGAACCATTTGATTCGACGAAAAATGGTTGCATCCAGTAGCTAAGAGTTCCATACTGTTGCGATGAGACAAATGCATCTGGGTTCCACCTTAATGATAAAAAATCATCAAATTTAAATGAAAATTAACTTTAAGCATCACAGCAGATAATCATCAGCAGAGGCCTCTATAATAAATAAAAATTTGGATGAAAAAAGGGAGTGTTTACCGTCGATCATTAGCATTTACAAAAAGTGGTGCATAGCTTGCCATCTCAATGACATCACTGTATTAGAAAGGAAAACTGGAACTCTTAGCAATCAACAGAACAACCAAAGGAAAATTAGGAGTTTACAATAATACCCTTGATTTGTTTCCTATAAAAATAAATAAAATCCTATAATCTGTTTATCTGCCAATAGATGATAGTACATAAAAAAATGACCCAAACTCTTAATCCATGTGTAGTATCCCATCATTCCAAGCACACCAAAAGAAATGACAGAAAATTGAAGGAAACAGGGCACTGCAGTGACTCAAACCACTGAGACACATTATTAATATTCCAGATACAAAATTTAATGGATGATCAGAACACCTAGTCAATAATCATAAAATAGTAGACAATATAATCTATTTGTGAATTAACCTGCTTTGCTTTGCTATTTTTATCTTTGATGAAACAACTACCACAAATAAATTTCCCAAGACTCAACTACAACAGTCCAAAATTCTTACCACTAAACAGACGACAGCACCTTTTCTGGCCCTTAACCTATAAATAAATTTCTCCAGATAGTTCTATCCCAATTATTCTCTCTCTACATGATAATTTTCTCTGTTAAATTAAGCTTCTCAGATCTTCCATCATTGTCTTTCAAAGCAGAACAACCACAAAAGGCAGAGGCAGGTAGAAAGAACCCTAGCATTCAAGGGACAATATGAAATTTATGAACAATACAGAGGCAGCAATAAGAGGAAGCGAAGAAGGAGATACGCAGATGTGGGGTCAGCTACATAATAAGGAGAACCTATGAACAAACATAGTCGATTTTTTTAGATAAAAAAATATAAATAGGAGGTTAAATTTAGAAAATGAGAAAAACTTCCCGAGTCCCAGTAATTCCTAAAGCATCATAAGAGAACACAAGATTTGAAGAAATTATCAAGTAATAATTTCGATGGATAAGGGTGGAAGCAGAGGTGCAGGACAACTTAGATCATAGAGTTTCAAACAAAAAGTTCACAAGAAAACGTTATTAACCCTGCAAATCCAAACAAAATCTGCCAGCGTTCTTCTGTTTTACCTTCTAAGCTTTTTTTTTGGCCGCAGGTTGCTGGGTTGCTACTTCCCTCCGGAAACGTCGGTCACCGAATCGCCGCTGGTCTGGAAGGGTAAGCGTCGCCGAGAGTGAGAGGGAGCGGAGAGAAATTGTGCAGGGTCCCGATTAGATTGCCGGCGGCCGGCCCTTCAAGCACTGCAGTGCAAGTTGCTGGCTCGCGGCTTGCCGTTGAGAGTGGGGGAGACTGGGAGAGGTACCGTACACTGAGAGGTTTTTGGGGGGAACTGGGGGAACGATTCTTCGGGTTAGGATGGGACTTGGGGAGAGAGATGAGAAATTGCAGGGGCAAGTAGAGGTGGGGAGGAGCGTGTAACATTTGGGTTCTGGATCGCTCAGGAAGAGGATGGGGTGGGGCTGGGCAGCGGTGGTAGTGGTGGCATCGGCAATAGCGGCGGTAGCTGTGGTGCTGGTGGTGGAGTTGGGGTATAATTGGAAATATAAAAATAGGTATTCGAAATATAATTTCTCAAAACGTTGGTACCTCAAGTGTAATTTCCTCTTTTTTAATTTCACTTTCCAATTACATTAATAAGAGTATTATGGGATTTTAGAAAATTTGTAAGCGCCAGGTCATCACTTATTGGGGTTTTTTAACGGTTAAGATCATTACTCAAAACTTGGGGGAAGGATGGGCTTGATATTATGTATGCTTAGAGGGGAGGGGGAGGGAATGATATTTACCCTTATATTTATAGATTTTTTGTAGTTTCATTCATGTTCCAAACACGTGCATAATAGTCTACGTAAAATGACCCAATACTCTCCCCGATTTTCATACCAAAGCAAAGAATGCAAAATATGAGAAAAGTAGGGATCATTATCCGCTGCTGTAATTGCAGTGCTGCTGTACTTATCGTGCGGTGCTGCAGGTGCCATGTGTGCCATGTGGGGCCCATTATCCGTTGCTATAACTGTAGTGTTACTGTACTCATCATGCGGTGCTGCAGGTGCTATATGTGCACAACAGGCCCCACAAGGCACCTGCAACGCCGCACGATAAGTCCAGCAATGGATAAAAATCCAAAAAGTAGACCCAAGTTTCCATATTAAAATGTTAAGTTTAGGAACGGCATAGAATTTCAACAAGGCTTGAGATGCCCACCCGCCTCTTCTTTTTGGGGGCTAATAAGAGATTGGGATTATAGAGGTTTTAGCATTGGAGTTTATTCCAATCTCCTAGTACATGGGTTTATGTTAACTTTCCCACTAATTTTTGTCATTTTGTTAATGAATCTAGAACTCCTAAAGTCATAAATTTTACTTCATGAATTCTTCTCACCCTCTTCTTAAGAACATTAGCAGAACTTAATAAGAAATGAAACGAAGAGCGAAAAGTTTCTGACTAGTTAGTTACCTTGTGAGTTTATGTGTTATATCCAAGGAAAGTTGCTGGCTTGATCGAAAGTGTTTGTGGATTTTTTTTTTCTCTATGATTTTTGGATTTATAATTAAAGGAAAAAATAATGTTGCTTGATCACGTGGCTTCTTCGCTCAGAGCCTCAAATACATGAGTGTGTTAAATTACTTCCCAACCCCTCATGAAGTAAAAAAACTCATCATGTATGTTGATGCTCTTGTGTGCATTCTCATTAGCCTCCATGCTGATGCAGGGGTTACATGACCAAGCAACGATCTATTGCCTTTAATTAAATTTAGGGGCAGGTTTCATTAGAATGCTAGATGCAGTCTTACACCAATAAGAGAGGAAGGATAACAAATTGTTAAATAGAGGTGTGCATTTAATGCGAAGAGAGGTTGTGGGGTCCACAAGATTGGGATCCTCTCCAATGAGGAGATCGCCTAATAAATGCCCAATGAGGCATCCAACAACTGGGCTGTTTGACACACATTTCGACATGTCCCCAGGCAGTCCAGCCATTAGATGCTCATTGGGCGCTAATTAGGTGATGCCCTCATTAGAGAGGATCTGGATCCGGGTCCATGGGTGGGATGTGAGAAAGCATGCACAAATCCTTGCATATGGGTGGGCTCGTGCAACCTCAATTTTAAAAAAAAAAAAAAAAATAGTAAATTCAAAATTGACATTAACCAATTGTTGAGTTGGTTTGTTCAGGAAATCAGTAGCGAATTTGGATGGATTAAAGGTGGGGACGGGGCCGAGGAGATACAATCCAATTCCTATTAGGTCGAAAGCCATGTCCGGCCCAACCCACTTAAATCTCGCCACTCTCTCTGTATAAGGTTTTGTGGGCCGAGTTAAGAAGGCCCATTTAAGATATGCAAACTCATTAGAAGTAGAAACTTTAGTTGAGGGTCAAAAGAACCTCTGGGCCATGCAGGGATTTAGTAATCGGTATCGATATTGGTATTGATCTCAGCTGATATAATACGGATCTGGATTGACTCATATTGGACAATTTTATCCCTAAACTTCAATAAAAAATTAGTTTTATTTACAATTTTACCCTAGATCAGTTCCCATGGATCGACATCATATCGATCAAGAATCGGTATTGATCTCTATCAATATAGATACAAATTGGCCGACACGGCCGATACGATGCTGATTCCTTGAACCATGGACTCCCTTGCCAAATAAGGTACGTGACAAGAGTTTATTGGGTTGGTCTCCCAAAGAGAAATTTATTTTTTTTTCGAAAAAGGAAAAAAATAGAGTTTTTCTTCTTTTGTTTTTTGGTCGGGTAGTTGGGATTCTAAGGACGCAATCACTGTACCAAACGAGACAAAAACACACAACAAACCATGGGATAACAGAACGTTGTCTTCACCACTTCCCCCAATGTCTCAATCGTATTATTTTGCGTGCCGTTATTTATAAAAGATAAAATGGGACCGGCCTTTATCTGTTATTGTAATTGGAACGCTGTTGTGCCGTACGATCCATGTGTATACAGTGGGGTCTGCTATGTACAAATGGCCATTGTTGTGGCGCACGATGCGCACAGCAGTGCTCCAATTACAACAGTAGATAAAAATTCGATAAAATGTGGTCGCACTCCCCACTGAAACCATTTGTTCCATTAGGAGAAAGAAAGCCACTTGGTTACGCACTTACGCAATGCATGCTGCCTTTGCACCCAGACACATGGGTGTGTGTAATGACTGTCGCATCTCTTAGATAGAAATGACCAGAGATGTGGTGATCATTTCACGTACCCCTATGTCTAACATAAGACGGGGTGCACTGTGCAACTAAGTGGCATTAACCAATTTTAGGTTTTACAACCCTATCACATGGTTATGAGAATTATATATAGAGAGACCCCATAGCTGCATAAGACATACGTGATCTATCCAAAGCAATGAAAGAATCCCTCAACATGATGAAAATTTTAAGAGGAAAGATTTTATGGTTAATTTGTCCATAAAATTTTAAAATTTTTTACAAAAAAGTAATGGGAAATTAAATTTGGATCTACGTTTTTATGTGTGACGTAGGCAGGCAGAAGTGTAATAATACATCCTCTCTCTTCTCATCCAATGGTTGAAAATACGACTATGTACATACATAGCTGTGCATAAAAACGTTTGCCTGGAATTTGTGATAAAATTTTCTGGTCTAGAAATTTTATGCCGAAACAAATGGACCCAAAAGGACAAATACACCCGTCGAAAGGATGTCAATTGATCCGATTCTTGTCTATCTGTGCAGTTTCTTAACGGTACTATCCCTAAGAGGTCCCAACTGGACTAAATGCTAATCGGTTCTAAACCTGGGATCCTTGAACCATTAACTAATGGATAGGCCAGTTCCAGTTCTTAATCAATTCCAAGCAGTACAAATTTTTTTTTTTAAAAAAAAAATCTCAAACATATGCTAACCATTATTTTTTTTTCCTCAAATAACAGAATTAGTCCATAATAAATTTGTATTCCATTAATAAGTAGGAACACCACGACACTCATAAATTAGAATTATTTTTAAGACAAGTTATTGAATAAAAAATTTTCAAATGGACCTTTAAATTATCAGTCAAATATTTGGTAAAGTAGTAAATGAAACAAGAGATACCATTTCAAACTTGAAAAACTAAAAAATTAAAAGACTTAGACCTTAATTCCCATGACCTTTAAGTATAAAGAATTATGAAATACATAGGGTTAAAATATGGATTTGTTTCGGTTCCAATAGTTCCTAATTGGTCTATCGATTCTGGAACCTTAATTGGTAGATCCAACTAGATCAATAACTTATCGATAGATCTGAAACCGGCCCAATAACCTATTATTGGGTGGATCAGTTCCGGTCCGATTTCCGGTTCTGGTGATTCACTGTTCTCAAGGGACTTTTGGCAATGGATCCAAGTATATTGTTCGAAGTCAAAGGTCACACAATAAAAGTAAACCAGACTAAGCAATGCCAAGGAGAGAACCTTCCATAAAAATAAAAATAAAAAGGAGAGAGCCCTCACCCCTTCCACAAAGTAACTGTTTTGTTTCCATTAATAAAAAAAAAACATAAAAAAGTAACCTTTTCATGACCTCTACCTTAAGAATATGCAAAGGGGGAGGGGGGGGGGGGGCTTTACTCCCAAAACCCCTCACAAGAAGCAAAGATCAATCCTACAAGATCCAAACCCCATTGCCACCTAGAGAATGTATGCATATCTTAGAAGAATAATGCGACATTATTTACGAATTATACAAGTTGGTAAACTCAACAACACAAATAAACAAAGGAAACCAAATTGGGGCTCAAAGACATGTACAAGGAAGCAATTCCCATGGCTCTTACCTATCTTCACCCCAAAGCCATAGAAACAACTGCCGACTCCCCAACTAAATATCCTCTATAAAACTCTCAAATCACAAAGCAAGGCGGCCTCTTTCTATACTGCAGTTAAAGAAGGAAGAGAAGGAGGATTACCGGCTGGACATCTCTGTCGACGGGGCCGTCTAGGTGTCTTCCCCCACCCTGTTAGGTTCCTCTCTTCCAGTCCCACTTCACTTGTAATAGGTGGTTGCACTGGAGGTGGGCAGACATTAATCGCTTCTACTGAGGGACTGGGGCCCTTTGAACGCCTTCTCCCCCTTGCCCATCCATTCCTAGCAGCATTCCTCCTTGCCAACCCTGTCTGCCAAGGTTGACCTGTAGCTTGCATCAGCCCTCCAATTGTGTGTAGATCTTCTGTTACCTCATGCCTCGAGAGTGACGCAAGACCTGGTAGGATGTCCCTCTGAAAATCCCTTCGCTGCCTTCCCCTCCTCCCATGGCCCTTTCGAGGTCGAGTGGGCTTTGAAATGGCAACTATTTCCTCCACATTCTCTGGAGCAGGGGGCCTACACCAGTACTCTTCCACCTTGGTCTCGGTCAGCTTCAATGTCATGGACTCAAAGTAATCAAACCCCTCAGAGGATAACTCATTATGATCACGACCATCCTCGTCCCTCAAAGTTACCCTAACGTCACTCTCCAGATCACCTGTGTTTGAAGTAACCACCTCTGCAAACCAATATAAGGAATCTCTAAGAGAAGATTCTGGTGGTTGGCAAGTGGAGACCTCCAACTGCATCTGAACAGTAGATGATGTGATGGAGACTAGCGCCCCTGCAGCAATTCTGGCAAGTTCTTCATGAGGCTCTCCAGCTCCAAGTTGTGATGACTGGACAAGTTCCTCAAGTTGGTTTCCTATACAGTCGTCCCTTGTAGGAGGAATCTCCTCCTCGGTATCAGGAACTGGGGGAGCCTCCAAATCTATCTCAACTGCAATCTTCACTTTGTCTCTTGGAACAGAAGACTCCGATGGAATCTCTTCATCATTTGTGCAGGTATTTAAATTAATGCGATTCTTAGAGCTAGTACGGTTATTATCCAGTCCCTTCTTTTGAATCCTATCCTCTGTAGTTGACTTCTTTCCTGAGTCCTGCAATGTAGGATCAATAGACAAGTCAATATGAACTACTCCCAACTTCTTCCGACTATTCTCAGTGTCTTCAACCACAGATGAATAATGACGGGACTTGGTGGGAGAGCTAAGAGAAGAAGACGACCGGTTGTTGGAAATGTGAGCCTTTTCAAAAATGGGAAACCCAAGTATCTTCTTATCACTTGAACAACCGGGTTCAGTTTTATTAGGCCCAGCATCATTATGACATGAAGCTGACATGAGATTCTGAATAAAACTCGGACTAGGACTGCTTCCAGTTTCACTTTTATTCAGAGACTGCTGTGAATGTTCTTTTAAGAAATCCAATCCCAAATGAGGTGAACTTTGCTTTCCTCCGGGAGGCCCATCATTGCTAGCTGGTTTTGCTCTGAGCCAAGGCAAGCCCCCAGATTGATCCTCATGCTTCCCCCTTCCATCAATGGCAAGATCTCGTCGAGGAACCATTCCATCTTGGAAGCCATTTGAAAGTGCCACATTCAGATTCATATCCTTGGCAAACTTCACATCCATGCATTCTGGACCCTTGAAATACTTTTCTGCATAATGATTTTCAGAACGTTTAGAGGCAGAAATATTGCCATCACCACGGTTCAGATAATCAAAGCCAGACTTAGGGAAGTTAACATGTTTGGACTCCAACTGGGGCCCCGGGTAAAACCCATTACAATGTGATGTATCACCTCCAAAACTAGGGTTCAATCTCAATTTGCTATCAAGACTCCATTTATCTCCAAAGATCCCAGAGTCTTGGATAGACATGTTGGAGCTCCTACTTGATGAAGCAGAAGGGTTGATGCATGGGAGTGCTTGAACCGCTACTGCATTCTGGCTCAGGCAACTCACTGACTTTCTACAAGATGAAACAGATGGCGATTGGGATGCATCAAACTGACGGATGGTTGGATAGTTATTAGCAGGGCTATTTCTTTCAGAAATTTCTGCACTACAACTTGCCCTTTCTCTCCATGGCTCTCTTGAAATCTTATCAGATCGGAGAAATGGCGGAAGTTCATGTGTTCTCTTTAGGTCAACTTGTACTGGTTCAGGTAGTGTAGGCAATTTTTCTGGACTGAAACTCTGAGATAAAGAACTTAGGCTACTCCTACTTTGCCCTGTAAAGAGAGGTAAAGCAACATGAGATCCTATCAAGAAAACAAATAAAAAGAAGTCAGAGAGACAAAAAATTAAGAAAAACCCTACAAGAAATTTTGTTTTTCTTCCTTTTTGTGAGTGCGCGTGTGTTTCCACTAACATCTTTTAAATAAAGGACAAAATCACCTCGAAGGTATAAATATGATGAATTTTCGGCTTAGTGGTCCCCTAAACCTGCCTATTAAACTTGAGAGAACTGAAGTACTGAACTAAGAGTGGACCATTCCTAAGAGAAGACATTTGGATGAGGTGGTATAGGTCCACGTGTTCCATCATCTGGCCACCATTTACAGCATGGCAACTTCGGTCTAATACCCTCTGCCTCATGGCACAAAAAGGTTTCTATTTTCTTTCTATTTAAATTTCAAAAGAAAAGCAATGTCTGTCAATAATAGGTGAAAAGTGGAATACATAGTAAGACACTATATATAAAGCCACTATAGAGCATCACCTACATACCACATAAACTGAAATGTCCAAAAGGAAATATCCCATGGACAGATATGAATACATACAAAATCCTTGCACACAGACAAAATACAGTATTTGAAGGTGAAAAGGGAATAATTTCCTTAACTAGTATATAACCGGCCTGATTCACAATCTAGGAATAATATGATAAAAATTTCCTGACTAATCATCTTCACCTAATTCTTTGGGAATTATCAGAGAGCCCATTTTCAGGTATGTTTTGGAATCCAAAACTAAATTTTGTCCCATTCTTTTATCTCTATATCAGTTTGAAAATATAATAGCTCACAAAATCAGTTAGAACCTAACAATTAAAAAGTTCGAAAGAAAATAGACTTGTGCAACATCTCTAACCACTAAATTTAGTGCAAATGGAAAATTTCAAGATCAAAATAACGAACCTGAGTTTAAATAAAGACATACTGAACTAAATGGATGAAGAATCCTTACCAGCTTCAGGATTATAGGATAGCCATTCTGGTTTATTTCCTTCACTTTCTAAACGTAAAGTGCTTGAGCAGGTACCATTACCCCTTCCCTTCTGGGAATTTTGGAAAATTTCCCTTGGCAACCCTAGGACGCCTGAATTTGGGTTTCCAGGCAGAACACGCAGATGAACCTCTCCATGGCTGTTTAAGGGGCCCACAAAATCAACGGAAGCTGAAGATGTTGCTTCATCAACCTGGATGGGCTCATTCAAATCAGCCAATCCATGAGTGCTCCATAAACATGAATCAGCTCTCAAACTGCATCCTGAGCGATTAGGGTTACCACCATTGCCAAGACACAGCTTTACATCACTCTCAGGAGCAACCCTATGATTAGAAAGTTTCTCTTCTTCAATGAGTTCCCCTTCTTCACTATCAATGTACTCATCAGCTGGAAGTTGGAGATCAATCATTTTCCTTGGGAGCTTGGATTCCTTTGTACTGCCTCTATTTTGAGATGGAACGGGACCTGCTTGCTTATTATTTTCTTTTATAGAACTGAAAGCGGACTCAATGTTTTCGGCCCCTGAAACAGATGGTCTAATTCTAAGGTTTTGCCACATCTTTTGGACAACTTCTGATGACATTTGAGATGGAAAGGGACTTGATTGTATTGGCTCAACAGAAACTGTATATTTGTTGACTTCCTTTCGTTTAAGTTCATCCATCAAGTCTTGCTGAATCTTATAAAGACGGTGGAGTTCAAAGACCTGAATAACAAATAAAAAATTCTGATAAATTCAAGTGCTCAAGAAACTTGGTCAGTTCGACTTGGACACTGTCATAAGTCCATCTGATCCACTTTAAAAATCAGAAAACAAGATAGAGTATCCTAGGAACTCTACTCAGTGAAATTTGAAGTCTAGGATCTAAAGAGGAATTTCAAGTCAATTTATTAACTGAAAATGAAAAGTTGAAATCATACATACCTGATCCTGGAATATGGCTTCATGCTTAAGCATTGTCTGCTTCAGCATTTCCTTATCATAACCCAAATATACATCAGTAGAAGGCCTTGGCAAGAAACCACCGTAGTACTGCCCACTCTTCAAGGTTTTATCATCATAATATACAGGCCAGCTACCATTGTTAGCATCCGCGTTAAGGTCCCTCATGGAGCAATATCCTGGCAAATATCTCTTACACTGTACTTTTGTTCCCATTCCTGGCAATTACTCAATTGAGATTTGAGAAAAGAAAAAAACACAGAAAAGAATTACAAAGGATAAGCAAGGACAGAACTAAGCACCATGCTAAGAAGAGACAAATAATTGTATTTTCAGAAAAAGTGATGCTTTCATTTAAGGAAAAAAAGGAATGGGTTCATTTTAAATAAGTAGAACCCCTAAAAGTTTATTTTTGTTGGAGAAATAAGAGATCCATCCAGGATTCATAACAAAGGCTCAGAACCTTGCAGATTGTCAAGAAGCGAGAACAAAAATAAAGGGCCAATCATAAAAAGAAACTCCGACTAAAATTTACAACATTTTCCCATGCAAAGTAAAAGCTGCATTCAGGAGTCAGGACCATAAAAGCATATTTAAATACCAGGTGTACAGTATAGATAGATAGATAGATAGATAGATAGATAGATAGAGAGATAGAGAGACAGAGAGAGATTTGCCGAAGGGCTTTACTGTAATGAACCATGCACATATCAAAGAACTTCAAAGATACATCTCAAGGACATACTGAGATTGCACCAAGGACGGTAACAAAACACTATACGAAACCATCTGAAACTTAACACCATGTTGCAAATCTTTACCAAATGGAATGTCCACATCAGAACCATAAAAGGCATATTCAAATACCTACATCTAATATGCAGGCCCCATTCATTGTTCCTTTAATTCCTTTTCCTTAATCCTTTTTAATTTAGATGCTAAATTATGATATGTACATGTATGCATTATATATGTGCATAGATATGCACATATAAGTGACTTTGGAATTATTGCATTAGATGGTTCGAAGTAAAAGAAACAAACATTTGGAGCCAATAGTGGTGCTCATTAGAGAAAACCAGACACATCCTCATTGCAACTAGACCTAGCATGTTAAATTGAACAAGAAAAGCAGGACAGTTATCTACTATTCTTACTTTACCTGTTAATGATTGAACCAATCAGACTGGATGGCTTCCACATTGCACCCATCTTAGAGTACCCTGAATTCCAGATTTGACCTTCCATTGTTAGGTCCAAGGTATTGTTAAAGTACTTCTCTTTCACTTATTCTTCGTATAAATATAGAGAACATAATGTGGTGTCAATTTGATTGGCATGGACTGGACTGAGACCAGGCCTAGCACAGGATATAAAGGCTTCAGGGCATGCGAGGGCCTAAACTTCTAGCTGGCACATAGTACATATGTACATATATATATATATACACATACACACACACACACACACACACACACACACACACACACACACACATATACATACTATATACAACTTTAAATCCATACATACTACATACAACTGTAAATCTATACATACTACATACAACTGTAAATCTATACATACTATATGCAACTGTAAATTCTATACATACTATATACAACTATAAATCATCTATACATACTACATACAACTGTAAATCTATACATACTATATACAACTGTAAATCTATGAATACTATATGCAACTTTAAATCTACACATACTGTATACATCTATAAATCATCTATACATACTACATACAACTGTAAATCTATACATACTATATACAACTATAAATCCAAACATACTATCAAGGTTTAAAGTATCAGTATCTGGTATCGTATCGGAAGGGTGAGTTTAAGAGACGTATCGTATCATATCGGAGAGACACAAGATACGCTAGATACATATGGAAATGTAAATAAACATATGGAAATGCTTAGGATATTTGCAAAATACAGTTTTGACGCATAAAGCACTATAAATAAGTAATATGTAAAATATTTCATGTATAAAAAGGAAAATAAAGTACAAAGAGATAAGTGCATTCAATTGAATATATATACAAGATGAGAGATTTCTTACATGTATTAATACCAAAAAAATTTAGGTATCGTATCAGTACCGATTGTATTGGTACCTTAAAAATACGATACGTATTGGTTAGTATCGACGGATACGGAAGGATACTTAAAACCTATGAACTAACTATATATAAGCTTGACAACTTCAGTTCTATTATCAACAGTTTAAACATGGTAAGTATTTTGTCTAATGAGATTATACATTTAAGTGAGGATATAATTGTTGTCTCCAATTTTGAATGAGAACACAAATAGTAAGAAATGACAAGTACAGATTATAAAACATTATAATGTTTAATCTCAAAGAGAGGATAATTGAGAGCGGGCCTTGGTGCAACGGTAAAGGTTGCTCCATTGTGACCAAGTGGTCACGGGTTCGAGTCTGGAAACAGCCTCTCTGCGAAAACAAGGGTAAGTCTACGTACATTATGACCCTCCCCAGACCCCGCAGTGGTGGGAGCATAGTGCACTGGGTACACCCTTAATATCAAAAAAAAGATAAATAGTAAGTATTTAATTTGAATGAGAGAATAAGTAAATGGAAGTATTAAATCAAATGAGAGGATACAATGCAAGTACACGACTACTTTATATCTGTGATATTCATAGAGATCTGTCCCCCAGCTCAGGCTGGAACTGGTTTTTCCTGCATAGCAAACCTCAGGCCCAGGCCCACCCAAAATTCAGGTTTGGCATACCACATAAGGTGGGCCATACCACCCAATCCAACCCTCATATATACATGTTTTCCAGCCTATTTTACAGAGCATAAGGACCACACAACGATGAATTTTTTATGTCTAAAAGATCCCTCCACACCCCGCCAATAAGCATACCACAATGTGAGAATGAGACTATCTTGGCCCAAAACCACAGGGAAGAACCAAGAAGAGAAAAGACCCAACTGTTTAAGAGATAATAGCAAAAAATTAACTACCTCAGAAACCGCAAATTTAATCTTCACGTTGGAACAAACATTGAGTTAGTAGAAGCAATGGAATTTCATGATAACCATTTATCTGTAAATAATTTTGAATTTGGATACATAAGTTGAAATAATTAATCTTACTAAACTTTTGACAGGTTTTGAATAAACTTAGCAAATAATAGATCTTTTACCCTCCAGTGAAGTTCATTTTGATGGAACAGATCCACAATACTGTAACTTTGATTCTGTAATTGATTACTTCAATAAAAGTTTCTAAAACAAAACTGAAGAAATGGTAATAGTCATAAAATTCAGAACATTAATCTGATTCCAGGTACCTCTTGACCAAGTTTACAGGAATCTTGCATTGTTGTGGGCATTTAAAGTATGTATAAGATTTGAGTCATATTCAGTAGTACTCTTCATCATAGTGTCTGTGTTTTGGAGGGGATGGATATGGAGAAACTTTAAATCATGTTTCAAGAAAGAGCACATTCTTGCATTAGATTGTATACAACAACAACTCAGCTTTATCCCAACTAAATGGGGTTGGCTACATGGATACTTACCCTCCAATCAGCTCTGTTCAAGGTCATACTTGATACGCCTAAGCTATACACGTTTTCCCTCACCACTTCTCCTAGAGTCATTTGCCCCTGGCTCTTTTATTCTAAATCAAATCACTCATCAGTACTGGAGCATCCAAAGTCCTCCGTAGAACATGGCCATGCCACCTCAAACGTAGGGATGTAAACGGATAGTCGAAAATCCAAATTCGATTCGCATTCATATTCGTTTAGGGGTATCCATATTCGGAAAATCATTATCCAGAAACTATCCGAATCAATCCGGGAACTAATCAGATACGGATACAGATATCCCAATATCTGACCGGATATTATCCGATTCGTTTAGCTTCCTATAGAATATTAATATAAATGTTTGAAATATAAATGCATCCATTATAAAATTAAGTAAAAATTAATTGGGGAAAGGATGCTTATAAGTTTTATTTTATAATACCATTGACATTTGGCTTGGCAATACTTACATTGCGTCAAGACGCATTAATTTTAATTTAAAATAATATAAAAAAAACCCTAGTGGAGTGGAGATAGTGGAGGACAGGCTAGAGTTTTTTAACCATTCATTCTTGAATGATCTCTGTTCGGTCGAGTCTTTGCCTCTTTACTGTTCTTTCATTTTCTCCGATCCAAATTTGAGAAGCAGACAGGCTAAGCTCAACAAATCGAGAGGGAAAAGAGAGGAGGACGAGTGAGTAAAAGAGGTTTCATATCATCCGATGATCCAAGGGGCAAAGGAGATTCAGGTTTGTAAGATCTTTCTCTCTCTCTCTCTCTCTCTCTTCTTGCTTATTGTTTTTGTCCAATAATGATTTACAGGCACCAACGTAAAGTTCAGTTACAGCAATATTACGTTTTTCCGGTTGTTCTCTGCCTCATGTTGTCGGAGATGGGCAGTAGCAGACATCCAATGGCTTCTTTCCCCCCTCTCTCTCTGCAACTGCACACGGCCAACAGAAGACATCCAACAACCTCTTTCCCCTTTCTCTGCAACTGCACACGGCCAATAGCAGACATCTAGTGGCTTCTTCCCCCTTTATCTGCAATTGCATTATTCGAATCGGATATCCGAATATATCAAATATCTGTTGCACAAACGAATTAAAATTCGGAAGTTATTTTTGCAAATCCGCCGAATATCGAATCGAATTTGGATATGAACTTAGATTATCAGATTCGAATGCGGATAGGTGTACCGAATTCGATCCGTTTACATCTTTACTCATACGACTTTCTTGTAGCTTATCATTGTATCGGAGCTACTCCCAAATTAGCTCTAATATGATCATTCCTTACTTTGTCCTTTTTGCAATCTCTAAATCTTTCCATGAGTTTCCTAAGTAAATCGCTCCTGGCGTGGATCTTTTTGGCATAAAACCAAATTGGTTTTCCGTAATAGTAGTTTAGATTGTATATGCCTTTTAATCGTTGCCACACCTTTAAAGACAAACCTAACTTAAACTATCACATTAACAAATTCAAAACTAGGAAACATTGGAGTGTCCCACTTTCCATACAAACATAATAAAGTTTACACCGAACATCATTGCAGCCAAGTCTACTATCTTACACTAAGTTTAAGTAAAAAAGGTACTATAACAGACAGTTTTGCACACAACCCATGCTAACAATGGTAAAAGAACAGATACTAAATGCAACCATGCTCGTTCATGTAATTACAATGCAAATTTTAAATATCACAGCTAGAAACTAAAAATTTCATATATTAGTGACTTAGAGAAGCCACAGGTGACTAGAAAAACCATCACATTAAATCATTAATAATGGCAACTTTCAACAGTAGATATAGCATATAAAAGCAGCTCCTCAAGGCATAAAGTAATCTATTGTCAAAACCAAATTCAAGGTCATAAGTGATCATTTCTGCCTCCCCACTTACAAGATAAGGGAGGTGGCTACAGCATAATCAGCTTATCCAAACCCTGAATTTGCACCAGAAAAGATATTTTTTGGCTTAAGGATTGAATAGCAGTTCATTTGATATTTGATGATGCAACCATCCATTGCCACCCAGAAACTGACACAAAAAGCCCAGAAAGTAACCCAATCAACCATTCCTGCTGCATTTTTTCCCCTTGTTCTTTGAGTGAGCATATTCACTGCATGTTAGATATAGCTCAAATGAAAGAACATAGCCAACGTAAACATAGAAGGATGGATTCCTGTATATTGTGGATTAAGTATGTCCTCAAATAATGAATCACAACGTCAATTAAACAAAACAATAAACGTGATCAGAAAAAAAATATACATGCTTCTTTACAGGGGGATGAAGAAAAGAAATCCCATGATTGTTTTCTAATGGAACGGCAATACAACCTCTCATTTTCAACATTTACAACAAGAAACACTTGAATAATGCTTTCAGACACTTGAGAACTTAAAGAGCTCGTCGCCGTTATGATGTGCCTTTTTTTTGGGGGATTGGGGGGGAGGAGGGAGTTGAAGACGGCACAAATAGGATCACAGTTCACGACATACTAGAATTTCATGAATCCTATGAACAAGACGAAACAAAAAAATCAGTCTTTGTTTTCTCTCTAGATATAAAGAAGGGCAAAATAAATTAGATCCCAGGATTTATTTAAGAAAAGAAGAAGAGGAAGAAAAAAGACAAATCCAAACCCAAACAATCAAATCACCAGGCAACCCTATCAACAGAGCCGGCAGAAAGCAATAACATAACAATCAATGAACAGAGACTAGTGTGATAGACGAATGCACAGATACAACTAGTCAATTAATCCAAGCATCAACTAGGATAAAGTGAGACAAGAAAAAAATATAAATTCAACAAACAAAAACAATTTCGAACGCGATCAACCAGATTACTAAAGCTAGAACCCATCAAGTACCAAAAAATCAAATCGTAGAAAGTTAAGAGATTACCTCAGACCAACATCCTATATCAACCCTCTTCGAAAACACGCCGCGGATTTAACAGAAACTCGACGACCCGACGACGACCCAGAAACCCAACTCTTTCCATGAAAATTCAGAGTCTCCGTCTAGCACTCGCAGCCTATCTGTAGCAAAATAAGAACCAGAACAACCCAAGGAATCGAAAGTAGCAGAAAACAGAGCAGAAGGGGTTGAAAAGCGAAAAAAACGAAGTGGGTATTTCTGTAACGCCATTGGAGGATCTTAGATCGTCATCAGGTAGAAGAAAAGATGGAGATTTCGATCTGCTGGGCCAGTCTCTGAAAGAAGAAGCGGAGAGAGAGATCCCAGATAAGAAATCTCCTCACAAACAAACGACCTTCTAAGAACAGTGACATGAAAATTGTCAACATCCGGTCTCTTTTTATTCTCTGCTTTTTCTTTCTCTTCTACCCTTTTGATTTCTTATTATTTATTATTTATTTATTTCTGGGTGTTTGAGGAAGTGAAAGAAAGAAAGAAATAAATGGGTATTCTAGATTCTCTCCAACTTCCTTGCTTTTGGACTGAAATTAAAACCCAAAAAAAAAAAAAAAAAATCTAAAATAAATAAATAAAATCCAGACACACCTGCTTTTCTGCAACAACAAACTCAAAACATCAACAATCTCCAAAACCAGTTATCTTTTACGTTAATTAATTAAGTATTACTGCTCAGATTTTTCCTTTTAAAGTATTTTTATTTCCTTTTTAAAAATTGGTTAAAGCAGAAGACACTCGTGGGACCCCTTCACTGTGGTTTCTTGAGGTTATGCTTCCACATTACAAATTAACCCCTTCTTCTTCCCAAAATTACAGCAGCTGTTTTTGTTTTTATTTCTAAGACAAAAGTTCTTTGTTGGTAACTCTACTGCCACGTCAGCACACAATGGGAGTACAATGACCGCCCTACTCCCTATGAAAGGCAAAAATCTCGTCGCCTATGATGCTTTCAGGCGTGCTCTCATCAGCGCCCCGTGTGCGTGCAGTGGCCATATTCCCCCTTATAATTATTTATTAGATTACATCCATAGTATACCCCATTGTTTCTAAACGGTTTCTTCCTCATTTTGTATTTTTTTTTGGGCAAAAATTTTCATGCACAGTACACAACCTGTATTAATGCAGTCAGATGGGCATAAATGACATAAAAGCCTGTGCCCCCCTTTGTTTGATAGAGTTGATGGGAGAATCTCCCGTGTATGAATACCTTCACCTTTTTTTAATGAAAGAAAAAATTGGGACAAAAGATCACTGCCAGGCTATGTCGTCACTCACAAGCAGAGGCAGCAATAGGGTGGGGATTTTTTCATATTGAGTCAGGGTCTAGGGTGGAGTAGGGGTAGGGGTGTCCTTTCGCATGGTCTTGTGTTTGGACATAGGCTGCGCACGCAACCTGATAGAGATCATTTTCCTTAAAATATGTGGCTAAGTCCATTTTTTTTTTTTTCTTCATGCATTGCAATTCTACGAGGTCAACCTCACATGAGGTTTCTTTTCAGAACCAATGGATTGAAATAAGTGGTGGGACCCATCAACAATCAATATTGAAAGTTCTAAAATATGTTTGATATACCTAAACCTAAGGTCTAAGGTTTGATTAAAAGTGGAACTTATTTTTCACCATCATCATCAACAATATAACTAAAAAGAAAAATGAACATCATCCAAATCTTTATATCTACTTTAGTCATGGATATAATTTTTGTTATTAATGAAAAAATGTTAAAATATAACATAGTGGGTTAGTCTGAGAAATAAGGAACACATAATAAAGTTGTGGATGCCTGAGTCAATATGAGTTTAATCTTTCAAAGATATTTGGCTGGTCTCAAAGTCTTTAGAATGAACTGGTCCACACCTACAACCTTTCTCTATTCTAAGTCACAATCATGAAAAATGTATGAAGCCTTTCCAAGTGGTAAATGGACTTAACCATCTAGATCTGAAGCTCCCATGATTTTCTTTCATTTTGGTTCATGTCCATGGTTAAGAAAAGAGTGCCTTGTGGTGACAACTACACTCAAAGTTCTCTCAAAAAAGACTTTTTATTATTTGGATTTTCATTAAAAAAAAAACCCACTTATATCCTTATTTGTGGTTATCAGAAATGGGGGGGGGGGGGATAGGGCCACATCAATGGTTTTTTTTTCCTTCTAATAATAGAGATATTTGGTACAAATATGTCAGAGTTTATTTTAGCTTCCATTTCTTGATGTGGTCCATCCCCTATGTTGTGATCTTCCAAGCTAAACAGATTCCAAGAACCAGCAAAACCAAAACCCCCCTCCTAGAAAAAAAGAAAAAAATTTTCTATCATTGCGCAGAAGTTTCACCACATAATCTTAGGGTTTACAAACCCCTATAGGGTTTTAATATATTCTCTAAAATACCCTTCTCATACCTCCATGTTTGCATCTGAAGCGTCGTGATCAATGAATTCCATTCACTATGTTTGAAGAAAAATTAGATTAAAAAAAAAAAAGATAATATATTATAAAAACACGAATTTAGCTCGTCTCCAGGGAGCCTAGCATGCCCAGGGTGCTACCAGTCGTTGGGCTGTATCGCACACATCCTTAGGCATGCGTCGAGATATGTCTAGTATAACTCAACCGTTGGATGTCCCCTAACAACACCCTAGGCACTGACCTCCCTAGAGACGGATCCTGTTCCTAAAAACACATGACCTAAAATGGTAATCCATGACCTGACCTAACACCAAATTCTCTTTTGACATAACTTAACCAAATTAAGAATTGAATCAGTTTTTGGTGGGCCTATTTACTTCCTTCTTTCTAGGGACCTGAGTAAAAACCCATAATTATTGTTGAAGGAACTATCTAAAAAAAGAGAAGAGGATAGCTGTGGGGTTGCACTTATTCAGTTATTCCTCAGTTTGAACTTTGAACCTCGAAGGCTCCAACTCTAAATTTTCCAATAAAGTTTTAAGGGTATATAGGTAATTTTGAGGGACATATTAGATACAGATTTTATTCGGTAAGGGTAATTACGTAATTTCAAAACTATTTCGATTTGTCCGTACGATTCTCTCACGTCGGCGGCGGAAATTCTTCATGCTCCCAATCAATCCATCTTTACAATCCCGATGTCGATTTCACACGTACATTAATGGATCTTCTCGCTCTGCTTCTAAGATCTAAACTGAGTCGCTTTCGATACAAAAAGGGTCCCTGTTTTTGATAAAATAACGAATATGCCACTATTGATTTGATATTACGAAATTACCCTAAATCTCCTGGAATTGTGTTCCACTTTTCTCTCTCTTACTTCTTTTTTTAACTTCAAAAGAAAGATTCGCTGTCACTGGATAACACAGGTTTCCCTTTTATAGTTTTCTTCCAGTAGGAGCAAAGTCACTTGCATCACCCCAACAAAAAGAAGAAAGAGCCAAAGACAGAGTCAGATTCTCGTCACAGCACAAAGGTTACCTTTTTTTTCCAACCCTATCAGAGTTATTCTACTGTGTAAGACGTGTAGTCAAGAATCTGTACGTACTGGAGTTTATAGACTTGAAAAGTCAACATAGATTCTAAGGTGGATCGTCAGATCAGCATCGACCAATCCAATTTTTTTCATTAAAATAAACCTGATTTGATTGGAAGCGAATGGAGCCCAGAGGAAGAGATGTCGTGTCGTGAATCAAGAGATTGATTGAACGATAGGTAAAGATATCTGTAATCCACGTTCCAGATTATTCGATCATGTTCTCTGTGAAGTCTAACACAGTAGGCCTTGGTTCAATGGTAAACGTTGCTCCATTATGATCAAGTGGTCACGAAAACGTATTTGAAACGGAGTTTTAAACGCGTTTTCATTTTTGATAATTTTAAACACATTTTACTGTATGTTTCTCAAACATATGGAAAAAAAGGCAAATGACAAGCAATGTTTACGTTTTTATATTACATTTTTAGAATTTGGACTTGTTAAACAATGGTTTACTTAACTGACCTTATCTCTCTCCCAAATTCTGATTGACTTGATTTTTTAACCGACGTAAAGATGACTTGAAGGATTACATTTCAACTAAAGGTTAATGCGAACCCCGAAATTTAGCTATAAATTGATGTATCTACGGAAGAGGGTATCTAAAGTTAATTTTGGATGTTACAGTTATTTTGAACATTAGAAGCATATATTTTAAATAAAAAATTCTCAATTTTTACGAAAATAGTACTTTTTTTCTATTCTAATTATTTTTTTTTAAATATAGACGTTTAAAACCTGTACCATCTTGCAGTGACGGAGTCTCGTGCATTGAATACACCCTTTTTTTGTTTTTGTAAATTAACTGGGAAGAGTCGACCCGGTCAACTATGGAAGAAGACCGGTGTTTGTTGACCCTCTCATTTTTACTATGATAGGCATGTGCCCATACCATATAAGATCCATGTATTCTCATCAATCCAAGCCGTTCATCAATTTGTTGGGACCCATGGGAGAGAAATTTGGAAGAAAGCATGTTTACCTAAGTGGTAAAGATCATCATATCAAAGCTAAATTCATCATTTCTAACCCCCCCCTCCCAAAAGGGTAAAAGAAAGGTTAAAATCATGTTTTAACCCACAACTCTTGAAGACGACTTTTTGGTTTTTTACAATAGGTCTAGTATTGTAGGTTTATGAAAATATTATAATGGACAAAATCTGACCCTTAGATATCTAGAGGATGAATTAGATAAGCCACATTTCATATTTCAAACCCATATTCAATTGTACACCCCACACCCCCTATGTAATTACTTGCCCTTTCTCCCATGTATGTCCCTGTACCTTAATGACCCATATATTTTCCATAGCCTAAGATATTTTTAATGCTTTCATTTATGGTAAAATTTTACGTGAACAAGGGACCTTGGGATCTTCTGTTTATTTTCAAATTATAAGATCATCTAAATTGCAACATTGCAGTTGTAGGTGCACATACAAGGTAGTTTCCTACACTCCCTCGACTCCCTCTCACCCCTTTTTGTTTAATATTTTAGGCTTTAGATCGAGCTCTATCGGTAGACTAAAAGAATAGGGGATAAGCTTATGTATAATCCACAATTAATTATAATACTAGGCTTCAAATAATTAAATTGTTACCTAAATATTACCAACAAAAAAAATAAAAATAAACTATTGACTAAATAGAGTATCTTCTAGATACCACATGCCAAATTTGATAAACTATACATTTTCCCACATACTTATAATCACTATTTTATTTTTTGGTTAAAGGCTGGGCATGCTAGCATTGTGCCCAACACTGTGTCTATCTCTTTCCTCACCCCCATGAAAATGTCTCCCTTGCCCCTCACATCCCAACTCCCCCATCAGTTGAGTCGCGCTCATTGTAATCCTTGCAGCAATCCCTTGACTTTGGCCTCTTGCACTGTCCCTGTATAACTAAAATTTGTCAAAACCATAATAAACTCTGTATTGGAAATAAGAACAATGCTCCATCCTACTAATTGAATCAGATGGTACCAGATCCATATAAGTATAAAGTATCTAATGACAAATGAGAAAGGTTAGGGGAGGAAGGTGTGTGGTCATTCATAGTAAGATCTAGGAGCATGTTATGGTCAAATATCCAGTAATTTATATTAGATAAAATTCTATTTGGGTCAAGTCTACCATGAGCAAAGATCTAACGATTCTTAGAATCGACAAGAAATAACATGTAACAGATTAAAAATCGAGAGGGAAATGATTTATCAATTATAGAGGAAGATTGGGAAAATAACATGTCATATTATAACATATCGAGAAGTGAGGAAGAATGTAGGTTCTCCTACGTAAACCTAACATCCTCGTTGCCTAGATCCAATTAGAAAAACTGCAAGAGAAGAAAAGATGCCAAATGGTCTCTAGAGACATCAATATGGATAAACTTATACATCCCTCGTATCTACTTAAGAGGGTTTCTAAAGTTAATTTTCCACAAGAATAGTTTGAATTTGAGATGAATATGCAGCTTCCATAGAAGACGCCTCACCGGTTTTTCGATGGTCCGAATAATAGGCAGAATCATCCCCTTAAGTTAGAGAAAATTTCTGTAATAGTTTTACATCCACAATGGTTGTCAAAACACCATTTTTAACAAACGGGCAGAAAAGAAAATTGAGGTTTGGTGCATTTGCTAAGGCCATCTTAGAAATTTGAGAGGCAATCTCTCTAGGAAATGGAGAGGAAATTAAAGGTAAATTCGACTCCCTACCTTGTAAAAGATCATACAAAGGGGTAAGCAAAGTAGCCACAAAACCAATATCAACATGGGGCCAATAAGGAAGCCATGGATCCTCTCAAATATTAATGAAACATTCCGTTCCCACTTTCTAACAAACCAAACATCCCAAGCAGGAAAGGGTAGAAGCATCCCAAAATTGCGTCTAAGAAGACAAGAATGAGGAAAGTATTTCACTTTTAGAACCCTGCTCCATAGAGCAATAGGATAGTAATAAGCCGCCATCCAAGGCTTAGAAGAAGGGCTTGATTATGGATATTGTTAAGACGGAAACCTAACCTGCCCAAGGGTTTATCTTGAATTTTGTCAACAATAGATTGGAGAGAAAGACGTCTAGCTCTGGTGGCGAGCAAGGGAGATCCTAGGTACAAGGAATTAGGAGACATTTCCTTCATACCTAACTTAGTGCAGATATGGTATTTTAAAGCATTTGGAGTGGATTTACTAAAAAATACATCACTTTTGTGACGGTTGATAAAAAACCCAGAGAGATCATCAAACAAGTGGAAAATTAGTTGAATTGTATCAATATCCTCAAGAGAAGCACGACAAAAGGTAAAGACGTCATCGGCAAATAAAAGATGAGTAATTTCAAGGGTTGAACGGGACCTATAAACACTAAACAAACAAGAGAGACCTTCAATTGTCAAAATAAATAAATAAGGGCTTAAGGGACTCGCTGACATAATCCTCTGGAAGGTTCAAAGAAATCAAAAGTCCCACCCCTTAACTTAATAGAATAAGAATAAAAAGAAAAACTTAACATAATTAATATGATCGTACCAATGAATAGAAAATCCCAGAAATTCAAATATAGCATGAAGGAAATCCCATTTCAAATAGTCGATGTCTTAGACATATCAAGATATAGAAGGTCAATATGGCACTCCAATTTTTTTCCACATTGCATGCCAAATAGGCAAGTTTTGACATAGTAGCGAAAGACACCTTAAGTTGATCACATGTCGAATCCCAAACCGCACTCGGCACTTCAATCATGTTATACTCACTATGTTTTTCATATTTCTTTTAAAATGATCTAAAATCTTTGAAAAGGTTCATGTACTAACAATTTTTTTTTTTCTTTTTTTAGGTAGGCAAAAGTTTTTCTTCACCATCAGATGAGAAGAGAGACGAGATGAATCCTTTACCCGCTAGTGATATGACCATAAGATAAGACTTTTGTCCCATCAACAAATTCGAAAATATCTCAAAACACACACACACACACACACACACACACACACACACACACAAAAAAGATCTGGCATGTAGCAAAATTCCATCTGCCCATGTGAGAATCCCTTAAACCGTTAGAGATCATAAATTTCAATCAATAATGCTGAGAGACAGAACTCTGGGACTGCTTGGGAATGCCTCAAATAAAGGGCAAAAAAAAAAACACATTGGGGGGGGGGGGGTGAAGGCAGTACCCCATGCATTTAATAATTGTAGCCATTAAGAATATGCTTTAGACCTCAACATATTATATCAATGTTGTACCATACTACTATACATAGTTGGTGATTAGCCAAGTTTTCTTTTTCCTCCTTAAATCTTCAGTAGCTGATGGTGGGTTCCACCAAAGCCCAAAATCTCCATATTCCATACTACTCTACAAGCAAGAAAGGCAAAGATGGAAAACACTGAACCTCACTAGCTAGGTCTTCTCCAAGAGAAAATTGATAGTTTGAACTCATGGCTTTAACCATTCACAATAAAACAAATCGAAGAACATAGACTGTAATACATTTAGTAGTGTGTGGGTGGTTTTAGGTTTGTGTGAGAGAGTGATTTGTTTTTCTTGGATAGGGTTAAGGGACCCTGATCTTCTATTGCCGAGCTGCCCGGTAGGACCCTACTGCCAAGACACAGCAAGGCAGGGAATGACTGCCTTACCCCTGCCTGAGCGCCTTACTCGAGTGAGGGTAAGATGGTCATTTACCATTTTGTTGTGTCTTGGCAGTAGGGTTCTATCGGGCAGTTCAACAGTAAAGGATCCAAATTGCAAGGATAAGGCGGGTTATGTCTCCCTTTATATTTTTTTTGATCATTTTTTTTTCTCAATAAATTTTAGGAGCTTCCTCGGTCTCAGATAATATTTTAATTAAAAAAATTCAAAAAATTAACATAGAAAGAAGAGATGAAAAGTTGAAAACTCACCCTTGAAACCGACCATTAGCCAAGAATCAAGGTAGGGGAGCATGCCTTAAAGGAGTATCAACTCTTCTTCCTAGGCTCTCATCCTACTTGGCTTTCTACTTGTAAGGCTTAGGATTCGATGGAGTCAACTCTATTTATTTTTTCATAAAATTAATCTTAATGAATCATGATTAGGTTAAGTTGTTCCTCATTATCTTATGATAAATCCGGACACTTAATGATAGAATCACAACTAATATATTCATTATATAAATCATTTTAGTTAAAATACTAGGAACCCAAAACCAAGTAATACTATATTTCCTACATCCAAATCACAGCTAATTTATTTCAATTTTTCAACAAAAAGAATTCTAAAAAGGATCAATCAAATCTATCATTTTAACAAGTTTATTAAAACCTCTTACGTCAGTTTGGGTTTTAAAAATCCAGTCTTCCACCAAAAAATTGACGAGTTGAATGTTGGGTTCTTTACGAATAAAATCAAGCCTTTCATTGATGATTAGGACATACCCTAAAAATAATATACATATGGACAAGAGTTTTCTATGGGGGAGCGTGGCTGGCCTCTATCCATGTACGGGAGCCAATAGGAATGCATGCAGTGACATCAAACAGGGTGATCATTACCGCTTTTCATGCGGGACGGGCAATAATTGCCCACATGTATCTGGGCACTGGGGCACACTCTCCCTCACAAAGAACATTTCTCCCATACATATAAGACCACGGAATTAAAAATTGTGAAAAAAAAAACCCTTCAAAGTTTCCTATATTTAAGCATCAAATTCATATTGAAAATTGATAATAACACCCAAAAATTTTGGGATTATTAAGGGGGTGGGGGTGGAATCAAATGGAAGAAGGTAATTATAAGAACCTAAGATAATGGATAGTTTTTATCCATATTTTTATGCAGATATGAATATAACTAATAGTGGGCGAGCCTTGGTGCAATGTTATTGCAACTATCAGCTTGCGGGTTCGAAACATCAAAACAACCTCTCCGCGAAACAGGGTAAGGTTATGTACATTTGCCCCTCTCAGACCCTGTAATTGTGGGAGTCTCGTGCACTGGGACACTCTTTTTTATGAATATAACTAATGTGCAGATGGCTTTATAGAAAGATTGATTATTAGTAGGATTAACAAGAACAGAGGATCAGACTTTATTCTGTGGCTAATTATTTATGAATCCACTTCATGGTCAGAACTCCTGAGAACAAACTTGTTGGATATAACTATCCATCCATGATTCCATAAACACTACTCTAGTGATGCTTTGTTTTTTTTTTTTTATAGCTTTGAGGTTACGGCAACAGAAAAGTGGGTGTAGACAATCCACTCTAATAAAAAGAAATCAACCACTGACAACTAGTGGGAGACTTACTTCCAATGTGGAATGTGGGTATTCTACTAAGACATGGGTAGTTGGAACTGAACTGTCGAAGAAGTTCTTATTATGAGAATCTACTCAGGAGATTATTGGAGCTGCAAGCATAAAGATAGTGGTCCTAACTCTCGGCCCAGCCTGGCCCACTAAACCTTCCAAAACCGAAGTTTTTTTTTGCTGTTTCTGGGTTTGGCCTACCAGAATGGGCTCAGATATTTGGGGGGGGGGTGGTAGACCCATGGGCTACTCCAAACCAACAGTACTTCAGCCCTTACCCATCACACATGCCTTGCCTTGCCTGGTCAATAATTATGAAGAAGACATGCTAGGGGTGGAGTAATTTGGTTTGCTAGTCCAAACAGAACAGTTCAATAGCCCAGTACAATGGCCCATGGAAAAACATTACCTTAATCTACTTTAACTGCATCTACATCTATACTATTTATAATCTTATGGGCGCACATTCTCTGTTCGGGAGAGTATCTGGGCACAGGCTGCGCCCACACATGGGGCGGGACAGGGATGGGATTTCGAGCATTTAGGAGGGTGGGCCGTTTCACCCACCCCCCATGTGTCTGAGCGTAGGAGTGAGTGCAAAGAACTTTTTCCCTAAACTTATATACCCTACCGGGGGGAAATCTTTGTCGTAACCGAAATTGTAACCTTACTTTTTACCTTTAATATAACACACTTTTTCTTAGGTAAAATCTTATAATTTAAAAACGTGCAAGACAATAGTAGTTGTTGAGAATTACATAATACATAAAGGTAAGTCACTTTCAAATCAATTTTTAAGTCTTTCTTTTACTTCTCTTCAAGAACTTCAAAAGAAAGCTACAACTTTCCTTTACCACTTTAGGCATGACAAGATAAGCACATAATATGCACCCATATTTTTCTATAGGGCAAATTATATGTCACCCCTTGGTTTTTAAACGAAACTCAAATCACCCCCTGTGTTAGACCCCAATATGACAAATTAGTCCCTACCATTAGTTTTATGTTGTTAAGTGATGAGGTCAACTAGTTAAATAAATTTAGATCCCTAAATTACCCTTAACATCCAAACATAGATTTTGAAGGGTAGTATTGTAAATTTAATTCTAATGTTTTAGTACAAGGATAAAATTGTCCTTTCACATCAATAACTAACAACAAACTAACACCTTTACTATAGAGGGGAACAGATGAGTATTTTAAAAAACTAAGGGGTGATTTGAGTTTTGTTTAAACACCTGGGGGTGACAGTATAATTTACCCTTTCCTATATCCATAGAAGTTACCCAATCCACTGTCACGTTTTCTTCATCTTCTTATGTGTGTATATCTCAAGTGCCACCTTCTAGTTTGTGGGATGTCAAGGGTTTTGGGAGGTTGGGGGGGGGGGGGTGCCTTTTAGTAGCTCCCAAATGCATATACTGTATATACTGTTAAGTTTAAGGAGTTGTGTATTTAAAACCATCTGATGCAAGAATTTGCACTACATCTCAAAATTATTGGACGGCTGAGGTTTCCTATGATGTCAAATTAACCACACCGATGAGAGGGTGGCAGAAGGATTCCTTCTTTTAAGGAGACCATATTTTGTTAGAGGAGAGAAATGTTAGTGTGAATCCCTACGTCGTTATGTGAGAAGGCATGGGAAGGAATCCTCACCCTGACATTGTGATCTTTTACCCATTATTAATGGGAAAAAATCCTTGTCAGCAGAGATGTAAACGGATGGTCGAAAATACCACTTTGAAAATTGAAATCTCGGATTCTCGATCTCTCAACTCTCAACTTCTCAAGACTCTCAAGTATAACCCTAAAGTTCAACATTCTCTTTGCCTTCCATTTGCTGTGGTTACAAATCTATAATCCCTCTCTCTCTGGTTTCATTTATATATATATATATATATATCGTTTCAGGCCTTTCTGCGCACATCTTCGTTATTACAAGAGACATCGTTCTGCATCCGCAATCACCAGTAGCAACTGTAAAAGGTAAGTCTCTCTCTCTCTCTCTCGTTTCATATGCATCGTTTTCTTCTTTATAGGATTACCCCATTCTAATTTCTAGGGAATCCATCTCTTGGATCGTCCTCTGAAGTCCCATAACTCATTGTTCAGGTTGTCGATCTCAAACTTGTTGACAACATGGTTTTTATTGATTCTTTTTGTATTTTATTTTTGGGTAATTCCTTGCATTTTTTGTATTATGTGATACAGGATTTCCAATCGATTTGAACAATAGAGTGTAATGAAGTCATTTCTAAGAAGAAATAAACCTCAATAAATAGAAAACAGTAAGCGGACAATCGGATGGTAATCGGATAAAAATATTCGGATATTTGGTATCCATTGCTAAACGAATCGAACCGGATAATATCCGGAATCCGTTTAACAAGTCGAATTCAAATTTGATATTTTGTTATTCTATTCGGCAGATATTCGGATTGAATTCGGATAGTACCCAATCCGATTATTCGAATTCGATCCATTTACATCTCTACTTGCCAGGCTCCACGTAGCATGGGCCTAGATACAGGCTCAATTAGTAAGTTCAGGAACGACAATAAAAAGGGTACGAATACGTAAGGTAATTAAATGGATCATACGGCAATAATACTGTTAAAAAATCCTACATAAATGTGAATTTGCATTTCATATTCATAGCGGTTTCAGTTGGTGGGGCAAAACCAGTTTCGGGTTTATAGTGAGTGAACTTTTGGTTTCGGTATCGAATTTTTTCTATCCCACGCTATCGGTTTAATACTGATTTATACCGGTTTGGTTTGGAGCATTCAGATTTCAATAGGTTTCTACATTGAAGTGATTGGTTAACAAAGCATATATAAACTTCTACGGGTCCATGTACGTATATATACCCTTATGTGGGCCTGCAAGCTTGTCTCGATTGGGTTGAGAATGGGTGAATGTCCCTATACATATTTCGTATCCTGGATCGATGGAAAACCCTTTTAAGGTTCTGTATGTACGTATAATGTATTGTATCTATATTCCATAATTTCCAGATCCAAGCATTCAAACGAAATCTTGAATCCTATCAACCTCGATCACCCACTTTTCCAAGACTCCCATTCTCAAGCAGGGTTTTAGGAATTGGTATCGGATATTTATTGGTCTCAGGCGATACAGACCCGATATTGATTCAGATTGGTTTGTATCAATTTGGCCAAGAATAGATATCGGCCTCAGTTAATATTGATATGATTCGACAATCCAGCCGATCCAATGCTGATTCCTTAAACCATGCTCCTACTACAATAGAGGGGCAGAATGACAAGATATATCATTTCATTGGAAAGGGCAGAGATAGAGGGAAGTGCTATCATACATTGCATTCTGAAACAGAGTCCATTTTCTATTTTAATATAATATTTGAAACAATAACAAGGAAACTGATCCTCTACGGCGTGTTGCCCCGTCTTGTGCGTGCTACGTAGATATAGGGCCACATGCAATGACCGCCTAACCCCTGCCCGGGCTCCTTGCCCGAGTGGGGGTAAGACGGTTATTGCACGTGGCCCTGTGTCTGAAAAGCACATGCAAGACGAGGCAGCGTGCCATAGAAGATCTAGATCCTAACAAATTGTTAGAATGAGTAATATCCACAAGATATCTTTCTTCTTGTTCATGGAAAGTCTTGGGTCTCATGTCTTGAAAAACAATAACACGGTGAGAATGAGTAACATCTGTTTGGTTCTTTATGCTTGAGAATGAGTAACATCCGTTTGGTTCTTTACGATTTACTTATGGATTAAAATCCTCTCCGGTGTGGCCATATGGCGGTGCACTGCAGTGCGACCTTGAGAGCTCGACACAGGGAAGAAGCTTCATCCAACGGAGTGAGCTCGATGCAAGGCAGTTTTTTCTTCTTTCTTTTCGAGCTCAGCATCGTTGGATGTCGCATCTTCCATGTGTCAAGCTCTGAGGCCCGCACTGCAGTGCACCACGAAATTAGGGCACTGCAGAGAATTTGATTTCCTTTACTTATCCCTTTTTTGTTAGGACTAAGTTTCCCTCCACCCATAGAGGACGGTTCAATTCACCAATCCTCTATTAGCAAAAAACGTGTTTAAAAGGGTTCTATTAGCAAAAACGTGTTCTTGTTTTTTACAGTTTTAAGCACGTTTTGCCGTATATTTTCCAAATATAAGAGGAAAAATGGCAAACAAAAAGCATTCCCATTTTAAACGCGTTTAAAACACGTTCCCATTTTTTTTGGGCGTTTTTTAAGACCTTGGACTTATTGAACAATGGCTTACTTAACTGACCATATCTCTCTCTCCCGAGATCTGATCGACCTAATTCTTTCACTAATATAAAGATGACTCGAAGGGCTACATTTTTCATAATACAATCTTCAACTCAAGGTCAATGCACGGACATCAAAATTAGAAGCATGTATTTCAAATAAAAATTCCTCAATTTTTATGAGAATAGTGCCTTTTTTTTTTTTCTGTTTTTTTTTTTTAAATATAAACATTTAAAACCCGTATGGCCATACTGTTCGTTTTCTGTTTTACCGTTTTATTTGACTATCCGTTTGTGATTTTTTACCGTTTAAAACTCGAACAATAAGACTCCATTTTTTGGCGATTCCCGTTTTTACTAACTATGCACCCACCGTCCTAGGGTTCACAAACCCCTCTTAGGGTTTTGGTATGTTCCAAAATACCCTCTTGATATCCTTTCTCACTCTCTCCCACCTAGGGTGGAGGGGTGGAGGGAAACTCAATCCTTGTTGTTATCCATGGAAAGTCATTTTTTTTTTTAATTGCATGAAAAGTCTTATCATTGGTCACTTAGTCAGGGATTCACAAACTGTTCAGCATAAATGGGAATTTGGGATTATTGATTTCAAAAGGTTGAGTGATAATTTTGTGCACTCATGTGTCGGGACAGGGCACACAACCAGGCAGTATTCTTTTTACCATATCGGGCAAGAGATCGTTATTGCCTAGTAGTGTGGCCCCTACACCACCATGAGGGGGTTGCAATGAGAGTGTATGCAGGCAGGGACATCATCATGAATGCAATTTTTTCTTTCACATGAGGGTGGAGTGGTAATTTTGCACACTCCTATGTTTGGCCTCAAAGGCGACATGACCGGACAATGATCCTTTTTTGTTTTCAGCTTCTCAATAGAAATTTCAGCAAACTTTAGTTAAATAATATCTTGAACAATGAGACTTTTATCTTAAAAACAAAAAAAAGAACAAATGAGATTTTTACCCCATATCTTTTTTTTTTTGTAAAGAATTTTTTTACCCCATATCAGTTCCATATCTAATAATATCTTGAACAATGAGACTTTTAATCGATATCAGTTCAATAAAATTTTATGAGACCAAATACTTACCATCTTACGGCTGTACCATGGGAATTGAAGACCATTGGTTTTCATTACTTTCACTTTAAGATGGTAAGTATTTGGTTTCATAAAATTTTATGGAATATTGATATGCCAAAGTCATGATCAGCTGCTAATTAGATGTGATGAAATATGATCAGACACAAGCCATAGGCTGTAAATTTAAATGAAATCGTTAAATAGCATTTCCATAGCCAAACCCTGTTTGTTGATCAAATTGCTCAGTTTCGTGATCTTGATAAAAGGTAAAAAAAACTTGTATTGAACACCAGACTGTAGACGCCAATGAGGGTTTACTAAATCAGAATCAGGGTACGAGATCAAAAAACGACAAAACAAGCAGAAGAATGATTACATCTATAAATTGAACGAGCCCGAGGTCGCCAAGGTAAGAAATGGTCAGATAAGCGGATTCCATGGGGATGATCAGCTGCACTAGTTGTATCGGCTCCGAATGGAATAGCTCCACCGACGGACAGCACCTGCCCTCCCTCATTTTTGCATTCCCCCTTCAATAAACAACTAGTATTTTCATCTTCAAACTTTAATTTGGGCAATCTGCTCCTGAAAAAATGGTTGGGTGAGTGTTGACGTTTAAAACTAAATGGCAGTTAATTTGATGGTACATGCTTTCAATAGATGAGGGCACCGATTCTATTACCGGTTTGGTTCAGTTCAAAACTACAAAACCGTCTGTTAATCGAATAGAAATCGGATAGAAAACCGAGATTATGAATATTCTGATTTGTCTAAGAATGAGATTAAGCACTCTAAAATATTAGGACTCCTTACTTAGATTTTTTGAATTTTAGTTTGAGTGCCAAATTCATGAAGGTACGGAAGGTTTTAGTAATCACTCTAAAATATCATTGCAACGAGCATGTCTTAGTGGGCTTTGTTAATGAATTGAGTAGGGTATGGATTGGTAATGTCCTCTGGTTGGTTTCCCTCGCAATATTTAGTGGCTTTGAGTAATCACTTAAAATTATCATTGCATCTACCATGTCTAAGTGAATTTTGCTTAGAATTAGATGTATATATATGAAACAATAGAATTTCTCCCACATAACAAGGATATGAAAATTAAAATTAAAGGGTACAAAGATGAAACCGATATTACAAACCGCATGTAAACCGGATAACAAGAACTGAATAGGAACAGCTAAAATCGCACCGCATATAAAATGATTGTGATTTTAGGTGATTATTATTCGGTGCAGTTTTGATTTCTACCTTGCAAAATGTGCACCCAACCGAGACCACACCGTTTGACACCCGTTATGCACTATGCAAGACATAATGTCCTCCAACTGGGAAAAGCTTTCCTTTCCCAGTTTTCCTATAGCTAGATTCTCGAACCACAAGAATCCTTAGATTTTGAGAAGAGTTGCTCTTATTGGTTTCCTCCCATGTCACAATCTTTTCCTAAGCGATAAAATCAGACACATCCACATAACTCTCTTGTATGTATAGACAATTTCATGTTGGTGGAGATTGAATAGCTTTATGTGCAGAATTCCATCATATTAATGCCATGATATTAATAGATGATTTTCATGTGAAGATTCATTAGTTCTACGTGTACGCTCATGTAGATTTCAATAGGTTTCTACCTCATAAATGATTGGTTCACAAAGCATAAATTTCTACGGGTCCACATATATATGCGATGATGGGAATCTTACTCATATAGATTTTGTGATGAAGACTTTGTTTGGTATGCATTCTAGGTCGATTTCACATTTTCGAATAATAGAATAACTATTTTTAGCATTTGAGAATGCAAAATCGACATAAAATGCATTCCAAAAGTGCATACCAAACGCTGCCAAAATATGCATACCCTTATGTGGGTCCATAATGTATATATCCATCTAGTATTGGTAATTGTATTTGTACATCTTGTGTCGGGTTGAGAAAGGGCCGGGTGAATGTCCTTGTACATACTTCGTATCTTGTCTCGATGGAAAACCTTTTTAAGGTTCTATATGTACATATAATGTACTGTATCTGTACACTGTATTGGGAACACAATCCTTGAATCCCAGATTTCCAGATCCAAGCGTGCAAACGAAATCTTGAATCCTATCATCCTCCATCACCCACTTTTCCAGCTCTAAAGTGGAAACCCTAGTCGAAATCTTCAAGAGTCCCCCACTCCTTGTCTTGAATCCTATCATATTCTCGATCTCCCACTTGTCCAGCTCTAAAGTGGAAACCGTAGAAATCTTCAAGATTTCCAAGCAGGGTTTTAGTAATTAGTATCGGTATCGGTATTGGTATTGGTCTCTGTCAATATCGATCTGGATTAGTTCTTTCATCAAAAAACTAATATTGTTCCTATTTTTACCCTTGTCCATATCGATCCATCGATATGGGATCGGTCAAGAATCGATTTTGGTCTCCACCGATACCAATACGAATCAACTAAATCGACCGATCCAATACTAATACCTCAAGATCGGTATCGGTGGTCCCTGATCCCTGATTCGTGGTTGATCCCATATCAGTGGATTATACGAACGAAGAGTAAAACTGTAAATTGTTTTTAAATAGAAAACTGGTACATCCGTCCTATTCAAATTGATACTGGGTCAATAGTTTGATTTGGAAAAGACCAAAATGTTCCTGTTCATGTGCCTTCTTGACCTCCTGAGTGGGGATGCACTCAACTGACAAACCACCAACCAACCAAGCTCGCAGTTGTTTGCATTATTTACTGTCTACTTATCCCTTTTTTGTTATCCAAGGAAAGTCTTATCATTGGTAAGTTAGTCAGGGATTCACAAACTATTCAGCATAAATGGGAATTTGAGACTATTGATTTCACGGGATAGACCGGTAGAGTAATAATTTTGGGCATTCATGTGTCTGGACGGGCCACACAACTTGACAGTACTATTTTTACCATATTGGCAAGAGATCGTTACCATCTGGTGGTGTGGCCCCTGCACTAGCATGGAGGGAGGCGGGGTTGTAATGAGAGTGTGTGCAAGGCATCATCATGAATGAAAATTTTTATTTCATAGGAGGGAAGGGTGGGAATTTTGCACACTCCTATATTTGGGCACAGAAGCTACATGACCAGCCAACATTCTTTTTCCAGATTGGGCAAGAGATCGTTGTATGGTCGTGTGGTCTCTGTACCAGCGTGGGAGTATATGAGAGCACGCACAAGGGCATCAACATAAATGATATTTTTTTTTAAATTTTACAGGGACTATTAGTGGGTGGGGTGATAATTTTATATGCTCCTGTGTCTGACGTAGGGCCACATGACCTGGCATTCACTTTAGTTAAATAACATCATATTATCTGATCAACACTCCATTTGGACCCCACAAGGAGGCAAGGAGAGGACCCACAAGGGATCAAATATGGTACCCATAGACTCCACTTCTTGGAAAGCAAATAAATGCGGACTAGGTGTCGCTAAGGAGACTTGAACCACCGATCAAACTCCTGACGCAAATCTCCCAAGGGAATAGCGAACCACCAGGGCAAGCCCTGGATCGACTTTATGACCAGAATGTTACTATGGTAAGTATTTGGTTTCATAAAATTTTATGGAACTGAAATGGGGTAAAAGTCTCATTGTTCAAAATATTATTAGATAGTATGATGTTATTTAACTAAAGTTGGTTGGAATTTCTGCTCAGAAGCTGGTCCAACTGACCACAGAAGTCAGTTTCGTGCACACAAGCATCGAGTTATAGGTTTTTTTTTTTTTTTGTAATTACAGTCCTCAAAAGTTGTGGGTGAAAGTTATGGTCAATTTTAAAGAAGCTAAAATCCCCTCGTTTATTTTGATCATGAAAACTTAAACCATTGAATTTGTAAGGGAAAAAAAGCATTGACTGGTCGTGTGGCCCTTGCATCTAGACACAAGAGCATACAAAATTACCAAATCCCACTTCTCATGAAATAAAAAATCTTATTTATGTTGATACCTCTTTTTGACCTTATGTTGTTGCAGGGGCCATGCTATTAGGCAACAATCTCTTGCCCAATCTGGGATAAAGAACGCCATAGGGAGCACGGACAAGATTCACAAGTAAGGCTCAATAGAGGTAGAACTTTAGACAGAGTTTAAGGAGATATCTGTATGATAGAGTAAGCAAAACTGGCCATGAGATATTTAAGGGTTATTATTGGAAGTGATTATGACTATGAACTCTTTTAAGATTGTAAATATTTGTAGGGGAAATATCACCCTCCTCCTCTTCTCAAGATTTTGGTGCTACACTTACAACAGAAATGTTCCTGCTACAAGGCTAGTAGAAGAAGAAGAAGAGGGGAGTGGGTCCCGTTAGGTTTTATATTTTGAGAAATAAAAATAATTATGGGTGAATGGGAGCAAAAGGGGTTTAAGGGTATTATGGGATTTTAGAAAATTGTAAATGCCACATCATCTCTTAATGGTATTTTTTAACAGTTAGGGTACGATTGATAGAATCCTTCAAAAGTAGGAGAAGACATTATCATTTTTCAAAACTTAGGGGTAGGATTTGATATTATGGATACTTAGAGAGTTAGAGGGGAGGGGATGATATTTCTCCATATTTGTAAGATAGATAGGACTGTGGGTATGTTAGCTTGGGTGCTGGCCCGTAAAACCCGTTTAGATAAGTTAAATTGTATGGTTATGGATGTATACTCTTTTTGTTACTTAATGCTTTTCTTGTTCACCATAAAAGATAAAAATTTTCATACATGGCATATAGAGCATTAAATGCAGTCAGATTAGCATAAATCTCCCATTTAAAAGTAGGAAAACTAATGTGAATCCTTGTTTTATTAACACATTGTATCCCGATCCTCTACTTCCAAAGTTGGTACTTCCATCGTACCTCCTCACAATGCACCATCTAAGCTGACCAACATCCAATGGATGATATTGAAAAAATTCAAAATATTTTGAAAACCTTATGAGATCCTGTTTGAACCATCTTGAACCTAAAAAGAAATCCATTTGGCCGATTCGGCTCATCAACCCAAACCCATTTCACTCAAACTCACACTCAGCTAGGGTCTCAAATCGATTTGGGGCCATTATCGTCTTCTTCCTCCCTCTCAGCTGCTTTCTAAAACTCTTCTTCTAGGGTTTTTGGTGACTCTAGCACTAGGGGTTTTGAAGAAATAATTGTTCTCTTGGGAAGAACTATCAATCTCATGAACAAATGATACAAAAAGAAAAAGTGGAACATAATCTCTTGAACGAGGCGTTTTAGTTCCGCCGTACCATTCCTTCCATCAGAAATCGTTGTCATCGATTCATCTTTGCTAGAAGAAGAATCTGTAGCATTAGGATCAGAACAGATAATTTGAATCTTTCTCATGGTTTGTTCTGTGTGTCAGGTTTCTCTGAAGAGATTGATTTCTTCTCCTCTTGCTTAAAGGCCTTAACTTGATTCAATAGTCGCCTCTCAGACAACGTCATTCCTGAAATCTCACCTAAAAAAAAGAAAAATAAAAACTTTGTAGAAAGAAAATCTTTCAATCTTTCAATCTCTCACAGCTTCTAACTCTTACTGTGTCAAGTTAAAATCCCTCTGAAGAGATATATAAAACGCTTTATATGAAAAGCCCCAAAAAAGTTTGATTCCAGATTGATTCCTGCAAAACCCACAAATACTAAAACCCATTAAAACCCTTTTAACAAAAGTCATTATAATTGATCTCAAACGCCGAAACCTTTTGGAACCTCTTTTGCAGGCAAAAGCAGAAGTAGAAGAATGTATAAAAGCTTGAGAACATAACAGATAGAGAAGAAAATGAAGATGAAAGCAAGAACTGCTCCGTAACTCCAATCAACAGTTTTGGCGTTCTTGTTCTTTTTTATTTTTTATTTTTTAATGTTTCACGTGGGTTAAGCTTTCTACTTCCCTTCCCCTGTAATCTCTTTTCGTTTTTTTTTTGTCTGGGATCTCTGTATTTTTACTTGGGTTTCTCGCATTTCCGTCTCCTACTGATTCTTCTTCTTCTTTTTTGCTTTTGTTAATTGAAAATACGGTTTTGTCTTCTCTATGCATTTTGGGGATTGCAGAGAAATATAGAGATGAGTGTTGATGGATTTGGTTTGAGTGAAATGAGTTTGGTTGAGTTTGAACCCGGGTGGGTTTGGTTTGGGGTTCAAGGTGATTCAAATAATCATCTCATGTGGTTTTCAAAATATTTTGAACTTTTTTAACATCATGCATGTTAGGCCAGGTGACACACTGTGAACTCACGGAAGTAGGATGGAAGTACCAACTTTGGAAGTAGAAGATCCAGATCCTACAAGAGCACCCAATTTCCCTTTTTAAGTATATAATGGAGAACAAATTCATTTGGCTAATACGGGCTCATAAGCCCTATCTTAGAAGATGAACCATTATTATAAGTATTAACATTATTATTAGGCTGTAAATGGTCAAAGATCAAGAGAAAGAAAACAAATTAATTACAACACATTAGTTCTTGCATTATTGCATAATTGTTTGTAATTAAACACTCTAAAGTGCATAATTTACATAAGATAAGTGCTCAAATTGGACTGCTAGTCATTTAAAGTTGTGTTTGCTGTGCATTCTTGGAAATAGATTCTAAGTCTAGAAAACATTTCTGATGCGAGAAAATAGAGAAGAATCGATTTCGAAATACGTTTCAAAACAATAATCTAGTCTAAGAATGCATACCAAACACAGGCTAAGTTTAGGAGCCATCTTACTTAATTAAGTGGTTTCCCAATGAAATGTAATACACCATTTGAGATTCGAACAAACTACTGCCCTGATTAGTTAGGGTTATTTAATACAACAATTGATTTAACCATTTTATATCCCAACATTTATATTATCTGAAGGCTGGTGTTAATAGGATTTTAATACAAGAAGAAAGTTTTCCTTCACCCACCCACATGGTTATAAAAGGCAGGATCGGGATTAAATCGATAGTGAATGATTCGAAATGGAATCAACCCGAATTCGTCCGATCCATCCAATTCCAAGCTTTTTTGGGGTATCAGTGGGATTAGCTCTCCCACATTCATCTCTTATTCGTCCAAGTGAAATGGGTTCATTCCATTATTTTCATCTAGCGCAAGAAGCACCAACTGCAGATCAATCCGATACCAAGCAGGGCTGGTTGCAATTGGGAATCGGTTGATCTGATCGCAATTCAAGGATAATTGATTAGGCTCAACAGGGAATCGAGATTGGTGACCGCCGATTTCGATCCAAATCGATCAAGTTACCAATCCAATTCCCAATTCTTCAAAGAGTGACCCACATTGAAGGGTTCACCCACAAATATATCATCATTATCACCCATATACAGATGTGTATGAAAATTGCACACTGCCATGTAATTTTTTTTTTGTCTATCCTACTCAAGGGTCCATAGGCCAACTACAAGCTAAGGGGAAGGTTAAGACAAGCCCACAATCTACAACTAGGGAGGGGGAAGAGGAAAAAGGTGCATTTTTTTGGCACAAATGCAATTCAGGAGAGTCGAACCCTTGACCTCCTGGGGGGCATGCACCAACTTGCATTGCCTCCAGCCAACCGACCATGTAAGTTTGGGTGAGTTTTATATAGAGAGAAAACTCACTGAAGATTGACAAAACCAAGAACTCTATCCAATGAACGTGGCCTATGCCAACACTCCCATGTTAAAAGACAAATTATTTTTTATATTAATCGCATATCTCCATGGGAACAGAACTTCCTTCTAAAACAATCTAGATTGAGTTCTTTGCTTTCTTTACCTTAAAGATTAACGTTGATTTTTGCTTCCCTAAATCTTAGACCATGACGACAATCGATTATTGCAAAAGAAGTGAAGTATTTAACTTTGCTTCGTACTCTTGTTGTGTGTTCGAAGGCTTCAAAAGTATCAACTCTAAAATTTGCCAAGCTTTTTCTTAAAAATAGAAAGGGGCTGGTTCAAGAGAGAACCTGGATTGGAACAACGCTTGTTTTCACAAGAATGGTGTGAAGCCATGATATGCGACCATTCTCCACCTCAAAAAAACCCCAATCATTCCAAATAACGCTCTTATACTTCGTATTACCGGCGTTGAAAATATGTGGCCTCTTGTAAAAATCTATCTAATAAAAATTTTACAAATTTTAAGACAAACTGTGGAAAATTTTATTTTACAATAAAATTTTTATTTTATCTATTTTACGTCAAAACAAACGATTCGAAATGGCAATTACTACTATTAATCAATAATTTATAATTGACATATATGCTTACTTGCTTATTGGTTTCCTCCCATGTCACAATCTTTTCCCAAACGATAATATCAGCCACATCCACATAACTCTGCAGATGTATAGACGATTTTATGTTGATGGAGATTGAATAGTTTTATGTGTAGAATTCCATCCTACCTAATGGTAAAGCCATTATATTTATAGATGATTTTCATGTGAAGATTCATTAGTTTTACATGTTGGCTCATGTAGTATTTGATGAAACGTACTCAGTTCGATTCGGGATCAAGCATAGGAATCAAATTCCAAAATCAAAATCAAATCGAATTTGGATAATAGTATATTATAGTATGTTATTTTATTATAATATTAACATATATAGTATATTAATACATTATAATACTAATATGACATAGTATATATTACTAATGTTAGTATTAGCTAGATTTTATAATACTAATATATTATACTATAATATTATAATATGTATATTATAGTATATGGACTGAGTAGAGGAATTGGAACTGAACCATGTAAGAACCTAATATAACTCAATAAGAACCGAAACTGAGCATGTTTGATATGAGTATCGAATTTTAGAACCGATTCGATTCTCGATTCAGTTCCGGATCACAACAATACTCTCTAGAACCGAACCGAATAACCAAAACCAAACTGATTGACACCCTTTGGTAAAGCACTCTCAATGGGGGTTTTAAGGTATGGGTATAGGTTTCCATCCTTGTCTCGAACTCCCCATGGGGATGAGATTTGAGAATGGAGTGAATGTTCCTGTACTGTAGTTCTGTAATCAGTACTACGTTTGAGGAATGGTTCATGGATATGGTATCGGTCGATTCAATTTGGGGAAAGAGAGAGAGATATTGTGGAGTAATGAGAGGACAACCTTAGAAGGTAGGTAAGGGTGTCAATCGATCGGTTCCATTTGGTTTTGGTCGGATTTAGATTATTTTCGAGCTCGAAATGGGTCAAATCAAAACCAAATCGTTAAGCTAAAAGTTTCAATTTGACCAGATTCGATTCGATATTTTATTTAGTTGACATAATAGGTTTTTATTCAGTCTCTTACTTGTTCATTTTTGAATTTTCAATTTTATACATTAAGGTATCGAAATAGACACCTTTTTATCCTTTTTTTTAAATTTTTTATTTTGACTGGTTTTTTGTTTCTAGTGTTTCTTAAAATTAGTTTTTCCGTTCGTTCCAATATAAAAATTTGACATGTGACCAATCAAGAGGAATCAATATCCATTGAATAGCCTGAATCAATCAGGGGATTATTGGAATTGCAAGCAAACATAGTGGTCTTAATTCAAGCAAGTATAGCTTGTAGTAGATTGATGGGAAGAATTTAAGCATAAAATCATCCATGGATCTCACTCCACCTATCAAATTTCAAAGAAAAAATCTTAAATTAAATAAAGCCTTAAACCATGATGAGTGGTTTCCAGTACTTCTAAACCTATCTGGCACAAAGTTTTTGATTCAATGACCTGGCTTCCCTTACGAGAGGTCATCTCATTACTTGGGACACTATATGTAAACTAGTGAAGGATGAAGGATGGTGGCCTGGGGATCAGAAAATCTTCTATTCAAAATCAAGCTTTAATTTTGAATTCCATTCCCAAACTATATGGACTAAGGTGCTCAAAGCCAAATACTTCCCTAGTTCTTCTATTTTTGACCAAAAAACTTTCTCCAAGGGAGGCTCTTGGACCTGGAATAGCATTGCGAAGACCCTTCCAACACTTAAAGGTATGGTTCAACGAATTATCGGGAATGGTTCTTCAACTTCATGCTTACATGACCCTTGGGTTCCATCTCCAACAGGTACTTACTTGTCCCCTAATTGCACAACCATATGTAATCATGCTGTTGTCTTTGATTTATACCGGTTTGGTTTGGAGCATTCAAATTTCAATAGGTTTCTACCTCAGAAGTGATTCGTTAACAAAGCATAAACTTCTACGGGTCCACGTGTATATGCGATGATGGGAATCTTATTCATACAGAGACTTTGTGATGAAAGTTTTGTTTGGTATGCAAATTCTAGGTTGATTTCACATTCTCGAACAATAAAACAACTATTTTTATCATTTGAGAATGCATTCCAAAAAGGCATACCAAACGCTGCCGAAATATGCATACCCTTATGTGGGTCCAAAATGTATATATATATCCGTCTAGTATGGGTGATTGTACATTTGTACATCTTGCGTCGTTTGGGTTGAGAATGGGTGAAAGTCCTTGTACATATTTCGTATCTCGTCTCGATTTTTTTGTTTTGGGTAAGTGTATCTTGTCTTGATTGAAAACCTTTTTAAGGTTTTGTATGTACGTATAATGTACTATATTTGTACACCATATTGGGAACACAATCCCTAATCCAAGTGTGCAAACGAAATCTTGAATCCTATCGTGTTCTAGATCGAAATCTTGAATCCTATCATCCTCCATCAGTAGGGGTGTCAACCGGTCGGGCTCGGTCGGGTTCGGCCGGGCCTCACGGTGCTTAAAGCCTACACTGTGACCGCCTGTTTAAGTCTTTGGGCCGGGCCTGGTTGGGCTAGGTCGATCTAGGTTGGGTTTTGGGCTACAATTGGACTAGTGTAATCGGTCCCTAACCAGGCCATAACCGGGCTGTGGGCATGTTTAACACTAAACGGACCTTAACCAGGCTCTAAACGGTGCAGCCACGGAATGGGTTGGATGCTTCTTCCCTTACCAATAGGATTAGCACCAACACAGAAAAAAACCATCTTCTACTGCTTCCTTCCTCTCGTTCTTTCATTTCAATACAAAAAACAAAATAAAAGAAAGTTGGGGGTGAGGGAAGCATCTTTGTACAAAGCATTTACAAACAAATAGATGGAATATTTCAGGGCCAGATGTGAAAATCAATAGGAGTTCAATCAAGTTTTACACATCTATAGCTTGTCTGCATAAGAACATTAAAAGGGAAAAGACATTTAAGATTTAAAAGACCACATATAATATATGATACAATTTGAAGCAAAAAATATCATAAAAATATACCCAATATATCAGGCCCAGCCCAACAGAAATTGTCATAAAAATATACCCAATATATCAGACCCAGCCCTACAGAAAGTTAATGTCATAAACAGATTTGGGCCAATAAATCAAACAGGGCCCAAGCCCATAGCAAAATTTACAAGTTAAAGGGTCGGGCTAGGCCAGGTTTTAACTGGTTGGGCTAGGTCAGGCTAGAATCTGTTGGTCCGGTCAAATGCCTGACGGGTTAGAACCCTACATCGGGACCGCCCAGTTAATAAACATGTCGAGCTTGAGCCCGACATGTTTAGTAAATGGGCTAGGCCGGGCAGACTCGGTCGGTTCTATCGGGCCGGCCTGGAATTGACACCCCTATCCATCACCCACTTTTCCAGCTCTAAAGTGGAAACCCTAGTAGAAATCTTCAAGACTCCCCCACTCCTAATTAGGGATGTACACGGGTTGGCTCGGATACAAATTAGATGTGATTGGATCTAGATATTCCCTGGTTGGATACGGATATCTCTAAACGGATTCGGATGGATTCGGATGCGGATCGAATTTGAATTTTCGACAATCCGTTTACATTTCTGCCTTGTGTAACCTGGACCTTCTAAGTATTTGGATTGTTTCTGGACGAATTCTTATCGGATTATTCAAATTTTTTCCGGATATCTCTAACCGAATATGGATGTCCCTAAACGAATATGGATGCTTATCGGATTTAGATTTTCGGTTATCCATTTACATCCCTACTCCTAATCTTGAATCCTATCATGTTCTCGATCTCCCACTTGTCCAGCTCTAAAGTGGAAAGAAACCCTATAAATCTTCAAGATTCCCAATCGCAAGCAGGGTTTTAGTAATCGGTATCAATATTGGTCTTTGTCGATACTGATCCTGATCGGCTCTATTCATCCAAAAATTATCAATGTTCCCATTTTTACCCCTATCTGTACCGATCCCTCGATACGGGATCGGTCAAGAATCGATGTCGGTATCCATTGATACCAATATGAATAGACTGAATCAGCCGATTCAATACCGATATCGATACCTCAAGATTGGTATCGGTGGTCCCCGATCCCTGATTCGTGGTTGATCCCATACAAGTGGATTATACGATGAAGGGTAAAAATATAAAAATATATATTTTTTTAAAATAGAAGACTGGTATGTCCGTCCTATTCAGATTGATATTGGGTCGACAGTTTGATTTGGAAAAGATCAAATTGTTCCTGTTCAGGTGCCTTCTTGACCTTCTGGGTGAGAACTGAGAACGCACTCAACTGGCAACTGACCTCTGTGGCTCAACGTTTGAACCAGAAATTGGGTAGAAAGTTCTTTGGTCCCTACAAAATTTTGAGCCGTATTGACCCGTGGCTTATAAGCTCGACTTACCGGTGACCTCGCGGATCCACCCGGTGTTCCACATTTCCCTTCTCAAGAAATATGTGGGTTCCATTTCTTTCACTGTGACACCACAGCCTGTTGCAGCTCCACCGGATCGGAGTCTGACACCGCTGGCTATTCTTCGTTCACGCGAGATTCGCCACCAGGGTCAGTGGATTCCTCAAGGTATTGGTACAATGGGCTACCCTTTCCTTGGAAGAGGCATCGTGGGCCTAGTTAGCAAATTCGGATTCGGGAATTATTCGGATAAAGAATTATTCGGAATAATTCATTTTGTTAATTTAAGATTTCGATCAAAAAAGCGGTAAAAAAAACGGACATAATAAAATTCGGATTCGGATTCGGATTCGGGAATTATTCGTTTACCAAAATAAAAGTCGGACAAAAAATTCGAACGTTATTTTTAATATTTATAGTATCTATTTAACATTGCCAATCAATAAATATACCCGCATAAGATACAAGTAACATAAGAATTGGAATACAAGCATTCATAGTCCACTAATTCCATCATCCATAAAAACATAACAAGAATTACAATGGTCTAAAACATAACAAAAATCAAGACTTTCTTTTTTCTTTTCCTTTCATAGTCAATTATGTGAAATGGGTTCATTATCAATTATGTGCAATCGGTATTGATGAACATGCGCAAAGAGGATTTCCAATTTCATTCAAGAATCAAGACTAAAGAGTGCAAGGACTTTGTGAGTGGGGCATGCCGTGGAGACAAATTGTGACTATACAAGAGGAATTCCAATTTCATTCAAGAATCAAGAGTGCAAAGGCTACTGTGATTTGTGACTTGTGACTTTGCAAGTGGGGCATGCCGTGGAGACAAATATATTACAGAGCATGTGGTTTACCTCTTAAAGATCCTCAACCCTTAGTCGGTCCAATGGAAATTTGATTGGTCACTTGCTAATTGCTACACCGAATCTTGCAAAGCCCCACTTGAGAATTGAGAGAGAGGTTGATGGTATATACAATGAAAACAAATAATAAACAGGGAGAGCAGAGTCAGCAGACTAGCAGAATCACAGGTAGCAGAGTTTTTTTTTTTTTTTTTTTTTGGTTAAAGGGCAGCAAAGTTGAGAATGATAAAATAATCAAAAGGTTGGGACTTGGGAGGAGCGCGGCTACTTGGTGACGGTGTTTTCTTCTTTGGGTTTTTGTTTTTTTTTATCTTTCAACCAATTGTACAGTGAAGATCGATCAATAGCAGACCGTAGACGACGTCTTGTGAGTTGGATTACTAGAGTGGAGCCGTAGATGGTGAAAGATGAGAGAGTGAAGAAGAGGGTTAGGAGAAGGAGCAAAGATGGAACTCAAGGTCACTTGCAGCGGTGGCCGCAGGGCCGGACTCGTCGGAGTGTCAAAGAAGAAGCAGAGCCTCATACTGGTTTTTGACTCTTTGTCTCTCTCACAGTAAAACAGTAAAAAGGTTAAAGGGGTAAAACTGTGAAAGTGTTAAACCGTGAAATCCTAAGGGATAAAAGGAATAAGGGATATTAAGGGGTTTTTTTTGTTTTTTTTTTTTAAGGTAACCGAATTATTCGTATATAATTCGGTTCGGCCGAATATAACGTGATTTTTTAAATAGTTTGAATAAAACGCGAATTTTTCCAACTTATATTTATAAATTGGATTCGAGAAGAATAATTCGTATTATTCGATATAATTCGATTTGGCCAAATAATTCGCGAATTATTCGGAGAATTAAATAACTAGGATCGTGGGTGGACTGCCGTCTTGCGCTCTCAGTTCCCATCTTTGAACCTTGAGGACAAGGTTGCTCTTGAAGGGGCGGGTAATGGTAGGATTACCCAGGGACACGTGGTTGACGACAAGGATATGCCCAAGGAACACGTCACCTTACTCGATCAGCCTTCAGCATCAGCGGTTCCAACAGTCACGCAGTCCATGCCCATCTCGGCAAGAAGGAGCATCAGGCACAGGAGACAATCTGTCCTCCTATGAGATCATGTAGTTAGTTAGGATTATGGTTCAATTCCCAGAAGGGAATATGTCATGCTTTCTGCGTTTTCGTTTTGTTTAAAAGAGATCGAAGGCAATGGAAAAGACAGACAATATTCAAGTTTCTCTTCTCTCGTCTTTCTTCTAGGAGGTAGCTCCCTCGAAAGAGCAATTCCCCAACCAAAACCCTATCATGTCCCGCCCTACCCAACATATCTACCATACACGTGTAATGCTCTAACCCGAGCTCCACTCCAAACTTCCCCTCCTCCATCTTCTCAAACAAATTCCGTCCCAATTCCGTCAACCCTCCATGACTGCACGCCGTCAATACCGTTGTGAAGGTAACGGCGTCAGGCGACTCTCCCACATCTAGCATCTCCTCGAACAACCGCACAGCCTCAGCCTCAGCGCAGCACCCGTGCGTACCGTACCCAGCTATCATGGCTGACCACGTAACCGAGTTTCTCTCCGTCAATTCGTCGAATACCTGGCGGGCGATCCTCAGGTCACCGCACTTGGAGTACATCGTCACCAACATGTTGGAGGTGGCCAAGTCGTCGGTGAACCCGTGGACTAAAACGGCCATGTGGACCTGCCTACCGAGGTGGAGTGCCGAGAGGCCGGCGCAGCATTTGAGGACAGAGGGTAACGTTCGCCGGTCGTGTTGTTTGCCCGCACGGAGCATCTGACGGTATACGGAGAGGGCTTGACGGAAGAGGTTGAGAGAAGCGTAGCCTCTGATCATGGAATTGTAGAGGAAGGTGGATTGACGATTGGTGCGGGAGAAGATGAGGGCGGCTTCGTGCATTTGTGCACAAGCGGCGTAGGAAGACACGAGCTTCGCTCTGATGAAGTCATGGTAAGAGATTCCCACGGTCACGATTTGAGCGTGGATTTTTCTCAGAGTGTTTAGATTCTTAATGGACGAACAAGATTCTATCAAAGAAAAATATAGAGGGATTGTGTTGGTGAGAATGCATGATTGCAACAAGCTCGGTCCATGAGGAGAAAGACGTTTCCCCAAGACTTGTGTATGAATATAATTCCTTATATATTAATCATTGGCAAAAGGTTCCGTGTATGATCGTACATCGTGTACGATCCTGTCCCCCTCTCATATGCGGCCATCGTAATGCCAAACCTCCTATTTACGCATTGTAAACTGTTGTGCTAACTTCTTGGCGGGAATTCTTCACACTTGTCAGGAATTACATTTATGTATAGATAGTCTTCCAAGAGACACTTTCTTCTCTTATGCAGGATGACGCGAATGGAAAGAAATTCTTTAGAATGTAAAGACTTCTTTTCTTTATTTAATTAATACAATCTCTCTTTTTCTCTAAAAGAAAATTTTTTACTTTTAATCAGTTGTTGTTATGATTCCTAAATTTCAAGTGGGGGAAGGTTCCTCTGGGAAGGTTCCTCTAATGCTGATGTGCAGTTTTGGGCGAAGAAGACGCGTCTTATGGAAAAATAAATTAGATCGGGGGTATGCAGTATTGTTTTTGTGCTAACATGGTAGGGATCTTTTCCCCATTTCAAGTACGGGGCCCTTTGCCAATGCGGGAACCAATAGGAGCATGCGTGAAAGCATCAATAAGGATGGGATTTCTATCTTTTATGGGAGTAGGTGGTCATTTTGCACTTCTCTGTGTTTACGCACAAGTGTCATGCTGCCTTTTAGGATTCTTTTCCACAACATAAAAATAACAAAAACCCATATTGTATTTCATAAGATTAACAAATGAAGATATTTTGAACCAATCTAAAAAGAAGCCCTAAGCTCAAGTGTCCTAAGGCCTAATAAGATCAACATTATAAAAAGCCACCAAACTTTTCTTTGGCCCATTAACCCTAAAATCTCTTTCCAAAGCCCAACAGACCCAACAACAATAAGCCCAATTATAGTTGGGCTACAAGCTGCCACTGTCCAATAACCAGCTCTAATCTCCTCCTTCAACTGATCCTTCTCCCAACCACAACACCCATCAAAGAATCTAAACTCCCCTGCCTTAACTACATTCCTCTTCACCATCTCTGCTGCACACCCTACACTTTCCTTAGTCCCATAATACAACCATCTGCAGGAATCAATCGTTGAGGGGAAAGATGATTTTTCTAAACACTTTAATGATGCACAACATCTACACATTGGGAGTGATGATAAGGGAGAAGCTGTGTTAAAAATAAATACCTGTTTTGGCCGCTGCCGTAATTTTTCACCAGTGAGATTGGGAAATTTTTATACGGGGTGATAGGGCTCGGCGAGAAGAAAGTTTTGGTGGGTGGATCGTCGCCGTCGAAGGCTGTACGCTAAGCCACACGCCGGCAAAAGCGACGGGTGAGATCCACTCTCCTGTTATTTTAAAAATAATAATAATAATTATAAATATTTATAACATTGTAGGGCTAACGTCAGCACTGTGACTTGTGGGTCACGTTTGTCCCGATCAGAGATGGGCCCGACCCGGGTCAAAGATACCCAACCCGATCAATTGTGAATAGGTCAAAGTCAATCCGATCTGTTCAAAGATTCTTTGACTTGGTCAAAGTCAACATGACCCAATCAATTGACCCGATCTGAGTCCTGTTTTTTGACCCGAAAACCCAGTTGGATGAAACGACGGTCCGGGGAAAGATGATTGTTCCAAACTGTTTATTGATGCACAACATCTACACGTTGGGAGTGATGATAAGGGAGAAACTATTCTCCATTTGTGCGTGAACTACGATCGTTTTGAAATCCTGACACTGATTCTTCAATCAGACGTTTGTCAACAAGGAGAACTTATCAATTTGACTAATATTGAAAGGAACACTGCTTTGCACCTGGCAGTGCTAACCAGAGAAACGGAGGTAAAGAGTTTCTAACATTTTTTTTTCCTGTTATAATGGTTCTTTATGCTTTTTTATTTTTTATTTTTTATTATAATTGTTCATTATGCTAGTTTTTTATTTTTATTTTTTAACACAGCTAGCTAATATATATCATCGAAGGTGTTTTGATTTAATTAAGTTGGAAGCTGTTAGAGAATAAAAACCACGGTGCACAAGAGAAAAACCTGTTGTATTCATCATCTTCTTCCATTTTCTCTTAATCTTCACAGAGATTATCACTTGCTAATTCATTTCATGGTCACCTGAAATTATATGAATTTTTTATTATTATTGTTTCAACCAAACATGATATAATGATTTTTCTAACAAATTCTTTTTTCCTGTTCTAATGGTTTGTTAATGCTAAGCATTTCATAGTCACCTGAAATTATGTGAATTTCTGATTCTTTTGGTTTCAACCACACATGATATGGTCACCTGAAATTATGTGACTTTCTGATTCTTATTGTTTTAACCAAACTGATATAATGATTTTTTTAACAAATTTTTTTCCTGCTCTAATGGTTTGTTATTGCTAATTCATTTTATGGTCACCTAAAATTATGTGAATTTTTAATTCTTATTGTTTCGACCAAACATGATGTCTATATAATGATCTTTTTATGTATGTACAGGTCATCGAGTCATTGTTGCAAATAAATAGCATCAATGTGAATGTTATAAATAATGTGGATCGGACACCTCTAGATGTGATACTTTATTTTGCCAAGAGTTTCGTTGATAGTAAAATTGTAGATATTATAAGTTGTGTTGGAAGTTTAAGTGCAAAAGATATCATTAATGAAAAAATTATCGAGGAGAATACAACTTCTAGAACTCATGAAGATTGGATCACCAAAATATTCCAGGTGATATCAGGGAAGCAAACAACCCACAAAATGGAGTGGATAAAAAAAAGAAGAAAAACTCCCTAATGATGGTAGCAACGGTAATAGCCGGGATTACCACACAATCCCTTTTAAATACTCTCAGTGGGCTCTGAGATGAAGATTCCCCGAATGATCCTTTGAAACCCAATCACGTTCTTAAGAACAGATTGGGTTGTGCCAAAATGGCAGATAAGGCTCCTGAAAGGTTCGGGGTCTTCTTGGTGTTTAATGTTAGGATTTTCTATGGGTTTAATTAATTACGCCTTACCTATTGATGTGGGTCCACCGGCATAAACCCCTGCTTGGGAATAGTTTGAAAGATATTGGGGTATACTAGTCTTTTTCATTATGGGGATGGATTGGATTAGAGTTTATATTTATTATAAATACATAGTTAGGGTCCCTGCAACCTCTTAGTCTTATTCTCTATTCTTCTCACAAGAAAGCGAAGCAAAGTAGGAAGAGAAGGCTATGGAAGATCCAGACCGAGGGACTTCAGTTATTGTTCGAGGACGAATCAAGCTTGGAGCTTTTCCTTTGTTATTGTTCTTCGCCAACATACGTGTGTGACAGGTATACTTTGTTTTCCCGTTATTTTATTCAATCGTGTTCTAGATCTCTGTATGGGGATGGATTCGGATTTGACAAAATCCAAGGTTATTTCTATCAAATGGTATCAGAGCCATCCATACAGACCTTGAATCGATTATTTGTTTGTCTGAGCAGTTAAATCGATTTTTAACGACGAAGAACGAATTTTTCAATTTTTTTCGGGCAAGCCCGTACTTATTTTGGCCGTTGTCGTAATTTTCACCGATGAAATCGGAACATTTTTATACGGGGTGATAGGGCTTGGCGAGACGAAGGTTTTGGTGGGTGGATTGCCGCTGTCGGAGGTCGGGCGCGCCGCCACGCGCAGACGAAAGCGGCCAGTGAGATCCACTCTCCCGCTGTTTAAAATAATAATAAATATTTATGATCTCATCATGACGTCATAGGGCTAACATCATCGTGACGTCGTAGGGCTGACGTCAGCACTGTGACTTATGGGATACGTTTGACCCAATCAGAGATGGGCCCGACCCGTGTCAAAGATACCCAATCCAGTCAACTAGGAATAGGTCAAAGTCAGTCAGATATGGTCAAAGATTCTATGACCCGATCAAAGTCAACCCGATTAGATCACTTGACCCGATGCGAGAGCTGTTTTTTTACCTGAAAATCCAGTTGGATGAAACGGCGGTTCGGGGAAAGATGATTGTTCTAAACTGTTTATTGATGCACAACATCTACACATTGTGAGTGATGATAAGGGAGAAACTATTCTCCATTTGTTCGTGAACTATGATCGTTTTGAAACCCTGACACTGATTCTTGAATCAGACGTTGGTCAACAAGGAGAACTCATCAATTTGAAAAATATTGAAGGGAACACTGCTTTGCACCTGGCGGTGTTAACCAGAGAAATGGAGGTAAAGATTTTCTAACATTTTTTCCCTGTTACAATGGTTCGTTATGCTATTTTATTTTTTTTTTAATTATAATTGTTCATTATGCTAGTTTTTTATTTTTATTTTTTAACACAGCTAGTTAATATATATCATCGAAGGTGTTTTGATGTAAATAAGTTGGAGACTGTTAGAGAATAAAAATCATAGTGCACAAGGAAAAAAACCGTGGTGTTCATCATCTTCTTCCCTTTTCTCTTAATCTTCAAAGAGACTATCAATGGCTAATTCATTTCATGGTCACCTGAAATTATATGAATTTCTAATTCTTATTGTTTCAACCAAACATGATATAATGATTTTTCTAACAAATTTTTTTCCTGCTCTAATGGTTTGTTAATGCTAATTCATTTCAAGATCACCAGAAATTATGTGAATTTTTTTTTCTTATTGTTTCAACCAAACATTATATGGTCACCTGAAATTATATGAATTTCTAATTCTTATTGTTTTAACCAAACATGATATAATGATTTTTCTAACAATTTTTTTTCCTGCTCTAATGGTTTGTTAATGCTAATTCATTTCATGGTCATCTGAAATTATGTGAATTTTTAATTCTTATTGTTTCGATCAAACGTGATATTTATATAATGATCTTTTTATGTATGTATAGGTCATCGAATCATTGTTGAAAACTAATGGCATCAATGTGAATGTTATAAATAATATGGATCGGGCACCTCTAGATGTGATACTTTATTTTGCCAAGAGTTTCGTTAATAGTAAAATTGCAGATATTATAAGTTATGCTGGAGGTTTAAGTGCGAAAAATCTCATTAATGAAGAAATTATCGATGAGAGTACTACTCCAAGAACTCATGAAGATTGGATCACCAAAATAATCCAGGTGATATCAGGGAAGCAAATAACCCACAAAATGGACTGGATAAAAATTTTAAAAAAAAAAACTCCTTGATGATGGTAGCAACGGTAATAGCCGGGATTACCACACAATCCCTTTAAACCCTCCCAGTGGGCTCTAGGACAAAGATTCTCCAAATGATCCTTTGAAACCCAATAACGTTCTTAAGAACAGATTTGGTTGTGCCAAAATAGCACATTAGGATCCTTAAAGGATCGGGGTCTTCTTGGTGTTTAATGTTAGGATTTTCTGTGGGCTTAATTAATTATGCCTTACCTATTGATGTGGGTCCACCAGCATAAACCCTGCTTGGGAATAGTTTTGAGGATATTGGGGTATACTAGTCTTTTACATTGTGGGGGTGGATTGGATTAGCGTTTATATTTATTATAAATACATAGTTAGGGTCCCTGCAGCCTCTTAGTCTCATTCTCTATTCTTCTCACAAGAAAGGGAGTCAAAGTAGGAGGAGAAAACTGTGGAAGACCCAGACCGAGAGACTTCAGTTATTGTTCGAGGACGAATCAAACTTGGAGCTTTTCCTTTGCTATTGTTCTTCGCCAACATACGTGTGTGATAGGTACACTTTGTTTTTCCATTATTTTATTCAATCGTGTTCTAGATCTTTGTATAGAGATGGATTCTGGTTTGACAAAACCCAAGGTTGTTTCTATCAAGTGGTATCAGAGCCATCCATACAGACCTTGAATCGATTGTTTCTTTGTGTGAGCACTTAAATTGATTATTAACGACGAAGAATGATTTTTTTTGAATTTTTTTGGGCGAACCCGTACTTGTTTTGGCCGTTGTTGTAATTTTCACTGGTTAAATCAAAATTATTTTATAAGGGGTGATAGGGCTTGGCGAGACGAAGGTTTTGGTGGGTGGATCATCGTTGTAAGAGGCCGGACGCGCCGCCAAGCGCCGACAAAAGCGGCGGGTGAGATCCACTCTCTCGCTGTTTAAAAAATAATAATAATAATAAATATTTATGTCATCATCATGACGTCGTAGGACTGACGTCAGCACTGTGACTTGTGGGTTACGTTTGACCCGATCAGAGATGGGCCCGACCCGAGTCAAAGATACCCAACCCAGTCAATTGGGAATAGGTAAAAGTCATTCCGATATGGTCAAAGATTCTCTGACCCGAACAAAGTCAACCCGACTCGATCAATTGACCCGATCCGAGAGCTGTTTTCTAACCTGGAAACCCAGTTGGATGAAACGGCTGTTCGGGGAAAGATGATTGTTCTAAACTGTTTATTGATGCACAACATCTACACATTAGGAGTGATGATAAGGGAGAACCTATTCTCCATTTTTTCGTGAACTACGATCGTTTTGAAACCCTGACACTGATTTTTGAATCAGACGTTGGTCAACAAGGAGAACTCATCAATTTGAAAAATATTGAAGGGAACACTGCTTAGCACCTAGAGGTGCTAACCAGAGAAATGGAGGTAAAGATTTTCTAACATTTTTTTTTTTGTTACAATGGTTCATTATGCTATTATTATTATTTTTAATTATAATTGTTCATTATGCTAGTTTTTTATTATTATTTTTTAACACAGCTACTTAATGTATATCATCGAAGGTGTTTTGATTTAATTAAGTTGGGGACTGTTACAGAATAAAAACCATAGTGCACAAGGGAAAAACTGTTGTGTTCATCATCTTCTTCCCTTTTCTCTTAATCTTCATAGAGACTATCAATGGTTAATTCATTTCATGGTCACCTGAAATTATTTGAATTTCTAATTCTTATTGTTTCAACCAAACATGATATAATGATTTTTCTAACAAAAATTTTTTCCGGCACTAATGGTTTGTTAATGCTAATTCATTTCATGGTCACCTGAAATTATGTGCATTTTTTATTCTTATTCTTTCAACCAAACATGATATGGTCACCTGAAATTATATGAATTTCTGATTCTTATTGTTTTAACCAAACATGATATAATGATTTTTCTAACAATTTTTTTTCCTACTCTAATGGTTTATTAATGCTAATTCATTTCATGGTCACTTGAAATTATGTGAATTTTTAATTCTTATTGTTTTGATCATACATGATATCTATATAATGATCTTTTTATGTATGTATAGATCATCGAATCATTATTGAAAACTAATGGCATCAATGTGAATGTTATAAATAATATGGATCGGACACCTCTAGATGTGATACTTTATTCTGCCAAGAGTCTCGTTGATAGTAAAATTACAGATATTATTAGTTGTGCTAGAGGTTTAAGTGCGAAAGATCTCATTGATGAAGAAATTATCGAGGAGAGTACTACTCTAAGAACTCATGAAGATTGGATCACCAAAATAATCCAGGTGATATCAGGAAAGCAAACAACCCATAAAATGGACTGGATAAAAATTTAAAAAAAAACTCCTTGATGATGGTAGCAACGGTAACAGTCGAGATTACCACACAATCCTTTTTAAACCCTCCTGATCCCTCCTGATGGGCTCTGGGATGAAGATTCCCCGAATGATCAGTTGAAACCCAATCACATTCTTAAGAACATATTGGGTTGTGCCAAAATGACAGATAAGGATTCTGAAAGGTTCGGCGTCTTCTTGGTGTTTAATGTTAGGATTTTCTGTGGGCTTTATTAATTATGTCTTATCTATTAATGTGGGTGCACCGGCATAATCCTTGCTTGGGAATAGTTTTAAGGATATTGGGGTATACCAGTCTTTTCCATTGTGCGGGTAGATTAGATCAGGGTTTATATTTACTATAAATACATAGTCAGGGTCCCTGCAACTTCTTAGTCTTATTCTTTATTATTCTCACAAGAAAGGGAACCAAAGTGGGAGGAGAAGGCTGTGGAAGATTCAGACCGAGGGACATCAGTTATTGTTCGATGACGAATCAAGCTTGGAGCTTTTCCTTTGTTATTGTTCTTAGCCAACATACGTGGGTGACAGGTACACTTTGTTTCTCCGGTATTTTATTCAATCGTGTTCTAGATCTCTGTATGCGAATGGATTCGGGTTTGATAAAACCAAAGGTTGTTTCTATCAAGTGGTATCAGAGCCATCCATACAGACCTAGAATCAATTGTTTGTTTATGTGAGCACTTAAATCGATTGTTAACAACGAAGAATGAATTTTTTCAAATTTTTTTGGGCGAACCCGTACTTGTTTTGGCCGCTGTCGTAATTTTTCACTGATGAAATTGGAAAATTTTTATACAGGGTGATAGGGCTCGGCGAGATGAAGGTTTAGGTGGGTGGATTGTCACCGTCAGAGGCCGGACGCGCTGCCACGCGTCGACGAAAGCGACGGGTTTGATCCACTCTCCCACTGTTTAAAAAAATAATAATAATAATAAATATTTATGATATCATCATGACGTTGTAGGGTTGGCGTCATCGTGATGTCAGCACTGTGACTTATGGGTCACGTTTGACCCGATCAGAGATGGGCCCGACTTGGGTTAAAGATACCCAACCCGGTCAACTGAGAACAGGTGAAAGTCAATCCGACCTGGTCAAAGATTCTCTAACCCGGTCAAAGTCAACTTGACCCGATCCGAGACCCATTTTCTGACCCGAAAACCCAGTTGGATGAAACGGCGGTCTGGTTCGACTGAACCAGATTGGTTCGATTTTGTTTATTCGATCCGGTTCGTCTTGAATCGGTTTGGTTCTTTCTATAAAATAAAATCAGAAACTTTCAGAGGCCCGTGTGGGTTCGTTTGGATGAATTTTTAGGTGTGGTTTTTTTTGGGGTGTTTATTTTTTCATGTTCTTTGTTTTGATATGTAATTTGGCATATGTTGAAAAATCAAAGACCATGGTTTTAGTGGTTTTTGCGCCTTTCTACAATCTTGAATGCATGTTATAATGGGTGTGGAGCATGGGATTGAGCTCCGGTTTGGACCGTTGTGTCCGACTTTCTGAGATCTGTTTTTGGGTACCTCGTTTGAGTATTGTTGACATCTTTAAAGATGTGTTTCTATGATTTCGTCTATATAGATTTGGTTTTCTCAAATTTTATTTTTAATTACGATGGGCGGTGGGTGTCTCAGTTTTGGGGTTTGAGGTACTTAAATGTATCAAAGTGACTTTAATATCAAAGTTAATTTTGTGCATAGATTTTAGAATCCCTAATTTGACTGCAGAGGTTAGGATTACAAAGTGTCAGGATGGAATTAGGCAGGACCCACCAAAGTGGCATGCCTGATTTTTATTGTGATATTTTTGTGATTCAAGGTTATCTAATTGTTTGGTAGCAAAGTTGATAATGATCACCCAAAGGTGAAATTGTCAAGGTTTAAAAGTTTTATGCACAAGAAATGGAGAAGCATGGCTTAGGAGTTTTTTATCACCCAAAGGTAGAGGAGATTTTCGGACGTCATTGTCTTCTAGCAATAGTTGCACTAAGAGGACCAGTGCATTTTTTTACCCAAAGATTGAAAAATGTAGTACAATCGAAACTCTTGTTTGCTAGTTCTAATTGCTAGCATGGTTCTTTATGTGTGGGTATATCACACCAAAGTGTTGGTGACATTTGCCCAAGGTGATAGAATTTCAGGAGTTGTTGTTCCTTTTACGGTAAATGCGGATGAATAAGAGAACCAGTGCATCCCTAGCCCAAAGGATAAGAATGTAGTAACGGTTGCAATGCTTATTCGATTTTATTGGTAAGTGCACTGATTATGTGATTGACAGACTTGTTCATTCATGTCTAATATCTTGTTGATTGCTTTTTCTTCCACGCATGATGTCATATTTGAGAATATTTTCTATTGTTCTTACTCATGTTGCAATAACTATAAAGGAAAATAAGTTGTAGACCTAGAAGAGAGTTTAGGGTCAATATCCAAACTTGGTATGTTTAGAAACACTTTAGGAGACAAAACCAGGATAAGAAAATGGGAACATGGGAGAAGATAGTTGTGTTCACTTGTGATGAAACTAAAGGTTTGGTAGTATTGGGCCACACAGAAATTCAGGCAGTTATTTTAAAAGTTTGGTACAATTTATTTGGTGTGGGTCCACAGGCATAAACCCTGCTTGGAAATAGTTTTAAGGATATTGGGATATACTAGTCTTTTCCATTGTGGGGGTAGATTGGATTAGGGTTTGTATTTATTATAAATACTTGGTCAGGGTCCCTACAGTCTCTTAGTCTCATTCTCTATTCTTCTCACAAGAAAGGGAGCCAAAGTGGGAGGAGAAGGTTGTGGAAGATCCAGACCGAGGGACTTCAATTATTGTTCGAGGACGAATCAAGCTTGAAACTTTTTCTTTGTTATTGTTCTTCGCCAACATACGTGGGTGACAAGTACATTTTGTTTTTTCGTTATTTTATTCAATCGTGTTCTAGATCTCTGTGGCACTACTTGGTTCGTTGTTAATCATCTTCCTTCTTATAAGTGGAGTACCACTGACCCAAAGATTTTTATTAGGGAGACTGAATTTAATGATGTGGTGTATAATCACAGGGTTGGTGGTGGGCTGGTGTATGTCACTATACCAAATAGTCCCAACTGGTAATGACTATTTAGATATGATAAGAAATATACTTGGGGATTATACAGCAGATGTTTGGTTGGGTTTTGTATGTTTGATTTTCATAATTAAGACAGCACATCTGGGCGTATGGTTAGTGTGGGAAAGAACTGGGAGGTGAAGGGTATCCACCTGGGTTATAATGTTCATATTTTCCATGATGGTGGCACTCTTTTTAGACATTGATCACCTACTACAGCCCAACCTCTTAAGGATATTGATGATAGGAGCCATCATATGGGGTACACTAGTTGCCTCTTTCCTATTTTCTCAATTATGACAAAAAACTAATAAATGCATTGAAGAAAAAGCATAACATGTAACAAATTGGAGATGTCAAAAGGATAAAACAAATCCAAAAATCACTTGGGTTAAAGTGATGGGAGACGACAAGGATGCTCATGAGTTAACAGCAGATAAGGTGAGAGTAGAGAATAATGGTGGAATAGGATTTGTACAATCAATCCCTGATGGGAGGAACAACACTTCCATTTTGACATCTCCAATTTAACCCATCCTAGTGAATTGAGTAGTTGCCTAACCCCTCTCTTTCATCATGTTCATAACTTATTTCTCTTCGTTAAAGCCGTTCAGTTCAGCCTATAAAGAAAGAAACTTCCATTTGTCTACATGCCATATTTGTTTTACATGTCTAATAATACAACATTTCTGATGTGCATTACTTAAAGGACTGAAACTGATCATTTTTTTTTATAAAAATAAAAATAGATTACTAAAAGGAATTACAGAAACTGAGCACTTTGCTTGTATGTAATTTGGCAAGAAAATTAAGATACAGGTGAGGAGAGTGAGATTCACTACAGGTGGTGAAAAATAGATTACTATGAAGAATTACAGAAACTGAGCACTTTGCTTGTATGTAATTTGGCAAAAAAATTAAGATACAGATGGGGAGAGTGAGACTCACTGCACGTGGTGAATTGGATTATGGCCATGGCATCTAAGTGAAGAGAGAGAGACTCATTGCAGGTGGTGAACCATGTTTTCTTAAAAGGGGGAATTTTTGAGAGGGGCTTTCAATATCTTTGAACAATAATTAAAAAACCAATAAGTCATGAGCCTAAGCAGATACCCACAACGTCGACAAGTGACTAGTGAGCCAAACCATGAGCGCAAACAATATTTATCAAAATAAGAGATAGATATAGACAATGCTAAGAAAGTTTTAATCAACCAAAAAAGATAAACATCAAGACCTATAATCTCATCAAAGTATCAAACACACACCCCAATGCTAAGAAAGTTCCCAGCCATCAAGTAAAGAGGATAAACATCAAGATTCAAGACCTATATTCTCATCAAGTTTAAACACACACACCAAAAAGAAAGAAAGAAAAAAAACATCACAGTGTTGTGATCTTCATATATCAGCTTTGATGACTCCTTCCCCCCTCTCCTCCCAAAATCTGCACACAATAAAATTATGTGAGTTGTAAATCAATCAAAAATAATTATGGTACCCCATATGATGACTCCTATCATTAGTATCCTTAAGAGGTTGGGTTGTAGTAGGTGATCAATGTCCAAAAAGAGTGCCACCATCATGGGAAGCATGAACATTATAACCCAGGTGGATACCCTCCACCTCCCAGTTCTTTCCCACACTAACCATACGCCTAGACATGCTGTCTTAGTTATGAAAATCAAACATACAAAGCCCAACCAAACATCTACTATATAATCTCCAAGTATATTTCTTATCAGATCTAAATGGGCATTACCAGTTGAGACTATTTGGTATAGTGACACACACCAACCCACTATCAACCTTGTGATTATACATCACATCATTAAATTCAGTCCCCGTAATAAACATCTTCGGGTAAGTGGTAATGCACTAATAAGAAGGAAGATGATTAACAATGAACCAAGTAGTGCCATGGCATTAAACACCAAGAAGACCCCGAACCTTTCAGGATCCTTATCTGTCATTTTGGCACAGTCCTATCTATTCTTAAAAACATGATTGGGTTTCAAAGCATAATTCGGGGAATCTTTGTCCCAGAGCCCACCGGGAGGGTTTAAAAGGGATTGTGTGGTAATCCCGACTATTACCGTTGGTACCATCATCAAGGAGTATTTCTTTTTTTTTTTTTATCCACTCCATTTTGTGGGTTGTTTGCTTCCCTGATATTACCTGAAATATTTTGGTGATCCAATCTTCATGAGTTTTTGGACTAGTATGCTCCTCGATAATTTCTTCATTAATGAGATCTTTCGCACTTAAACCTCCAGCACAACTTATAATATCTACAATTTTACCATCAACGAAACTCTTGGCAGAATAAAGTATCACATCTAGAGGTGTCCGACCCATATTATTTATAACATTCACATCGATGCCATTTGTTTTCAACAAGGACTCGATGACCTGTACATACATACAAAGATCATTATATAGATATCATATTTGGTCGAAACAATAAGAATTAGAAATTCACATAATTTCAGGTGACCATGAAATGAATTAGTATTAACAAACCATTAGAGCAGGAACAAAATTGTTAAAAAAATCATTATATCATGTTTGGTTGAAACAATAAGAATCAGAAATTCACATAATTTCAGGTGACCATATCATTTTTTGTTGAAACAACAAGAATAAGAAATTCACATAATTTCAGGTGACCATGAAATGAATTAGCATTAACAAACCATTAGAGCAGGAAAACAAAATTGTTAGAAAAATCATTATATCATGTTTGGTTTAAACAATAAAAATCAGAAATTCACATAATTTCAGGTGACCATGAAATGAATTAGCCATTGATAGTCTCTGTGAAGATTAAGAGAAAAGGGAAGAAGATGATGAACACAACAGGTTTTTCCCTTGTGCACCATGGTTTTTATTCTCTAACAGTGTTTAACTTAATTGAATCAAAATACCTTCGATGATATATATTGACTAGCTGTGTTAAAAAATAAAAATAAAAAACTAGCATAATGAACCATTATAATAATTAAAAAAAAAAAAATTAGCATAACGAACCATTATAACAGGGAAAAAATGTTAGAAAAACTTGACCTCCATTTCTCTGGTTAGCACCGCCAGGTGCAAAGCAGTGTTCCCTTCAATATTTTTCAAATTGATGAGTTCTCCTTGTTGACCAACGTCTGATTCAAGAATTAGTTTCAGGGTTTCAAAACGATCGTATTTCACGCACAAATGGAGAATAGTTTCTTCTTTATCATCACTCCTAATGTCTAGATGTTGTGCATTAATAAACAGTTTAGAACAATCATCTTTCCCCTTAATGATTGATTCTTGCAGAGATGTTCTCCCGTATTGGTAGAGGGAGCGACCTTCTTCCATGGTGCCATTGAGCACTTGAGGAAGCGAGCAAGTAAATACGTTGGCTAGCTTCATTCCCACAGACGAAGCCAATCTATTGCATTAGAAAATCGCTAATGGGTCTTTCGGGTGCCGTAACCTGTAAAAGGACGTCAGTGACAAAGGAGAACCGGTGTGGTTCCAGCCTTGGACTCTCTGATGCCTAAATTAGGTCTCCCGTAGCAACAGATAAATTATTGGAATTCAAGATGGTTAATGAGGTATAATATCTGAGTATTTATAGTTGAGTGTGGCGGTGTGGAGAGTCCTGGTGGGTGATGAGTGTGCTACACAGGGTAGATCATCATGTAGTAGAGTCGTATTTAGAAGTGTTCCTTGTGAGACGTAGAGTTCTAGTAGGGAAGAGGTTCCCTAAGCGTGTTCTTCGCTTGTTGGGCAATCGGCCCTTGATGTTTCAGTTCAACTAGAATTATATTTCTTTAGGATAACACCCATTTGGTACATATCCATGCTCTGACCTTTTAGTGACAAGATGACATGGACTTTGGTGGTGATGTCACAGTTGGACCTCATTGGCTGGCGTGAAAGACTTGGTCCCTGGATGACTTTTTGGGGTCTATTCCTCAAATGGGTCTTGACGTAGCCCGGCCTAGGCCAGCTTCTTCCTCGTGTTAGGACATGTGGCATCTCGGGATTGGCCCGTGTATTTTTGGTTTATCACCTTGGTTTTGGCACAGGGGCTACATGACCAGCCAATGTTCTTTTTCCAAGTTAAGTTGAGCAGATTAAATGGTTTAAGATTTCTTGACCAAAATAAATGATGAGATTTTAATTTCTTTAAAATTGTCCCTTCACCCACAGCTTGTTTACCAAAAAATACTTCACCTAGCTTTTAAGAACTGCAATAGAAAAAAAAAAAAAAAAAAAAAAAAGGGAGAATGTTCTCTATGCCGCAGTGCAACCTATGCCCAGGCACATGGGTAGCCTATGCAAGGGGGCAGGGTGGTCATTGCACCCACCCCCATGTGTCTGGGTGCAGGCTGCGCTGCGGCACAGAGAACAGTGCCCCAAAAAAAAATTATTACTCGATGCTTGTGTGCACGAAATTAAATTCTGTGATTAGTTGAATCAATTTCTGATCTGAAAATTCTTGCTTCACTTTAGTTAAAGGACAAAGTTTTCCTCCACTTATAGAGGACGGTTCACCCACCATCCTAGGGCTGACAAATCAATATGTTCCAAAATACCCTCCTGCTACTAATTCCCGCCCCTCGGTGAATGGGATCCCATTCACCGTCGTTGGAGGGAAACTCGGTCCTTAGTTAAATAACATCATAATATTTTATAATATCTTTTTGTTTTTGGTAAGGGTAAATTACACGTCACCCCTTGGCTTTCAAACGAAACTCAAATCACCCCCTGGTTTTTGAAAATACTCATCCGTCCCCCTCTATAGTAACGGTGTTAGTTTGCTGTTAGTTATTGGTGTAAAAGGACTATTTTACCCTTGTACTAAAACATTAGAATTAAATTTATAATACTACCCCTCAAAATCTATGTTTGGATGTCAAGGGTAGTTTAGGGATTTTAATTTATTTAATTGGCTGACATCATCACTTAACAGCATAAAACTAACGATAGGGACCAATTTATCATATTGGGGTTTAATACAAGGGATGATTTGAGTATTTTCAAAAAATAAGGGGTGATTTGAGTTTCATTTGAAAATCAGGGGGTGGCATGTAATTTACCCTTTTGGTAAGTATTTTATAATATCTTTAGGAATAAGTTTCCCTCCACCACCACCTGCTGAATAGATTCCCACCATCCTAGGGTTGACAAACTCCTTCTAAATTTTAATATTGTCTCCAAAATACCTTTTGATGCCTCCTACGTAGATCTGGACCCACCTCGGTGAATGGCTGAAGAGAAACTGGGTTTGTATCTTAAACAATGAGACTTTTTCTCCAATAGTTCCATAAAATTTTATGAAACAAAATACTTATCAGCTACCATAGTAACATTTTGCTCGTCCATAAAAGTGAGACCAATGAGAACCAATGTCTTCACAAGCTGGAAATATGTGCTGCAATGAAAACCAGTTGGAGATGGGGGTTTGTCTAGTGCAAATTGACTTGATTTGAACCTATGTTATTCAACTTATCCATAGATTTTGAGACAGTGGCTACCTCTTTGTCTTGGGGGCAAGGGGCAGGGCTAGTGCTATTTGTGGGACTGCTGCGTTCCACAATGAAAGCACGAAGCCTTTGTCTTTCTGAAATTAGGAAATGTTTATCAGTCCCTAAGAATTTAATTTATATTATCTAAGAAATTTTTTTATTGATACCCCCTATGTCAACTAATTTGTAACTTTATTTTTTTTGCCCTTCTAGTGTAACATACAAGTTTTTACAATGAGAGTAAATATTGTCATTTCATATGTATACTCGAAAAATATGCATAACACTGACACCTTTTGATAATAACATAATGATATGTTATTTTTAAATTATTTTTAAAAACCCTTTTACACCCTTAACATAAAGAACTTTGAAGAAACAACAATGGACAATTAAAAGGTATCAAATTCTAAATACACCTATAAAACTGTCATCAAATAGTCCCATTGTCTAAACTCACCTATAGAACACCTCTATTCCTATTCCTCCAATGAAACAAGCTTTTATACCTCTCCTTCGCCCCCTGACTTCTTAAAATGTCCAGATTATCCCTCAATGGTACGTGCTATAAGACGTGAATGATTTACTGAGTTGCTAACCACAGCCTTTTGTCATACACTTTCTCGGCAACCCTCTCAGCCACCTCTATCTTCCCATGCAATCTACACGCTCCCAACAATGCACCCCACAATGCCTCGTCTGGCTCCACCTTCATCCTCTCAATCAACGCCTCTGCATCCTCCACGTGTCCCGCCCTACCTAACATATCTACCATACACGTGTAATGCTCCAACCCGGGCCCCACTCCAAACTTCCCCTCCTCCATCATCTCAAACAACTTCCGTCCCAATTCCGTCAACCCTCCATGACTGCACGCCGTCAATACCGTTGTGAAGGTAACGGCGTCAGGCGACTCTCCCACATCTAGCATCTCCTCGAACAACCGCACAGCCTCGGTGGAGCGCCCGTGAATACCGTATCCAGCTATCATCGCCGACCATGTAACGGAATTTCTCTCCGTCATTTCGTCGAACACCTTGCGGGCAGTTCTCAGGTCACCGCACTTTGAGTACATCGTCACCAACGCGTTGGAGGTGGCCAAGTCGTCGGTGAAACCGTGGACTAAGACTGCCACGTGGACCTGCCTACCGAGGTGGAGTGCCGAGAGGCCGGCGCAGCATTTGAGGACGGAGGGTAACGTTCGCCGGTCGTGTTGTTTTCCCGTGAGGAGCATGTGACGGTGGACGGTGAGGGCTTGACGGAAGAGGTTGAGAGAAGCATAGCCTCTGATCATGGAATTGTAGAGGAAAGTGGATTGACGATTGGTGCAGGAGAAGATGAGGGCGGCTTCGTGCATCTGTGCACAAGCGGCGTAGGAAGACACGAGCTTCGCTCTCATGAAGTCATGGTAAGAGATTCCCACGGTCACGATTTGAGCGTGGATTTTTCTTAGGGTGTTTAGGTTCTTAGTGGACGAACAAGATTCTATCAAAGAAGAGTATAGGGGGATTATGTGTTGGAGAAAATGCATGATAGCAACAAGCTCAGTCTGTGAGGAGAAAGACGTTTCCCAAGGACTTACGTAGGAATATAATTCCTTATATATTTCTACCAAAAGAATTCCTTATATATTAATCATTGGCAAAGATTCTGTGCATGATCGTGCACTGTGTACGGTCTAATCCCCCTCTCATATGCAGCCGTCGAAATGACAAACCCCCTATTTACGCATGGTAAGTAACCTGTTTCCTCACTCATGCGGCTGTGCATGAAAACTTTTCCCTTAATCATACGAGGGAGATCAATTGTTGTGCGGACATTCTTGGCGGGGTTTCTTCATACTTGTCAAGAATTACATTTATGATTAGATAGTCTCCCCGAAACACTTTTTGCACTTATACGGGATGATGCCAATGAGAAAAAATTCTTTATGATATAAATTCTCCTATTCTTTATTTAATTAATACAATCTCTCTTTTTCTCCCAAAAAATTAAAAAAAAAAATAAAAAATAACTTTTCCCTTAATCATTAGGTGTTGTGATTCCTAAATTTCAAGTGGGGGAGGGTTCCCTCTAATGCTGATGCGTAGTTTTGGGCGAAGGAAAGAGGTATTATGGAAAAACTATTTAAATAGAGGGTATATATAGGACTTTCAAGGGGAGGGAGAATAGTAATACGAGTCGGGGCATGCAGTTTCATTTTCGTGCTGACATCATAGGGATCTTTTCCCCATTTCAAGTATGGGGCCCTTCACCAACACGGGAACTAATAGGAGTATGTGTAAAAGCATCAATAAGGCCAGGATTTGCACCTTTTATGGGAGTTGGGTGATCATTTCGCACTCCTCTATGTTTAGGCGCAAATGACATACTGTCTTCCAGGGTTCTTTTTCCCTAACATAAAAATAACAAAAACCCATATTGTATTCCATAGGATTGACAAATGAAGATATTTTGAACCAAACTAAAAAAAAGCCCAAAGCTCAAGTGTCCTAAGTCCTAATAAGATCAACATTATAAAAAGTCACCAAACTTTTCTTTGGCCCATTAACCCTAAAATCTCTTCCCAAAGCCCAACAGACCCAACAGCAGTAAGCCCAATTACAGTTGGGCTACAAGCTGCCACTGTCCAATAACCAGCTCTAATCTCCTCCTTCAACTGATCCTTCTCCCAACCACAACACCCATCAAAGAATCTAAACTCCCCTGCCTTAACTACATTCCTCTTCACCATCTCTGCTGCACACCCTACACTTTCCTTAGTTCCATAATACAACCCCTTCATCACTTCCTCAAACACCCCACTCTTCCCAACTCCATCTTCAACTCCCTTCTCCTTCTTATTATCCTCTGGCCTCACCAAGAACAATCCTTCCTCCACAGGTCCTCCAAAGAACAATGGCATATCAGAGAATGTGCTCGCCATGTCGAGAGCCGTCGATCTTGTTGTTTCCTGGATGGACATCAAGGACGGTCGATTCAGAATAACTCCAGTAGGACCCACCGGACCCATTGATAGCAAGAGGATAACCGTACGATCAAAGATGTGGACCCCATCCAACTTGTCTGTCGCTATTAGCAAACAACCTCTCTCTGGCTCAAGTAGGGGGTGAGCCCACTTGTCTCCAATGGTATCAAGTGGAGCGAGATCCTGTTCGTTTACTGTATCTGGGTCGACACTGTTGGAAGAATTTTCCGGTCTAGATGCGAGTTCTCCGGCAACTAGTCTTGCCCGGAATGATCTCCAATCAGCTTCAATTGACGGCTTATTATTATCTTCCGGCAACGGCGATCCAAGATGACAACCTAAATGAAAGAAAAAAAAAAAAAAAAAGTAACCCTAAATCTCTCTCCAGAGGAATCTGAAGTCTGAACTGAAATGAAATGAAAAAACACTTACATGACAAAGAGGATCTCTTCCACCTGGTGTTGTTCGAGAAGATGGTGACTCTGGGTTTGATTGAAGGGACAAGTACTTCTAGAGTGTTGGTGGTGGTGAAAGATTTGGGGGAGGTGAGGAAACAAGTATCCATACTCGTCATAGCCATCATCATCATCTACTAACTTGTCTCTCTGCTTCCTTGTGTTCTCTTCTTTTTCCCCAATTTATTTTGATCTTCTGTAGCAGATTAGATCGAAGTTATTGTCAAAGATAAAAGAGAAATTTTATATAAGAAACGAGGACAATTGTACACCACAAGTGTGTGTGTCTTCTCACATCACTGCCTTAGCTTTTGGGGTATGGCATCATAGTTGCGCTTTACACGTGGCAAAAAAGAGAGGATATGGCTTATCGCCATATGTGGAATTGTATATATGGATAATGGTTGCTATGAACATTTGCGGAAAATTATCACCTCCAGTTTGCTGACCGGCCCAGTTCCCAGCTCCTCTAATAGGGGGATGGTGGACCCCACCCGGGCAGGGTGTTTGGGCATGGGTAGAGAGGTCATTTCAGCCCCCCTTTGTTAGAGGAACTGGGGAACTGGGCCGGTCAACAAACTGGAGGTGATAAAGATCCGAACATTTGCGCGGTCTTGAATGTGACACTGTACATACCGCCTGTATGGAAGGAATAAGGATCGAGCTCCTCTACGGTGCGGGAGTGCGTTGGAAGATGTTTGGCGCATCCCAAAAATTGACACGTGGTCAAGATACCGTTCAAACAGTGAGAATGAATACAAGGTGCACATGAGATGGAGAAAGAATTCCAGCTTAGGTTTGCGCATTCATCCTCGTTGTTTGAATAGCACCTCGACCACATGTCGACCTTTGGAGTGTATCAGACAATGTCTAGCTTGGTGGTGTGCTGTAAAGGAGCAGTTGTCTAGCTTGGGGGTGTGCCGTAGAGGAGCTTGATCCAAGGGATAAGATTCAACACGAAAAAGATCCTATGCATCCAAGCAGTTGGGATGCATGTGCAGCGTCAGACTCAAGGCACTGCATTTTGACCGCCTTACCCCTATTCGGGCAAGCTGCTTGGGCAGGGGTAAGGTGGTCAAAGCGCACCACCTTGAGTCTGGCACTACACATGCAACCGGATTGCCCAGATGCACATGAGCCAAGTCCAAGATTAAACACCTATAAACCAGTTGTATACACTACAATTTAAGAATCTTTTTTCCGCAACTCCAACGAATCTAGGGCATAGTAGGGAGTGTCCCTACTATCATACTGTCACAAGTCCATGGTTTTGGTTACATGGCATCGGATCGGGGTGACATGGATATCGTATCAACATGGATCGGCTATATCAGACAAGTTTACCAGGTATCAGATCGGGCATGGTCACCTTCAAACCCTTACTCGCAACTCCCAAGTAAGGACTAAAGTTTAATATAAGTCAGAGAAAAGTCTACTGTCAACAAGGTCAATCCAGATTTCACATCCCCACTACAATTTCTTGTCCTTTTGAATCTGAAGTTGTCCATCCTACAGAGGTATGTTACTTAGTGCAATGTTTCTCAGAATCTATCTTGGCCCGTCCTAAATAGGACTAAGCTGAGATACCTTGGCCCTAAAAATAGATCAGGTCTAGAAATTTCTGGCCCTGAATCAAGGTCAGACTGGGCCAGGATTGAGGCCTTGAGCTGAGCCTTAGCCCTAGCCCAATCCTGTCTTCTTCTTCTTTCTTACTCTGGCCCAGCTTGACTCGGCCCTGTCTTCTTATTCCTTCTTCCTCTTCTTTTTCTTTCCCGGCCTCCCTAAGGTCAAGCCAATCAAAGTAAGCCCTGCCCAACCCGATCCTGTTGCAGCCATAATATCAAAATGGGAATAAGCTAATATATAATTACCAAAAAAAAGAAAAAGAAAAAGAAAAAGAAAAAAGAATAAGCTAATATATTGAAATTGTCCATCCGAAGGTTAAAATCAATGTTGGGATTTTAGGTCCTCCTTTGCTTCGACGTTACAATTATGTTGAATATGTAATTGTGTTCTGAATTAGAATGTGAAATTGTATTCGGAATTGTAATGAATACAAGTAAAACTTTTACATGGAAAGAAACGGAACCATAGCTTATCTACTTACTGGTGATAGAATGTTGAATACTGTTCATTTCTTCTAATTCAGTAAAGGCAGCTGTTACAATGAACATAGAGTCACATACCTAAGGCAGTTGATTTTGATTGCTAGCCATGGACTTCATGCTGTGCTAACGGAGTACATTAAAGGTTATGCAATAGCCACTTTGGTATTGGCATTTGGGGTTCCAACGATAGTGTGTTGTTGCCGCATCGGTGCCTGTATCTGTGACACACCATACGCTGTAAGGAGATGATCCCAATTCCCAACTGTGTACAGACTAAGAGCACTTGCTTGATTTAGGCACTTTCCATGCTGTGTACTACATTTCAAAACTAGAATTCATTTTCATGTCGATCAAATCAGAATCGCTACAAGCGATTACTCAATGGTGCTTGAAGGTTGAACTACGAAAGAATCATTATTCAGTGTTTGAGTTTCCACTAAAGTGATAAAAAGAAAGAAGTCCAATGAACCATTGCTGAACACAAAAGAGTACTAACACCATCCTCACTTGCACGTGATGTTGGAAACACCCGCAAAAGCTACAATCACGATGTACATGGCCTCAGCATTTTCTTCTATTATCCAATGGGGTCTGGCATGCTGGGAACCTGGAAAACAAGACAGTCCTGGGAATAACAAAGTTAGCTGAACTTAAGTGGTATATATATCTATGCATTAAAAGCACTAAATATTCACAAGGTTTGGCTAGGTTGGCATTTACAGATCTAAGATACACATTTCAGTTCCTTCAGCTAGACCTAGGCAGCTTCGGTTCCTTCTCTCTTTCCATTCTTGATTTCCTCAATGCAGGCAGCATGCTTCTTGCCCATAAAATGCTGCGCCAAACAGTACTCACCCGAGCATTGAACATTACATGCATTGCACCATAGCTGGCCTCCTTTCTGTCCAATGTACTCTTGATTTTCCTCCAACCCTTTATACAAGTTCTTGTATCCACTAACTCTAGTGCGCTGCTTGACATTCAATACTAACTTTCGGTTCAGACCTACTGAACGGTTTTGAAGCAGTTGGCAACTGGAAGAGAGTTTTGGCAAGCATTGGAAGTTGCAGGATGGTTCTTTTCTCTTTATTCCCACTAAACTTTGACTTGGGGATGTCTCCTGAAATTAGAAAAAACTATAAGAGGAAGCATGAAAAAACCACAAGAGTCCACATTATCATCAAACACATCGAATGTAAACAAAAATTTTAATACAAGATGACATCATATTAGGAATTTAACTAGGGTTAACAAAATCAAACCCAACCAACATACCAGTCTCTGATCAGATTGAGCAGAGTTTTCCATACCCAAGTTTCGTCAGGTCGGAATGGATTGAAAAATGGGGAGCCCAAACCGATCTTCATTTTGACAAAACTAAAACAATTAATGAGATTTTTTTTTTTAAATAAAAAGGTAAGAGAACAATTGATGAAAGTTGACTTGATTCTGTGTCTTACATTAAATAAGGGAGGCCTTCAGTTCAACCTCAACCCACATTATGCTTTGTTAAACTACCGCTTTCTATTCTACTCTATACAACATTTATATACAATTTTATCTAACTAGGGTCAAAACCAACCCAAGCACATCCAGCTAGGGTTGGTCTTGGGCTCTTGGATTGGACCCTACCCAGCCTGAATTTCATGTAATTGCTGACCATAATCAGCCGGCTGAGTCATTCAGAATTCAGAGACATAAAAATTTCCATGAAACCCTTTTGAAAGATCATTTAGATGTTATGACACTAATTACAATGTTTGCCTTTAATGCATGATGCCATTCAAACCATAAAAACGGTTCAAGTATATAAAGAAATCATGATGCAGATAAAACACAGAATTCAGCTTATTTTGTGGAGATGAGTCTTGGGTTTGGTTATAATGTGTTAGGCCTTTAGCCCAATGGAGGCCACTTTCATGGGTAAAAGGTAGGAATACGGGATTTACTTTCTTAGTTTAGTTTGGGTTGTTTAGGGCTGATTTGGTATGATTTCGATTTCAATTTTGGATTGATTTCTTGAAATAGTCAACAAATAGATTTTTGTCCAGAAATTGAAATTGTTTTGATTATCTCAATCTAAAATATTTCAAGAATAAGAAATCCATTTCGTATTATAACACATTACCCTTTTTTAAAAAAAAAATCAAATGGCATATGGAATCTGGGGAGGGAATGTTCCCTCTCCTTCCCATAACCAAAACCAAAGGCAGAAAACCCGTTAAGATTTCTGCAACCCACCATGGCTGCTGCTGGCCCTCAAAATTCACAGCGAAGGTTTATCGACGTAGTTTGAGGTATCGGTATCGGCACAGGCCGATCCCGTATCGGTGGAAAGATACGGAATAGGAATAAAACTGTAAAAAAAAAACAATTTTTTTGGGAAACCCAAGGGCAAAACTGTCCAATACGGGCCGATCCGTATCTAAATCACATTGGTTTCCAGGATGTCTAATACCCGATGCAATACCATGCACTAAATCCATGTTTACCGACCGCCGGCGACTATTCAGGCACCCCTCACAACGCCTAAAAACTCATACCCAAAGTCTGTTGAGGCAAACCATGCCATATGTACAATCCTTGATTTAAATGGAAATTATGTTTTGGTGATTACATTCTATTTATGTGATGAAAAAGCTATATTGCTCTCCATAGTGCTTTAATGAGTATACAGGTTCCAACCATTGAAGAAGTGTGTCCTTAAGCCCAAGCATCATTCTGGAATATCTAAAGCTGCTCAAGAGAATTTGTCATGGATTGGTGGAGCTAAAGCTAGAAGATCAAGTCAAGCCATCCATGAGGATTCAAGCAACTCAAGCTGGAAATGGAAGATCTATTTATAGTTTGCTTGAATGTATCCTAGGTCTTGTGCTTCATATGTAATATCTAGATGATCCTAGGATATAATGATCCAAATGCTCATGCTCAAGTTCAATCACCTATGGACCTAAATTGGAAAACCTAAGAAAGGTGGCTAATGTAAAAGTAGTTCAATGAAGAACAACTCTACAGTAGGATCGATGATAGGCCAACAATAGAAAGCCCAGCAACAATGATCCCTAGTTGACTGATGAACAAATCAGTGATGTTCGCCAACTTATAGATCTTCTAACCAACAGCAACAATAAAGCGACTGTATCTCAGATGTAAATTAACTCACAAGAACAATACAATAGAAAGTAAGAAGAAAACAGAAAAATAGAAAAGGGATAGGGATGTCTCTCTCACCTAAGACCTCTAACCGTGTCTGTCCTTGACAGGAACTATCTCTCACGGTTACATGGATAACAACCACTCTTTTTTTATCTCATCATTGGCGGCTGAATACAGCCCTTCTTTTATTTATAATGAATAAAACCATTACAAGAAAATAGTAACTCCCTATGGCTACTGGAAAGTTACCAAAACAAAGTTACATTACAAATTAGAAATTTTATCAAAAACAACTACTTGTTGGACGAGGAAAACAAAAAATAGAAACTCCTACTTTCTAAAACTGAAAACTGAAATTATAAACTACCTAACTAGTAATTACAAGTAAATAGAAAGTAAATAACAATCTAAAAGATCTTAATAGCAGCTTCCATTCTCCTCCACGCAGGCTGTGCTTGGGTCCCATCATCTTCTAAGAGTCTTCTACCGCAAGTAACAAATATTCCAACAAAACCTCCATGCAAGATGTCCATATAGGCCCCCACACCACTGTTCAGGTGAACAGTAACTCGGGTATTGTTCATGTGAACAGTAATGTAGTCCTAGATAGATAAAGGATCTACTAGGAGCCAAGTAACCAGGACTCTTCAAACAGCTGGCCTAATGGACAGATTTGAGAATTTAGGTCAAGTTTAGGGTTAGGTATATGGTAATGGAAGTAAGTCTTATATGGTAATAATAAGCAGGTTTATGGGAAGCTAATAATGAAGGTTTAATGGTGTTTGAGTGAAAATTAGAAAATTAGGTTTTCGGGTTTTGGGGAAGATGAGAGTGATGAATTTTAGGGTTTAGAAGTGGAGTTAGGGCTAGGACTTTGGATCGAGTATTGGGGGTAGTGAGGGGATGGTTCGGTTGTAATATGGAAGGATTTTGATGGTTGAAATGGTCTAGATAGGTTTTTAGGATTTTGGGTTTTAATGAGGGCTGAGGAAGGTAATAAGGATTGAATAATGGCAATGAAGATTGATGGGGCTGGGTTTAGAGGATTAGAAGAAGAAGGATAATGGCTAATAATATCAACTACTTACTTGGAGTTGCAAGTCTTCAATGGCAGCAGCTTGAAGACAAGTAATAGGTCCTCCCGATCTACAAGATGCAAGGAGTCAACTGGAGATCCACTAGTCCCTTCACTTGATATGACTCCCAAGGCAACACTCAATAGAACATAGCAGCAGCTATGGCAGCAAGCAAAAACTTTTTCATTAATCATATTCGTATTCAATACTTTGCCCCCTTACAACCTTATATAAAAGACTCAAAATTAGACTCCTACACTAAAAAGGAAAGGCCTAACCCAATCCTTAACCTATTAGGTAACTTAAACTGACTAGGAAACTGAAATAGACTCAAAATAGAGTCCTAATCCAACCCAACAAAACAATCAAAAGAAAACTACTAAAATCACTTAAATTGAACCATTAGTTCAAATCATCTTTGGACCGGTTCAATTTAAAACATTGAAAACATGAAAATAAAACTAAGTATAGGACTAAAACATCTAATCCCGTATGCAACCTAATTACCAATATTTTAGGCCCATAAAAATGGCATGTTACATAGAAAACCCATGGGATCAAAGGCCCAACATGTATCTAATCCAACCCTAAACTTATTCCTAATAAAAGAAGCCTAGTTTGGTGATAAATCTGCATTAGACAGTAATTTTTTCTTTTCTGAATTCTATGTGATACTCCATCGAACCAACAAAAATCAGCCACATCAGCATACTTAGGCTGTCTCCTACAACAGTTGAATCCCACAACGATACTAGGCTAGTTTTTGGGGCATTGTTCTTGCGGCTACACATGGACCTGTGATCTACATCAATGGCTCTAGTGCAGACTGACTAAGTCAATTGAACCTTAATGGTTTATATTCATCATGATTATTGACTTAGAACTGTGGTAACCCAAAAGGACCTTATTTTGGTTCACTTGGCATGGCATAAGAGCCTACTGAAAATTATGTCCAAGTGACATGCTGAAAAAGGTCATTTCTACACCTGGTGGTTGACCAGTTGAAAACTAAGCGGACGACTAGTGTGCACATGGGCGGACAACCGAAACACAATCCGCTAGTTACCAAGAGCACCCTTCTGCAAACAGATGCAAGGTCGGTCGACCGTTACATCATCTAGAGGATGTCAGAGAGGTGTTCTTCTTACACTACATCTCGGCGGCGAACCGGCTCTATATATTCTCAGTCCACATCTTAGCAGCCGACCCACTCTGTATAGCGGTTAATTGGAGTTCAAAAAAGAGTTCCGTTAGAGAAGAAAACGGCTAGATTGTAAATGGGGCCGTTGCTTCTTTGGTCGTATCTTGCTGGTGAAGAACAAAATACACCTGTTTTAGAAGCATTTTTTACTCTTGGAATGAGCCTTATAAATAGTGATTTAGCCACAGTTTCTACAAGAGACATTGAGGCAAATACATGGAAATGATGACAAGCTAAATCATGAAAACCCAACCATGATTGTACTTAAACTTGCAAATCGTATGAGCTAAAGAGCAAAAGGTTGTGAGTTCTAATTTGCATATTCAATCAGCCTTGGAGTAAAGAGCATCTGAGCAAAAGGATCAAGCATACATGCTAAACTTGTAATTCAACCTACTCTATAAGGAGAGTGTAAAGGTGCCGCTCCCCCTCCCCTCTTAAACAGAGATTGTTTGATTTTGATTAAGGTGGAGATTTGGGTTTAGGCGTAGCTCTCACTATAAACGAAGATTGTTAATCACGGTGGTGAACTTGGCATAAAGGGGTCACTCCCTCCTTTAAACGAAGATTGTTAATTCCAAGCTGGCAAGGGTTTTGGGAGTGGATGTAGGACGGCGGGGAGACCGTGCCAAACCGCTATAAATCTTGTGTGTGTTGTCTCTTTATCTCTTCTTCTCCATTGTTTTATTTTATTGTGTTTTACTAACATTAGTTTTGGAGATTTGAGATAGAATACAATTGAGGGTTGGAAGAAATTTTTTATTGCTTCTCTTGGTGGTAATCTTGTGGAAGGGAGAGCTTTTTGCGTATATGTTCCGGTAGGTACTTGTTATTCAACTTGTACTTCATCTCTTCCCAAGTCCTAGGTTCATGTCCTCTAGCTATGAGTCTCTCTTCATGGAGTTTCCACCATTTTCTAGCATAACCAGCCAATCGAAAGTAAACAAACTTAAGCTTCTGCTCCTCTATCAGGTTGTACCAGTCAGAATATTCCTCTAGAGAATCCAACCAATCAAAGAAGATGACTAGATTCCTCAGCCCAATAAAGGAAGGAACTTCTGACCTCATCTGCCTTGTATTAATGTCAACCCTAGAGGCGATAAGCTCTGATACCAAATAAAAGTAAGACTGGAATACCAGTCCCCCAAAAAAAACCCACAAAAATTCAAAAAGGAACAAAACCAGAATTTGTAACTTAGTAAATAAGAACCAAACCAGCCATTGGAAAGGGATCAAACTCAGGCCGATTGATGCTTGTATGGAGTAGAAGCACTGCTGAAAGTCTCACTTGATTCTGATGATTGAATTGGAAGATATGGCAGCAACACCAAAATAGAAGGCTAAGGGTTATCTCACAAACCAGCACTTTGTTTGGGCTCCAATGAGGATCCAGTGGAGGCCTTGTGGGGTGGGTGAACTGCAACAAGTTTGGTGTAATTTTGATGGACAGAAGTGAAGTTATGAAGAGGGAATGAAAATAGAAGGTTTGTGAATGTGGAGATTTCAGCCAATGGAATGGGTAGAAGAGGGGATCGAATGGAGAGGCTGATGGAATGAGGTGATGCTCCAAAACTCTGC